>NC_091773.1:51159189-51777760 GCF_029378745.1 Bos indicus
AATAAAGACTTAGTTCCATGCTTTGCACATAACACACACATACACACACACACACACACATAAAACTTATTTTTCTAAGGGAGCAAGGATTGTCAGGTTGTTTCTTTGACTTAATAGGAAAATACATTTCTTTATTCTATTATGCTCTGACAACCAGAATTACAATTATGCCATTTAAATGGCAGATGTACGTATGTTAGTTGCTCAGTTGTGTCTGACTCTTTGCCACCCTATGGACTGTAGCCCATTAGACTCCTCTGTTGAAGGAATTCTCCAGGAAAGAATACTGGAGTGTATATTAAGGTTTGGTGACTTCCAATCACTGAATTAGGTCCTAGACACAAAGAGAAAAATACTTATATCCTCCTTTCAAGAAATGTAAAGCTAAATTCTCTTATAATAAGAGGAAATTTCTACAGTTAATCAGTATGAATAAAGGTAGGTCATTCATGTTTTTTAATAGTTATGTTTAAGGAATATAAACATATTAAACATGTGTTTAACTTATAAACTTATGTTAACATGCTTAATTTATAAACATGTCAACATATGCTTAGTTTATTAACTTTAACATATAAGCTTATGTTTATCCATTGCCTGTTTATTAAGATGCTTTAAACAAGTTTAGTTTTACTAAAATATTAGTATTACTATATATTAATATTAAATATTTAATATTATTATAAAAATTTAGAGTATATTTAAAATATACTAGTACTAAAATATAGTAATACATTATTACTATAAATACTAAATAAATAAATACTAAAATATAGTAATACTAAAATACTAGTATTATTATATATTAATATTTAATATTATTTAAAACAAATTTAGAGTATATTTAATTTATCATGATTGCTATATATTAAGCAATGGTAATAGTAGCACATTATTTTAGAGCATATTATGTATTCTATTGATTTTAAACAAATTATTTACATGCATTGATCCTTCATTTTTTTATTATTATTTATATAGTATAAACAATGTGGTTGTAGATTTCTAAAATACAGAGCATATCTCTTAAACTTTTGGAGAAATATGTATCGTTCATTTTAGAAAATCTACAAGGTACATTTTTAAGAAATTTTTCTAAAGAACATTTCAAAGAAGTAGTTATTAATGTTTTAAATTCATGTAATTATTTCATTAAGTTGGCTTTGCAAATCATTTTGGTGATTGTGTTTTTTCAGTCCATTTTGCTTGAAATGAAATCTTTACATGTGAATAGATCCTAAGGCATTATACTTGATCATGCATGAACCCACATGAACCATCAACCACAGCTGTAACTATTCTGGTTCACATCTCTGTATGGGAGCCAGTGTGGTTCTTTCTATCATTCAGAGATGGGAAAGCTCTCCAATTTCAACCACATGGAAATGTTTACAGAGGGAAATATAGCTTGATTGGTGAGATGAACTTTTTATCATCGTAATGTCAAAAGAAGTATTTACTTTTACAGTTGCTACAGATGGATTTAAAACACCTGTTACTGGGTAGTTCAGAAAATTTTTCATGAAATTAATGCAAAAATTAATTTCTCTTCCGAATTTCCTAGTCATAAGAAGCAATCATGTTTTATTATTGTCTTTTTTCTTTCTATATTCTCTGAAAAATGGAGAGCATGGGCATATTCCAAAACTCAAACCAGTGCTTTTCCCAGATGTTCTATATGTAGTTTCCTTTCCCACACCCCCAGCTTATTTATTTGAAATATTTTATTTAGAACTAAGGCTCTTTGTATTTAGATCTAAAAGACCCCCATAAGATGATAACATAGAAACAGAAGGTAAACGTAATTTAAAATATTAGATTTTGCTGTTTTTTACATGAGTGTTCTTCATTACTTTAGTGATATCTTTTCAAGTGTATTTCAGAAATAGAGCTGTCAAAATTAGTCTCCAGTTGTCTAATTATTCATCATATTTGTAATACAAAACAGTTTTTCATTAGTTAAATTTTTAAAAAATACGATGAATCCTAGAGAAAAAGCAATGCTAAAATGGACACAGCTGTGGGTTTATTAAATCCAATTCATTCTTAATTTAGTGAGAACTCCCACTGATTCTAAAGATAGTTTTGCCTGAGTAAGGACTGAAAAATTGGTCTTTATATTCAGAGGGTGCAATTGTGTTTAATGCTTGGATAGTTACTCTATTCTGTCTTGAAGTCAATAGTGTTCCTGGTTCATAGCTTAATGTTCAGAACCAAAATGTGGTCCTTGAAAATAAGCTGTTAAAAATGAATCAGCTACTTAAAACATATACTTTACTATGGCACATGTTGTTTTGTTTTTAATAAATCATCTACTAGTAAGATAAAATATTTAACTCTTTGTACTAATATCTCAGTTCTTCTCTAAAGTTATCTACTTGTATTTAAAGCAGGTTTTGAAGAATGCTGCCACATTTCCTTCAAGCTCCACAACCAAAGAGAAAAAGAATGATGATAATGAGTAAGATTAGGCCAGGAGATAACACCTGTATTAATAAATATGCTCACTAGATATACTGGGTATACTTTACCTTATCTAACTCGCAATATTTACAGAAGGTACAGATATACTATTGCATCATTTGTTTTTTAGTCGCTCCGTTATGCCTGACTCTTTTGCGATCCCATGGACTGTAGCCCACCAGGCACCTCTGTCCATGGGATTTCCCAGGCAAGAATACTAGAGTGGGTTGCCATTTCCTTCTCCAGGGAATCTTTCTGATCCAGGGATTGAACCCAAGTCTCCTTTATTGTCAGGCAAATTCTTTACGGCTGAGCCACCAGGGAAGCCCAAATTATTGAGTGGTTTTGAGCAATATCCCCTGGCTTTACAGGAATTCATATTTTAAAGGAAATAGAAGTTAAGTAATTGTGTAAGTAGGTATGTATGTATTTTAACTTGAAGTATAATTAACTGATATTTTTTCAAGAGATTCTTGTAGCTTTAGAGACTGTTCTCTCAGTTTCCAAATGAGTCAAATGCAAATTAATGCCATCTTATTGATGATGGTTAATTTTATGTGTTAAATGTGGTGACAAGAATTAGAAATCCTGCATTATGAAAAAACTGTCAAATCTGAAAATTAAAAACTAGTTGTCACTTTAAAAATTTTATGAAATGATAAAGCTACAAAGGGCAATCTGATGCTAAGATGATCTTCTTTTCTATTGGTCAAGTATCTGTTTAGTGAAATACCCTACTTTAAAGGCATTTAAAAATATAACAAAATTTTTCTTAATGCTTCCTTGACTACTTTAACCTGATTTGAAAAATCCATTCAAAGCTTTTTCTCATTCTGGTCTATCTTTTCCAAATCTCACTGTAAAGTAATGACAATTTGCAGGACTTTGTTACCTTGTATTTTCTTCCTCAGATACTACAGTTGACCCCTGAATAACGTGATGGTGAGCAGCACCAACCACTCCTTGCATGTCAAGTCAGAAATCTGAATCAGCCATCCTGGATGATTTAGTGCTGTAGTATTTATTGAAAAGAATCTACAAGTAAGCAGATCTGTGCTGTTCAAACCTCTGTTGTTCAAGAGTCATCTGTATATGCATTATCTTGCATCTTGCATTTCTATGTACTGATTACAACTTGCAAACACAGTTGAGAAAAGGAAAATAGTGCCTCTTCTTTTTTGCACTAACCCATTTCTTATGCTCTCAAATGCTTCAGAAAGCCAAATTTATTATTGTGTCCAATGACTTCTTCATCTCTGTGAAGAAAGAACATAATGCTCACATAATCCAGGCATTCACAACTTTCTGCAAGGCCTTGAACCTACATTTTCACAAATCTCTTTCACTCCTCTATATGGAAACTCACTTTCAGTGAGTGAGGGATGGGGTGGGGAGGGAAGTGAGGGGGGGTTCAGGATGGGTTCAGGATGTGCACCTGAGGCTGATTCATATTGATGTATGGCAAAAGCTACCACAATATTGTAAAGTAATTATCCTCCAATTAAAATGATTAATTAAAAATTAAAATATGTACATTTTTTTACATAAGTTTATTTCATATGCACTGGGAAACCAAATAATTCATATGACTTGCTTTATTGTAATATTCGCTATACTGCTATAGTCTGGAACCAAATTTAAAATAACTTTGAGGTATGTCTGTATTGGAAGTCCTTACAAGAGGAATTAGGTAAGAAGAAAAAGGAATTGTTCAGTTGCTCAGTTGTGTCAGACTCTTTGTGATCCCATGGACTGCAGGATACCAGGATTCCCTGCCCTTCACCATCTCCTAGCGCTTGCTCAAACTCATGTCCATTGAGTTAGTGATGCCATCCAACCATGTTTTCCTCTTTCATCCCCTTCTGCTCCTACCTTCAATCTTTCCCAGAATCAGGATCTTTTCCAATGAGTCTGCTCTTTGCAAAAGGTGACCAAAGTATTGGAACTTCAGCTTCAGCATCAGTCCTTCCAATGAATATTCAGGACAGATTTACTTCAGGATTGACTGTTTGGATCTCCTTGCAGTCCAAGGGACTCTCAAGCTTCCCTGGTGGCTCAGAGGTAAAGCATCTGCCTGCAATGCAGGAGATCCGGGTTCGATTCCTGGGTTGGGAAGATCCCCTGAAGAAGGAAATGTCAATCCACTCCAGCACTCTTGCCTGAAAATCCCATGGACGGAGGAGCCTGATAGGCTACAGTCCATTGGGTCGCAAAGAGTCGGACACGACTGAGCGACTTCACATTTACTTTCACAGCTAAAATTAGTTGGACATTGTGATTTGTTCACTTAGCCCACACTGGAATCTCTCCCTTATTTATTTACACATTCACACATATAAAGTGTTCAGGTTGTATCTCATATATCTGCTTGTTGGATGATGCCTTTAAGAATTGACCTCTTTCCACTGAAAAACCATCGGAAAATACATTTCTTGTCTAATCCCTATTGTTGCTACTTAAATGACCTCAGCAAAATAATGAATCTCTGACTCTCTATACATAAAATAGATTTCAAATAAGTGCTGAGTTTCTTCCAGCTTAAAGTCAATATGCCATGATGCTAAAGATGTTAAACATGGATAAAGAAAAGGCAGAGGAACCAGAGATAAAATTGCCAACCTCTGTTGGATCATAGAAAAAGCAAGAGAATTCCAGAAAAACATCTACATCTGCTTCACTGTTTACACTAAAGCCTTTGATGTGTGGATCACAATAAACTGGAAAATTCTTAAAGAGATGGTAATACCGGACCACCTTACCTGGCTCCTGAGAAACCTATATACAGATCAAGAAGCAAGTTAGAACTGAACACAGAACAATGGACTGGTTCTAAATTGGTAAAGGAGTACATCAAGCTGTATATTGTCACCTTGCTTATTTAACTTATATGCAGAATACATCATGTGAAATGCCATGTTGGATGAATGAAGCACAAGCTGGAGTCAAGATTGCCAGGAGAAATATCAATAACCTCAGATATGCAGATGACACCAACCTTATGGCAGAAAATGAAGAAGAACTAAAGATCCTCTTGATGAAAGTGAAAGAGGAGAGTGAAAAAGCTGGCTTAAAACTCAACATTCAAAAAATGAAGATCATGGCATCTGGTCCCATCACTTAATAGCAAATAAATGGAGAAACAATGAAAACAATGAGGGACTTTATTTTCTTGGGCTCCAAAATCACTGCAGATGGTGGCTGAAACCATAAAATTAAAATACACTTGCTTCTTGGAAGAAAAGCTGTGACCAACCTAGACAGCATATTGAAAAGCAGAGGCATTATTTTGCTGACAATGGTCCAAGTCAAAGTTATGGTTTTTCCAGGAGTCATATATGGATGTGAGAGTTGGACCAGAAAGAAGGCTGAAGGCCGAAGGATTGATACTTTTGAACTGTGGTGTTGGATAAGACTCTTGAGAATCCATTGGACTGCAAGGAGATCAAACCAGTCAATCCTAAAGGAAATCAACCCTGAATATTCATTGAAAGGACTGATGCTGAATTGAATCTCCAAAAATTTGGCCATCTGATGTGAAGAGCTGACTCATTAGAAAAGACCCCGATGCTAGAAAAAATTGGAGATACAAGGAGAAGGGGATGACAGAGGATGAGATGGTTGGATAGTGTCACTGACCCAATGGACATGAATTTGAGCAAGCTCTGGGAGATGGTGAAGGACAAGAAATCCTGGTGTGCTGCAGTCCATAGGGTCGCAAAGGGTCAGACATGACTGAGTGACTGAACAACAACAGCAAACATTTCTCTGTTGAGTTAGTGATTTATGAGTATAGCTCTGAGCAAGCAGTAGCAAACACTTGATCAAAGCTCTCTATTCTGTTTGCTTAAACCACTGTTAAATGTTATTTTACTAAGTCATTTAATACATGTTAAATATTAATAAACATAATTCATTAAAATTCTGCTAATGGATACCCTTCCTGACACTGCCTATGTGTCAGGAACTAGACCAGGAAATTTACAACTCAATTTCTTTAAGCTCCACCCCCTCACCATTTTGAGAATATTGAGCCAAATAAAATATAAAGAAGTAATGAAACTTTAGAGATGTTACAGCATATTCTATGAGTCTCAGGCAATTCATGTTGGAGCCTGATTACAAACCAAGTTCTATAGATTTCAAAGCATGTATTCTTTCTTCCATGTTATAATGAATTCAAGTTCTATATTTTAACAACCACAACTACAAATGAGAGCTGACTCTGCATACCAATGACATGTAAAGTGCTCTGCTAAATCCCCCTATAACATTGATCCTGTTATTATATTTCTTTCTTTACTTGACAAAATTGAGAATTTGTGAGTTTACTTTTTCTAAGTATTGTCAGTGCAGAACAAAACCATTTTCAAACTTGTATCTGATACCAAAATTTTTGCTTCTAACCTGTTCACTATATACTTTTTCACCCCAAGAGCTATTATACACCTTAATCTAGGTTACATATACCAAGCATTTTACTTTACTTTTCCTGATGGAAATAGAAACATTATGGGCTTGTATCAGATCAGAACAGATCAGTCGCTCAGTCGTGTCTGACTCTTTGTGACCCCATGAATCGCAGCACGCCAGGCCTCCCTGTCCATCACCAACTCCCGGAGTTCACCCAGACTCACATCCATCGAGTCAGTGATGCCATCCAGCCATCTCATCCTCTGTCGTCCCCTTCTCCTCCTGCCCCCATCCCTCCCAGCATCAGAGTCTTTTCCAATGAGTCAACTCTTCGCATGAGGTGGCCAAAGTACTAGAGTTTCAGCTTTAGCATCATTCCTTCCAAAGAAATCCCAGGACCGATCTCCTTCAGAATGGACTGGTTGGATCTCACTTATAAATTAAAAGGTTTAGGGACAAAACAGAATACTCATTCTAAATGGGTGCAATGCTTTTTCTACTGTCTAGTTTGGGTCCAGTTTTCTAACTGCCCTGAAAGTCAATTTTTTTTTTTTTAATTAATACCATAAAATGGCTTCTGGGAGGATTAAATGAGAAGATGCAAGTACAAATGTTTCAAAAAATGAGACATAAAATAATTTTTTTCTTTTGCTTTTATGACAAATGGTTTTCTGGATTGTGTCCTACAAACTGGCAAGAATTCTAGGTCAATTGCTCTTACTGAGTTACTCACCATATGAGAATGAGATCTAGGTTTCTTTCCATTTAAAAAATAAATGTTTATAATGCAAAATTGTCCTGGTATTTACAGATAATTATTTCTCTAAAATAGATAGGACATATATATATACACACACATATATATAATATATATTTTTATATATGTATAAAATATATATGTATTTATATACACACATATATATAAATATATATTTGTATATTATATATTTTAACTCTCCAGGAAAAGGCTATAGTATGCTGATATTTTTCCATTGGAGTATAATCAACATACATATTTTCAAGTGACAGCATAATGACTTGATATTTGTATGCACTGAAAAATGATCCCCACAGAAGTCTATTCACCTGTCACCTTACAAAGTTTATGAGTTTGTTTTATTTTCATCGTTTTATTTTTTAGATTCTACATTTAAGTGAAATCATACTTATTTGTCTTTGTCTCTCTGACTTATTTTACTCAACCTGATACCCTCAAGTTTTATCAGTGTTGTTGCAAATGACAAGATTTCTTTCTCTTTTTTTATGACTGAGTAGTACCCCATTGTGTGTGTGTGTGTGTGTGTGTGTGTGTATGTGTTGTGTGTGCGTGCGTGTACCTAACATCATCTTTATCCATCTGTGGAAACTTAAGTGGTTTTCATATCTTGACTGTTGTAATTAGCGCTGCAATGAACATAGGAGCACATATATATATTTGAATTAGTGTTTTTGTTTTCTTTTTGGTAAGTACTCAGAAGTGGCATTTGATGGATCACATGGCAGTTCTGTTTTTAATTTTCCAAGGAAACTCCATACTGCCCTCCTTACCGATTGCACCAGTTCACATAATCATCAAATGTGCACAAGGGTTCCCTTTTCTCTACCATCTCATCAATGCTTGTTATTTCTTGTCTTCTGATAATTGCCATTCAGAGGTAGGAGGTGACATCTCATTGTGGTTTTGATCTGCATTTCCTTGATGATGAATGATGTTGAACATCTTTTCATGTGCCGGTTGGCCATCCAAACGTCTTTTTTGGATTGAAATCAGGGAGCATGATACCTCCAGTCTTGTTCTTTCTCAAGATTGCTTTAGCTATTAAGGATCTTCTGTGGTTCCACGCAAATTTTAAAATTGTTTGTTGTATTTCCATGAAAAATGCCATGGGAAATTTGGCAGGGATTATATTGACTATGTAGCTAGCTTTGGGAAATATAGACATTTAAACAACAATACGTGAATATAAAATATCTTTCCATTTGTATGTGTCTTCTTCCATTTTTTTTTTCACCAATGTCTTTCTAATTTTCAGTGCATAAGTCTTAACTCCTTGGTTAAATTTATGTTGAGGTATTGAAATCCCTATTATGCAATGGAAATAAGATTGATTTTTTAAATTTCTATTTCTGATAGTTTGTTGTTAGTGTATACAAATTCAGCATATCTTTGCATATGGATTTTGTACATTTCAATTTTTACTGAATTCATTTATTTGTTTAAATGTTTATACTGAGTCTTTAGGGTTTTCTATATATAAAATCATGTTGTCTACAAATAGTGATAGTTTTATTCTTTTCAAATTTGTATGGCTTTTATTTTTCCTACCTGGCTCTGGCTAGGACTTCCAATACCATGCTGAATAAAAGTGGAGTAAATCACCATGCTCTTGACAACTTCATAGTCTTGCTCAATTACTTTATCTGTGAGGTAAATGTTGAATATATCCATTTTTGGAGAATGTTTCCGAGATCTTTTTTTTTTCTTTCCTCAAAATTTGCCTTAGAGATAACAAAGTACCCATATCTCTGAAGATTTTTGCTTTTATTTTAGTTGTTATCCTCTTGTTAATAGAAATGTCTTTCTCCTCTTCTTTTTTCTTCCTTCTCCTCCTTTTCCCCACTCTTCTTCCCCTTCCTTCTTCTCTCCTCTTTTTCCTCCTCCTTCTTCTCTACTTCTCCTTCTTCTGTTATAAGACTTTTCAATACATTTTAACTAAACTTAAACATGACATTACCTTCAGAAGAGTTAAGTAAGAATTTTGACAATGCCCTAGTCACATCCTCTTTTGAATATAGTTTTTCTTTCTGTGTGGGATTTTAACCATGTGACCGCTACCTAGTTTTAATATCTAAGTGTCCCATAGAAATAATGGCTTTGTTGTTCAAACAGAAAACCTGGCAGTCCTAGAATATCCAAGAGTTTATTGTATTTAATGACATGATTCTTTGCATAGAATCAGTAGTTGATGAATACATATTTATTAACTAGATTCCACAAAGATTCCACTTAGTTAATTGTATCTTATTTGTCCCTATTGAAGGAACTTCTAACTTGTATTTTTGACCTATCCAAAAAAGCAGTCTGGAATTTAGTAAAGGCCATGTTTACATGCAATTGTATCTATTGTCAACATGTATGCAACAAACAACTCCAAATACCAGTGGTTTCACTAAAAAAAACATTTACTATGCTCAAAGTCTGAAAGTTAGTTAGAATTTTCTACTGGTGTTAGCTGGACCTGATCACATGATCAGGTATTATTTGTCTATTTGACCATATTGACACAAGTGGAATGACTTGTTTCTAACTCTGTCTCAGCAGCCAGAAAAGCAAATCTGGGCATGCATTCATGGCAATGGCTTCAGCACAAGAACTGAAGTGTGCGAAAGCTCAGTCAAGGCTCTAAGTGCATCATATCTGTTAACACGCCATTGTCTAAGTATATGATATTGCCAAACTCATAATGAAGAAGGAAAATAATACCCAAGCTCTTTCAGGAAGAGAAACTGGAAATTCACATAGTAAAGGACATGGCTACAAGAGGGATAGATCTGGAGACCTTAATGCAATCAATTTTGAGAATTTAATTAACCTAACATTATATGTTGTAAATGTACAGGGAATGACCTTTATTTTAATTTTGTTTTTGGGGGGAGGATGGCCTTTATATTTAAGTTAGGAGAGAGATTCAACTTTATATAAAATACTAAACAATTTTCTTGGTACTGCTCCTTAAATACTCTCTGATTTTCCAATTTTCTCAGTTATATAGTTTTTAAAATCTGACTTTAAAGTCAAAGACTTTAATGCTTTATTCTACATATTTCCCTAGATTTTTGGCAATTTATCTTTTGCACATTGTCTTTAAGTTACATCAGTTACTGAAAATGTCACATCTTTCTATTTTAACTGCCATGTTGCAGTATATTTTAGGGAGATCATTAATCACTACTTTGAAACCTGAACTACTTAAATTCTTCATTTTATCAAAGTTCTTCAGTCATTTTATAGTAACTCAAGCTGGTGACATTTTCAAAAATTAACTTTTTAAGAAAATTTACAGTGTATATTGTGTAATTTGTATAGGTTTGCATTCTATATTAAGTTCTAGCTATTGAACTTGAAGCATTTCTGAAGTATAGTGTGTAAATTGACTATTATAGCATTATGAAAAAATATTCAAATTAATATTTGAAAATCAGGAAAGCATAAGCCATTTATGAACCAATGTTAATTATTATATGTCACTCATTATAGAGAGAAAATAAAAACTTTTTATTTACGTGTTGATGTATTGGTAGTAAAGCTATTAATCTTTTAAGGTACCAAGTAAATGTCAAAATGCAAGTAAAAGAAAAAGAGACAAGAAAATAACCTTAATACTTTCTTTTCAAATTTAGGGAGGTTGACTAAATATTTATCAGTGTGTTCATGACTTTAAATTTCCATAAATTTTAGTTCTATTAAGGAGATGATTTCGACCCCTTACATGGAAGAATACTTCACCTAAAATAAGTGGTTCACTGTTTCTTGAACTAACACACATAAGTAGAAAACTAAGAATTGCTAAATATAATCAGTAAAAAAATATTTAAGATGATATGTATTCAGAATTCTTTCACTATGTAAATACTAATTAGCATTTACTAAGTATGGATGTAAGAGTTGGACTGTGAAGAAAGCTGAGCGCCGAAGAATTGATGTTTTTGAACTGTGGTGTTGGAGAAGACTCTTGAGAGTCCCTTGGACTGCAAGGAGATCCAATCAGTCCATTCTGAAGGAGATCAGCCCTGGGATTTCTTTGGAAGGAATGATGCTAAAGCTGAAACTCCAGTACTTTGGCCACCTCATGTGAAGATTTGACTCATTGGAAAAGACTCCGATGCTGGGAGGGATTGGGGGCAGGAGGAGAAGGGGAGACAGAGGATGAGATGGCTAGATGGCATCACTGACTCGATGGACGTGAGTCTGAGTCAACTCCAGGAGTTGGTGATGGACGGCGAGGCCTGGCGTGCTGTGATTCATGGGGTCGCAAAGAGTCAGACACGACTGAGCGACTGAACTGAACTGAACTGAACTGAAGTTATATATATATATATATATATATAATATAATTTGTTGTTGTTATGTAATCACTAAGTCATGTCCAACTCTTTCATGACCTCATGGACTGTAGCCAGCAGGCTCCTCTGTCCATGGGATTTCCCAGGCAAGAATATTGGAGTGGGTTGCCATTTCCATCTCCAAGGATCTTCCTGACCCAGGTATCAAATCTGCATCTCCAATGACATGGCAGGCAGATTATTTACCAATTAGCAGGCACATTCTTTACCAATGAGCCACCTGGGAAGCCCTTATTATTGGATATGTCATAATTTTCCCCTACGTTTTGCATTTAAGGAAATGTAAGGAGTGTACCAGATTCAGAAACTTAGTTTTTTATAGCAAGTATTGAAATAGCATACTACATATAATTATATATGATTGTATGTAGGAAGGAAAATAGCTGAAGGAAAAAATAACTATGTATCTTCATCTTATGACCATACTGTACAAGTAAAATACTGAGTTGAAATTAAAGAAACACTAATGCATTCTGATAGAGTTCTTCAAATTTGTGCCTTTAATAAATCTACTTCCTTTTATCATTTACATTTTACAAATGTGCAGGATGAATTGAGTGTATGACATTTAGCTTGATGTGGCTTTGGCCGGGGAGGAGCGGTGTTGATTCTTTAAGTGAAAATTAAATCAATTAAGGATCTATGATATACAATAGGGGCTTCCCAGGTGGTTCAGTGGTAAAGAAACAACCTGCCAATGCAGGTCATACGGAAGACATGGGTTTGATCCCAGGGTCGGGAAGATCCCCTAGAGAAGGAAATAATACCTCACTCCAGTATTCTTGCCTGGAAATTCCATGGACAGAGGAACCTGGAAGGCTGCAGTCTATGGGTTAGCAAAGAGTTGGACACGACTGAGCAACTGAACACACACACAGTATACTATAATATATGGGAAGTATCAGAAAAGTCATACCCTGTGGTTAGGGCTTCCACTGAAGTGTAGGAGAAGGGCATGTAACTGAAATAAAATAGAATTTGAGATTTAGTGTCAGGGGAAAGGGGGAAGTGGCATTCTTACTAGGAATCTGGAAAAATATACTAGAGGAAATATTATTTGAGAATAGATTAGCATATCTTGTAGATGAGGGCAGGAGGAATGACATTTGGGTCTTAGGAAATGCAGAAATCCTCCTATAACTGAGAAGGTGCAGTGCATGTAAAACCTGGGGCATATACTACAGTGGTTGGAAAGATAAGCATATTGTAGCAAGAACATGGAGGGTTTTGAGTACCATGAGATTATCTTTTGATCTTTTGATTTGATTATCATGGAAGAAGGAAAACTACAATTTTTTTTTTTTTTAATTTGAAGGGGGCATGAATTGATTAGGGCTTCCCTGGTGATTCATATAATAAGGAATCTGCCTGCAATGTGGGAGACCTGGGTTCAATCCCTGGGTTGGGAAGATCCCTGGAGGAAAGCATGGCAATCCACTCCAGTATTCTTGCCTGGAGAAACCCATGGACAGGAACCTGGCAAGCTGTGGTCCATGGGGTCACAAAGAGTTGGACATGACTGAGTGACCAAGTCCAGCACACATAGTGTGAATTGATTATGGTTTTAAGAATATAAATCCAATGATGTTAGTAGGAGTAGTGAACTGAAGGAGCACAGAAATGCAAGAGTTAATAACAGCAGAGAAGGAAACAAATGATTTGACATTTGTTAGGTGAGATGTATGATGTCTTGAACTGGGGGTATAGCATGTATAGGCACCAACAATATATAGAGAAATCATCAAATGGAATTAAAGAAAGAGAACTTACATAGGTATGTGGGGGAGCGCTTGAAAATACCAGGGGATATTAGTTTAAGTGACAGTGAGAATTATTCTCAAATAATTAACTGTGATAGAGAACAATATGATTTAATTTTCTAAGCATATTTTATATTTCATATTATTGCTCACTTCATTGAAAATATTTTCATTCTTCATTATTTCATTAAAAATATGTACTGTGCATGTGTGTATGTGTGGTCTGTTGTCTCTGACTCTTTGTGACACCATGGACTGTAGCCCACCAGGCTCCTGTGTCCATGGGATTATTTTCCAGGCAAGAATTCTGGAGTGACTTGCCACGCCCTCCTCCAGGGGATCTGCCCTACTCAGGATTGAACCTGCGTCTCTTGCATCTCCTGCACTGGCAGGCAGATTCTTTACCACCATGCCACCTGGAAAGCCCCATACTAAACATTAATTATATTTAATTCTATGTGCCTCTCCAAATATTGCCACTGTCTCCATATTTTCATCTCCACATCCATTATTATCCCTATAACGTCACCTCTACTTGTTTAGAAAGAGATCCAAAATAAAACAACTTTAGTATCCTTGTTTCACTTCAAATTTTCTTATCTTTGTTATTCTCTTCTTTCTCATGTTCTCTTCTTTCCCCTAAATCTACACTTTTCTCATGTTTTTAAGAATAATACCAATGAATCCATCTTTAATTTTTCCCAATTTTTAAAAAATTTTCTGTATCTAATTACTTCCATAGTCCTTACCTTTGGTTACTTGATTTGTAATCATTAGTTCTGTTTGCCAAATAGGTCTAGTTCTCCTTGCATCTGGGCACACAGTAATGGTAGCATCTTACTTTTTGGTCTTCGTGATAGAATGAAGAAAATAGGTGTGAAGTCCAATTTGTGTGTGTGTGTCACTTCTGAAGCAATATATTTAATTTGTTGGATCACAATAATGAAGGCCTGGTTTCCTATTCTGGAAGAGTTATTAGCATTTCTCAAAATGGTGACTGAGCTTCTGAGTGTCTCTGATGAGAAGAGACATCTCATGATGCAAAGGTCATACACATACATGTGAGAAACATATCTTTCTATTGCAAATCACTAGTATTTGGGGATTGAGTATCATAGAATAACTTGGCTTATTCTAATTGATAAATTTATGCCTTTTCCAATTCTACTTTAAGCCCATGTAAACTATAATTTGAGAAAACTCTCAACTGACTTCTCAGTTGTTAGTTGGACACATTAATTTCTGCTCCCTCAACACTGGCTATTTTTATGTTAAAATTGTCTTTAGTGAGTATAGCCCTTCCATATTGATATTTAGTTAGTTGTTTTATCCACTGGCAATATAAGAACTCATAAGGAAAAAACTATGTTCATACAATTGTTTTATTATGGTATTCATTTATTTATGCAGTGAATATGTATTAAGTGCTTACTAGAAGGCAATGGCACCCCACTCCAGTACTCTTGTCTGGAAAATCCCATGGGTGAAGGAGCCTGGTAGGCTGCAGTCCATGGGATTGCTAAGAGTCAGACACAACTGAGTGACTCACTTTCACTTTTCACTTTCACTGGAGAAGGAAATGGCAACCCACTCCAGTGTTCTTGCCTGGAGAATCCCAGGGACGCGGGAGCCTGGTAGGCTGCCGTCTATGGGGTCGCACAGAGTCGGACACGACTGAAGTGACTTAGCAGCAGCAGCAGCATGTTCTATTAGTTAGCATTGCAGCATTGAATCAAACAGGTAAAGATAACTGCTTTTAAGAAGATTACATTCCAGTGTCATTTAAAATGGAAGAAAATTTATAATCAAGTTAAATATATAAAAAAAGCCCAGAGTATAGAATAAATAGTTTATGATACACCAGTTCATGAAATAGTATACAATATTTAAGATGATGCTTCTTAATACTAATTCAACAATATAATTCAATGGTTATGAATGTAGACCTTGAAATCATGTACAAAAAATCTCCCACTAGCCCAGTCTAAGATTTCTAAACTGTGGGCAATAACGCTAGCTATTAAAATATTAAAATGCTAGCTATTAAAATTGGAGAAGGCAATGGCAACCCACTCCAGTACTCTTGCCTGGAAAATCCCATGGATGGAGGAGCCTGGTAGGCTGCAGTCCATGGGGTCGCTAAGAGTAGGACACAACTGAGCGATTTCACTTTTCACTTTCATGCATTGGAGAGGGAAATGGCAACCCACTCCTGTGTTCTTGCTTGGAGAATCCCAGGGACGGCGGAGCTTGGTGGGCTGCTGTCTATGGGGTCGCACAGAGTTGGACACGACTGAAGCAACTTAGCAGCATCAGCAGCAGCTATTAAAATGTTGTTGTGAGAACTATAGCATGATCATCTATGTGAAGTTCCTGGTATAAAGTATTTTCTCAATAAGTGCTAGTGCTGTTATTTCTCCCCTTAATGATATTTTTCTCTTTGATGGTACATGTTAAAATTATATTTTAAAAGAATATCTACTAATATGTGAACATTCTCTATGAAGCAATGGTCACATAAAATGAAGAATCAAAATTTTTATAACACTTTAATGTTAGAATATCACAAGCATTAATAAATTTGTCAATTTAGTTTGTAAAGCTGGATATAAAACTTTATAGATCATATATTTTAGTTTTGAATATTCTTACACAATTTAGTTTATATTTTGTAATTTTATCATAAGACATATAAAGTAATGTATTTTGGACAATAAAAAATAAGTACTAGATTATATTTTATGTTTCCTCTATTAAGATTAAAAACTGCACATTTTTGTTCTATGTTTTATTTATTTCAAAAAAAGCATATCTACATCTGATTTTCTCTGGTTCAAATAATGTATATTTTCCTAACTTTCCTATTCTGCTTTGTAAAAGAATAGTGCTACCAAGTTTTGGCTCAACTACACTATTAAGGAAGAAACCTACCAAAACTAGAAAATTGTAGAGTATCATGAAATTATAATTTTGTAAGCACAGATTCCACACGGCATTGGCAGTGCAAACTCTCTTGAGAATCAACAACCATCAGTAAACGTCTATTATTTTTTACCTTTTGTTCATTGGTAAATCATAAAATAAGATCTTAAAATACTCTAAATAAATAAATCATGAGTATCAACAGCTGTAGTTTAACTAATCCTTGTCCCTGCTGATTTGGATTGCAAAAGAAAGCAAGCATGAAACAATTACATTATATTTTCTTTCAGACTATGAGGAACCAAAAAGAACTTTGGAAGTATGAAAGCAAATATATTAAAAATTCATAAATTGAACTTTTTATTTAAATATAGAAATTATAAGGAAGTTAGCATTGGCATTTGAATCACTTAATACATGAAACAAGACAAGTTATCCACATGTGTATATTGATAGCAAGTAATTTTTATCCTAAAAGCATGAATAAGTGGAATGCCCTTTTACATAAATTTAGTCACTGATGCATTTATACATGCATGTGCACTGAGTCATGTCTGACTCTTTGCAATTTCACAGACTGTAGCACCCCAGGCTCCTCTGTCCATGGGATTTTCCAGGCAAAAATACTGGAGTGAGTTGCCATTTCCCTCTTCAGGGGATCTTCCCAACCCAGGGACAGAACCCACAACTCTAGTGTCTCCTGCATTAGCTGATGAGTTCTTTACCAGCTGAGCCTAGGGAAGCCTTGTCACTGGTAACTAACTATTAAATTTAAACAAAATAAATCTGCTCAGCCAAAATTGTTAACCACATATTGTAAAGACACATACCATTAATAGAATCATGGGATTTGAGAACTGAAAAAGATTTAAACAGATATTTGTTTCAAAGTCTCATCTAATGCAGAGATGCCTTCTTAATAGTCTTTATTGTGTTCCTCAGATTCCATCTCATTTAACATATCAAGATATTTGTATGTTTTATTCTTCTTATCTTCATAGTGCTTTTCTTCAGTCTATTTCAATTGTCTTTCAGTGTTTTCATAGAGCCCTCATTACATCTGTGCTCTGTGACTTTCACCTAGGTGAAATCTATCACGATTTGTTGTCTACTAACTGATAGGACAGCTGTGAAAAGAAGAGAAGTGAAAAGCAAAGGAGAAAAGAAAAGATATAAACATCTGAATGCAGAGTTCCAAAGAATAGCAAGAAGAGATAAGAAAGCCTTCTTCAGCGATCAATGCAAAGAAATAGAGGAAAACCACAGAATGGGAAAGACTAGGGATCTCTTCAAGAAAATCAGAGATAACAAAGGAAAATTTCATGCAAAGATGAGCTCGATAAAGGACAGAAATGGTATGGACCTAACAGAAGCAGAAGGTATTAAGAAGAGATGGCAAGAATACACAGAAGAACTGTACAAAAAAGATCTTTACGACCCAGATAATCATGATGGTGTGATCACTGACCTAGAGCCAGACATCCTGGAATGTGAAGTCAAGTGGGCCTTAGGAAGCATCACTATGAACAAAGCTGGTGGAGGTGATGGAATTCCAGTGGAGCTATTTCTAATCCTAAAAGATGATGCTGTGAAAGTGCTGTACTCAATATGCCAGCCAATTTGGAAAACTCAGCAGTGGCCTCAGGACTGGAAAAAGTCAGTTTTCATTCCAATCCCAAAGAAAGGCAATGCCAAAGAATGCTCAAACTACCACACAACTGCACTCATCTCACACGCTAGTAAGGTAATGCTCAAAATTCTCCAAGCCAGGCTTCAGCAATATGTGAACCATGAACTTCCTGATGTTCAAGCTGGTTTTAGAAAAGGCAGAGGAACCAGAGATCAAATTGCCAACATCCGCTGGATCATGGTAGAAGCAAGAGAGTTCCAGCAAAACATCTATTTCTGCTTTATTCACTATGCCAAAGCCTTTGACTGTGTGGATCACAATAAACTGTGGAAAATTCTGAAAGAGATGGGAATACCAGAACACCTGATCTGCCTCTTGAGAAATTTGTATGCAGGTCAGGAAGCAACAGTGAGAACTGGACATGGAACAACAGACTGGTTCCAAATAGGAAAAGGAGTTCATCAAGGCTGTATATTGTCACCCTGTTTATTTAACTTATATACACAGTACATCATGAGAAATGCTGGACTAGAAGAAATAAGCTGGAATCAAGATTGCCAGGAAAATATCAATAACCTCAGATATGCAGATGACACCACCCTGATGGCAGAAAGTGAAGAGGAACTAAAAAGCCTCTTGATGAAAGTGAAAGTGGAGAGTGAAAAAGTTGGCTTAAAGCTCAACATTCAGAAAACGAAGATCATGGCATCCGGTCCCATCACTTCATGGCAAATAGATGGGGAAACAGTGGAAACAGTGTCAGACTTTATTTTTCTGGGCTCCAAAATCACTGTAGATGGTGACTTCAGCCATGAAATTAAAAGACGCTTACTCCTTGGAAGGAAAATTATGACCAACCTAGATAGCATGTTCAAAAGCAGAGACATTACTTTACCAACAAAGGTTCGTCTAGTCAAGGCTATGGTTTTTCCTGTGGTCATGTATGGATGTGAGAGTTGGACTGTGAAGAAGGCTGAGCGCCGAAGACTTGATGCTTTTGAACTGTGGTGTTGGAGAAGACTCTTGAGAGTCCCTTGGACTGCAAGGAGAGCCAACCAGTCCATTCTGAAGGAGATCAGCCCTGGGATTTCTTTGGAAGGAATGATGCTAAAGCTGAAACTCCAGTACTTTGGCCACCTCATGCAGAGTTGACTCATTGGAAAAGACTCTGATGCTGAGAGGGATTGGGGGCATGAGGAGAAGGGGACGACAGAGGATGAGGATGAGATGGCTGGATGGCATCACTGACTCGATGGACGTGATTCTGGGTGAACTCCGGGAGTTGGTGATGGACAGGGAGGCCTGGCGTGCTGCGATTCATGGGGTCGCAAAGAGTTGGACACGACTGAGCGACTGATCTGATCTGAACTGACAGGGCATGTAGATTAATGTTACTCCAATAAAATTTAACTAAGAATTATAAATGCTTTCTAATCTACAGATACAAAACTTAATTCAAATGATTCCCTTTACCAGATTACCAACACATAACAAATATACATCTAGTGGAGCTTTTTTGAAACTTTTGCAACCTCTAATTCCTGATATTGGTTCATATATAAAATACAGTGAAGCTCTAACACTCAAAGCTTCCTTCCACTTGGTAGCTTCCCATGTTTGTTTCAATATCATTGCTTAACTTACAGAGACAATACCTTCATGAACACAATGTACTACTACTATCCCTTCTTTGCTCCTTTCTTTGGCCATTTTAATTATTTTCCCCCTGAAGTTGAAATCTTTAAATGCATATGTTAGAAATATTGAAGAAGATTGGCAACACTCTCTTTCAAAAAGCAGTGTCCAAAAGATTTAAAACATATCGCTTAAGTACTTTTTTCACACGAAGTGAAGTGGAGTGAAGTTGCTCAGTCGTGTCTGACTCTTTGCAACCCCATGGACTGTAGCCCACCAGGCTCCTCCATCCATGGGATTTTCCAGACAAGAATACTGGAGTGGGTTGCCATTTCCTTCTCCAGGAGATCTTCCCGACCCAGGGACTGAACCCCGGTCTCCCACATTATAGGCAGACGCTTTACTGTCTGAGCCACCAGGGAAGAGAGATTCTCTCTTTTTCACATAGTCACTCCATTTTTCAGCTGAGAGCCAAAAAAAGAAGAAAATGGAGGAAAAGATGCAAAATCTTTTTTCAGTCATACAAATTTATTTCGTGTCCATTTTTGTGTGTTTAGCCATGGGTGGGGGAGTAAGTGGAGTAGGAGGAAAGCTGTTAGATTCTTGATAATATGTTGATCATCAGTCCCAGGATTTATTTTTGTGAATTTTACATTTTTCTGGGCTTTACAAGTCCTCTATTGTGAAGGGGCTGAATCATAGCCTTTTAGTAGATCAGTTGGAAAAAAGAAAAATCATTTCTACAGCATAAAATATTTTGTAAACTGGCTAAGACTTTATTTTCAGACTATTAATGAAGAGTTCTAAATCTGCAAAGCTAATGCACACAACCTTGACTAACTCAAATACAGGTATCATTGAGAATGTTAAACAGAGACAAAACTGTCATCATTTTCTTGCAGAATATTGCCTAAAGTTGTTATTTAGAATCTAATAAAAGGTTAGACACTTTACTGAATAGAGATAAATACAATTTTAGCCATTCCAAATAAACAGCAATGTGTGCAAAAGGTATATAAACCACGTTTTGTTTTGTCCAACAAAGGAAATCATTGTTTTCTTTTAAATAGGTCAATTAAAAAATAATTCAAAAAGCATAGACTTCACCCCTTATAAACATACAATTTTTTTTGTATATTCACGGGATTGGACAGACCTCACCACAATCTAATTTTAGATTATTTTGCTTCCCCCTCCGAATGAAACCCTGTACCTATTAGCAGTCACAATCCCTCTCCTACACCCTTCCCAGCTCTAGGCAGATACTGATTTTCTTTCTGTTTTTTATATATTGTCTGTTCTCAACAATGCATATGAATGGAGTAATAAAATATGTGATATTTCATAAAGGCTTTTTAAACTTGGGCTTCCCTGGTGGCTCAGAGGGTAAACCATCTGTCTGCAATGCAGGAGACCTGGGTTCGATTCCTGAGTCAGGAAGATTCCCTGGAGAAGGAAATGGCAACCCACTCCAGTACTCTTGCCTGGAAAATCCCATAGATGGAGAAGCCTGGTAGGCTACATACAGTCCATGGGGTCACAAAGAGTCAGACACAACTGAGCGATTTCACTTTTTAAACTTAGCATAGGTTTTTCAAGCTTCATTCATGTTGGAGCATATACTAATAAGTATTTCTTTTCAGTACCGAATAACATTTCATTGTATTATATTTTATTTATCTATTCATTAATTTATAAACATTTAAGCTCTTCTGTTTTTTGGCTATTGATATACTGCTCTTTGTATTGGTATATAATTTTTTATGTAAATACATGTTTTATTTCTCTTGTATATATACTTAGGAGTGGAATAGGTGGGCTGTAGAGTGACTTTATGGTTAAATTTTTGAATCCCCATCGATTTCTCCCTTTATGTCTCTTAATACATGTTTTATGTTTTTGGGTGCTCTTATATTAGATGCATATAAGTTGATGAGTGTAATATCCTCTTCTTGTGTTGATCCGTTTATCATTATATAGTCTACTTCTTTATAGTTCTAAATAGTGTTGATTTTAAAGTTTATTTTGTCTGATATGTTTTGAAACTCCCACTTTCTTGTCATGGGGTGAAAGGATGGACTGGGAGTTTGGAATTAGTCTCCAAGATTTCAAATTCTAGGTCCATAGATAACAGTCACTTTCATAGGACTTACTATATGCCAATACTATTCTAAGCATACGACAAATAACCAACCCACTGAATCTTCATAATCCTGAAAGTTAAAAGTTCTACAGTTATTCTGGTTTTACAGATGAAACAATTTAGATACAGTTAAATAACTTGCTCAGAGTCACATAATAGTGAGAGGCAATGCTGGTGTTGGAACCCAGCAGTTCAAGAAAGACTTAGAGATTCATAATATAAGAAGAAAAGATAAATTGAAAGAGAAACCTTGAAACACATAACAGACAAGCAGTCTAGAAAGAGTTCATATAAATATATAAATTAAAGACAAGTGAGACAGAGGCAAACAGCTCAATAAGAAAATGGTAAAGAATAGGAAGAGATAATAAAGAGGTGTAAATATCTACGAAACATATGAAAAGTTGCTTCACCTTAATAATAAACAGGGATAAGCAAGTTTATAAAGAAGATTTTTGTCACCATTCAATAAGGACAAGATTGAGATAAGGACAAGATTGAGATAGCGTACAAAGCATAGAGCACTATCATACCCAGCTGGTAGGGGTGTAAATAAATATAAACTTTCTAGAGATCAGTTTTTCCAGTTCCTATCAAAATCTAAAGTAGTCATTATCTTCCATCCAATATTCACTTACTTATCTTTGCAAAATATTTATTGGTTGACTTTTATTAATATGTGACACTGTCCTGAATGCTGAGAATAAAACCATGAAAAGATTCCTTTCATGCACCTTATATTTTGATGGGGATGGGCAATAAATAATTAAATAATTTATTTGATAATGATGTCTTATAAAGAAATAAAAGGTATGATTTGATAAAGGGTAGCTGACCTCGTTTTTTTTGTGTGTGTGCTAAACAAATTATGCTACAGTTACAGCAAACTTCTGTGATGCTCTTTAAAGAAAGATGATTCCTTTAATTTGGTACCAATTTTCCCACTGATTAGAATATTTATTCAGAAAAGTAATGTGCTGTAAGACATACAAAGGTACAAAATATCTTAGCATTTGAAGATCTTGGAGTCTATTGGAAAAAGTATCCAAGAATTTAATCACCATTCAAGTTTGTAGCTGTCAAATGATGAAAACTTGATGGATAAATGGATATTTGCCTCCCGATTAGTGGAAATAAAAATTCACAAATGACTTTCAACCAAAATCTACTTTGATTCAATTCTATTGGTAATTCATTTCTACCAGTAATCAGTTGTTTTTCAGTACCATGCCTTGATGAAACTTTGAGATTGCTCCTGAACACTTCCTAACAGTGCCTGAATTGGCTAAACATGTACATAGTCTAGCTGTTAGTTACATGTGCGATCCATGATTCTCATATAGAGTAAAAAGTCTTCTAACTCATTTAAGAGCTCCACAGTTGCATATAGTAATCACTTAATAAATGATTCCCAATAGAAATCTTGTTTCACTACCAAGTCTGAGCACTCTGAGGTACATTTAAAACATAATTAAATCCTTTTTCTAAGTCATTCCTCAGAGAGTTGCTTGAAATATAGCATATTTAATTTAATTAACTATGACATGGTTAGTAGAGTGGACATAGATTGTCATTTGGAACTCCTCTTCTCACTGACTTCAACCTAGGAAGAAGAAAATCAATTGTTTTTGTTGGCAGGGGGGAACTAATACCCAAGCAGGCTTATTTTTCAGAACCCAGCTACCACTGAGTAGATACGTGAGTAGAAAAAAAGTCCTGTGTAATGCAGGAACATTGCTAAGAGAAAGGATTACTAATTAAAGGCAGTTTTGAATGAAATAACAGAAAGAGAAACTTTATTTAGTAAAGGTACAAGACCATGGAGCAATAATGAAAGAGTGAGATTCAGTAAGTAGAGAAAGTTAAATGCCAAGAAATTAATGTCTGTAATGACTACATAGAAATAACTGTTAAATCAATCACACACTTTCTTTTATATTTCATTTAAAGTTGTTTGTTTTTAAGATAAATCAGTCAAATCAGGCATTTGTATAAGCAATTATTTCATTAAAGTTGCTGATTGTGATTATGAGGTCAGAAAAGTTAATAAACCAAATGGATAGCTCTTTAAAATTAAGTATTTATTATGTTTGTCTTTGACATCAAAATTTGTTAGTTTACTTGCAAGGGCGATATTGATTTCAGAAAAAAATTAGTCCCTGAAATAGTATAATATTAGATATATTTAAAAGGAATGCATATGGCCATTATGTCATTTCTGCCATACTTCAACCTGCATGCACGTGTGCTAAGTTGCTTCAGTCCTGTCTCACTCTGTGTGACCCTATGGACTGCAGCCTGCCAGTCTCTCCTGTCCATGGATTTTCCAGGTAAGAATACTGGAGTGGCTTTGCGGTGCCTCTTCCAGGGGATCTTCCTGACCCAGGGATGAACCCACATCTTTTATGTCTTCCTAAGTTGGCAGGTGGGTTCTTTAACACCAGCGCCACCTGGGAATCCCACCTTGAACATACACTATGCTTTTCATGCCTCAATGCCTTTGGGATTTTTTATTCTCCCTGTTACCTACCACTGTATCTCTTCTCAGCGTCCAATTCCAATCATCATTCAAGGCCATTTCAAAGCCCCATTTTATGCAAAACTTTCCCAGAATTCTCCTGTCAATTCTTTATTCTTTATTGGCACCTTGTTAATATCCTGACTGTAGTTCTTAACATATTTAGTTATATTTTAGTTTGTTTATGTTTCTTCTTCCAATATACTCAATTTCTTAATGGCAAAGCTTATGACTTTCTTTCATCTACATATTGATATTATCCAGCAAAATTTCTTTCACATGGTACACAAATAAGCACTCATTAATTTGAAGAGCACAGAAACATCTAAAATCATGGCATACTAATTAATGTTATACAATTTAGTTTGCAATTTTCCTTTGGTTTAGTAAAGTGGAAAACACTTTTTAAATAGGCAAACATGTTCATAATAGTTTAGAAACAGCATCAGATTATGGAATATACTTTGTAATCTTAAATTATTTAGAATATCAAGGAGATTTTCCCTCTAGCTCACACTTCCACTTGAGAGATAAAAATTCAATTTGGATGGATTACATGATGAATTTAGTATTTCTTGAATTTTGTTTCAGGGAACACAAAGTTAAGGTGTTCAATGAAAAAGGATACCAAAGGACAAATTTGTTTTAACTACACTAAATATAATAGTCTCTTTAGTTTTGGAAACTCACCATACATATTAAATATTAGGAATTCTGAACATTTTTATAATGTGTTTGATTATGAAACATTTTATTGTGATTTAACAGAGTCCCTTAGTACCTATATATAAAACTACTTGAGTGTATTTACTATTGCCAGCAAGCTATCTGGGGACAAAATCATCACCAGAATATATATTCCATGCATCTTAAATATATGTCAAAACTGCAATGGTTTGCTATTCAGATCAGATCAGATCAGTCGCTCAGTCGTGTCCAACTCTTTGCGACCCCATGAATCGCAGCACGCCAGGCCTCCCTGTCCATCACCAACTCCCGGAGTTCAGTCAGACTCATATCCATCGAGTCAGTGATGACATCCAGCCATCTCATTCTCTGTCGTCCCCTTCTCCTCATGCCCCCAATCCCTCCCAGCATCAGAGTCTTTTCCAATGAGTCAACTCTTTGCATGAGGTGGCCAAAGTACTGGAGTTTCAGCTTTAGCATCATTCCTTCCAAAGAAATCCCAGGGCTGATCTCCTTCAGAATGGACTGGTTGGCTCTCCTTGCAGTCCAAGGGACTCTCAAGAGTCTTCTCCAACACCACAGTTCAAAAGCATCAAGTCTTCGGCGCTCAGCTTTCTTCACAGTCCAACTCTCACATCCATACATGACCAATGGAAAAACCATAGCCTTGACTAGACGAACTTTTGTTAGCAAAGTAATGTCTCTGCTTTTGAATATGCTATCTAGGTTGGTCATAACTTTCCTTCCAAGGAGTAAGCGTCTTTTCATTTCATGGCTGCAATACCCATCTGCAGTGATTTTGGAGCCCAGAAAAATAAAGTCTGACACTGTTTCCACTGTTTCCCCATCTATTTCCCATGAAGTGGTGGGACCGGATGCCATGATCTTCGTTTTCTGAATGTTGAGCTTTAAGCCAACTTTTTCACTCTCCACTTTCACTTTCATCAAGAGGCTTTTTAGTTCCTCTTCACTTTCTGCCATAAGGGTGGTATCATCTGCATAACTGAGGTTATTGATATTTCTCCCGGCAATCTTGATTCCAGCTTGTGTTTCTTCCAATCCAGCGTTTCTCATGATGTACTCTGCATATAAGTTAAATAAACAGGGTGACAATACACAGCCTTGACGTACTCCTTTTCCTATTTGGAACCAGTCTGTTGTTCCATGTCCAGTTCTAACTGTTGCTTCCTGACATGCATACAGATTTCTCAAGATGCAGATCAGGTGGTCTGGTATTCCCATCTCTTTCAGAATTTTCTGTTTATAAAATAAAGCATGTAAATAATTTCCAAAACACTTAAGAATATATTATTTCATTTGATACTTCTAATGTGGGTCTGGAGTTCTTTTTTTCAGATAGATGCCTTCAGGCAAAGATATCTCAAAGGTAAAATGTTCATTATGGGTAATTTTTATTAAAAATTAAAACTGAGGAACAGAATGCTAGCTTCCTTGACCTTGAAAGAGTCTCCAATCATGAATTCTTCCCATTGTCTATGTGTAAAAAAGCTAACACAGGCAAATCTAACTGCTTTTGTTGTCTGTTGTAATGTATTTGTGCTTTCAAGTGGTGTTTGTTATCCTTGGAGCTAAATGAAATTGCACCAACTGTGAAACTTTCATGCAGCTGTCTTATTTTCCTTCTCTAATAACTTAACATGTATCCGTAATCTATAATCGCATCATTTGCCCATTCTAACCTTGGGAACCCTGTATTTCAATTTCTTCTCAGTATATTGAAGTAGAAATGGTAGGTAACATCGTGACACAAGATTCTTCATGATTTCTCCAGCTTCATCTTGCTTTTCAGATTAAATGTCTCTATCAGTATAAAGGTTGAATTGAAAAATTTTAGAAGTTTATTTGTTTTCATCTGATAAATCATTTTTATATCCTGCAAATTTTCCAGTGCAAAGTCTAAGAACCTCAGCAGTTTTTTCAGTGTTGTTCAAAAGGAAGAGAGATCAAAGGGTCCTATCTATTAAGCTCTCAAAAAGCTGCTTACCAAAACCTTCAAATTATCAACAGTATTTATCAGGCACAACGTGTCCTTCAGCTTCTATGGAATATAAAGTATAAAACATAGGCTTGTTCCCAACCTAGTTGGAGAGGCATGATGCATATTCTCAAGGAATGCCTTTATGATACATGATAGCATTTTACATTCTTATAATAAAGTAGTTAATTGCATAATGAATTAGAAAATATAGTATACATACAGAGTACATAAAATCAGGAGAAAGAAGGAAGAGAAAAGAATATTCAGTGTGCAACAAAAAAGACTAGAAAGTCATTATCAGTTCATGAATCTGCAAACAGTTTTCTCTCTGAGTTGCTGTCTCCTTGCTGCTGACTTTGTAGGTTTTTTGTGCTATTTTCTGAGATACTATATGCGAAAGTGCCTCCTAAATTGCAATTTTCTATAAACATGTAAGTATTACTACCATCACTTATAGGCCTACCAATCATTTCCTGAATGCTTGCTGACAAACCATTATAGGGATATGATCCTAACTTTATTTTACACTTATTTTCTAATAGTTTAGAATCTATATTATTCTAAATGTTAATGTATTCAGGTTAGGTTAATGATGTGACATCCCAGGTCAGATTTCCTGGTATCCTAACTCTGACTTCGGTTAAGTTACTTAATCTCTTTGTGCTCATTCCTTTATCTATGAAGTGAAGAAAATTGTATGGCCTATCTTTTAAGATTTGGGGAAAGAGTAAATAGGCTAATATAAGTAAAGTGCTTAAGAACTGCTCCTGTCACATGGTGTACACTCAAAAATCTGTTAACTGATCATGAAAGTAAGATGTTCCAAGGTTAGATGCTATTGTAACATCAAAAACCCGAGGGACAAAAGAAGTAAACCTCCTAGAATCACATGGTTAAGTTAATCACCATAAGCACTGACTTGAGGCTTCAACTGTGTCTGAATTGTAGCCCCGTGGCTATAACTTATCAAGGGTATCTAAATTTTGATTATTCTTCCTGCTTATCTCTACTTTTTTTTGGTCAATTCCTGCTGATTTGGTGTAAGAAACATTCACCTTTTTACTATGTACTTTTATATTATCTGTGGCTCAATATCCTCTACTTAAGCTGTAATTTAGACCAACCAGTATCCTGAACAAAAGATTCTTCGCCCATTACTCTCAAAATGAATGATAACTTGTTATTAGAGTGATTTCCAGCAAGAGTTAGAGTGTTGGCCCTGACAGTTATTAGGTATGTGATATTATGGGTCATAAAAAGAGTACTTACATTAGATGTGAAACTTTCCTTTAGAAAATGAAAGTAATAGATGCAAATCATTTCCCCACACTTAGTAAGCACTGTATGTTAATATTGTTTTTATACAGTTTTATTTCTCAGACTTGTTTGCTTTCTTCATTACCTTTCTCTTCTTCTTTACTTTGTCTCTTGTTTTCATCTCATCATTCATCCTTCTCTTCTGCCAGTCATTGTTGTGTTCTTTTTTTCTGGATCCTTTTCTTTAAATCTCTCTTCTGCTTACATCTCACATCCAGTTCTATAAATTTTTTCATTGCATCTTCTCATAGGTACATTATTTTCCATTTATTCCCACAGCTGGCATTCAGACTGGGCCCTTCCAGTACTATTATCATAAACTCTTTCATATTTTCATATAATAAAACTTTAGATTTAATCAATAGAACTATTTACTAATTAAAACATCTCCCAAACTAGTCATAACTTCTTAATATCATGCATTGTCACAGTTATGACATTGCTTTGTTAATATAAATAATGACGTCTTAAAGTCATGGATCTCTATGAGGAATTTATACAAAGTTTCATATACAAACTAATTATCCCATGTTTCCACCATGGGAAACAAACAGGAGTATTTATACATATTTTATTTGCTTTTCTAATTACTACAATGTTTCATCATAACAAACCAATTTGAGACACTTGGAATATTTGAACACTTAAATGTGCATATTCAGGGCCTATTATTAGTCCCAATATCTAGGTCAACTTAGCTTTACTTTATCATGGATCTTCTTCCACCTAGTATCTTAATATTTCCAGATATTTTTGTTTAGTACAAATAGCTATCTAATTTTATATATATATATACAAAATACTAAACTCACCTATATAGTTTTAATGGGATATCTGAGAGTTTGCCAGTATTCTTTAAATGCATTTGAAGTTTCTGTTTCTCTAAAGTATAAGGCTTGTCAACTTCAGAAAATCTAGGTGCTTTCTCAGTTTTATTGCCAAAATGCCAAATATGAGGAAGTTTTCTCTTATCTCCCCAAAAGAAGCACTTTCTTTAGAAAGTTTTTTTTGCAGTCATAAGACTGGATGCTTTTAAGACTCTCAAGCTTTAGGATTTATAAATAGGGCTCAGAGAATTTCCATAATACATTTTGAGAAATAAAAGTACCTTTAAAATACATATGTATGTGTGTGTGTGTGAGTGCATACTTGCATGCTCAGTTGCTTGGGTCATGTCGGACTCTTTTGCAACCCCGTGGACTGTAGCTCTCCAGGCTCCTCTGTCCATGGGATTTCCCAGGCGAGAGTACTGGAATGGGTTGCCATTTCCTTCTCCAGGTGATCTTCTCAACCCAGGGATCCTACCAGAGTCTCCTGCGTCTCCTGCATTGGCAGGCAGATTCTTTACCACTGAGTCACCAAGGAAGTAAGGAAACAGCCAGAGGACAATGCCCATTTGAATACATTATTTTTCCTTTCATTTAATCATTCATTAATTGAGAATAGTGAGCTCCTTTTCAAGTGCCAGATCCTTGGTTGAACCCAAGTTCATATATAAAAGATAGGAGGACAAGTCATTTTATCCATTAATTTTACTGATCATTAAAAGAGTTTTACTTTCCATAGCTATTAATACAAAATACCATATAAAGCACTGAGGTGGTTCACAACATGATAATGGAAGATACAGAATAAGTAAATTAATAATTTTAAATGTGTAAAGCTCTGTAATGGAGATAAATAGAAAGGGCAGTAATAATCTTTTGGACCTTATTAGAAAACTTTCCACAGAGAAATGTTCTAAGATGACATTTTTACCTGAGTTCTAAAGTATAAGAAGAATTCTTCAAACTAAGAAGTTGGGAGGAGAAATTATATAGAAAGGACATAGCATGGTAAATGAAATACTGGGTTTAAACTATTTTGGCATTGTTGCATTTTGTATACAGGTGAGGGGGCAGTGACAAATTTGAAAGAGAAGGCAGAATTAAAAATACAGAGGGTAGAAATAAGTAAGCTTTTATTGGAGATCTATTATCAGCAAGGGGTTTCTCTGGTGGCTCAGTGGTAAAGAATCCACCTGCCAATGCACGAGGTGTGAGTTGGTTCCCTTGTTCAGGAAGATCCCCTAAAGAAGGAAATGGCCTGGGAAACTCCATGGACAGAGGGGTCTGGAGGGATACAGTCCATGGGGCTGTAAAAGAGTCAGACATGACTTAGCAATGAAACAACAACAATGGTCATGAACACAATTTACAACAATTTTATCAAATCTCCAGCATTCTTTTCTGGGAAATCCCGTGGATAGAAGAGCCTGGTGGGCTGCAGTCCAGGAGTTTGCAAAAGAGTCAGATGTGACTTAGTGACTAAACAACAAATAACAACAATGTTCACAAAGGTTCAACAAAATAAATATAATGGCCCTTCATTTAAAAATTAAAATTCTAAAATGTAGGAAGATTTGGCATTTCTTAAGGCCACCCAGCTAAGAAACTGTAGAACTGGATCCAAAGCCCAGAATATCTGCCCACAGACCTTGCTTTTTTTCCACTATAGAGCAAAAAGAATGGATTACAAATACTTTACAGTAAATAATAGACATTTTAAAAAATAAGCAATGTAGAGTCACTACATATTTTTTAGTATGAGAATAGCATTATGATTCTAGATTTTATAAGATAATTTGGGAAGCAATATATATAACAGAAAATAGCAAGGGAGTCTAGGACAAGAAAGATTAAGGAGAAGAAATAACAATAATGACAACAAGAATTAACAGTTATTGAGTGCTATGAGTCAGTTATTATGTTAATACCCTACATACTATTATTTAATACTCAGCAAAATTGTTAAAGGTAGTCACTTTTACTATTCTCATTTTTCAAACATGGAAAAATGATCAATGATTCCAGGTCTGTGTCAATTTTAGCCCTAAAAATCCCATGTTTCAGGAAGCCCCCTCTGTCTAATGCAAATTGATTTTTGGTCCCTAGGTCTTGAACTAATGAAATAATTCAACAAAATCCAAGGACTAGCTATAGTGAAGCAATAATTTAAATTCCGGCAATCTTACTTTGGAAACATATATATCCTTGGGCAAGGTACTTAATCTTTTTGTGGTTTAGTTTCTTCCAGGATAGAGTAAAGATAACATCAATTTCCACCTCATGGAATGTTTTAATGATAAAAGTAAAATGATAATCCATAGAAATGTTTAGGCCAGTTTGTGGCACATCAAAAGAGCTCAATACATGTTAGCCACTTTATTCATAACTGTACTATTTCTATTTATGTATATTTATGGTGAATATAAGAGAATGATGACAGAGAATGGTCAGAGTGAAATCAAGAACCCAAGTTTTGGGTAGGGAAGTTGTTATTGTTGCTGTTGTAGCTTTAGAGACTGACTAGATAGGAACTTCATTAATTTGGGAAGAACTTGAAGAGTAGTATGTTTATTTGTGATAAATAATGAGATTTGTGCTTAAAATGCTGAATTTCAAATACTAAAGTATATTTACTGTGTCCTATATATTCCAGCCTTTTAAAAGTAGGACCTAGCTGCAGGTTGACAGGTTTTTGTAAACCTGAGTCATACAAATTTAACATTATTCCCAGGAGACGTCTTCTATTTTGTTAACAACTTTGTTGTGGTAAGTTAAAATTGTATATATTTATTTATTTTTATAAATATCACTCAGTAATGAGGCAGAGAGTTAAAAAACAAACAAAAAAAAAGAATAGGAAGAGGAGTGACTATGTCTCAAAGACAGCTATAACTCAAAAAAGCTCCAGGGCTTCTGCACTCATGCTGTAATTACTCCTCTGATGCTTTAGAACTCATGATAAACAGGTATCTTACTTGATTACCAAATATATCTCAGTAGCTAATATCTATGTGCTATAAATATCTCTGAAATGGAAGTCAGTGAAACTAAAATTGTGAAAAGAGCAATTCAGATAGCTGAAGATGCCTTTTCTGAAAGGATTCATGCTGGTAAATTCAGAAGTTTAGCAACTGTAATCATGTAAATGTTTCTCTGTGGATTGAATTTCCTTGATGATAATTTTGGTAATTTGGGAGTCTATTTTAAAGGCGGTAGTACACATACTCAATTCAATACAACAATCATGGCACATGTACCTACTATGTGCCAAACACTGGTTTAAGTGCTTGTGAATTAAAAACTACCTACAAATTTAAAGATCTCAGTTTCTTACCCATACTCAGCCAAAGAAGGCATCAGATAACCACAATTGCATGGGATAATATGCCATTGGTTATAATAAATGGTTATAAGGTACAGAAGCAAATTAATCGTCTTTCATTCAAGATAGTTTTCTCAGAGGATGATACCACAATTCATTTATTCAATCATAAAAACCAGAATTCTTGTTCGTCTTCCCATTTACTACCTCAAATTCATTAATATTATTTATTTTAATTATATCCCAGTAGCACTTTTTACTTCTCCCTGGTATCATTGTCCATGAAGACAATTATGTTTGTCTCTGGCCCCATCTCAATCCTACAAATAAAATGTAAATCTAATTATGGGGATGGGGTGTCCTTTGCTTAAAACCCTGTGTTACCTATGTTCTGTAATACCTATGCTCCTTAGCAGAGCATATAAAGATAATCAAACATTGACTGAATGAGTGAATAAAAAAAAAATTTATTCTCTACCCTATCTAAGCTTATTTTTTACTTTCCCCCAAATAGTGGGACATCTAGCTGAATAGCTACTGGTTTTATGAGTATGCCATGATCTCAGATGCCTCTTGTTCTTTTATCTGCTTATGCTTCTCTGCTCTGTTATTCCTTTCAATCCCATTCTCATTATGAGGTCCTTTTCACATTCCTATATTTATTTTGTCTTTCCTAAACCCCAAAGATTTAAAATTCCTCTTTTATCTCCTCTGTCTACACTGTATCTAATATTTCTGTGCTTATAATTTTCCTATTAGTCTTTGAATCTCTTTAACTGATCATGAACAATTTGTGGTAATAATATTATCTTGTTTGTCCTTTTTGCTTTAATTCCTTACCATGTAGAGTTTGAGACACAGTAGTTTAGTTTACTAATGTATCTGTTGATTAAAAAAAAAAAAAAAAAGGACACATATAAAGTGGGCAAGTAATGTAGAAGTACTACTGTAGTCATAAAAGTAAAATAATAAAAGCCATTTATCAGTCCATTACATTTTATAATTTATAGAAAGTTTTACAGACATTATCTCATTTCAGTCTCATAGATGTGAGGTCAGTTACTATAAAGGTAAAATGTAACTATGTCAAAATGAAAGCAGAAAATTTTGTCTTTTTTTTAAGCTTTCCACTGATGGATGTTTAAAAAATAAACCAGCAAGTATGTATCCCATTAATGAATTGAAAGAGACACAGATGTGTAGAACAGTCTTTTGGACTCTGTGGGAGAGGGAGAGGGTGGGATGATTTGGGAGAATGGCATTGAAACATGTATATTATCATATGTGAAACGGGTCACCAGTCCATCGATGTGTGATACAGGGTGCTCGGGGCTGGCACACTGGGATGACCCAGAGGGATGGTATGGGGAGGGAGGTGGGAGGGGGGTTCAGGATGGGGAACACATGTACACCTGTGGCGGATTCATGTCAATGCATGGCAAAACCAATACAATATTGTAAAGTAATTAGCCTCCAAATAATAAAGAAAGAAAGAAAGAAAGAAAATACCTTAAATTTGTCACCCAAACCATCACTGCATATATTTTGAATCTTCTTTAAGAGCCAAGAGAATAGCCTTCTGATATGACTTTAAAGAAGGAAAAGAAAGAAAGTGAAGTTGCTAAGTCGTGTCCGACTCTTTGCAACCCCATGGACTGTAGCCCACCAGGCTCCTCCATCCATGGAATTTTCTAGGCAAGAGTACTGGGATGGGTTGCCATTTCCTTCTCCAGGGTATCTTCCTGACCCTGGGATCGAACCCAGGTCCCCTGCATTGTGGACAGGTGCTTTATCATCTGAGCCATCAATTTTCCTTGCCTTTCTGTATCAAAGGGAGAATTTTTCCAAGATTTAGTTACAAGAAAAGATCTTAGATGTTTCATAATATATGTGCTCTATATATTCCATCACTGGAAGCTCCCTTCCTCCATGCTGCCCCTTCATGCACGTTTTGAATCAGAATATTTTCTGCACAAAAATTTCCAGATTTAGTATGTTTGTGAAGACTGAAGCAGTAGTTTGAAATGCAATTTCTGTGATTAGTCTTTACAGATTGTTGCTCAGTTAGACTGAGAGGAGCTCACAATCTTATTTAACAAGCACTTCAGCTTATTTTGATACACTGGTGAAAAAGATTGTTTAATGTAGCCTAATAGCTATGATTGTCACTGAATGCCCATTTGTTGTTCTTGAGATCAAAATATCATCCTCTTTAGGCCTTATTTTCTCATGTTTAATATATGTTTTTTATGCACATACATACACGTATTGAGAGAGGAAGAGAGAAAGAAATCCTTAAATAGTGTGTACTAAAGTATGCTAGTCAAAAGGAGTAGAAATGAAAAAAATGTACAAAATGTTATTTATTAGGTGTTTCTTAATGTGCAAGCACTCATTTAAATTATTTCATGCATCAATTCAATTGATTCACAATCACCTTACTTAGTGACATATATTTTAATTTTACAGAAGAGGAAATTGAGTCATAAAGGTACATAATTTGCTCAGGAGCCTATGTTTGTTAATGGTGAAAATAAGATTGAAATCCAAGAAGTCTGCTTTAAAGACATCAATTCCTCATCCTTAACATTTATGTTTGAATTCTGCCTATCAAAACAAAAAGGCAGGAGGGGGAAGGAAAAAGAGGATACTGGCACAGCTTCTGCTGCATTTCTATTTATTTGGGCTTTTTCAAAACACTTTGTATTTTTGGCACAATATTTCTCAAACTGCAACTAAAATTCAAGGCTGTTGCAGAGGAGCAGTTAAAATGACGTCATTAAAGATTTCCTGCTGTGGGAGAGGGAGAGGGTGGGATGATTTGGGGGAATGGCCTGGAAACATGTATAATATCGTATAGGAAACGAATCGCCAGTCCAGGTTCAATACAGGATCCTTGGGGCTGGTGCACTGGGATGACCCGGAGGGATCGTACAGGGAGGAAGGTGGGAGGGGGGTTCAGGATGGGGAACACGTGTACACCCGTGGCAGATTCATGTTGATGTGTGGCAGAACCAATACAATATTGTAAAGTTAAAAAAAAAAAAAGAAGATTCTTCCAGTTTATACTTTCACTAAGAAAATAAAAGCTAAAATTAAAAAAAAAAGATTTCCTGCTATCTGATGATGCAACTTTATATTTAAAGGTTCATAGAAATGTCTAAAAGAAAAACATGAAAGTTCCAAAATAAAACTTGATAGAAATAAAAAGATAATCTTCATAAAATGAAAAACAAATAACCACTAAATATGAGAAAAACATTCAATTAGATTTTAATAAAAATGCAAATTAAAACAGTAATGGATAGCAGGACCCATCTTTCCTGAATTGCATCTTTTAGTATTTTCCAGTCGCCTTTTCTCTCCCCATCCCTTGCCATAAACTTTAAATATTATTGCTATCAAAGCACAATCCTGGGTACTTTATCTTTTGCTACACAGTTCCTTTGGGAGATTTTATCCTCTCTTATGGTTTCAAGTAAATATTAACGAGTCCACAAATTCTTTCCCCAGCCCTGGAATCTTCTCTGAGGTGCAGATTCATTTAACACTTCTGTTCCCTCAAGGAAAGTCAAGGCCAAAAAATGTTAGCCAAAGCCATGATGTGTGAAGTCTGCACAAGGTATAATGTATGCCTGATAAGTCCTCAAACCTGGAACACCTTCCAGGGGGCATCCATGAATTCAATGAGCTCATTTTTATTGTATATATTACATCATTACAGCTAGGTAAAAGCAAGATCTGCCCTTAATATTTTAGGATATTGGTAAATCATCTTTCCTTACTTTTCTGAATAGGTATGATTTTCATCATTTTTTTGTCAGAATCCTTATTTCTTTTACTTATTAGAATTCAACAATAAATTTTTAAGGCCAAATTAGTTTATGCATATTCTGTTTATCAAATTATACTGTAAGCTCCAAATTTATCCATCTGCTTTGAGTTTATAAAAAAAAATATCGACTCTGTTTTGGGTCTTAGGGCTGTGATTATGCAAATCCAATTTAAAGTTTTTACCTGCTTTCAACTAGGTTCTACAAATAACAGTACTAGAAAGCAAATTTAAGAAAGAGGAAAGGAGAAGGTATTTTTATCTTCATGTTTTCTTGCTTTTCTAGAAATGAAGCACCAGTGTGGACTTACATCTCAGCAGCTTCATTTAATTCTCCAGATTCTCTTAGTACTTCCGGAAGCAATCTCATTTTGCCTTCTCAGATATATAAGAACCAGCTGAGTGACGCCTTCTCCTCTGAGATCCCATTCCCACCTTTGGGATCTCTTCAGTGAGCTTCTGGGCTCTGTAAAAACCCAAATCATATCCTTTGATTCTCCAACTCAATGGCTGGCAGCTGCTGTTATTTCATGTTGATCCAGTTTTTCACTTAATCTGTTGAACCTTCAATGTCTGTCGAACCAATGCTCTAAATGTTCTTTCTATTGAAACTCCTGGTGTGGCGTTTGTATTACTGACTGGATCCTGAATAATAAACTGCAGTCATAGATTCTCATTCAAGACCTTCTTCAAACATGAATATTGTATTCTCTCAGAGGAAACAGAAGTCATTTATTAAAAATATTTTGAGTACCCTCAAAGTGTCACGTACCGAGTTAAGTGCTAGGGATACTTAAGTTCTAAGGTGAATAGAAACATTTTCTCCAGAATATAATGGTCTAGTAAAGGAGAAAGAGAAGTCAATAATTAGAATATGACCATAGATTCATATTTTAGCCTTAAGGAATATACACTGGATAAAGCATTGGACATGTTCCTAATTCTGGTGGGTGTTAAGGTTAAAAATATGAGTTTTGAGAGAGAAGAGAAAACACCTCGTAAACATTTATATTACAGATCATTTTCTAAAGACTAAGAAAAAATAAGACTAAAAAAAAAATCTTAATCATATATATTTCAAAAGTCCCTTTGGCAATAGCTGGAGAATGGTTAGAAAGGGGGCAAGACTGAAACCAAACTGACCAATTATAAAAGTTTGGCAACCCAGCTGGTGAGACCCAATGAGCATCTGAGTAGAAGAAATGACAGTTGGAGTGAGGAGGAAATAATGACCAGAACTATTAACAATACTGGACAGTGCAGATGAACTTGAGAAAAACTTCCTATCTGGTTCAAATAATTTAAATTTCTGGAAACTTTCTTAAATAAATAATTCAAAAGTAAATCGCTGAATGCCAATTTTCCCCAAACCCTAACAATGCTACTTACTGGACATTATTACTTCATGACCTGCAGGCACGTGAAAATCAACATGATCAAAATGAAACTCATTGTGTCTCTCCAAATTTTGTATTTTCCTCAGAAGTCTCATCTTGCTAAAACGTGCTACTGTCTCTAAAGCTCAGGTATTTCTTTTATTTGCCTCATTGCACTCATCCAATTTTTCTCAATTGTCTCTTTCAAATGTGCATCCCTTTATTTCCATTTCTGCTGGGAGTTCTGTGGCAAGTCCTCTTCATAGCTCTGCTCTGTGCTCAGTTACTCAGTCATGGACAACTCTTTGTGACCCTGTGGACTATAACCTGCCACGCTCCTCTGTCCATGGAATTTTCCAGGAAAGAATACTGGAGTAGGTTGTCATTCATAGCTGTAGTATGGACTATTTTAGTTAACATATAATTGTTTTCCTTGCTTTTTTTTTTTGGTAAAGTCTCTCCTTAGGTCCTTGAAATTTAATCTATATTAAGCAAAAATTTGAGCAGGTGATTACTTTGCTTTAAAACTATGTTCAATTCTGTCCATCTCTCCACTTTTATGCATCAACTTTCCTAATTTCTCTATTCTTTGTCAATAAGCTACTTTGAATTTCTTAGCAGTTGTATCCCTGCTTTTGTCCCTCTGTGCCTGTCTAAATGCTGTTCCCTATCTGTGAAGTGTCTGTTCTTCTTTCTCATATTAACCCAGGCTTATTCTCTCTCAAGTCATCTCAATATCACATGCTTTGTGAAATTCTAATATTTAGCAACTGTATAATTCTTGTGTAGATGTATCTAGTAAATATTTGCTGAATAGAATCACTAGTTTTATGAGGCTTGCAATATAGATTCATAGGACTTTCTCCATTTATTATTGCTGTCTAACATGTAGTCCCAATTCTTCTATATTTCAGTATGAACAATACTTTTCAAGAAAAAAAAATTTACCCAGTTAAAACACCTTGATTATACTATGATTTTGTTTTCTTTTGCTTTTATAAAAAGTGACCAAAAAAGCCAAAGAGAAATACAGAAACCCTCAAGAAAAGCAATAATGAACTCAATTGGACAAGTTACTGAAGAAATAGAAAGGGCTAACAATCATAAAATTTGCTCATCTACAAGCAAATTCAAGAAATGTTAGGTAAAGCAAAACTATAATACATTTTTTGACTATCAAGTTTTGATTGTTTATAAATCATAACTATCAATGTTAATAAGGATGATATAAAATTAAAATTATCTTAATTCAAATTATTATAAGCTTAAATTGGTAAAATATTTCTTAAGAATAACTTAGCAATGTGTACAAACTATATAAAAAATAACATCTTGTGCAAGTAATTCCACATGCAGGACTCTGAGCAGACATTCAGATATGTATTTCAAAATGTTTGCTCTGGTAACATTTAAGAGTAAAAATTTAAAGCAAAACTTCTCCAGAAGCAGGGGACTATTTAAACATATTTTAACATATTTTAACTGTAATTACATATTTTTAATATATTGATAAGTAATTTTAACTACACTAATATAAATAAAAGAGATATAAATCTGAACATATGATATAGTCATGAGAATACCAATATTACCTATCTGTGGATGGGCAAAACAGTAACATAGGTTATCTCTGACTGGTAGGGCTATGTGTAAATTTTTTGTATATTAGTATATTACCTAAATTTTCATACATAGCCTCTTTAATAAATTTATGTCTTACTTCCTTTACAAAAATGGCCTTTTTATTATTTAATTAATGTATTTTGACCTCGCCAAACTTATTACTTTTAGGGGACATGCACTTGTCTTTTTTCATTCCTCACAGATGAGGGGTATTTTAAATGTTTAATAAATGAGTTATTTTAATGAGTTAATAATTGAACAATACTTTGAAAATAGTTTTTTTTCTTCAATAGAGATGGAATTATTTTGATAGAATTTAAGCTTCATAGCTCTGCTTTGCTCAAAGTGAAAATGAAATTCACTCAGTCCTGTCCGATTCTTTGTGATCCCATGGACTATACAGTCCATGGAATTCCCTAGGCGAGAATACTGGAGTGGGTAGCCTTTCCCTTCTCCAGAGGATCTTCCCAACCCAAGGACTGAACCCAGCTCTCCTGCATTGTGGATGGATTCTTTATCATCTGAGCCATAAGAGAAGCCCAAGAATGCTGGAGTGGGTAACCTATCCCTCCTCCAGCAGATTTCCCTCACCCAGGAATCAAACCAGAGTCTCCTGCATTGCAGGTGGATTGTTTACCAACTGAGCTATCAGGGAAGCCCAAGCCTCTCAAAAACTCAGAAGAGGTCTAAGTAATTTTTTTGTGTGCAATTTTGCATTCTTTTTCTAAAAGTGAGATTCCCCAAAAGAATAAACTTTAGGCTTTAAATGCCTAAATCGGTCTCTGCTCCTTGAATGTTCTTTATTCTCATAACTGCTTATCTTTCATGTGTTAATGTTTCATTTTGTACAACACTCTGTAATTCCCAAATATGCTTTATGAATTGGTTTTTCCCACTTACACCTTGATTATCTTGGAAAACTAATTGTGTTTCTCTTTCCATTAGCATTTCGGAAACAATTTTAGTTTACCTGTAGTGATGAATTCCTATCAGTTGCCAAATAAAATCTCCTAAAATAATTTGACAACTTTATCAAAGAGAAACATCTATTTTTGAAGTCGAGAAACATTGGGCAAACTTGGCATTTATATATGGAGACAAAATTTGGATCTATTCCTAGCTGAAAGAGCTGACAGCCTGGAAAAGGCCTGAGGGAAGAAGTGAGAGGCAATTTTATGAGAGTTGCCAGTTTTTTTTTTTTTTCTTCTTCTTCTTTTTCTTGTTGGCTTATTTGTTTTACTTCTGACTGCAGGACTTCAAGACTGTATTTTCTGGCTACATCATTTATTTTGGAAAGTATTTTGTCTCTGAGGAGCACACATCAAAACAACATGTAAATATAAAGCATTCCTTGGGCAAGATGGAACTTTCATTTGGTGACTTACTTAGGTTAAAAGTAATTGCTCCAAGTATCAATTTGATTCACAGAATACAAAATTAGCTTAAAATCATTTTTTTGTGTGTGTTATAATGGAAGGTTACTGTTGGGGCACTTTGATTTTGAAATTGGATGTGTTAGTAAATAGTGGCTGATTTTCACTGCCAGTCTCTCTGAGACAGGCAGCAATTATTCCTTATCAGCAAGTTGTAGGAACATTAGACTGGGATTAAGATCCTTTTCAATAAAGGCATTTACAGTGCTACCTCTTTTTCTAATTATTTCTCCTCTTTCTAAATGAGAAAAGAGAGAGAACATGCAAGCATTTTTTTTTCATTAGGAAGACATTTATTTCAAGGATATATTCAGAAAAATGTAGTTTAGAGATGGGGTATTCTTTTCAAACGTATTTTATTCATGCCTTACTTTGAGAATTTTAAGGATGTAATGCAAATAACTTGAACTAAACTGGGAAAACACATCATGTTATAATAAAATGTAATAAAATTAACATATAGAAAGATAGCTTTCCAAATAAAATGTGAGATAACACTCTCAGGGAAATATCAAAATCAACACATGTTAAAGATTTTATTTTAGTCATTAATGAATGAGGGAATCAGGTAGATATTATAAGCAGTTAGAAAAAGAATCCTTCAAAGAACAGACATAGTTATAAAACAGGAATATTGAAATGCATAGCGGAAAGAGGCAAAACTGGGAAGTCAATTGAACATCTACTAGAAAGGACTTAATTTGCATTGCTATTAGTTTTCTACATATTTCAGAGTTGTAAAATACCTCCCATAGAACAAGAATCACATAAATTGGAGGGATGTACCATAGCGCATAAATAATACATAGTTTTCCATTGATCCACATATCCTCCACACACATACAAGACCACGAAAATATAAAATCATTGTTTTCTGGTTTGTAAGACAATACAACCTTAACTCAAATATAATAAAATACAAAAAAGGTATATTATTAGAGTTTTAAACTAAATTAAAATATTATTAAATCACAGAGTGGGTAGAGCATTTGAGGATATGGAATTCTTTGCAAAACTCTTTCATATCGTAACTACATCCCTTCTGCCTTCATTGCTGGCACCTGATTTTCTTAGGTGTTGAAACAAAAAACTTGGGAAGTATTCCTGAACAGGTCTTTTTCCTCATGCTATATATCCAACCTCATGCTATACATCCAACACTATTTCTCATGTTTTCCTTCCACTGCATGTTTTAAATACAACCAGTTCGCTCTATTTCTATTGCTTCCATCCTCAGTTCAGTCATTCAGTCATGTGCGACTGTTTGCAACCCCATGAACGGCAGCACGCCTGGCCTCCCTGTCCATCACCAACTTGTGGAGTTTACTCAAACTCATGTCCATTGCATTGGTGATGCCATCCAATCATCTCATCCTCTGTCATCCCCTTCTCCTCCTGCCTTCAATCTTTCCCAGCATCAGGGTCTTTTCCAATGAGTCAGTTCTTCGCATCAGTGGGCCAAACTACTGGAATTTCAGCTTCAGCATCAGTCCTTCCAATGAATATTCAGGACTGATTTCCTTTAGGATGGACTGGTTGGATCTCCTTGCTGTCCAAGGGACTCTCAAGAGTCTTCTCCAACACCACAGTTCAAAAGCATCAGTTTTTCAGTGCTCAGCTTTCTGAGCTGAGCTTTGACTAGATGAACCTTTTTTGGCAAAGTAATATTTCTGCTTTTTAATATGCTTTCTAGGTTGATCATAGCTTTTTTTCCAAGGAGCAAGCATCTTTTAATTTCATGGCTACAGTCACCATCTGCAGTGATTTTGGAGCAGAAAGATAAAATCTGCCACTGTTTCCACTGTTTCCCCATCTATTTGCCATGAAGTGATGGGACCAGATGCCATGATCTTTGTTTTCTGAATGTTGAATTTTAAGCCAACTTTTTCACTCTCCACTTTCACTTTCATCAAGAGGCTCTTTTAGTTCCTCTTCACTTTCTGCCATAAGGGTGGTGTCATTTGCATATCTGATCTTATTGATATTTCTCCCAGCAATCTTGATTCCAGCTTGTGCTTCATCCAGCCCAGCATTTCTCATGTGTACTCTGTATATAAGTTAAATAAGCAGGGTGACAATATACAGCCCTGATGTACTCTTTTCCCGATTTGGAACCAGTCTGTGTTCCATGTCTAGTTCTAACTTCTTGACCTGCATACAGATTTCTCAGGAGGCCTTCTTCCTAGACCAAGTTTTATCATTAGTATTTCTCCTAGATTATTGTAATAGTTTCCTTACTGGCACTCTTACATTTGCTTTTATCACATGGATTTCTATTATTCGCAAAAAACTCATTATATGTAATATACAAAACAACAAGTGTATAATTTTCAAAAAGTTAAATACCACATTCTCATTCAAGTATAGGACACACATATGTCAAAATTTTATTTAAATTAAGTGAGGAAACCAGCACAATGGTTAAGCTGGTTTGGAAAGGACTTAAAATTATGAAATTTATGGTTGTTAAAGAAAATTGTTGAATTAAGCTGTAAAGTTAAGTATAGAACTGGCTATACTACTTCTATAGTTACATTACCCTATGTATTACAGGACCATATAACTGTCACCTCTGAGGTTATCATTTCTAATAGATGGAAAAAAATTTTTTTGCTATCAGACAAAATAATCAATTTAACAAACAATTTGAGAGTCTGTTCTTTAGTTCCATGATAATTGAATCAATAAAATTACATTCAAATAGATAAATAATCTTTGAGTGTGCCTCTTAGGCAATGCTCTATATGACATTAAAAGGGCACATAACCATTTTCTGCTATATTCCTAAATCATGGACTTTAAAAAAATAATATAAATAAAATAATTATGTATGACTTCTAATTTCAAGTTTCTTTCACCTAAGTAATTAATAAAGACCTCTATCTTAGTCATGATAATGTAGCTTGCTCATTTCATTTTCACATTCTTCTAAATCTTCTGTAGGCCATTTCTATCATATTATAATGTAGGCACTCATTTTATGTTGGAAAAAATTTTAAGTCTCATTAATACTAATTGTTAAATATTCTACATAGTTGTTTCCAGAACAGTTTTTTTTTTTTTTTAATGCTCTCTCTTAACTTTATAGCTAAGGAGGTTTATTTCTTTTCATATTTTTTGCAAACTATTTATCGATACTTTTAAAAAAGTTTTAGGGCATTTGTAGGTGTATATATGTATGTGTATATATATATATATATATATATATTTGAAGGTCTTTGGCTGTTAATCTGTCTTGGAGTGTTGGCTACCTTTCAACTCTGTTCCCTTCAATAGGGGAGGCAGATGGATGCTTCAAGATTTTAGTCTAAGCTTAAAGTGAATTTCCCATCTTTCAAATACATCCTAGGCTTCTATTAGCACAAAGATGTTAATCTATAGTTATTGTCTAACAGCAACATGGTTACCATTATATGTTATTAAGCTTCTCTTCTGGTTTAAAATTTTTTATTTTGTGAGTTATATTATCTATTACTCATAAGGAACGTAAGGATTTCCTTAGGGAAAAGACATGTAACATATATCCATTATTCAGCAGTATCCCATCCTTAGGGTGACATCTTTTTTGTGCCATTGTATAGAGTTGATTTTATAAGTGAGGTAGGCCATACAACTTAAACGACTTCCCTGGTGGCTTAGACGATAAAGCATCTGCCTCCAATGCGGGAGACCTGGCTTTGATCCCTGGGTCGGGAAGATCCTCTGGAGAAGGAAATGGAACCCGCCCCAGTATTCTGGCATGGAGAATACCCTGGACGGAGGAGACTGGTTGGCTACAGTCCATGGGGTCTCAAAGAGTCTGACATGACTGAGGGACTTCACTTTCTCTTTTCAGGCCACAAAAAGGGTTTGATAAACTTTTATATCATAAAGCTCCATTCTTTTCTTATATTGATAGATGTAAAAATTCATTGTTGTTGTTCAGTTGCTCAGTCTTGTCTGACTCTTTGTGATCCCATGGACTGCAGCAAACAAGGATTTCCTGTCTTTCACCATTTCCTGGAGTTTGCTCAAACTCATATCCATTGAGTCGGTGACGCCATCCAACCATCTTATTCTCTGTCATCCCCTTCTCCTCCTAGCTTCAACCTTTCCCAGATTCAGCATCTTTTCTAATGAGTCAGTTCTTCACATCAGGTAGCCAAAGTATTAGAGCTTAAGTTTCAACATCAGTCCTTCCAATGAATATTCAGGAGTGATTTCCTTTAGGATGGACTAGTTTGATCTACTTGCAGTCCAAGGGACTCTCAAGAGTCTTCTCCAACACCACAGTTTGAAAGCATCAATTCTTTGGGCACTCAGCATTCTTTACGGTCCAACTCTCCACATCCATACATGCCTACAGGAAAAACCTTATCTTTGAATATATGGAGACTTGTTGGCAAAGTAATGCCTCTGCTTTTTAATATGCTGTCTAAGTTGGTCATAGCTTTTCTTCAAGGACCAAGCATCTTTTAATTTCATGGCTTCAGTGACCATCTGCAGTGATTTTGGAGCCCAGGAAAAGAAAGTCTGTCACTGTTTCCATTGTTTCCCCACCTATTTTCCATGAAGTAATGGGTCTGGATGCCATGATCTTTGTTTTTTTGAATGTTGAGTTTTAAGCCAGCTTTTTCACTCTCCTCTTTCACTTTCATAAGAGACTCTTTAGTTCTCTTTGTTTTCTGCCATTATAGTGGTATCATCTGTATATCTGAGGTTATTGATATTTCTCCTGGCAATCTTTATTCCAGCTTGTGCTTCATCCAGCTGGGCATTTCACATGATGAACTCTACCTATAAGTTAAATAAGCAGGTGACAATAGGCTATGGTTTTTCCAGTGGTCATGTATGGATGTGAGAGTTGGACTATGAAGAAAGCTGAGAGCCAAATAATTGATGCTTTTGAACTGTGGTGTTGGAGAAGACTCTTGAGAGTCCCTTGGACTGCAAGGACATCCAACCAGTCCATCCTAAAGGAGATCAGTCCTGGGTATTCATTGGAAGGGCTGATGCTGAGGCTGAAACTCCAATACTTCGGCCACCTCATGCGAAGAGTTGACTCATTGGAAAAGACTCTGATGCTGGGAGGGATTGGGGCAGGAGGAGAAGGGGATGACAGAGAATGAGATGGCTAGATGGCATAACTGACTCAACAGACATGAGTTTGGGTAAACTCCGGGAGTTGGTGATGGACATGGAGGCCTGGCTGCTGCGATTCACGGGGTCGCAAAGAGTTGGACATGACTGAGTGACTGAACTAAAAATATACAGCCTTGACATACTACTTTCCCAGTTTGCAACAAGTCCACTGTTCCATGTCTGGTTCTGACTGTTGCTTCTTTACCTGCCTACAGATTTCTAAGGAGGCAGGTCAGGTGGTCTGGTATTCCCATCTCTTGAAGAATTTTTCAGTTTGTGTTATCCACACAGTCAAAGGCGTTAGCATAATCAATGAAGCAGAAGTAGATGTTTTTCTGGAATTCTCTTGCTTTTTCTATGATCCACCGGATGTTGGCAATTTGATCTCTGGTTTCTCTGCCTTTTCTAAATCCAGCTTAAACATCTGGAAGTTCTTGGTTCACGTTCTGTTGAAGCCTGGCTTGGACAATTTTGAGTATTACTTTGCTAATGTGTGAGATAAGTGCAATTGTGCGGTAGTTGAACATTCTTTGGTATTGTCCATTTTGGGGATTGGAATGAATGCTGACCTTTTCCAGTCCTATGGCCCCTGCTGAGTTTTCCAAATATGCTGGCATATTGAATGCGGCACTTTCACAGCATCATCTATTAGGATTTGAAATAGTTCAACTGGAATTCCATCACTGCTACTAGCTATGTTTGTAGTGATGCTTCCAAAGGCCCACTGACTTCAGATTCCAGGTGTTTGACTCTAGGTGAGTGATCACACCATTGTGGTTATTTGGGTCATGAAGATCTTTTTTGTATAGCTCTTCTGTGTAGTCTTGCCACCTCTTAATATCCTCTGCTTCTTTAGGTCCATATTGTTTCTGTCCTTTCTGTGCATGTCTGGGCATGAAATGTTCCTTTGGTATCTCTAATTTACTTGAAGAGATCCCTAGTCACTCTCATTCTATTGTTTTCCTCTATTTCTTTGCATTGTTCACTTAGGAAGTCTTTCTTATCTCTCCTTACATTCAGATGGATATATGTGTCTTTATGTCCTTTGTGTTTCACTTTTCTTTCTCAGCCATTTGTAAGGCTTCCTCAGACAAACATTTTGCCTTTTTGCATTTCTTTTTACTGGAGATAGTTTTGACCACCTCCTCCTGTACAATGTTATGAACATAGTTCTTCAGGCACTCTGTGTATCAGATCCAATCCCTTGAATATATTTGTCACTTCCACTGTATAATCATAAGGGATTTGATTTAGGGGTCGCAAAGAGTTGGACACAACTGAGCAACTTCACTTTCACTTTCAAATAGTCTAGTGGTTTTCCCTACTTCAATTTAAGTCTGAATTTGGCTATAAGGAGTTTATGCCTTTGAGTGTTTGAGATGTTAAATAGATAGTACAAAAACTCTCAGATAAAAGTTTGCTTTAATATTAATATTGAAGAACACTCTCTTCCAAATGTGAAAGCATTTACAATACTGTCCAGGCATGAATAAGAATGTAAAAAGCATTACTCCTAAATTCATGGTAAATTCTTTTTGTATTATGGATTTTCTTTTATTGAACATTTCCCACTGTTTAAGAATAAAGTGCATATGGAAGTCTTCACAAAGAATAATTTAATAAGCAGTTGTATTGGAATGAGAATTAAATGATAAAATCACCAACTCTTACTGAGTTTTGTTAAGAATACCTTCAGATCAGATCAGATCAGTCGCTCAATCATGTCTGACTCTTTGCAACCCCATGAATCGCAGCACGCCAGGCCTCCCTGTCCATCACCAACTCCCGGAGTTCACTGAGACTCATGTCCATCGAGTCAGTGATGCCATCCAGCCATGTCATCCTCTGTCGTCCCCTTCTCCTCCTGCCCCCAATCCCTCCAGCGTCAGAGTCTTTTCCAATGAGTCAACTCTTCGCATGAGTGGCCAAAGTACTGGAGTTTCGGCTTTAGCATCATTCCTTCCAAAGAAATCCCAGGGCTGAATACCCCCAATTTCTCCAGAGCTGGTCTTAATATATTAATGGGTATGATAGCTATTGAATTTGAAAAATACTGTGAAGGTGTCCAGTTTCAAATATATATGTTTTCCTCATTTTGACTTTCCTGAAATTGCCATCCTTGACCAATTTATTCACATTTATTGAATGTTTGTATGGAAGAAGGACAACACTTTTGAATTACTGTATTGGATTCCATTTTTTTTTCTTTTAAAATATAAAACCTTGAAAGAGATCTATAATATTAATCTGAAAACATTTAACAATAATTTTCTTATGACAGATATTTAGTAACTAGCATTTTTCTGGTTAACTAGAAAAAGTCCAAGGATAATAAAATAAAAACATTTCAATTTTTACAGGTAATAAGCAAAGGAAAAAAAAATCTCCCAGAAAAACATTAGGGAGATTGGGGGTAGAAGTAGTACTGTCTTAATAAAAAACCAAACTCTTTCATGCATCAAAATAATATTTTCAAAGGGCAAGAAATATATGGCAATATATTCTTTTTGCAGATAAAATGCTACTTTAATCTAATTTAAATTATTCTTTGTCTGATGCCTTTCATATTCTATTTACCAGACAGTAAATTTTTAAAAATGTATCTGTATATGAATATATTAATTTTGAATTACTCTTCTATGTTATATAAAGGACTTAAGTATTTTTAAATAAATATAAATATGAGTTGATATTGATATAGACATATACAGAGAGGGGGATATTTGGGGGGTCTGTCCTCCTAATAGAAAACTATTTTCAATCAGTTAAATGCTAAACTGTTGATGCCATTGTGAATTTATAGAGATGAAATATCATATAATTTTACCTTTTTATGCATTTAATTAAACTGAGGTAGACAACTCTGTCAAAAGGGATAGTACAGGTTATTGGGAACAATGTGTCATAGTGGACATCCATTGTTATGTGTCTAATAATGTCATACTGGACGTGGTTGTAGCTCTAGTTCACATAGTACCTTTTTAGGTCATTAATGCATACTCTGAACTTTCTTATTTTATTACTGAATCAATTAAGAGTGATGCATTCTAGTTACTTTAAAGTTTTGCCATGTCATTACTATTAAGGGGAGATTAAAAAAAAAAAAGATTGACAATATTTCAAAGTAATAGTAAAGTTGATAAACATTTATATTTTTTCAAATAATATATATAACAAAGTTGAAAGTGTTTGACTGACTGCATTCACATACATACATATTAAGCAAATTTAAATCCATTTGTGCTTTGCTGGACTGGCCATGTAGAGATACCCCACGTCCAAGGACAAAGGAGAAGCCCCAGCAAGATGGTAGGAGGGGCGAATTCATGTTTAGAATCAAACCCCATTCCCGCCAGAGACGCTCAGAGGGCTCAAACAAACCTTGTGTGCACCACGACCCAGGAACCCCACAGAGACTGAGACAGAACTATGTTTGAGCATCTTCTGTGGAGGTATGGGTTGGTGGTGGTCTGCCACAGGAACAGGGGCTCTGGGTGCAGCAGACTTGGGTATGCCATAAGTCCTCTTGGAGGAAGTCACCATGAATCCCACTATAGAGCTGCCAGAACTTACACCGGACTGGGAAATAGACTCTTGAGGGGGCACAACAGAACCTTATTCACCAGGACCCTGGAGAAATGAGCAGGGACCCTACAAGAGACTGTCCTGGACTAGCCCGTGGGTGTCCGGGAGACTCCAGTGGAAGCCTGGGTCAGTGGTGGCCTGCTGCAGGGTTGGGGGCACTGAGTGTAGCCGTAAATACCTGGGATCTTTTGAGGGAGGTCATCATTATCTTCATTACCTCCACCATAGTTTGGCCTGGGATAAATAGAAGGGAGGGAACACAGCTCCACCCATCAACAGAAAACTGGATTAAAGATTTACTGAGAGTGGCCCTTCCCATCAGAACAAGACCTAGTTTCCCCCTCAGTCAGTCTAACCCATCAGGAAGCTTCCATAAGCCTATAATCCTTCTCCATCAGAGAGCAGACAGAATAAAAACCACAATCACAGAAAACTAAACAATCTAATCACATGAACCACAGTCTTATCTAACTCAGTGAAACTATGAGCCATGCCCTGTAGGGCCACCCTGTAGGGTCATGGTGGAGAGTTCTGACAAAATGTGGTGAACTGGAGAAGGGAATGGCAAACCATTTCAGTATTCTTGCATTGAGAGCCCAAGAAGAGTATGGAAAGGCAAAAAGATAGGACACTGAAAGATGAACTCCCCAAGTCAGTAGGTGCCCAATATGCTACTGGAGAACAGTAGAGAAACAACTCCAGAAAGAATGAAGAGACAGAGCCAAAGCAAAAACAACACCCAGTTGGGGATATGACTGGTGATGGAAACAAGGTCCAATGCTCTAAAGAGCAATATTGCATAGAAACCTGGAATGTTAGGTCCACGAATCAAGACAAATTGGAAGTGGTCAAACAGGAGATGACAAGAGTGAACATCGACATTTTAGGAATCAGTGAACTAAAGTGGACTGGAATGGGTGAATTTAACTCAGATGACCATTATATCTACTACTGTGGGCAGGAATCCCTCAGAAAAAAATGGAGTAGCCATCATGGTCAACAAAAGAGTCTGAAATGCAGTACTTGGATGCAGTCTCAAAAAAGACAGAATGATCTCTGTTCATTTCCATGGCAAACCATTCAATATCACGGTAATCCAAGTCTATGCCCTGACTAGTAATGCTGAAGAAGCTGAATTTGAACGGTTCTATGAAGACCTACAAGACCTTCTAGAACTAGCACCCAGATGTCTAACTAACACAAAAAAAAGATGTCCTTTTCATTATAGGGGACTGAAATGCAGAAGTAGGAAGTCAAGACATACCTGGAATAACAGGCATATTTGGCCTTGGAGGACAGAATGAAGCAGGGCAAGGTTAACAGAGTTTTGCCAAGAGAAGGCACTGGTCATAGCAAACACCCACTTCCAAGAACACAAGAGAAGACTCTATACATGGACATCACCAAATGGTTATAGTCTTTGCAGCCAAAGATGGAGAAGTTCTATACAGTTAGTAAAAACAAGACCAGGAGCTGACTGTGGCTCAGTTCATGACCTCCTTATTGCCAAATTCAGACTTAAATTGAAGAAAGTAGGGAAAACCACCAGACCATTCAGGTATGACCTAAATCAAATCCCTTCTGATTATACAGGGGAAGTAAGAAATAGATTTAAGGGACTAGATCTGATAGAGTGCCTGATGAACTATGGATGGAGATTCGTGACACTGTACAGGAGACAGGGATCAAGACCATCCACAAAAATAAGGAATGCAAAAAAGCAAAATGACTGTCTGAGGAGGCCTTACAAATAGCTATGAAAAGAAGAGAAGTGGAAAGCAAAGGAGGAAAGGAAAGATATACCCATTCTAATGCAGAGTTCCAAAGAATAGCAAGGAGATATAAGAAAGCTATCCTCAGTGATCAGTGCAAAGAAAAAGAGGAAAACAAGAGAACAAGAAAGACTAGAGATCTCTTCAGGAAAATTAGAGACCACCAAAGGAACATTTCATGCAAAGATGGGCTCAATAAAGGACAGAAATGGTATGGACCTAACAGAAGCAGAAGAGATTAAGAGGTGGCAAGATAACACAGAAGAACTGTATAAAAAGATTTCACAACCCAGATAATCACGATGGTGTGATCACTCACCTAGAGCCAGTCATGCTGGAATGTGAAGTCAAGTGGGCCTTAGGAAGCATCACTACAAACAAAGCTGGTGGAGGTGATGGAATTCCAGTGGAGCTATTTCTAATCCTAAAAGATGATGCAGTGAAAGTGCTGCACTCAATATGCCAGCAAATTTGGAAAACTCAGCAGTGGCCAAAGGACTGGAAAAGGTCAGTTTTCATTCCAATCCCTAAGAAGGGCAATGCCAAAGAATGCTCAAACTAGTGCACAATTGCACTCTTCTCACACACTAGTAAAGTAATGCTCAAAATTCTCCAAGCTTAAACAATATGTGAACTGTGAACTTTCAGATGTTCAAGCTGGTTTTAGAAAAGGCAGAGGAACCAGAGATCAAATTGCCAATATCCACTGGATCATTGAAAAAGGAATAGAGTTCCAGAAAATATCTCTTTCTGCTTTATTGACTATGTCAAAGCCTTTGACTGTGTGGATCATAACAAACTGGAAAATTCTGAAAGAGATGGGAATACCAAACCACCTGACCTACCTCTTGAGAAATCTGTATGCAGGTCAGGAAGCAGTAGTTAGAACTGGACATGGAACAACAGATTGGTTCCAAATAGGAAAAGGAGTACGTCAAGGCTGTATATTGTCACCATGCTTATATAATTTATATGCAGAGTACATCATGAGAAACAGTGGCTGGAAGAAGCACAAGCTGGAATCAAGATTTCCAGGAGTAATATCAATAACCTCAGATATGCAGATGACACCACCCTTAGGGCAGAAAGTGAAGAGGAGCTAAAAAGCTTCTTGGTGAAAGTGAAAGAGGAGAGTGAAAAAGTTGGCTTAAAGCTCAACATTCAGAAAACTAAGATCATGGCATCTGGTCCCTTCACTTCATGGTAAATAGATGGAGAAACAGTGGTACAGTGGCAGACTTTATGTTTTGGGCTCCGAAATCACTGCAGATGCTGATTGCACCCATCAAATTAAAAGATGCTTACTCCTTGGAAGAAAAGTTATGACCAAACTAGACACCATATTAAAAAGCAGATACAGCACTTTTCCAACAAAGGTCCCTCTAGTTAAGGCTACAATTTTTCCAATAGTCATGTATGGATGTGAGAGTTGGACCATAAAGAAAGCTGAGTGCCTAAAAATTGGTGCTTTTGAACTATGATGAGAAGACTCTTGAGAGTCCCTTGGATTTCAGGGAAATCCAACCAGTCCATCCTAAAGGAAATCGGTCCTGAATATTCGTTGGAAAGACTGATGTTGAAGTTGAAACTCCAATACTGTGGCCACCTGATTTGAAGAGATGACTGATTTGAAAAGGCCCTGATGTTGGGGAAGATTGAAAGCAGGAGGAGAAGGGGATAATAGAGGATGTGATGGTTGGATGGCATCACCAACTCAATGGAAAACTCCAGGAGTTGGTGATGGACAGGGAAGCCAGGCATGCTGCAGTCCATGGGGTCTCAAAGAGTCAGACATGACTGAGTGACTGAACTGAAATCCATTTATAAAATTGAAAAGATGATTAGAGAAGGTATGTATATATAATAAAATTTATCAGATAAAAGGCTTTCTGTGTCCATAAAATCATAGATAGCAACACAATTTATTTATTTTACAAAAATCAATAGGGAAATTATTTTTTCAAATCATCAACACAGACGAATATTTTTTCCTGCATAGTTTTTGGGTACACATTTGTAGCAAGTGCTATGTATAAAAGCACAGAATATAGGAATACCATCTGTGTATGTCTAATTCCAGCCAAAATCTTTTCCTTTACTGTTATTGAAAGATTAGAGGATTTGATTTAGCTTCAGAGTTGCTGTTGGGACTAGTAGCTAATCCTGATGAAGATCAAATGAAAATGCTAATTTTAAACAGTAAAAAAATTCTAGTATAACATCAGAGAAATTTTACAGCATAATACTCCTCTACACTTTTTACTTTTTTAAAAAACTGGGCATACATATACTTTCCCCATGCATTTAGGATGGTGTAAAGTAAAGCAGCCAGATTTCTTACAATTCTGTGCCAAAATTGAAGAGATTCTGTAATTTAGGGGATAAAGTTAGAACTCCTCCTATTGGCTATATGCCTGCTTCATTTGCATCAAAATTGGGTTTAAATCACTCCTGAGAACTTAAAAAATTAAAAGAATGATAAACAAAGATCACCCAATCTAGCCACTCATGTTAAGTATTGGAAAACTGAAGCCCATGATATTAACAGATTAATCCTTGTGTTCCTCTCCTGTAACCTCAAACACCTAAATTACAGGGGGCAACCAAGTTAAAGTTTACAAAATTACCATGGTAACTGGAAAGAGTATTAAATAACAAAGATTGTTAACTATAGATTTGTGTGCTAACGTGAACATATTAAAAATGACATCATTTAGGTTTTTCATAGAATTAAGATTATAAAATAACTTGTGGAACAAGCCAATGCACTTATATAGAAAATAAATTCTCTTCCCAATTACTTGCAACACCAAGAAAAAAATATACATGGCTTTGCAGAGTCACAAATCCTGCATGGACAACTAATCAATGTGTTTAGTCACCTTGAACTACCTTGCTGCTAAGTCACTTCAGTCTTGTCCGATTCTGCATGACCCCATAGATGGCAGCCCACCAGGCTCCCCCGTCCCTGGGATTCTCCAGGCAAGAACACTGGAGTGGGTTGCCATTTCCTTTTCCAATGCAAGAAAGTGAAAAGTGAAAGTGAAGTCGCTCAGTTGTGTTTGACTCTTAGCGACCCCATGGACTGCAGCCTACCAGGCTCCTCCGTCCATGGGATTTTCCAGGCAAGAGTACTGGAGTGGGTTGCCATTGCCTTCTCCGAACTAACCTTAATTGTATTTAACTAATATATATCTGTCCACTATCAGTAACCTTTGCCTAATGCCTCATATGAGTCTAAAATCCTTTCTGTTGTTTTTAAATTGTACTAGCTATAATTTTGTTCTCATTGGAGTACTCCCATATGAGCACTTTTCTGTGAAAAGTATTAAGCTGCTTCTTTGCTTTTTACTTCATAAGCTAATAACCACAAATCACTCAACCATTTCTCATAGAGCCTGTTTCACAATACATTATTTTTATTAATTTCTTGGAATTTTTGAGTATGTTTATTTCCCTTTCCAAATTGAGTAGTTGCTACTATTCTTCCTTCCTTCCAGCTTTACTTCCTAATTCTTTTTTTTTTTTTCCTTTCTATTTTTTTTTTTTTATTGAAGGGTACTTGCTTTACAGAATTTTGTTGTCTTCTGTCAAGCCTTAACATAAATCAGTCATATGTATACATATATCCCCTCCCTTTTGAACCTCCTTTCTATTTCCCTCCCCATCCCAACCCTCTAGATTGATACTGAGCCCCTGTGGGAATTTTCTGAGCCATACAGCAAATTCCCACTGGCTATCTATTTTACATATGGTAATGTAAGTTTCCATGTTACTCTTTCCATTACATCTCACCCTCTCCTCCCCTCTCCCCATGTTCATACGTCTATTCTCTATGTCTGTTTCTCCACTGCTGCCCTGTAAATAAGCTCTTCAGTACCATTTTTCTAGATTCCATATATATGTGTTGGAATACAATATTTATCTTTCTCTTTCTGACTTACTTCATTCTGTATAATAGGTCCTAGGTTCATCCACCTCATCAGAACTGACTTAACTTATAGAACTGAGCCCTTAATGTATGGGGTCTGCCATTGCCTGCAGGTAGATGGTGTCGGAATTGGTTGTATGAGAAAAAAACAGATCAGGACCTGCTGTTCCTAGTTGGTTGAATATTTTTATCATGAAAGGATTTTCAGCTTTGTCAGGTGCCTTTTCTGCATCAATTGAAATGATAATTTTTTTCCCTTTGTTCTATTAATGTGGTTTGTTGCATTGATTGTTCATTTTTTTATTCCAGGAATAAATCTGACTCAGTCATGGTGTAGAGTTCTTTTAATATGCTGCTGGATTTGGTTTGCTAGTATTTTGTTGAGGATTTTTCATAAGGCACATTGGTCCTTTGTCTTATTTTCCTTGTAGTGTCTTTGTCTGACTCTAGCATTAGGGCCAGAGAAAGCAATGGCACCCCACTTCAGTACTCTTGTCTGGGAAATCCCATGGACGGAGGAGCCTGGTAGGCTACAGTCCATGGAGTCGAGAAGAGTAGGACAGGACTGAGACTTCACTTTCACTTTTCACTTTCATGCATTGGAGAAGGAAATGGCAACCCACTCCAGTGTTCTTGCCTGGAGAATCCCAGGGACGGGGGAGCCTGGTGGGCTGCTGTCTATGGGGTCGCACAGAGTCGGACACGACTGACGCGACTTAGCAGAAGCAGTAGCAGAAGGTTGGTCCACTGGTTTCTGTAAGCTTCATATAGGGCAAGATTTGTGCTGAGATTTTGTTTGTTTGCTTTTCCTCTCATGGACAAGGCTGAGTGATTGGGTTTGTATTTTTGTTTTGTTTGTTTTTTAGATGAGGCGTCCTGCACAGGGTATTACTTGTGGTTGGGTGATACTGGGTAGTGTATTCAAGAGGTTTTATTTGTGTGAGTTCTCCCTATTTGATACTTCCTAGTGTTAGTTTTCTGGTAGTCTAGGGCCTTGGAGTCAGTGCCTCCACTCCAAAGGCTCAGGGCTTGATCTCACTCAATTCTACAAGGGTTAAGTTGCAGTCCACTGCAGTTGACCACCAACAGTGCACCTAGAAAGGAATCTAGGATGAAAAACTCATGAGGCACTCTGTGCCTTGGATAAGCAAGTATTTCCCTTTTACTCCAGGAGCATAAGAGAGATTTCCATCTGTCCCTCACTCATGGTCAATCACAATGTATCTCTGAAGGTTTTCACTTGACATTGTGCCATTAATTTTCTTTTTGTATTATGTATGGTCGGGCCACTCAAGACAGCTGTTCTCGTGCTCTCTGAGCATCCCTTGCCCAACCAATGCCTGCTTCACCTACACCTTATGTACAGGGCTGGCGTTTCCGCATACTTGCCCCAGTACTTCCTATGTACTGTCCTCCATAATTCTTATTTAATTTATCTATGACTCTTTCCTGGTGGCTCAGACTGTAAAGAATCCACCTGCAATGCGGGAGACCTGGGTTTGATCCCTGGATTGGGGAGATTCCTTGAAGGAGGGCATGGCCACCTGCTCCAGTATTCTTGCCTGGAGAATCCCCATGGAGAGAGGAGTCTGGTGGGCTACAGTCCATGGGGTCACAGAGTTGGACATGACTGAGTTACTAAGTACAGCAGAGCACTTTGCCTACATCCTACTCTTCTCTGATGTGATAATCTTCTAATATCATTGAATTACAGTAAGCTTATGAATGTTGTCACCGAGCTTCAGGGCAACCACCATCCAAGAGATGTGAAAACAAATAATAATGATAATAAGCTTGCATTGCCTGGATTATAAATTTGAGAAAACAAACAAAATAATCTAATAATCTGCCTATAAATTGCAGACACTGTTAAAATGTATATGTATTTAATGTTTATATTTTTTAGTTCAAATCACTTGTAAGAAAAATTAAAAGTATAAAACATGCTGACATGGTTCAGTATTCCCAATAACTATCACACTTCATTGTATATTTATATACACTTGAAAAATGTTTTTAAAATATATGAAAATAAATAGAATACTATCTTTACTCTCAAAAAGGGTATAGTTGAGAAACATGTTTGAGAAAACAAATATGTAAGCAGCTAACTATAATAGAAAAATGGTAATTTACTTAAAATTATCTAAATTGTTATGACATAAATTTTGTAATGATTACTCTTCAAAAAATTAGGGACAATGTCAAATATATACAAAGTAAAGAATATAATATGATTAATCTCCATAACCCAAGTTGGTCGATTAAAACCTCATGCCCAAACTGTTTTTGTTTTACCAGTTTTGTTGAAATATAATTGCTATATAACATTGTATTGATATTAGAGGTCACAACATGGTGAGTTGATACATGTATATATTGTGAAATGTAAGTTTAATGTCCATTGTGTCACATGATAACAATTTTTTTCTGGCAAAAGAACTTTTAAGATCTACTCATTTGGCAACTTTGAAATATACAATACCACATTGCTAATTACAGTCATTACGCTATACATTACCTTCCCGAGTTTACTTATAACTGGAAGTTTGTACCTGTTGACCCGCATCATTCATATTACCCTTCCCTCATTCTTTGCCCCTGGCAACCACCAACCTGTTTTCTACAAATTTGGTTTTTCTAGATACCACATATAAGTGAGACAATACAATCTTTTTCTTTCTGTGTCTAACTTATTTCCCTGACCATTATGAATTTCAGGACCATTCATGGCAGAACTTTTTCATTTTTGACAGCTGAATAGTATTTCAGTGTGTGTGTGTCTGTGTGCTTCTGTGCACATTTCCTTTATCCATTCATATGTTGATAGACACAAGTTGTTTCCACATCTTGGCTACTGTAAATAGTTGTGCAATGAACATGGAGAGTGCAGATATCTCTTTGAGTTAGTGATTTTATTTCCTTTAGATATATAACCAGGACAGAATTACTGAAACATATGTTAGTTCCACCTGCAGTGCAGGATATGCCAGTTCGTTTCCTGGGTTGGGAAGATCCTCTGAGAAGGGATAGGATACTCACTTCAGTAGTCTTGGGCTTCCCTCATGGCACAGACTGTAAAAAATCCACCTGCAATGTGGGAGACCTGGGATTGATCCCTGGGTTGGGAGTATCCCCTGGAGGAGGGCATGGAACCCACTCAAGTATTCTTGCCTGGAGAATTCCATAGACAGAAGAGCCTGGCAGGCTACAGTCCACAGGGTCACACATGACTGAGCAACTTTCACTTTCCTTTTCACTATGGTAGTTCTATTTTTAGTTTTTAAGGAACCTCCCTCCTGTGTTCCGTAGTGGCTTCACTGATTTACATTCTCAGCCAGAGTGTACCAGAGGTCCCTTTTCTCTACATTCTTGCCAATTTTTCATTTGCTGTCATTTGACAATAGCCATTCTGAAGGTGTGAAGTGATCACTCATTGTGGTATTGATTTGCCTTTGTGTGATGATCAGAGATGATCAGTGATGTTGAGTACATTTTAGACCTGTTTGGCTACTCATATGCCTCTATGGGGGGAAAAAATGTCTTTCCAGATTCTCTGCTCATATTTTAATCAGATTGTCTTTTTCTATCGAGTTGTATGATTTACACATTTAAGATACTAATTCTTTATCAGATATATAATTTGCAGATATTTTTCCCATTCTGTAGGTTGACTTTTCATTTTATTGATGTTTTCCTTTGCTTTGCAGAAGTTTTTAAGTTTCACACAGTCTCACTTGTTTATTTTTCCTTTTGTTGCCTTTGCTCTTGATGTCCAATCCAAAAACAAGCATTGCCAAGACAAATGTCAAGGTGCCAAGCTGTTTTATTTAAACTTGTAATTGTTTTTCCCCTTTCACTGATTATCTCGATACACATCCAAGAAATTAAGATAAACCATTACTAATCTTACAATCACTTTATATCAACTGACTTCAAGATAAAGCCAAACTCTATAAAACTGTATAAATACGTATGCAAGGGTGTATATACATATATTTTTTATGTAAAGGAAAAGGATTATTTTACTGGGAAAATTGGAGTAGAACTAATGGAAAAACATTGGTAAACATCGTAGGTTCATAAAATAAGAAGTTTAAATAGGAATGAAATTTATAGAAGAGACTTTTTGTCAGAGAAACAGAATAAAATCACTGAGAAATGAATCTATATAATATGTTCAGGAAAGAACTCATAGCCTAAAAAAAGATGTGTCTTGAAATGCAAGACAAATTCACCTGCATAGATAACTCTCGATGCTATAATTGGAATTTGAATTTCCTTTTATGAGAAAATAAATATAATAGTTTTTAGATAGTTCTTAGATGCATTTAATGTGTTATATAATGATCTTTCAAAATATACAAACTTTAGTAACACTTCATTGATTCTACAGTTTTATACAGGATAAAGTCAAACACCTAAATACAGCTTGATAAGAACCTTTATAGCCCAGCTTTTGAAGCAAAGGCTGGGAGGTGAATCAAAAGATTATGTTACAGTCATGTTAAAATCCTGGCCTCTCTAGTTTGTTATACAATTCTATGTATTTAAAATGTTTTGTTATAGCTGGGGATGTCTTTTCCCTCTTGTCAACAATCCCCTGATACATTTTTTCAGAGATAAACTTCTCTCCTTCTGAAAGCAATCAAAACAGATTTAATCAATGTGGATAGCAAGAATTAATCAGAGAATTTAGATTCCAAAGTTTCACTCTACTCCTTTAAAAACCCCAGACTTAGCTCCATTTTTATAAGCACACAGATTCCCAGGGACTGCTATGCATCGATTAACTAAAATAAGAGTGAATTTATTTTCTACCTGAATTCTCATTTAAAACATGGTAATGAATGAATTGAGATTGCCTATAATCAAGACATTAATACTGGTACCAAGAATGGAAATGATTAATATTTTCTTTTGTTTGCCTCATTTACCACCAGTGAGCATATTAAGTTCTATTCATGAACAACTTTTGTGGCATATTTTCAATTAAATTATATTTTGCTGAATGTGTCTGTCCCAAAAGATCATTTAAATTTTTTTTTTTTTTTTGACAATCACACTACACACCATTCCTTGGTGATTCTCTGTAGGTGATTTCCTAAAATGCTCCATCTGTCCCAGAAATCTCAGTGTCCATTTCCCCATCATATGTAACCCTCATTAAAAAACACATAAGATAAATAAAGATTAAAGAAGATGAGGCTTCCCTGATGGTCCAGTGGTTGAGAAACTGCCTGCCAATATAGGTTTGATCCTTGGTCTGGGAACTAACCCACATGCTACAGGATAACTAAGCCTGTGCTCCACAACTACTGAGCCCATGTTCTAAGCCACAGCAAGCTCATGAATGAAGACCTCTCACAGCCAAAAATTAATTAATTAATATAAAAATTTTAAAAACAGATAAAATAGGACTTGATATCTAGATAAGACGTACATTGACCGAAAAATTTTAAACACTGAATTCTATATAAATCAATAATTATAACAGATAATCAGGTCTCCACAATAGAGTTTCAAAGGCTAAGGGTACTGACAGTGTGTGGGGAAGTCATTTTCCTTGCCAAGGTTATTCCTCCTCAGCCTTATAACAGCAGATAAAAGACTTTAAAATGTTCAAAAATTGGATTTTGTTTTAAATTTTAGCATTTAGTCAGTCTTTCCTTATATATTATGATATATAAGGAAAGATAATACATTAAGGCATCAAGATTTTTATATTAAAGAACCTATGCACATTTCACGGGAAAACATACTACAAATGGAACTGCTAATATGCAGAAGGCATAGATATATACAGACATATACATTGTAATACCACTTTATGTTGCTAAATGTGAAACTTTGAGGGTTAAAAGCCAATCCTGTGTCTAGTAATCCAAGTTTACCTAAGATGAGATTTAGCATATCTATTTTCTTCCTGTAAATAGAAATCTTCTGTTTTGGGACCTGAGATATTTCCCTTGAGATTAATCTTACATTTATGCATCATCAAATACTGCCAGGAAGTAACAGATCAAGTAGCAACAAGGACTAAGACCCATGGTGTTTCCACTTCATTGGTGGAAATTGACAATAAATATGTAATGCATATAAAATAAATTAGACTGTAATTTTTTAAGAGAGGACTGAGATAGTGCTCAAGTAGTGACCACTTTAGATATGATGGTCAAGGAAGACTATTCTATGGAGATTTAGTTTGGGTTGAGATGAATTATGAAAAGACAGTCATACAAATGGTAAGCAAAACATAGTGTTTCAAATACAGGAAATCACAAGTGCAAAGACTTTGCATTATAAGATTTTTGTTTGCTTAAGAAAGGAGGCCAGATGCAAGGAACACAGAAAGTAAAAAGGTGTATAGTATAAAATATGGTAACAAACATAAGCAAGAAGTAAGTTCTAGAATGTCTTTTTAAACCATGGTAAAGTGTTCATATTTATTTTAATTTTAGCAAGACAAGTCCAAAATCTTGGAGGCACCATAATTGTGTTTTAATTTATAATAGGTAAATTTATATGCAAGACTTTGTAAATCAATACCTGTGCTTGGACAGAATATAAATGAAGAAATATTTAACTTATAAATAACCAAAATATTATTTTGAAGACAAAATTAAAAGTGGCAAAAATGTGAGGCATTCATTTTATGATCCTCATAGCTGGCTCAAAATTTTAATGAAAAACTTAAAATTTGCAAAAATAATATAATATAATATACCAGAACTCATGTTGAATGAGATAATAACAACCAAAAAAATACAGGTAATGTGCTGTTGGTTCTAGAGGAATATGTATTAGAGATGTGACAGTGCATGATTTATTTTATAATGATTATTATTAGCTGATTAGTAAGCTTTCATCCAATTTAGGGAAATACTAACAAGACTCATTTTTCCCAGAAGTGAATTGTTAATCTGATTTAAAGGAGTCAACCAAACATTAATCTTGAATAATGCTTCAGCCTTAGAAAGCACATATTTTGAAACTTAGTTTTGAAACCTTTGCTTCAAGGGGATAACCTGATTTCAATAAGTAAGATTTTGTAGTATATTTAAATACTGTGGAGAAAATAGAACCTCTTTGCTTTAACATCAATGATTTATATAACTCTGGTTCTTCCTAGTAGCACTGTAGAAGCACAAATTTTCATGATTAACATATGATCCCAAAATACAATAGATTATATTTAAGAGATTTTTTTAAAAGCTTCTAGCTTTAATTCTATATTGTAAACTTGTAAATCAGATAACAAATTTTGTCAGAAGTGTAGACACATTCATTAGACACTCAAATGTTTAGTTTTTTCAGGAAATCATTTTGGAGACATTAATATATTTTAAAATACATAGGAATTATTCAGTGTTTTCAATTTTGATCTGAGTCAAAAAGAAAAAATAAGCTTGAATTTTTAATTATTAAGGGGGTAGGGATCACTGCTTATTATTACTACTGTACATTATAGATAAAAACATTTTATAAAACAGTATTTTAAACCAACTACAGATCTTAGTATTGTAGTTGGTTTTGTTTTTTCCATAATGGTTTAGGGTATTTTTCTTTAGAAATAAGAAATTTTATGGGGATGTTTTGAAATATTTTATAGACAAAATTTAGCGGTTTATATTTATTCTATTATATTTTAGAAAGAAATGCCTTCAGACTTATTTTATCTTATAAAGAATATCTCAACATAATTTGTCAGAAGTAATAATTTAGTGAGGTGTGAAAAGTAAGTCAAAAGCTACACAATGAAATTATGGTACCTATGAATCAGAAGCAAATGATACAAAACAAAATGATAAAAGCTAGGACAATGGTTTATTAATGACAACAGGCAGGCCACCATTGCCTACCTATGCTTTGGCATCAAATCCTAGAATATTTTTCCTTCCTTTTTTTTTTAAGAAATTATGGATTCAATCTTAGGAATAGTTTATATGATGAATACACAAATTTTACAGCATGTGCAACAGAATCCTTGACTTAACATTAAAATAACTATTGGTTAAATTAGAAACTTTATAAGTTGTAAGAAGAATATGTATAGTGTGGTGGGGTTTAATCATTTTTTGGTTTTTCAGTTAACTTTAAAAAATTATTTATTATAACAAAAATAAAAGTGGCATGTATTAAGACTACAGATTAGGTGGATTGATGCAATTATTGTTTTGACACACTGAAACTGAGGGCCATACAAGAAAAACACTCTCATTGTCTTATTGATAAACTTTACTTATACAGAGTGAGACAAGTGTGTAGCAGTTGAAAAGGCACATACGTTATACATAGAAAACCAAAGTTAGAGAGTGATTTTTGTTTATTAGCAATACTCATTATTTCTTGCATAAAATCACTCTAATGCAAACAAATCTACCTGTTTGTTCTGAGCTTGAAATTTCTCAACAATATTTGATCTTCAATGCTTTTTCTACATAACATGTAACAGCATATTTCTAAGATAATACATTGCTTTTTTTAGAATATGGTTGTAGCACAGAACAGGAAACACAACCACAAACAAAGCTTTGTATTGTATTTTTTCATTTCCCAAATTTCACATACACAGCAAATTAAAAAAAAAAAAAAAACCTTGTATGTACATTAGAAAACTTAGAATAGTAAGGAAAAATTAATCAAACTTTTAAATTATTGTACAAGAAAACTTCAAACAGAACTAATATTGTTGAAATATTCCATTTCCTTTCTTTATACATCCATCATGAAAATTGCATCTGTGAAATCCTATCAGACCTGGAGAAGGAAATGTTAACTCACTCCAGTATTCTTGCCTGGAGAATCCCTGTGGACAGAGGAGCCTAGCGAGCCACAGTCCATGGGGGACAAAGAGTTGAACATGACTGAGCAACTAACAACCCTATCAGAAGGTTAGAATTTGTTGGACTTGAAGTACATGTTTTGGTGGAATATATTTATTGGGCTAGAATTACATTTCCACATTCAGAAATATTTGTTTCTTAAGTATTTCCATTGAAGGCAATAACTTGTAAAATATAAATGTAAAGGTAATGTAGTATGGTGATTAGACTTTCCTCAACTGTAAATATTGATAGATTGCTATTATGCCCATTCCTACTTGTGTCTTTATACCTTATCTGTGGTCTGTAATAGCTCTTTTTAAGACCAACTAATCCTTGGGTCAGGAAGATCTCCTGAGGAAGGGAATAGCTAGCCACTCTAGTATTCTTGCCTGGAGAATTCCATGGACAGAGGAATCTGGCGAGCTACAGCTCAAGAGGTTACAAAGACTCAGATACAACTGAGCAACTAACAAGTTCATTTTAACCTCTAATAAGAATAATCAATTCAAATTTTATAGAACAAGTCTTCTGAAATACCTACTGATGTTGTAACAAATAGTTCTTGAGTAACTGAATGTCCACATGCTGGAAAAAAAAGAAAGGAATCTAGACATTAATTTTATGCCTTTGACAAAAATTAATTTTGCTAAAATAATGTAATATGAGGTTCCTTGTCCCCCACAACAGAAATGATTAGTAACCATTTACAGATGAAGATAATGTTAGGAGTTCTTAGATTACTGGTGACATGGTAAAGTAAGCTAGGGGGCAGGGAAACGAGAAAAGATATGTTGAAAAGGAAAAGAAGGACAATTTTACTTTTCCCACATCACCCTGTCCTTAAGCTGACATAGTGCAACACTGAGAAAGAACCCCTCAGCCTGCTAGTTAAGTAGAGGATGAAGGGAGCATCCATCCTCTCCAGGTTTGGTGAGGGGGGTTGGGCACTGTCTGAGAGGCCTATTTATGTTGCATCTCAACCAATGCACTGAGGGAATCAGGATGGCTAGATCAACTGGGTGTAGCTAAGGAAAAAGAAAGAGGAAGAAGCCTTAAAAGGAAGGATATTTTGCCTTTTGCAACAACTTGGATGAACCTAGAGGACATTATACTTAGTGAAACAAACAAAATGTAGAAAGACAAATACTGGATTATCTCAGTTATATGAGGAACATAAAAGAGTCAAATTCATAGAAGTAGAGAGTAGAAGGGTGGTTGTCAGGGGCTGGGAAGTGAGGGGGGTGGTGCTGGGGTGGAAGTGGGGAGGGGAAATGGGACAAGGAGGTACTAGTTAAAGGGCACAAAATTTCAGCTATAAAGATGAATAAACTCTAGAGGTTCATTGCACAGCATGAGCCTATGGTAAATAATACTATATTTGTATACTTAAAAGTTTGTTTAGATGGTAGATCTTACACCAAGTATTCTTATACATATATACACACACCCATGCACACATAAGAATAAAAGATGAAGGTGAGAGAAAGCTTTTGAAGCTGATTGATACAATAAACTGTGGAAAATTCTAAAAGAAATGGGAATAGCGGACCACTTGACCTGCCTCTTGAGAAACCTATATGCAGGTCAGGAAGCAACAGTGAGAACTAGACATGGAACAACAGACTGGCTCCAAATAGGAAAAGGAGTATGTCAAGGCTGTATATTGACACCCCGCTTATTTAACTGCTATGCAGAGTACATCATGAGAAACGGTGGGCTGGAAGAAGCACAAGCTGGAATCAAGATTGCCAGGAGAAATATCAATAACTTCAGATATGCAGATGACACCACCCTTATGGCAGAAAGTGAAGAGGAACTAAAGAGCCTGTTGATGAAAGTGAAAGCAGAAAGTAAAAAGTTGGCTTAAAGCTCAACATTCAGAAAACAAAGATCATGGCATCTGGTCCCATCACTTCATGGGAAATAGATGGGGAAACAGTGGAAACAGTCAGACTTTATTTTTTTGGGCTCCAAAATCACTGCAGATGGTGACTGCAGCCATGAAATTAAAAGATGCTTACTCCTTGGAAGAAAAGTTATGATCAACCTAGATAGCATATTGAAAAGCAAAGACATTACTTTGTCAACAAAGGTCCATCTAGTCAAGGCTATGGGTTTTCCAGTGGTCATGTATGGCTGTGAGAGTTGGACTGTGAAGAAAGCTGAGCACCGAAGAATTGATGCTTTTGAACTGTGGTGTTGGAGAAGACTCTTGAGAGTCCCTTGGACTGCAAGGAGATCCAACCAGTCCATTCTGAAGGAGATCAGTCCTGGGTGTTCTTTGGAAGGAATGATGCTAAAGCTGAAACTCCAGTACTTTGGCCACCTCATGCAAAGACTTGACTCATTGGAAAAGACTCTGATGCTGGGAGGGGTTGGGGGCAGGAGGAGAAGGGGACGACAGAGGATGAGATGGCTGGATGGCATTACTGACTCGATGGATGTGAGTCTGAGTGAACTCCGGGAGTTGGTGATGGACAGGGAGGCCTGGCATGCTGCGATTCATGGGGTCGCAAAGAGTCAGACACGACTGAGCAACTGAACTGAACTGATATGTTTATATTGTGGTGATAGTTTCATAGATACGTGCTTATCTCCAGACTCATCAGGTTGCAAACATTATATATGTACATTTGTAGCATGTCAATCATACCACACTAAAGTGATTAAAAAATCTATTCAAAATGGGTTATAGATTTCAATAGACATAAAATACAAAACTGTAAAATGTCTAGAATAACACATAGGAGAAATTCTATACAAACTTGGGTTTGTAGGTGAGTTTTTTGATACAACTCCAAAAGCATGATGCATGAAAGTAAAGTACTGATAAGCTGGAATGGTGGTGGTTTAGTTGCTAAGTCGTGCCTGACTCTTTAGCAACCGCACGGATGGTAGCCCTCCAGGCTCCTCTGTCCATGGGATTTCCCAGACAAGAATACTGGAGTGGGTTGCCATTTCCTTCTCAAGGGCAACTTCCTGACTCAGGGATTCAATGCAGGTCTCCTGCATTGCAGACAGATTCTTTACCACTGAGCCATGGTTGGATATTATTAAATTAAAACTTTTGCTCTATGTAGTAGGCTGAATAAAGTCCAATCAAACATATCACATCCTAATCCTTGGACATTACCATGTAAATGTTACTTTTTTTTAAAGGGAATTTTAGATCAGATTAAGATTCTTGATGTGGGAAGATTATGCTGTCTTATCCAGATGGTCCCTAAAGCCCATCATTACATGTGGTATAGAACCTGCCTGTCAATGCAGGAGACTTGGGTTAGATTCCTGGGTCAGGAAGATACCTTGGAGAAGGGAATGGCTGGAGAACTCTATGGAAAGAGGGGCCTGGTGGGGGGGAGGGTACATTTCATGAGGTCACAGAGTCAGACAATACTGAGTGACTAACACATTATTATATACATTATCCAGATGGTCCCTAAATCCAATCAGTACAAGGCAGAGAGATCAGACATAGGAGAAGAAGGTGAAGTGAAGCTGAAAGCAGAGATCTGAGTGGTCCAGTCACAAAGGTATGCTGGCACTCACTAGAAACTGGAAGCTAGAAACTTTCCCCTTCAGAACCTCTTGAGGGAATATGGCTTTTATGATTCCTGTATTCCAGTAAAATGTATAGACTTCCACTCTCCAGAACAAGTAAAGAATACATTTCTGATGTTTTAAGCCATCAATTCTATGGCAATTTTTACACAACTGCCATAAACTAATATGCTATGTGAAAAACATGGTTAAGTAAAATGACAATTAATAGACTGGGAGGAAATACCGGCAAAATACATATTTGAGTATCAGCATCCAAAGTCTTCAAAGACACATGTGAACAATTAATTAGCAATAAAAGAAGCCTTTGTTATGTTATTACATCTAAAATGATTTTGTGTAACTTGACTGTGGAGCAGGAATTGTGATCAGATCATTCTGAGTCAAAATTCTTAATATTGTAAGACTCAATGTGAATTAATGGTAAAGCAATCAGACTGAAAATAGACATATCTGGGTTCAAATTTTAGATATACCACCTACTCCTTCTACAAGTTACAAAACTTTCCTAAGCTGCAGTTTTTCAATTGCTAAAAGGAGAATGTAATAGTATCTGTAACAGAAGACTGTTATAAGCAATATATAAAATCAAGTATGCAAGAATTTGAACACAGAACTAGCACATAATGAATTATCAGTACTACTATTATTATATCTGAATATGACATATATTAGTGTATATTCATGCTATAATTTTCATATGTATATTTTTAAAAGTCAATCACAATTCAGGTAACATTTACATGCATAAATTCCACTGTAATTCTACTTAAAGGAATAACTGAGAGAATAATCTGTTGGGATTTTATTTTGTAGTAGCATGAACTGCTGGGGCAATAATAATAATAGTAGTAGTATTAATAATGATAAAATCTTTCTGTTACACTCAAAGGATTTACTGAAGAGGATTTCAATAGTGAGAACAGTCTATATATGAATATTTCAGAAACTTCAAGTACATTTATTCTTATATGGTGCTATTGGAATAAGATAAAAGGTTAATTAGTTTTCCTGCATGAAGATCAATTGAACAGAATTACTGTCTCATGAATCAAAAATGTCACTTCTGTGTGGATGGTTTGTGCATTAGAGCAGCAAAAGAGTTCAGATTCCAATTATGTGGGCTCCTTCTACTGGGAAGTTAAAATCAGAGAGCATAATGATACAGATATTCACCATTGCAGCTGCACATTTTGTGTACTTATTTTTGGAAGTCATAAGCACATAGAAATCACTCTGCAGGTTCAACTGAAGTATATCTGCCCCAAAGTATTGCAGGTGTATTGGCCAGTGGAACCTCTGGAAGCCGGCATCCCTCAAAATGGCATGGATATATTTAAGGCAATCCAGAATCTGTGTCCTGGTAAATAAGTCCAAGCTTCAAGTCATATACATATCATCAAGAAAAAGAGCTCCCAAAATTCTTCCAAACTGACACAATTATATACAAAAAAGAATGAATATGAGGTCAAGTGCTGGAGACACTACCTTAATCTGATATTCTACTCTTTAGACAAGCACTTTGGAAATTATGGCAGTGGGTTCCTTGAAATGAGAAGATAGTCTCCCTTTCTTCCATTTGTAAGGCTGTGAGAAACTAGAAAGCATCTGTGACTCAGGTTAAGAATCATTTTATAAAGTAATTAATTCATGTTTATGAATCACTACTCCCATCCCTTTGTTGTTGTCATTGTTAATGACCATTTTTTGCTGGAAATGTGATGGGGTAGAAGGATATCCTAGGATATCAGGATTCCTGACTAGAGGATTTTATCTCTTGCCATTACCAAAAATGACCTGCAATTTTGGCTATTGGTTTTATGAAGTTCTTTGGTTTTTAACTATTCTGTCCTTTTTTTAATTGCTTCTTTTTGCATTTATTCATAAAACAAGTTTTCACTTTAAAACTTTTTTCAAACAGATACACCACACAAAATAAATATTATCCATTTTTTTTTAATTTTACAAGATGAAAGTAAAAAGTGATAGTCTCTTTCACTTTCATCAAAAACTTTAATACCCAGCCATCACTTACAATTAGAACTAGTATTTCCTCATTTCATATTTCCTCTTGCATATGGATAAATATATCTGTATTATCTTTATCTTATGAACATTTTAATTATTAATTTTATTGTTACTCTTCTATAAATATGATACTATGCAAATTTTCCTACAAATAGATTTTTTTCCCTTTAAAAATTTCTGGATCAGGCATATAGTTTTCTACTATGTTATTACACTGTTTAACTATCTTTCTTTTTGAAGCCACATGACTTGTTTTAAAATTATTGACATTATAAGTAATGTTGCAAAATATAGCTGTATAAAATTAAGTGCTGTAATCATGACATTTTTATCCTCAGATTCCTACATGTGGAATTGCACAAAGAATGTGAACTTGTGATTTTCATTACTCTCTCACAATCGAATACTTATGTATTACATACCAATACACTGCCTGATAGTGTATATAGTCATAACTTCAATGTCACTACATGATTAGACTATATATGCTTATGCTTGCCTATTTGATATTAAAAATTAACTCATTTTATTAATATTTCATGAACTCACCCATCTTTTAAAATGTTTATTTTTAATCTTTATTTTTATAAAATTTTGATTATTATTGAGTTCAGTTCAATCTCTCAGTCATGTCCAACTCTTTGCGATCCCATGAACCGCACACGCCATGACTCCCTGTCCATCACAAACTCCCAGAGTCCACCCAAACCCATGTCCATTGAGTCAGTGATGCCATCCAACCATCTCATCCTCTGTCATCCCCCGCTTCTCCTCCTGCCCTCAATCTTTCCCAGCATCAGGGTCTTTTCCAATGAGTCAGCTCTTCTCATCAGGTGGCCAAAGTATTGGAGTATTCAGTATTCAGCTCCAACATCCATCCTTCCAATGAACACCCAGGACTGATCTCCTTTAGGATGGACTGGTTGGATCTCTTTGCAGTCCAAGGGACCCTCAAGAGTCTTCTCCAACACCACAGTTCAAAAGCATCAATTCTTCGGCGCTCAGCTTTCTTTATAGTCCAATTCACATCCATACATGATGACTGGGAAAACCACAGCCTTGACTAGACAGACATTTGTTGGCAAAGTAATGTCTCTGCTTTTTAATATGCTGTCTAGGTTGCTCATAACTTTCCTTCCAAGGAGTAAGCATCTTTCTTTTAATTTCATGGCTGCAATCACCATCTGCAGTGATTTTGGAGCTCCCAAAAATAAAGTCTGACACTGTTTCCACTCTTTCTCCGTCTATTTCCCATGAAGAGATGGGACCTGATGCCATGATCTTAGTTTTCTGAATGTTGAGCTTTAAGCCAACTTTTTCACTCTCCTCTTTCACTTTCATCAAGAGGTTCTTTAGTTCTTCTTCACTTTCTGCCATAAGGGTGGTGTCATCTGCATATCTGAAATTATTGATATTTCTCTCGGCAATCTTGATTCCAGCTTGTGCTTCTTCCAGCCCAGCGTTTCTCATGATGTACTCTGCGTATAAGTTAAATAAGGAGGGTAACAATATACAGCCTTGATGTACTCCTTTTCCTGTTTGGAACCAGTCTGTTGTTCCATGTACTTCTTTGCTATTTTTATTTCTCACTAATTTATAAAGTTTAATTTTATATCAGGAATTCTTACATTTTGAAATGTATATTATAAATGTTTTCTATCCTTTTTTTTTTTTTCATTTGTGTCATATACTCCTATAAAAAAGTTTAAATCTTTTCATGGTGAAAATTTCTATCATGCGTTTTAGATTTTCTGAATAAAGAAAAAGATAAAGCTATAATTATAAACATAAGTAACTCTACAGTATTTTTGATACTTGTTTTGTACACATGGAGTTTTATCTTTTAACCAAACTCCAACTTTTCAGTATAGGACTATGAAAACAACAAAATTCTGTAAAGCATTGATCTTTCAATAAAATAAATAAAGAAAGAAAGAATAAAAAATTAGAGGTTTATATCTAATAACAGAAGATAAGATACAACTTAATACTTAGGGGAAACAACAACCCCTACAAAGGTTTTATCAAGTGACAAAAAAACAAATGGAAGAAAACAAATTAAAAAAAGAGAAAGACCAATATGATGTGGGTTATCTCTTTCCTTTGACTAATGTACACAATCTATTCTAATATTCCACACCCAAATACACTAGAGTGACAAACTAAATCTTTTGCTTCTATTTTCTTATTTGATCTTTACTAAATCCTCATTTAGTCTTCATAGTGATTTGAAGTAGTTATATTAATAATCACAATTCACTGGTGGGAAATCATAATTAGAAAAGCCTTTTACATGGTAATAAAGGTGGTGAGTAATATACAGGTTTTAGACTCAAGATATCCTGAAACTGACTGAATCTGCTGAAAAAGATGGTGTGCTGCTTCTGCTGCTGTTAAGTCGCTTCAGTCGTGTCCGACTCTGTGCGACCCCATAGACAGCAGCCTACGAGGTTTTCCCGTCCCTGGGATTCTCCAGGCAAGAACACTGGAGTGGGTTGCCATTTCCTTCTCCAATGCATGAAAGTGAAAAGTGAAAGGGAAGACGCTTAGTCGTGTCCAACTCTTAGCGACCCAATGGACTGTAGCCTACCAGGCTCCTCGGTCCATGGGATTTTCCAGGCAAGAGTACTGGAGTGGGTTACCATTGCCTTCTCTGGAAAAAGATGGTCTGAAAGCGAAGTCTCTCAGTCGTGTCCGACTCTTTGTGGCCCCATGGACTGTAGCCCACCAGGCTCCTCCATTCATGGATTTCTCCAGGCAAGAGTACTGGAGTAGGTTGCCATTTCCTTCTCCAGGGGATTTTCCCTACCCAGGGATTGAACCCAGGTCTCCCGCATTGTATGCAGACGCTTTAACGTCTGAGCCACCAGGGAAGTCCAAAGATGATCTGCTGCTGCTGCTGCTAAGTCGCTTCAGTCATGTCTGACTCTGTGCGACCCCATGGATGGCAGCCCACCAGGCTCCCCCCTCCCTGGGATTCTCCAGGCAAGAACACTGGAGTGGGTTGCCATTTCCTTCTCCAGTGCAGGAAAGTGAAAAGTGAAAGTGAAGTCGCTCAGTCGTGTCCGACTCTTAACGACCACATGGACTACAGCCCACCAAGCCCTCCCTCCATGGGATTTTCCAGACAAGAGTACTGGAGTGGGATGCCATTGACTTCTCCAAAGACGGTCTACCCGTGTCCAAATAGAATGCAGAAACTTTCATATATGCTTTGTAATACTTTTAAGCTTACTTTTGCATTTACATGCACAAGTTAATTATGAATTTAAATATGCAATTAATAATACAAATTACTAGTTTTTTAAAATATGTGATTCAAATATGAAAAACAAACTGTTATGTTGTAAAATAATTAACACTTTAGAAGTAATAATAAATTAATAGAAAACATCAAAAGGATGAATAAGTTAGGAGCTTGGAATTAACTTACACACACTACTATAAATAAAATAGATAATCAACAAGGACTTACTGTATAGCACAATGAACTCAACTCAGTATTCTACAATAATCTATATGGGAGAAGAATCTGAAAAAGAATGAATATATGCACATATATATGTACAGGGCTTCCCTGATAGCTCAGATGGTAAAGCATCTGCCTACAACGCAGGAGACCCGGGCTCGATCCCTGGGTCAGGAAGATCCCCTGGAGAAGAAAATGGCACCCCACTCCAGGACTCTTGCCTGGAAAATCCCATGGACCAAGGAGCCTGGTAGGCTACAGTCCATGGGGTCGCAAAGAGGCGGACACGACTGAGTGACTTCACTTCACTTCAAATATGTATAACTTAATCACTTTGCTGTATACCTGAAACTAATACAACATTGTAAGTCAACTACACTCTAATAAAAATTGTTAAAAAGCAAACAGATTAAAAAAATAACAAATTTCTGTAAGGAAGATTATGGATATAAATCAATATTCTGTTTAGTTTGGGAGTACTTTGAAGGAAAAGTGGATTCAACATCTCTATCTCTATAGTGTTATATCTCTATAGTCAACATCTCTATAGCCAACATCTCTATCTCTATAGTGTTAGAATTCAGTTAACACACCAAAATTCAGGCTTCCTGGCTTGTGGAGGCAAATACTATATTTTAAATTTGTGGCAGACAGGCAGAGACCAACTAGCTCCCAAGAGGAAGATGGAGAGGGATGAGTTGTTGTGTCTTGTTCAATTCCTCCTTCCAGTATCAGTTTAAGTCACTTCTTCTCTCTTGGAAAGTACAGAGTGGGGCACTGAGAGGGGGCTGGTATTGTAGGTACACTAATGGAACAAACTCTCAAAAGTAAAGGCAGCCTTCAGAATGGGAGAAAATAATAGCAAATGAAGCAACTGACAAACAACTAATCTCAAAAATATACAAGCAACTCCTACAGCTCAACTCCAGAAAAATAAATGACCCAATCAAAAAATGGGCCAAAGAACTAAATAGACACTTCTCCAAAGAAGACATACAGATGGCTAACAAACACATGAAAAGATGCTCAACATCACTCATTATCAGAGAAATGCAAATCAAAACCACTATGAGGTACCATTTCACACCAGTCAGAATGGCTGCAATCCAAAAGTCTACAAGCAATAAATGCTGGAGAGGGTGTAGAGAAAAGGGAACCCTCTTACACTGTTGGTGGGAATACAAACTAGTACAGCCACTATGGAGAACAGTGTGGAGTTTCCTTAAAAAACTGGAAATAGAACTGCCTTATGATCCAGCAATCCCACTGCTGGGCATACACACTGAGGAAACCAGAAGGGAAGGAGACACGTGTACCCCAATGTTCATCGCAGCACTGTTTATAATAGCCAGGACATGGAAGCAACCTAGATGTCCATCAGCAGATGAATGGATAAGACAGCTGTGGTACATATACACAATGCAGTATTACTCAGCCATTAAAAAGAATACATTAGAATCAGTTCTAATGAGGTGGATGAGACTGGAGCCTATTATATAGAGTGAAGTAAGCCAGAAAGAAAAACACCAATATAGTATACTAATGCATATATATGGAATTTAGAAAGATGGTAACAATAACCCTGTATATGAGACAGCAAAAGAGACACTGATGTATAGAACAGTCTTTTGGACTCTGTGGGAGATGGAGAGGGTGGGATGATTTGGGAGATTGGCATTGAAACATGTATAATATCATATATGAAACGAGTTGCCAGTCCAGGTTCGATGCACGATACTGGATGCTTGGGGCTGGTGCACTGGGACGACCCAGAGGGATGGTATGGGGAGGGAGGAGGGAGGAGGGTTAAGGATGGGGAACACGTGTATACCTGTGGTGGATTCATGTTGCAACAAGCATGCACACACATCCTTTAGACCCAATGTGTGCAGTTTGGCTCATCTCATTAAAGATGCTTGATGTCGTCACTGGTTAATTTCCTTTTATTTTCCCGCAGACTTTTTCATAGATGCTATTTTTCAAAATCTGTATTTTTTTCCTGTTTGTTTTGTTTTGCTGTGAATTGCTTTGCTTTGGTGAACTTGTGCTAGCATACTTAGCTCACAGACGTTCGAGCCATTGTGAATTTTCTTCATTTCCATAAATAGTTCATCTGTGCTTTTCCCTAATGACGTTTTATTTTTACCCCCATAGGCAACTGAGGTAGAAAAATAAAATGTTTACCATGGGGAAAAAAAAAATATAGAAGTATCCTCCCAGAACACTTGGGAAAGGTTAAAGTGTAAAAATACTGAGTGAAGAGAGATAGCTCCTTTGGCTACCTATACAATTCACCATGAGCTACAATTTCTCATTAAAATATTAAATGATACTATTTCACATTGTCATTTCTCCTTGCTCACATAGCACCAGGGATGGTGACTTTCTAACTGCAGGGGAAATGTTCTCAACTTTTAAACAGATGATATTCATTACTAAAAAGTATACTTAAAAGTGGGACTCCCCTGATAGCTCAGCTGGTTAAAGAATCTGCCTGCAATACAAGAGACCCCAGTTTGATTACTGGATTAGGAAAAACACCAGTGTTCTTGGGTTTCCCTGGTAGCTCAGTCAGTAAAGGATCTGCCTGCAATGCAGGAGACCTGGGTTCAATCCCTGGGTTGGGAAGATCCCCTGGAGGAAGGCATAGCAACATAGCAACATACAGGATTCTTACCTGGAGAATTCCATGGACAGAGGAGTCTGGCAGGCCATGGGGTCACAAAGAGTCGGATACGACTGAGTGACTAAGCACAGCACAGCACATACTTAAAAATATAATTTAAAGATCAAGTATAATATACTTACTTCTGGTCATGGAGGTTACTGAATGGGAAATATTTTCGATATTTGCCTCTTTGCCTCTTCTTTGTGGTCCATACACCTCAATAACTACTCTGTTGCTGCTGCTGCTAAGTCGCTTCAGTTGTGTCCGACTCTGTGCGACCCCATGGACTGCAGCCTACCAGGCTTCTCCGTCCATGGGATTCTCCAGGCAAGAACACTGGAGTGGGTTGCCATTTCCTTCCCCAACTCTGTTGCTATGGTCTATAAGTATGTCAAATTGAGTTGTGTTTTATTTATCTTTGTATTTCCTAAACCTAGCAGAGTTGCTAGCCCATGGTTTTTGTTCAGTAAGTGTTTCTGAAACCAATATTTGAACAGCTAGAATTCTATGTTCAATTCTAGTTTACCATCAAATACATCCTTTTCAATTTTTAGCTATAAATTCTGTTTTCCTGGATGCTCTAGCAAGATGAAGAATATTCTGAATATTTTGGCCACAGATTGTGGCCAATAAGAGCTTACAAATATATATATAAGTATAAAATCTATTTCAATTTCTCTTTGAGATCAATCTTATCTTTAATATACATATGTATGTCAAATTAGAAATAACACTGAGCAGAACTTATGTTGGCCCTGGTCAGTGAAACATTATGATTAGCTTGTATTAGTACTGTATTTCTTACTGCTAATAAATTAGTGACACTGTTTCCTGCCTATATGATTTATATTACAAATTGTGCTTCAGAACTTATAAATGTATACATTACCTATGAATGTCATAAATGCTCAGTTAGTTAAAATTACAATTTCACAGATACAAATTATAAATGAAAATGTGCTACTGACTTACATTAATTTTGAATTATTTTTTAAGCCACATAATAGAAGTAGATTGTCTTATCTAATTTTATGACAAGTTATTGAAAATATGATATTTCTATGAAGTGAATTTTATATAGCAAATTATTTTTATTTCTACCATAAAACTGAATTATTTAAATATCATAAAATATTTAGTAAACATTTTAGGAAAATACTACTGTTAAAATATTTAGGTATATATTCTTTCCAAAGCATAAAGTATAGATTTTATTTTCTTGAAAAATATTTAGAGTCATATGAGAACACTATAAATTAGAAATAAAAAATTAAAATTAGAGACCATAAAAACTACTGTGTTTCACTTCAAACCAAAAAAAAAAGTCTTTTTCCTTCAACATAATTAATTCCACTGCTTTATAGACTAGTTACAAAAGTTCCATTTAAACCTTGAAAATATAGGTTTAAATCATGATAGTCATTTTATTAATATATGAGAACTGAATTTTAAATACACAGTTGAAACATAGAGCAAAATCTTTAGTGAATAAAAGAAGAAATTATATGCTCAGTAACTTGTGAAAAGGGGAATCAAATTGGAAAGGACAGAATCACAATGAGTTTGCAGTGAAATCAAAAGCCAGCAGATGGAGCTTTTCAGTTATTGCTATATTATTAAGGCTGCCATCTAAAATATATAGGAAATTTAGAAACTCCACAAATGCTCATTTTCAATTAAAATTTCATTCACTACTTATAAAAAAAGGAGATAATTTTTAATGAAATAATATTGAAATATCCTTATTTTATTTTATATATTTTAGTTTCTGTGAAGTCTATGAAGCATCACATTGCTGGTTATATAATATAAAGAAATTCTATTTATACTAAAGTCACTTATTGCTGTTGTTCATTTGCTAAGTCATGTCCCATTCTTATGTGACCCCATGGACTGTAGCCCACCAGGCTCCTCTGTCGGTGGGATTTCCCAGGCAAGAACACTAGGTGGGTTGCTGTTTCCTTCTCCATCTTCCCAACCCAGGTATCAAAACCACATGTCCTGCAACGTCAGGCAGGTTCTTTATCACTGAGCCTCCAGGTGAAGCCTGCTGCCATTGGTTAATTAACCATTTGCTATGGTCTCATTCCTGCCCCCTCTCTGGATGGGCTGCTGCTACTGCTAAGTTGCTTCAGTCATGTCCGACTCTGTGCGACCCCATGGATGGCAGCCCACCAGGCTCCCCCATCCCTGGGACTCTCCAGGTAAAAACACTGGAGTGGGTTGCCATTTCCTTCTCCAATGCAGGAAAGTGAAAAGTGAAAGTGAAGTCGCTCAGTCGTGTCTGACTCCCCGCGACCCCATGGACTGCAGCCCACCAGGCTCCTCTGTCCATGGGATTCTCCAGGCAAGAGTACTGGAGTGGGGTGCCATCGCCTTCTGCGCTGGATGGGCTGGTTCTGCCTAAATTGGGATTTATTTCTCTCCCTTCACTGCATGGGAACCATTCATTTCTCATTCATTCATTCAGTCTGATCTATCTTCCCCCCCTTAAACACTTATTCATTCATTCAGTCTGATCTATCCTCCCCCACTTATCCACTCTTCAAGAGATCTAGCAGGTTTTTGGGCACTCCCTAGAAAAGTTACACTTTATTCTAGTTTTAGTAGACAAGTAACTTACCCTTGCCCCACTTACTTTCTTACAACTTTGGAAATATTTTCAGGACATCTGGAGTATTTTACAGATAAAGAACTTGAAATCTGCTTGGGACCTAATGATTACCTCTGAGAGCTAAGGCACAAATTCATGGTATGTGTTTCCCAGTTGAGCAAAAGTGATATTAAGATTGAGAACTAAAAATGTAATGTAACTTTTTACTTACTTAGCCAATATCTTCTGCAAGAATCATAGCTGGCCAAAGTTATAAGCTTAGGCCTTGTGAAAAATTATTAGAAAAAACTAGTTCTTGATGTTTAACTCTGATGTCAGCTGACTGCATTCACAGATTATTCTCAGATTTTGACTGAGAGGAAACTTTGATCAAAATCACTATGTATTTGCTGAAATGTGTTTCTTATATAATCTGTTGTTGTTCAGTCACTAAAGTTGTGACTGACTTTTTGTGACCCACTGTACTGCAGCACACCAGGCCTCCCCATCTCTCACTACCTCCCAGAATTTGCCCAAGTTCATACGCACTGAGTCAGTGATGCTATCCAACCATCTCATCCTCTGCTGCCCTCTTCTCCTTTTGCCTTCAATTTTTCCCAGCATCAGGGTCTTTTCCAATGAATTGGCTGTTTGCATCAGGTGACCAAACTATATAAAAAAATCTACTTTACCAAATATATATTTCCAGCTTTTATGAGGCATAATTGACAGATACAAACTGTATATATTTAAGGCACACAATGTCATGTTCTGATATACCTATATTCTGTGAAACGTTTACTACAGTCAAGCTAATTAACATATTTATCATCTCATATAAATTCCATTATTTTTCAGTGTGATGACAATTCAGATCTACCTTCTTAGAAAATTTCATGTATACAATACAGTGTCTCTTAATATAATAAATTTGTCATCATATTTTAACAGTTTTTCTTTTATATTACTCTGCAGCAATAAATTTCAACTAGAATTTAAATACTTGCTATACATCTTCTAACAGTTTTATACACACACACTCTTTTTCTTTTTCTCTCTTCAATCCTGTCTTTTTTCCCCCACATATTCTGCAGTACTAGCTTTTGCATTTCCACTTGATTCTGCTTAACGAGTACTTTGTTCTAAACTTTAAAAATTTGCTCACACTTCTTTTTAAGCTAGAAAAGTAATTTCATTATACTGTTCTTAAAAAGTAGTGTCTCAACTACCACTTAATCTTACATAGGCATTAGTATAATTCATGCTGTCTGGATAAACTATTCATATATATGAATTAAAGTATTAAACTGATACTTGCAAGCATCATAAAAACTAGCCATTCATTGATATTAATTCATGATGAGTTTATGTGATGTACCAGAAACAACTCAGGCATTTGAAATTTGAACTCCAATAAGAAAATATAAGCAATGAAATTTACTTCCTCTTTCACACTACTCACATTTCCAGTGCTAAATAAAGAAAAGTGGCCACTAGCTTCTATATTGAACAGTGATGGTCTAGTGTGTAACTGGATTCAATGTCCAGTTTTACCACTAAATGTAATCAGGGGAATATTATTTACTTCTCTAGACTTCATTTTCTTCACCTGGAAACAAGGTTGAAAAATATAACTATCTTACAGAATTTTTGAAAGAGCTAAGAAATATGCAAAGTAAGTATTTGTTACAGGATTTGAAATATGAATGGTATTAGGCACTATTAAAGAAACTAAACACATTTGCTGTTTAATAATCTCATAATAAATAAACAACATAAGATACATAATACTCTGCTTTTAGCACTGATGTAAATACAACACAGCTTTTTGTTTTCAGTATGCATTCAGTGAGACATTTTCCTATTTATTTACACATATAAGAATGTACATATATATACAAATATATATTAATAATTATGACTAAGTATATTCATTTCCAGGAGTTTTAGGCAGTTTGGTTTTTATATCTATTTTACCTAGATTTGCCTGTGTTTATTAATAATATTGTTTAAAAAAAATTAGCTGTAGAGACAAATTTGTAACTCACGTCTTATTCCAAACATTATTTTTATGGCATAGATCTGATATATTACTTAAAGGAACATATAAGTAATTTATTTGTGGTTGCATTTTAGAATGCTCACAGAAATAAACAAGAATATCATTTAGGTAACTGTAAATGACCTAGAGTCGATGTTATTAACTTTCCTTCACAAGATGTGATTTATATTTAGAAGTTTTATGCATTATAATATACTATCAGTGTTCTATTAAACATGCTTAATAGAGTCAAACAGTACACTTTACATAAAAGATTTACACTGACTTTCATTTCACTTTTTTTGTTATTTGTTACATTCTTGTAAAAGTTGCTCAGTCATGTCTGACTCTTTACAACCCCATGGACTGTCCATGGAATTCTCCAGGCCAGAATACTGGAGTGGGTAGCCTTTCTCTTCTCCAGGGGATCTTCCCAACCCAGGGATCGAACCCAAGTCTCCTGCATTGCAGGCAGATTCTTCACCAGCTGAGCCACAGGGGAAGCCCATATTCTTAGTGAGAATAAGTATATGCAGTTTGTTAATTAAAGCATTCATTTATTTCATTCATTCAGTACAATTTAATTGAGTGCTTACTGTCTCTCATGGAGAAGGGAATGGCAACCCAATCCAGTATTGTGGCCTGGAGACTTCCATGGACAGAGAAGCCTAGTAGGTTATATACAGTCCATGGGATCAGAGAGTCAGACATGACTGAGTGACTAACACAACTGTCTCTCAAGAAATCTTGGAAGGTAATTGTACAAATGAGAACTGCTGTGATCTTTCTGACTTTTTCTTAACAATTGAAAGTCCTTTTTTAATAATACATATTTTTTGAGATGTGAATTTATATATACCCATATATACTTTTAGGAATATAAATGAAATTGTGAAATGTGATTAAATTTAATATTTTTGTATATTATACCTGTACTTAAAATCACATAATAAATAACTTGATATATTGATTAATTTTGAAAAAATATTTTTTTTTCATCTAATCTCAAATTTCTTGAAATTTGTTAAGTTTTGGCTTGTGCAACTCTGAGAATAGTATTGACATATACTGAGATGGAGAGGACTTGAGAATGCACATACTCTTGAATGGTGAGTAAAACAGGGACTATTAAGATGTTTCTGTGCTATATTATCTTGAAGATGCCCAGTGTCATTGGTGAATAGCCCTCTGTCTCCTTGAAAATGGGGTTCCTGGGTGGCACTAGTGGTTAAGAACCCGCCCACCAATGCAGGAGACTTAAGAGACACAGGTTCAATCCCTGGGTTGGGAAGATCCCTTGGAGGAGGACATGGCAAACCACTCCAGTATTCTTGTCTGGAGAATCCCATGAACAGAGGATCCTGGTGGGCTACAGTCCACAGAATCACAAAGAGTCGGACACGACTAAAGTGACTTAAAACATGTAACACACTCCCTCCAAAAGAGAGATTTTTTTAAAAATTCATATATAGGAGGATCATTTTGTATCATTCATTAACTTATACAGATCTTGCATACTTTAGTTCCATTCTTAGTCTAAACTTCTTTTTCCAGAAAATGATACTATGACTTTCCTTTCTTTTATAAGCCTGAGGCATTCTTTTTAAAACTTCAAGGAGATTCCCATAGATAGAGTAAATAAATTCTTGCTGAAACACTGTCTTTCCTCTTAATCACTTAAAAAAAAATTAAAGGTCTTCATTTATGCATTCAGATTCAGGAGTGTAAAACTAAGTTGACTGATTTTGAAAAAGGCCATATTGAAATCATTTTCTGCTCCAGGAATAAGAGTATTATGTAAATAGCACAAATCAAGGAGACATTTTATCTCCGTTGACACACTATGTTCTGATTTTATCTGGCATCTCCTTTCATATATATCCAGTGGTCTCACATTAATTTAAATACATGTGCAAAGAACAACCTATGGATATTTATAACACTGTATTCCTTTATTAAAGATAACAACAAACTAGAATGTTTTGCTAAAAGGAAAGCAGATAATATGAGAAGGCTAGGAGATAAGGGAAATAAGTTAGAGAGCTTGAAAAAGTAAAGTAGGTCACTGAGACATGCTGAAAATATGCAATATCTTTTTAAAACTGAAGTAACTCTTTAAAAATATACTCCAGCCAGTGATTTTTTAAAATAGAAAAGCTTAAGACTTAAAATCACAGAATACTATTTATAGAGAGAACCAGTACATGATGTGGGAAAAAAAAAAAAAAGAGTCCTCTCTAGTAAGTGTGAAAAACTGATAAGAAACCTTGCCTAAAGAGTGAGTTCACTTTAACAGGACCCTTATAAGGTCATTGTGCAGAACTGGTGAGAAAAGCAAAAATATTTCTGGGAATCAAGTAGAAATAGTTTTGAATAACTTCAGTCTGCATAAAATAATGCCATATTTAAAACAAATCTAAAAATTACTCGATGTAGAGGATGGACCTAAAACAGGCACACAGTAAAAGAATGTAAGGTTAACAAATTTGATGCAATTGAATAATTTAGTGTTTCAGGGTTGTATATAATTATTGTTCTTTATAGTCAGAGGGATGCAAACAGCTCAACTGTAAATTGGTCTTGTTAGAAGCGCATTTAGTAGAAAAATCCTTTATCTACCCTTCTCCTACAGCCTCTTGCTTCCCACATATGCAATTTTTAAAAACAAATTAAAAGCAGACCACTCATTCACATATACAAGAATCTCTTCCTCTTTGGAACATTCCTTAATTCTCTCCTTTTCATTTCATACTCCTCCTATATTCTCTGGTATATTACTGCAGAAATTTGATGTTTCAACTTTCCTTCCTTCTTCAAATCTATCACCAAGTCAAGTACCTCCACAAAATTCCCAAAGAATACATGTCTTCATTATCATTGCCATTAGTTGAAATCCACTCTTACCATCCTTGACAATTGGAAAAACCTATTTTCTCGTTTCCCTCCTTCCACCCTTTTAGCTTCCAGTTTGTTCTCCATATGGCAGTATTTATTATCACCTCTTTAAGAAGTAAATGAGATCAAGTCTTCTTTTGTGCATGTGTCCTTTATCCTTTTACCCCAGATACAAAATTAGTTTATGGCTCTCCATTGAACTGAGAATGGAACTGGTTGTACAAAGCCCTGTGTGATCTGACTACTTTTTGCCTCCTCACAAACTGCCTAATTCCTGTGCTCCACCATCCACTGCACTTCAGACATACTGGTCTCTTTTCTGTCTGGCAAACACTTTTTAAAGTCCTTTCAAGTCAACATTTTTGCTTGTTCCCTCCTGCTTGACTACTCCTGGTGTAATCTTAGGGAGTATTCACTAATTGCTGAATCTAAACAACTAAAAAAGTCACCTGCTTCTTTGCCTTGAGGCATAGAACTGCCCATGACAGGTGTACAGAAATAGGAAATAGGTATTATATTAGTTTCCTGGGATTGCAGTAACAAATTAGCACACACTTGACAGTTTACAACAATAGAAATTTATTCTCTCTCAGTTCTGGATGCCAAAAGTTTGAAATTAAGGTACTGGCAGGGCTGTGCTCTCTACAAAGGCTCTCAGGGGAAAATCCTGTCTTATCTCTTCCAGCTTCAGGTAATGCCAGGTATTACTTTGTTTATGAGAGCATAACTCTAATATCTGCCTCCCTTTCTACATGGCCTTCCCACCTGTGTCTCTGTGTCTTTTCTCCTTTTCTTTTATAAGGATACCTGACATTGGATTTAGGGCCCACCCGAATGCAGGATGATCTCATCTTGAAATTTTTACCTTAATAGAATCTGCAAATTCCACATTTCCATTTCAAATTTACATTTTTTAAAGGAAGATGCTAATTTGTGTCTCCTGTGACATGAAAGTGAAAGTTGCTCAGTCTTGTCCGACTCTTTGTGACTTCATGGACTGTATAGTCCATGGGATTCTCCAGGCCAGAATACGGGAGTGGGTAGCCTTTCCCTTCTCCAGGGGATCTTCCCAACCCAGGGATCAAACCCAGGTCTCCTGCATTGCAGCTGGATTCTTTACCAGCTGAGCCACCAGGGAAGCCCAGGAATACTAGAGTGGGTACTTTATCCCTTCTCCAGAAGATCTTCCTGACCCAGGAATCAAACCGGGGTCTCCTGAATTTTCTTTACCAACTAAGCTATACAGGTTTTGCAAAAAATTAAGCCAGATAATGTCTACAAAGCACATAATACAATGCTTGGTGTTTAAAAAGCATCTCAGTAGTTTCTCATTCTGTAGTTAAGTAAATTCAATTCTATGATTAAATGAAGTAGTGTTTAATTTAAATACATGCTGCTTATTATTCCAATCTATTTTTACTCTATCTCTACTTCCCTGATCATTTTTAAAACTATGATGAACCAGTTGCAAATAATTTTTTAACAAACGCAAGGTAAGGTGAAAGATTACTTCCCAGATGTAACATTTATTTTTCTGTTCACTATTTCTTAGTGTCTTTAGACAACAGCATAAAGTTATTTTTATACTCATTTTAGAAACAAATATATATATATATATAATATATTTTGTTTTTATATTTATTTTACAGGCAACCCTCAGGCATAATTCTGTTTTATGTATGTATAATCACTTTCCCCTTATTCTGAGTTTTATTTATTTAACTCTTCTGGGTTTCAGTCAAAATTTCTAGGAACTATTTTTGCAAACTGTGATGGAGAAATCATCAAAATAATATTTGCAAAATACTTCCAAATTTGTCAAGTATTTTCACAAGCATTATACATTTCATACATTATTTACCCATTCAGCCAGGAAGCATTATATTTGCTAGCATTCTTGACACTAAGCTGGGTACCGGGATAAAGATCTAAAAGCTGTCCTCCAGTAACTAGGAAGCACACTAATGGGATGTGGTAAATACTATGATGTGTATGCACGCCAAGTGCTATGGTAGCCTAAACTTATGGTAAATGGTTCAGACTTGAGTGTGGGGCATTGTTAGACAACGGGTATCATCTCTCTCTCTCTTTTTTTTTTTTTTAAGTACATAGGTATTAGATCTAAAGGGGAAAGGAAAATTTAGGGAGAAGCAGCAGCAGATGCAAAAGCAGAAAGGCTTAATATGACTGAAGTCTATGTTTGTGAAGAGGGATGGCACACGCTGAATTTGGAGGAAGGGAAAAAAAAAACAAAACAGTACTTAGATGGCTGGAAGTCATGCCCAAACATGGACTTTATTCTTTAGATAACGGAATGTCACTGAAGAATATTAGGTAACACGAATTTATTTATGTTTTAGAAAGAGGCAAATTAGGAATTAGAAATAAATTAGAAAAGAGTTAAACATAAGGTGGAAGAATAGGGGCTCTTTAGCCCTATTTATTTATACATAAGAGAAACTGGAAGGGCCTGATCTTTACCTTGTAAGTGAGGTTGAAAAGAAGGGACTGGTTTGTTTGTTTTTTAAGCAACAATATTTTTATTAAATTAGCAAGTTTTTTTTTAATTAGAGGATAATTGCTTTACAATGTCCTGAAGGTTTCCACCATTCAACAATGTGAATCAGCCATAAGTACATATATGCCCCCTTCCTCCAGAACCTCCCTCCCACCCCCTGCCCCATCTCATCCCTAGAGGTTCTCACAGAGCACTGGTTTGACACCGTGCTATACGGCAACTTCCCACTAGCTATGTGTTTTACTTAAGGTAATGTATATATCTCAGTGTTACTCTCTCAATTCGAAGAAGGGACTAGTTTTAAGTGACATTAAGAAAGTGACTAAATACTTAGCATTCACTGATAACTAATGCTTCTCAATGAATGTAAGTGACTTGCTTAAGTTTATCTGAACAGTAATTATTCTCTCTCTAAATAGAGTTCTTCCTGATTTACAGTTGGGCTTCCCTGTGGCTCAGCTGGTAAAGAATCTGCCTGTAATGTGGGAGACCTGCGTTCGATCCCTGGGTTGGGAAGATCCCCTGGAGAAGGGAAAAGCTACCCCACTCCAGTATTCTGGCCTGGAGAATTCCATGGATTGTACGGTTTATAGTAGAAGATCTTATCATACTGCATTTGGAGAAATCTCTTTATTTTAGGGTCTGGAGCCTCTATGAAGAGTTTGAAGTTAATTCTTTAGATTTAATTATTGTCTCTTAGTTTTCTTTATGTTTCTATTATCTAATGCTGAAAAAAGACCAACATATTTTTATTTTCATTATTTCTTAAACAGCAGCATAATGTTATTTTTATAACTCATTTTACAAATAAATATATGTATATAATAAATATATTTTATTTTTATATTTATTTTACACACAACTCTCAGGCATAATTCTGTTTTATGTATGTATAATCACTTTCCCCTCATCCTGAGTTTTATTTATTTAACTCTTTTGGGTTTCAGTCAATTTTTCTAGGAACTATTTTGCAAACTGTGATGGAGAAATCATCAAAATAATATTTGTAAAATATTTCTAAATTTGTCAAATATTTTCACAAGCATTATCCATTTCATACATTATTCACCCTTTTATCAAATAAGCTATATTTGCTAGCATTGTTGGCACTAACCCAAAGCTTAAAACATAATGATGTTATATGCTGTTGTTGCTTAGTCATTAAGTCATGCCTGACTCTTTTGTGACCCCATGGACCATAGCCCACCAAGCTCCTCTGATCATGGGATTTCCCAGGCAAGGATATTGGAATGGGTTGCCATTTCCTTCTCCAGGTGATCTTGCTGATTCAGGGACTGAAGCCATGTCTCCTGCATTGACAGGCAGATTCTTTACTGCTGAGCCATCAGGGAAGTCCTGATATATTATCTTTCATCATTTTCTGGGCTCTCCAGGCCCTGCTTGTTGATTATTTTTTGTATGAGGTTGTCTGGGCTGCCTAGGACCCGGGCTGGGACTGCAACATCCAAAATACTTTTACATACAAGTCCTAGACCTCTCCCAGGATGGCTAGAAAGGCTGTGTCTCTTTACAGCAAGGATTTCAACTTCTAACGTGGTGGCTTATGGCTCCAAGATTGAAACTGGAAATTCTGAGGCTTTTCAAAAGCTAGGCCCAGAACTGGAACAGACTTACTTCAGCTGCATTCAGTGGGAAAAAAACATTTCATACAGCTTACCTCATCAAAGAGGAGAAACAGATTTCACTTCTTGAAGGCAGCAATAGCATTAGTATGAAGGAATGAGAGAAATTATCAGTATTCATAGATTTTCTACCATACTCCATCATTTGCACTGACCTATTTCATAGATCATTTCTGAAAGTAGATATTTTCTTTTCTCTATTATCCTCCTTGATGTAGATAATGCCAACTTAAGCGCATATAGTAATATGAAAATTTATAAAATGGGTTATCCTTCAGAATGACAACTTAGTATAGCTTCATAGAAATATTTTTCTTTGTATATGACTATAAGAGAAATATGGCCTAGGTATCACTACATGTGTATTAAGCATCTATTTCTTGTATTTTGCTTCTTCGGTTTCAATAGCAATGATAGAATTTCATGGACTAGCAATTCTTTTGCTGTAAGACAAATTTTATAACCACCCCACACAGAGAAAAAAAGTCTCCTGATAGCCTAGTATTTTCCAATTACAAACATTAAAAGGAGTGATTTATATGTCCATTTGGTACAAACAGGTTAATGTTAGATTCTGATAGATGGAGTACATAAAACAAATGATGGAAGATGAAGAGTCATTAATTTGAGGAAGTCAGTATGGAATCCTTTCTACTCCAGCCCAAAAATATTTAATTGTGAGGCTCTGAGGAGTCATTTCTTTATTTTAAAAAGACCGAAGAACTCTAGCATTCTTCCTCTCCCTTTAAGTTTTTCATGATGAACATTCCAACTTGGCTTCCTATATTTTAAATCAAATAGTAGTAAATTAGAACATTATTTAGGATTTGAAATTAATAAATACATTTCATACTTATACAGAAAAGCATTTATTTGAAGAAGGCAGAATTATATGGAATCTACGGCACTGCATAGTGTTGAAGGGCCTTTAAATGAATGCAGTTTATAATTGCACTAAAAATTCTGTATAATACATGTAAGCCTAAAATAGAAGAGGATAAATTATAATAAATGTAACCCTGAAACACACAGACACACACACACACAAACACATGCACAAAACACCAAAAACAAAGCAAAATACAAAGCAAGGCAAAACCAAAAATAACCTGTGTTCCTGAGCATTCCATGACTAATTTTTTTGGTTCAGTTATGTTATGTATTCAGAAGACTAAATGTTTTTAATTGAATATGAGGACAATCTGGATGTAGCTTCCCACTCCTCCCCCTGCCACATACACCTTCCCCCTTGATCTACTGGGTTGACTCTGTTATTCCTGATATCAAGGTATCTCTTTTAATCCTCACCCTTTGCTTCCAAAGCTATGTGCTCTGGTAAAGAGAGAAATCTTAGCATTCATAATAACTTCATAGCTTAATTATTAAGTTGCACTAATTGTTTAAGAGTAAGGGCCATGGGTTCACTCTGCCTCTGTTTCATATAGCAGTCTACTACCTATTAAAGCTGTGCACTATTAATAAATTATATAAATTCCCTGTGCCTGTACTGGCTTTTCTGTAAAATGATAACAATGGTAAGTATCTCAGAGTGTTATAGTAAAAACTATAGATAAAGGTCATGCATATTAAATTATTTAAAGAGAACTGGGTACACATATAATAATGACCTTTAATCTTATTAATGAAAACCCAAAGCCCTAAAGAATAGATATAGATAGTAAGCTAAATGTATATTATGATCATAGCATATTAAAATTACTCTCACCCTTCTTTTCTAGTTTCCTGGTTAGAAAATCAGAGGTGACTGTCTTTCTCAGTTGCACTTACCTTGTAACCATTGCCATTTTCAATAGGTTCTTTCATCCGTACAATGCTCAAGCCCAACATCAACCCTTTTTCCTAAAGATTAAGTTTATTCTTGGAAGTATACACACCTATAAAATTTTGTTATCTCCCCTTTGACTACTGAAGCTCTACTCTGAGCTCTCAGATAATCTTTGTACAATGTATGTAGTTAATACCATGTCTCTTTATTTTTATCATTCTTTATATTCAAGCCTAGGAAATTTAGTTATCTCCCTTTTGCCAACTGAAACCCTGCTTTGAGCTCTCAGATAATTTTTGCAAAATATATGTAGTAAATATCATTTCTCTTTATTTTCATCCTTTAAAATACTCTTTAGAAAATGTTCCTTGTTAAAAATGAAAGTTTGTATCTTGACAGTAAGTCTCATATATTTTCTTGCTAACAGCCATCTGTCAGCAGGTTGGAGTTGGACTGTTACTGTTCTTAAACTAAAATACATTTTCAGTGGTGTGAAAACTGATGCAAGACATCTAACTTATATTTTACTTCCTTTATTCCTCTGCACTACGTCACCTGCAGAGTTTTGTCCCCAAAACGGTGATATCCTCTTAACTGTCACTCACACTGCTGCTTTCCAAACCAAAAAAAGAGAGAAAGTCTGTGATAGAATTCAGAAGTCCTTGTTATTTGTTTGCTGATGTGCCAAGGGCTATAACCACTCTTTGGACTCACAAAAGACCTGTTTTTCACCTTTATACCCTTTCAATGTTACTGTTCCTTCTAAAGCAAATAGTGACTCCAGGCCTAAAGGAAGAGCAGGGAGGTGTGGAAGGAGATAATAACCAGAACAGCTAATATTAGCACTAGGTTAAGATGTGTTGAGTAGCAATAAGAAGAAAAAAGGGAAATCATATTATTGCTTCTTCAATGAAAAAAAAAAAAAGTGTCAAAAGGAAGATAAGTTGGAAAATACAACCATGAAAGCTTTTCAGTTACTTTATTGATATAGAAATATTTTTCCTGCTCTTTCCAGCTCAGCACTTTCTTCCAAAAAAAAAAAATTGCAGGCGAAATGCACGACAGGCAGCTCATGTCTGGAGGATTTTAAGAACCTCTAAATGTTGTCGAGTATGAGAAGGGTGATTGAATTCATGGTACCCTCAAATATAATAACTCAGAAGAATTTTATTGCCTGGAGTATGTTAATTTTATCATAAAGGAGAAATGATGAAAAAACAATTTAAATGTCAGACACCACAAAAATCTTGGTATTTTTCCACTGGTACACCCACACTGTACATTTTCTATAAAAAATAGAGAAAAGAATACCTCTTTGTAACATTCATTGTGGCAAAGCATGAAATTTATTACAGCAATATTCTTGCCACACAAGTATAAATCATTTTATAATTTCTTTGCTTTATGTTGATTATTTTGTATATTCCTCACAGTTATTTTCTTAATTTATGTAATTTTATTTGAAGGATATTTGCTTTACAATATTGTGTTGGTTTCTGCCATACATCAACATGAATCAGCCATAGGAATATATATGTCTTCTCTCTCTTGGCCCTTCTTCCCACCCTCCATCCCATTCTACCCCTCTACGTTATCACAGAGCACTGGTTTAAGCTCCCTGAGTCATGCAGCAAATTCCCACTAGCTATCTATTTTCCATATGGTAGTGTATATGTAGCACTTGATTGGAGATAGGAAATTGAATAATTCTAGACTAAATTGTGTCAAGTTAACCCTAACAAGACAAGGTAAAATATAGAAATCAGAAAGTCACAGCTGTTTAAATAACACAAATACATTCTGAAAAAGTTGCCTTGTATACAATTACTCTTGTGGTGTTATACACACAGAGCTTCATTTTTTTTAATCTAGTTTTCTTGGTACTTTCAACTAGTTTTTCCATCAGAAAAACACTCCTTTGAATTGTGACATAAGAATGAGAAGAACTTTTTGATTCCTCAATTTCTAGCTGCCTTTTGAAAAGCCAACCTAAAATTTTTTTGAGCCCATTCATCTTACATTTATGGTCTAAAAAAGTCTGCTGTATTTCTTATCAGAGAAGACATTAAAGGAGAAGGGGGTTGGAAAATCATAAAGTTAACCTACCATGAGGAGTCAAATAACTATTCAAATTTTAGAAAATTTGAAAGAAAAATATACAAAATTAAGAAAAAATAAATCCTACCAGATAACAACTAAGTGTGGGTAGTGAGAAGAAGATGGAAATAACTTAGAACAAAAATGAAAAATCAGTGATCTAATCAGCATAGTAAAGGAATTACAGAAAGTAAAAAAAACAAAAAAGCAAATAGCATATTTGTGGAAATTTAAATTCTGGAGCTGAAGTGTGTGATTTCAAATCCCAGCTCTGTTACTTTATAGCAATGTGATCTGGGCAATTTTTTTTTCTCATATCCCTGTTTTCTCAACTGAAAATTGAAAAAGGCTACTTTTTAGGGATGTTGAAGCACAGTACAGGATAGGGCTGCTGAGAGGAATAAATGAGTTATTACACGAGAAGTGCTTAAAATAAATAAAAGCAAATCACAAGACTAGATACGTTTTTTAAAAGAAGTAAACAGTAAGTGAAGAATTTTTGTTTTTTTCTTTTTTTAACTTTTTATTTTGTATGGGGTAGAGCTGATAAACAATGCTGTTTCTTATCAGAGAAGCAATGCTATTTCTTATCAGAGAAGACATTAAAGGAGAAGGGGTTTGGAAAATCATAAAGTTAACCTACCATGAGGAGTCAAATAACTATTCAAATTTTAGAAAATTTGAAAGAAAAATATACAAAATTAAGAAAAAATAAATCCTACCAGATAACAACTAAGTGTGGGTAGTGAGAAGAAGATGGAAATAACTTAGAACAAAAATGAAAAATCAGTGATCTAATCAGCATAGTAAAGGAATTACAGAAAGTAAAAAAAACAAAAAAGCAAATAGCATATTTGTGGAAATTTAAATTCTGGAGCTGAAGTGTGTGATTTCAAATCCCAGCTCTGTTACTTTATAGCAATGTGATCTGGGCAATTTTTTTTTCTCATATCCCTGTTTTCTCAACTGAAAATTGAAAAAAAATTCAAGGCTACTTTATAGGGATGTTGAAGCACAGTACAGGATAGGGCTGCTGAGAGGAATAAATGAGTTATTACACGAGAAGTGCTTAAAATAAATAAAAGCAAATCACAAGACTAGATACGTTTTTTAAAAGAAGTAAACAGTAAGTGAAGAATTTTTGTTTTTTTCTTTTTTTAACTTTTTATTTTGTATGGGGTAGAGCTGATAAACAATGCTGTGATAGTTTCAGGTGAATAGCAAAGGGACTCAGCCATACATATACCTGTATCCATTCTCTCTCAAACTCCCCTCCCATCCAGGCTGCCACATAACCTTGAACAGATTTCCATTGTGCTAAAGTACGTCCTTGTTGGTTACCTATTTTAAATATAGCAGTGAGTTTTGTTGTACTTCTTCAGTCATTAAGTCATGTCCAACTCTTTGTGACCTCATGGACTTAGCATGCCAGGCTCCTCTGTCCTCCACTAACTCTGAGTTTGCTCAGATTCATACCCATTGAGTCAGTGATGCTATCTAGCTATGTCATCTGGTTCTTCTTTCTCCTTTTGCCTTCACTCTTTCCCAGAATCAGGGTCTTTTCCAAACAGTCAGCTCTTCGCATCAGGTAGCCAAAGCATTGGAGCTTCAGCTTCAGTATCACTCTTTCTAATGAATATCAGGGTTGATTTCCTTTAGGATTGACTGGTTTGATTTCCTTGAAGTCCAAGGGACTCCCAAGTCTTCTCCAGAGCCACAATTTGAAAGCAATTCTTCAATACTCAGCCTTCTTTATGGTCCAAATCTTATACCTGTACATGACTACCAGTAAAACGATAGCTTTGACTATACAGACCTTTGCAAAGAGTTGTCTCTGCTTTTCAATACACTTTCTAGGTTTGTAATAGCTTTCCTTCCAAGGAGCAAGCATCTTTTAATTTCATGGCTGCAATCACTATCTGCAGTGATATTGGAGCCCAAGAAAAGAAAATATGTCACTGCTCCCACTTTTACCCTTTTCTTTGCTGTGAAGTAATGGGACCAGATGCCATGATCTTCATTTTTTTTAATATTGAATTTCAAGCTAGCTTTTTCACTCTCCTCTTTTACCTTCATCAAGAGGCTTGGCTCTTCATCACTTTCTGCCATTAGAGTGATATCGTCTGCATATCTGAGGTTGTTGATATTTCTCTGGGCAATCTTGATTCCAGCTTGTGATTCATCTAGCCTGGCATTTCACATGATGTACTTTGCATAGAAGTTAAATAAGCAAGGTGATGATATATACCCTTGTTGTACTCTTTTCCCAATTTTCAACCAGTCAGTTGTTTCATGTCTGGTTCTAACTATTGCTTCTTGACCCACATATAGGTTCCTCAGGAGATAGGGAAGGTGGTCTGGTACTGCCACCTCTTTAAGAATTTTCCATAGTTTTTTGTGAGCCACACAGTCAAAGGTTTAGCATAGTCAATGAAGCAAAAGTAGATGTTTTTCCGAAACTCCCTTACTTCCTCCATGATCCAAGGAATGTAGGTAATTTGATCCTGATTCCACTGGGCTCCACCATGCTGGATCTATATTCTGAGACTTTTAAGAGAATCTTTTATATTGGGTAAGCATCCCAAATTTATGACAAATTGTATTAATCTTTGTCTTTTTAACTTTTGAAATTTCCTAACAATTCTATACATAAAATATAATATTTAGTATACAACTGTATATTATTTTATATTTTATATACATTTATTAAGGGGAATTTTGATGTTAATGTAATAAAGTGGCTTTATAATTTGCATTATAGTTATTTTAGTTAGCATAATAAGATTGTACTTTTAAGGAAAGTCTGAGAAATCTTTATTGAAGTTTAAACAGAAGGCCATTATCACTTTATCTTTCATAGTTTCTATGTCTTAAATGTAATGCTAAAATAGCTTGGATTTACAGATTTACCCCTTGTTCTGATATTTATTAATACTGGTGAATAACCATATTAATAACAATATCATGCTACCTTAAGTATTATGCCTTATAACTATGATCCATACTTTATATTCATTACTTCTAATTCTTATAAACTAATTTTACATGGTTTTAATTATAAAAGTTTGGTCCAAAGAAGAAAAATGACATAACAAACCTGTATAATATTTATCTATAGCAAGAATGAGTAAAAGCCATTGATCAATCTAAAGGCAAAATAATAAAAATTTTATAAACTATACAGTGCTATGCAAGATTAATTCCTATTATTCTACCTGAAGATAATGAAACTCAGTAAATTTATTTTAACTTATATTCTCTTGCTCATTGCAGAGCTAATTTTATGTAACTGATATTAAAAATTTATCTTTTATTTTAGTAGCAAGAGAAAGACAATTTGGTTTGTTCATGGATGTATAAACACAAATTGTTGGAATATGAAACTACATCTTTCTATGCTAAATTTTCTTATATTTATTTCACAATACTTGCTGTACTTTTTGTTAGTCTGATGCTCAAATGATATTTAAATATAATGTAAATATATTTAATTATTTAAATATAATGTAAATATCACATACAAGCTTATATGAATAAAATAAAAGATTAGGGAGCCATAGTTTATGTGGTATTATTACAATAAGAACTAGATGTTCTTTTTAATAGCTGGGTAATATTCCATTGTGTACATGTACCAAAGCTTTCTTATCCATTCATCTGTCAGTGGACATCTAGGTTGCTTCCACGTCCTGGCTGTTATAAACAGTATTGCAGTGAACATTGGGGTACACATGTCTCTTTCAGTTCTGGTTTCCTCAGTGTGTATGCCCAGCAGTGGGATTGCTGGGTTGTATGGCAGTTCTATTTACAGTTTTTTAAGAAATCTCCACACTGTTCTCCATAGTGACTGTATTAGTTTGCATTCCCACCAACAGTGTAAGAGGGTTCCTTTTTCTCTGCACCCTCTCCAGCATTTATTGTTTGTAGACATTTTGATAGCAGCCATTCTGACCGGCTTGAGATGGTACCTCATTGTGGTTTTGATTTGCATTTTTCTGATAATGAGTGATGTTGAGCATCTTTTCATGTGTTTGTTAGCCATCTGTATGTCTTCTTTGGAGAAATGTCTGTTTAGTCCTTTAGTCCATTTTTTTATTGGGTCGCTTATTTTTCTGGAATTGAGCTGTAGGAGTTGCTTGTATATTTTTGAGATTAGTTGTTTGTCAGTTGCTTCATTTGCTATTATTTTCTCCCATTCTGAAGGCTGTCTTTTCACCTTGCTTACAGTTTCCTTCGTTGTGCAAAAACTTTTAAGTCATTTGAATCAGTTCTAATGAGGTGGATGAAACTGGAGCCTATTATACAGAGCGAAGTAAGTCAGAAAGAAAAACACCAATACAGTATATTAACACATATATATGGAATTTAGAAAGATAATACGATGACCCTATATGTGAGACAGCAAAAGAGACACAGATGTAAAGAACAGACTTTTGGACTCTGTGGGAGAAGGCGAGGTGGGATGATATGAGAGAATAGCATTGAAACATGTATATTATCATTTGTGAAATAGATTGCCAATCCAGGTTCGAGGCATGAGATAGGGTGCTCAGGGCTGGTGCACTGAGATGACCCTGAGGGATGGGATGCAGGAAGGAGGTGTGAGGGAGGGTCAGGGTGGGGAAAACATGTACACCCATGGCTGATTCATGTGAATGTGGCAAAAACCACCACGATATTGTAAAGTAATTAGCCTCCAATTAAAATAAATTAAAAAAAAAAAAACAAGTTGAACAGCTAGTTCAGCAGAGCAACAATTATCTCTTAATCATATTGCCTCAACTACTAGTCCTTGGAATTCTCCTGTCTTTGTTATTAAGAAGAAATCTGGGAAATGGAGAATGTTAACTGGTTTAAGAAAAATTAATGCTATAATCGAACCTATGGGTGCTTTACTATTAGGCATTCTGTCACCCTCTATGACACCACAAAATTGGAAAATAAAAATCATTGATCTTAAAAAAAAAGAAGTACACATGTATACCTGTGGCAGATTCATTTTGATATATGGCAAAACCAATACAATATTGTAAAGTTAAATAAAATAAAATTTAACAAAAAAAATTTAAAAATAAAAAGAAGTTAATACTAAAAAAAAGAAAAAAGAAGAAGTAGACTTTCACTTTATTTTAAAGCAAACATGGATTTATAAAACTATTTTTCAAGTGCATGTAATTTGAACTCCTTAAAAAAAAAGCCTAAAGACCTACAAAGTATGTGATATGTATATAGCTATTCAATATAAAATTGCTGTAATGTGTGGAAAATTAAGGTATATTAATTAAACTATTTATATTTCTGTTTTCTGAATCTTAAGATAGCTATAAAATTATTGGGTATCATTATTGGGTTTTTTTTTTTTAACTTTAATATTTCTTGATTTGTACCTGTGTACTTTGCACAGTAATATATATTGGAAATTTTAAAACATAAGCTGTTCCTTACTCCCGCCATGATTGACTATAAAATGCACAAACAGTAAATTTTGATTGATTGTTGGACTTCAGAAATAACATCTATTAGAGACTGGATTATGTTATCTTCCTCCAAAGACTAGTAGTTCTTGATATAGAAGGGAAGTGACTTATTTTCTTGTCACCTTGAACTTTAGTAGTTTTCATTTCTGATTTTATAGTTTTTATATTTGTGATCTATGGAAAGCTCAAAATATTTGTCAGCCCTGTAACTTTTCAGGACTCAGTCTCTAAACTTTGTGTCCCTGTCAAAGTTCAACTTCAGGTTTCACTGGGGTAGGTCGGGAGTATTATTAGTCTACAATGTGGGCTCATTTTGCCAAGGCTCCTAGTGTCTCAGTTGGATAGTGAAAGTGAAAGTGAAGTTGCTCAGTCATGTCTAACTCTTTGCGACCCCATGGACTGTAGTCTACCAGGTTCTACTGTCCATGGGCTTTTCCAGGCAAGAATACTGGAGTGGGTTGCCATTTCCTTCTCCAGGAGATCTTCCCGACCCAGGGATTGAACCCGGGTCTCCCGCATTGTAGGCAGACAGTTTATTGTCTGAGGAACAATATGTTAATTACATTTTGCTACTCTAGAGGGATGAATGTTCTAATGATCTGCTGATAATTCCTTCCCTGATGCTGATCAAAGTCTACATTCTCTATTCCAGCAGTAGGTGACAAAGCAGCTGTTACATGACAATACTTGGATGGTCTTACTCTGTGCACCTATAGCATTGTCATGGAGTACATAAAGGCTGTATATTGTCACCCTGCTTATTTAATTTATATGCAGAGTACATCATGAGAAACGCTGGGCTGGAAGAAGCACAAGCTGGAATCAAGATTGCCGGGAGAAATATCAATAACCTCAGATATGCAGATGATACCACCCTTATAGCAGAAAGTGAATAGGAACTAAAAAGCTTCTTGATGAAAGTGAAAGAGGAGAGTGAAAAAGTTGGCTTAAAGCTCAACATTCAGAAAACTAACATCATGGCATCCGGTCCCATCACTTCATGGGAAATAGATGGGGAAACAATGGAAACAGTGTCAGACTTTATTTTTTGGGGCTCCAAAATCACTGCAGATGGTGACTGCAGCCATGAAATTAAAAGACGCTTACTGCTTGGAAGGAAAGTTATGACCAACCTAGATAGCATATTGAAAAGCAGAGATATTACTTTGCCATCAAAGGTCCATCTAGTCAAGGCTATGGTTTTTCTAGTGGCCATGTATGGATGTGAGAGTTGGACTGTGAAGAAAGCTGAGCACCAAAGAATTGATGCTTTTGAACTGTGGTGTTGGAGAAGACTCTTGAGAGTCCCTTGGACTGCAAGGAGATCCAACCAGTCCATCTTAAAGGAGATCAGTCCTGGGTGTTCATTGGAAGGACTGATGCTAAAGCTGAAACTCCAATACTTTGGCCACCTCATGTGAAGAGTTGACTCATTGGAAAAGATCCTAATGCTGGGAGGGATTGGCAGCAGGAGGAAACGGGGATGACAGAGGATGAGATGGCTGGATGGCATCATCGACTCAATGGACATGAGTTTGAGTGAACTCCGGGAGTTGGTGATGGACAGGGAGGCCTGGCGTGCTGTGATTTATGGGGTCACAAAGAGTGAGACACAAATGAGTGACTGAACTGAACTTAACTGAAGCCATCAATTTAAGTAAATATACACATGGACTTCTGGTTACCCCTCTCTGCACAACTTTATCTTCTCCATGCTCCATTCCACAAAATCTAGTTGCTCTGTTTGCCCTGATCTCTGAAATCTTCCTCCTCAAATCAGTGGAATCACAATACTCTTTGTAAACTTCATCTCCGTACCACTGTTGGGAAATTCTTCCCAGCAGAGAACTGGGTGGGATCTAGGGCTGAAGGCATGAAGAGAATATAATGAGTTTACTGTTGTGCAAACTGAGCTGCTTCCAAGAAAGGCAGAAGAGTTTGGCAGTCACGGCCAGTACCCTATATGGAATGTGTAAGGCAATGATTACAATGACCTTTCTCTTCTCTTAAACTTTTATCTTCTGCCATGCTTCACATTGGCCAAACTCAAATTGAAGCAGGTTGGCCAGAGGGCAAGGGCTGGTGATGTAGTTTACAGCCTCCCTCTCCAGTGATATAGCAAAGGAAGCAGAGACATTTTAGTGAGGGAAAGGAATAACCAACCTAGAGACATTTCTGAATTTAGGACAAGTAATCTTAAATTTATAATGGAATACACTTTTACTCACATATTCATATAATCATTAGGACACTGTGAAAATTATACAAAAATCCAGTTCATTACCTTGAATTATAATATTATATATATATATATAAAGTCTCAATGTCATCAAAAGGAATATAAACTAATATTCCTATAGATTTTACAAATATTCTAGAGCTTGAATAAATTTAAAGATCTTTTAAAAGGCAGATTCAAAGCCAGACAGGCATAACTGATATAATTTTTAGAAGATTAAATAATAGTCACTTTTCTAGTTTTCTAGGAGCTACATATGCTTGCTAATCTTCCCAAGAATTTTTAAGCTAAATGTATTATTGTTCCTAATTTGCAGACCAGCAAACTGAGTCTCAGAAAGACTAATTAAATTTCCCAGGATCACAAAGCTGTTAAGTGATAAGGCCTGCTGCTAAGTCACTTCAGTCGTGTCTGAGTCTGTGCAGCCCCATAGACTGCAGCCCACCAGGCCCCGCTGTCCCTGGGATTCTTCAGACAAGAACACTGGAGTGGGTTGCCATTTCCTTCTCCAATGCATGAAAGTGAAAAGTGAAAGTGAAGTCATTCAGTCGTGTCCGACCCTCAGCGACCCCATGGACTGCAGCCTTCCAGGCTCCTCTGTCCATGGGATTTTCCAGGCAAGAGTACTGGAGTGGGGTCCATAAGCCAGTTCTGCGCAAATCCAAAGTTTACTTTCTGAATAGTACAAGCCACTGAATATTAAAGGCAATTAAGTTAATGAGACGGCATTTTATTTAAAAAGGAAAGGAATGCATGTGTGCCTGCTCTCTTCAGTCATGTCCCACTCTTTTGCGACCCTATGAACGGTAGCTTTCCAGACTCCTCCTCCATCAGATTTTCCAGGCAAGAATACTTGAGTGGGTTGCCATGCCCTCCTCCAGGGGATCTTCCCAACTCAAGGATCAAACCCACATTTCCTGCATCTCTTGCATCACAAGCAGATTCTTTACCCACTGAGCCACCTGGGAAGCCCGAGGAAAAGAATAATACAAAATAAAAAACAATATTACAATTTATTTAGAAAACCTATGAAACAGTCTGGAGGGACTGTCGACTTTAAAAAGCTTTTGGATTATTCAAAGGCATTGGAATTATACCAAAAGACACTGTTTAGAGCACATATAGTTCATGGGATATGATTAGTTATAATTAATATCCGTTTTAATGTCTAAAGGTCTGAAGAAAATTAAGAAAAATAAGTAACAGAAAAATATGGTGAAAAGCATCATATTAGTGGACTATTTTTTTAATGTTCTTTTAGTCCAAGGAGAAAAGATATAGTGTATATTAATCACTAGAGGTAGAATGTGAAATCTGTGGTCAGTGTCCAATAAAATCCACAATTTCTGAACATTTAAATTTGAAACACCAATATATTTTAACATGATACCTTATTTGATACATTGTGTGCGTGTGACAGTCACTCAATTGTGTCGGACTCTTTGCGACCCCATGAACTATATACAGTCCATAGAATTCTCCAGGCCAGAATACTGGAATGGGTAGCCTTTCCCTTCTCCAGGGGATCTTCCCAACCCAGAATCAAACCTAGGTCTCCCTCATTGCAGGCAGATTCTTTATCAGCTGAACCACAAGGGTAGCCCATTTGATACATTGCTTGAAAATTAAAGGTTATCCTCATCCTTCAATATTTTTATATTAATCAGATCAAATTAGATGTCACTTATATTACAATTCTATTGTAACTTTTCTTGACCTTAAATTTATAATAATGTTCTGATGAACTGTTTATAAGTCTACAGATGATGTTGTAGAAATAATTTAACTTTCATATTTTTCAACTGGAATATTGATTTACAGTAGTAATTCTATACTTTTGAACAAAAGATTAGAGAATCATGTATTGAAGTTAGGAAGCAACAGGAGACCAGTGATTTCCTTCCTTTGACATTACAGGCTAGTGTTTACATGCAACCTGATACGTGTTTAAAACAATCTCACTTGACAGACTGATAGGCATTTCTCTCTTGCTTATTTTTTTTAAAGGCATATCTGTCTCTAATTGTTCTTTCAATTACAATTAATTTATCCAATTTTATTGCTTGAGTTTTTTACTTCAGAAACTTTCAAATGCTACTAGAAATCTTTCAGCTATTCCTCAAGTCTGGCAATTCTATTATGGAAAATGATGAAAATATTATTCTAGGTAATCCTCAACAACATGAATAAATCAACACATGGACACTTACAATATAAGAATCCAGTGAATCCAGGAAGCAAAATTACATATTTCTTTCTTACATTGAGAAGCAAAGAATGGATATTATGGGTATGCAGAATGGCCTGAGTAACAAAGTTTGAAATGTAAAGGCAGTCTGCAACATGCCAATGGAACAGTAGAATTAAAATACTTTAGAAAATATGTCTTGCACAATCTCTTTTACCTTAAACCCGAAAGATATATTTTAACTGATATTAGAAAAACTAGAGTAAAAATGAAACATTAAAATTTTAATTCATTAAAGAATCAACTCAAATATGAATATTTTCCTGAGGCTCTATATTTTAGATAGCTTTTCAAAGACTCATGTATAATTACTACCATGCTTGTATGTGCTAAGTTATTTCAGTTGTGTCCGACTCTTTGTGACGCTATGGACTATAGCCTGCAAGTTCCTCTGTCCATGGGATTCTCCAAGCAAGAAGACTGGAGTGGATTGTCATGTCCTTCTCTAGGGGATCTTCCTGACCCAGAGATCTAACCTCAGTCTCCTGTAACTCCTGCATTGCAGGTGGATTCTTTACTGCTGAGCCACTGGGAAAGCCCAGTGCCTACCTATAAACTATAAACTATTTGCTTTTGTCTGTTTTAACCATTAGATTTTGCAGATTATGGTTGAAACACTGTTATAAAATATTTGTAAAAGCTAATATCCAGTACAGTGCTTGGTACCTAGCCCATACTCAGTGAATGATATTGTCTTAAACTACTGAATTCACTGTAAATTGTTTTGTTTGAATAGTTATATTAGTTAATTTTGTAATACACTTCAGATATAGATTTCAGAATGAAAGATTTTGTTGGTTAAAAAAATTGCTGAGAGAGTAGCTGGTGTGACACAAAATGAAGAAGTATAAGTGATAAGAAATAAAGATAAAGCAACATAGTGCAATTTCTACATCTGACTCTGATGGAGTAGCATGCATTGGACAACTCTTTCATCAAAAACAAGGATACTGCTGCTACTGCTAAGTTGCTTTAGTTGTGTCCGACTCTGTGCGACCCCATAGACAGCAGCCCATCAGGCTACCCCGTCCCCGGGAATCTCAAGGCAATAACACTGGAGTGGGTTGCCATTTCCTTCTACAATGCATGAAAGTGAAAAGGGAAAGTGAAGTCGCTCAATCGTGTCCGACTCTTCGCGACCCCATGGACTGAAGCCCACCAGGTTCCTCTGTTCATGGGATTTTCCAGGCAAGAGTACTGGAGTGGGGTGCCATTGCCTTCTCCAAAAAAAAGATAAAACCTTTAAAAGCCAAATAAAAAAGTACTTGTTGTTAGAACTAAATTACAATAAATACTGGAGACAATTTTTCAAATAGAAGAAAAATAAACCTAGATGAAAAGACTGAAATGATAAAACAAGCAAATATGTAGGTAAATCTAAATGTATGTTGAGTAATTAAGATAGTATTAGTGTTTTGGGGTGTTTAAATTATATGTAAACTTGTCTACAAAAACAGTATTACAAACATCATGGGATGGGGTTTAGTTATAATTCTCTAATATTCTTGCTTTATTTGGTAAGTGATGAGGCCTAATTTGTAATTGACCCAAATAATCCAGAATACACTTTTTACTCTCTATGGTTACTACTATCAAAACATGACACTAGCAAGCTAATAGAAAAAATGCAGTTTAAAGGCCTAACATAAAAGAACGCAAAAGGAGGAAGTAAAAGAACAAAAATCAGGCAAAAGAAACAGAAAACAAATACAAAAAAGTAAATTTAAATAGAGTAAATACTCCAAAAGTAAAGATTGTCACGAGTTTAAAAAGACAAAAATAAAGCACTAAACATCGAAATAAGAAATATAAGAAATCTACTCAGACTATAATAAGTATAGACTCTAACATAAATAACTGAATATATCTATACTAATGTCAGATAAAGTAGACCTTATGTGAATAATCATATGAATAATAAATGTTATGTTGTCTTAAGTATTATGCCTTGTATCTATGACATGCACTTTATATACATTATTTTTAATTCTTATAAAATAGTTTTAATTATGAAAGTATGGTCCAAGAAACATAAATGACATACAAAGCTTGTATAATATTTATCCACAACAAGAGGGAGTGAAAGCCATTGATCAATCCAAAGGAAAAATTTTAAAATTTATAAACTATTATGTGCTATGCAAAATTAATTACTATTATTCTACCAGAAGATAACATTGGAAAAGTCAATAAAATTGACAAACTACTAGCAAGAGTGATAAAGAAAAATGAGAAAGGACACAAACTACCAATATTAGGTATAAAAGAGGAGAGACGCAACACAGACCTTACAGACATCAAAAGATAATAAGTGTATGTTATGATTAATTCTGTATGCATCTGTTTAACAACTTAGAATGCACCAGTTAATTAAACACACACACACATACTGTATGAAATAAGTAATATGTAATAGCCCTAAGCCTTATAACTATTAACGCAATATTTCATAATAACAAAACTCCCCTAAAAGAAATCTAGTGCAGATGATTCGATGGATAATTCTAAAAAGATTTAAAGATGATTTAACATTAATTCTACATAGTATCTTCCAGAAATACAAAAGGAAGGAACACTTTCTATTTAATCCTTATAAAGCTGACACTATAAATTTCAAAACTAGATAAACACAGTACATAAAACTAATATCCCTTATGAATATATATGAAAAAATATTAGCAAACAGAATTCAACAATATAAAAAATGATTGTAGTATAGCATGACCAAATAGGTTTTATTACAAAATTGCAAGAATGGTCCTATCTTCAAAAATCAATCAGTGCAATCCATAGAACTAAGGTTAAAAATGAAAAATCACTGCTCCTAATGCAAGAAAATAATATGAAAGGTATAAATATTAGAAAGAAAGAATTTAAAATGTCCCTTGTTGGGGTGTCATGATAAGCTATATAGAAAATCCCATGGATTTACTAATAGACTCCTAGATTTAATAAGTGACTTCAGCCAGTCACAGATACAAACTAAACATTTAAAAATCAATTATAAATTTTATATTCTAGCAGTAATATGTGGAGAAGGAAATGGCAACCCACTCTGGTATTCTCGCCTAGAGAATCCCATGGAAAGAGGAGCCTTGTGGGCTACTGTCCATAGGGTCGCACAGAGTCAGACACGACTGAAGCGACTTAGCATACATGCATGCATTGGAGAAGGAAATGGCAACCCACTCCAGTATTCTTGCCTGGAGAATCCCAGAGACAGAGGAGCCTGGTGGGCTGCTGTCTATGGGGTCGCACAGAGTCGGACACGACTGAAGCAACTTAGCAGCAGCAGCAGCAGCAGCAATACCATGTGGATGTCTTAATTAAAATAAAGTATCATTTATATTAAGAAAAAATAAACTACTTAGATTTGAATCCAACAAAACATGTCCAGGGATTGTCTGCAGAAAGCTAAGCAAGACTGAAGAAAGAAAGCACAGAAGATTCAAATAAATGGAGAGAAATATTGTGTTTACAAAATGAAAATCTGAACATAGTAAAAATATCTGTTTTCCACAAAGAGATATATAGGTTTAATCTGAGCAAGATTTTTTTGTGGATATAGATTAGATCATGCTAAAATATATTTGAAAATGCAAAGTAACTAGATGAGCTAAACCATTTTGAAAAATAATGAAGTGGAAGGAATCAGCTTGATTTTAAAGCTTCTTTTGTAACTACTGTGATAAAAAATGTGGCACAGGCAGTAGATAGGAATAGACAGGAATAGAACAGAGAATCAGAGATAGGCCCACACAAATATGCCCAACTAATTTTGACAAAGCTGTAAAATTATTTCAATAGAGAGAGAAAAATAAAAGACTTACCAGCAAATGGTGCAACAACAGTTGGACATCCAAAGACAATAAATAAATAATAAATAACTTTTATCTAAGTCTGATGTATTATACATAAAAAATAACCAAAATGGATCACAACTTGAATGTGAAACCAAAGTCTACTAAACTTACAAAAACGAATAAGAGACTATTTAAGATCTAGAGCTTCAAAATAAATTCTTAGCATTTATACCAAAGCAGGATTTATAAAATAAAAAATTGATAAAGTGAAATTCATCAAAATTAAAAAACTTTTACTGTGACAAATATCCTATTTAAAGGATGAAAAAATCAGTTACAGAATTTGAGGAAGATTTGGAAATCACATAGTTGAGAAAGTACTACTATTCAGAAGACATAAAAACTCTAAAAATTCAACATTAAAAAAAACTCTAATTATCTAATTAGAATATAGACAAAAGTCATTCCTTAAACTTCATGTTAACTTAAAAAATCTTAAAATTGAAAGCTTATTTTAAAAGTTAAGCTATTCAATTTCCTTCTGATTCCCCCCAAATTAACTTTCTATATATTTAAGAGTTTATTTTTGAACTCTCAAGTCTTTTAAGTTGCTTATGTCCATCCCTATGCCAGCTTTACACTATGTTGATTGCTGTAGCTTAGCTTTGCAATATCTTTTAAATTAATAAGTGTGAGTTATCCAACTTTGGTTTTCTCTTTCAAGATTGTTTTGGGTATTCTAAGTTCTTTATATTTTAGTATGATTTTAGTATAGTTTGTCAATTTCAGTAAAAAAAAAAAAAATCCCTATTCCTCCTAGGGATTACTTTGAAAAACTGTTAAAATTAATAAATCTAGCAAAGTTATGGGATACTAAATCAACATTTAAAAGTCATTTGTATTTCTAAGTACTCACACTGAACAATCTAAAAGAGGAAAGTAAACATCAAACCACTTATAATAACATCAAAAAAGAATAAAACACTTAGGAATAAACTTAACCAAGGAAGCAAAGACATGTTTTCTGAAAACACTGCAGAAAGAAAAAAAGTTTTAAAAAACACATGCAAAAATTGAAAGACATCCCATGTTCATAAATTTGAAGACAATATTGTTAAAATTTTCAGATTGCCCAAAGTGATATACAGATTCAATGCAAACCATATCAAAACTCCAATGGTATTTTTAAGAGAAACAATAAAATAATCTAAAAATTCACATGGAACTACAAAGGATCCAAATAGTTAAAACAATCTTATAAAAGAAAAGTGAGGCTGTAGGCTCACATGTTCTGATTTTAAAATATATTACATAACTCTAGCAATCAAAACACTATGGTACTAGTGTAATTATAGAAACATCAACTAATGGAACAGATAGAGGACCCAGATGTAAACCAACACATATATAGTCAGCTGACCTTCAAAAAGGGTGTCAAGAATACACAATGAGGAAAGGAAGTTTCTTCAACAAATGGTGTTGGAAAAACAAGATATATGTAAGAGATTTAAATTTGATCTTTAATTTGCACTATACATAAAGATTGACTCAAAATTGATTAAATATTTAAACATAAGACCCAGACTATAGATCTCCTAGAAGAAAACTTAGGGGTAAAACTTCTTGACATTGGTTCCAACAATAATTTGTTGGATATGACATCAAAAGTACAGGCAATGAAAATAAAAATAGACAAGTGGGATATATCACAGTAAAAACTTCTATAAAACAAGAAAACAGAGTTAAAGGCAACCTATGGAATGGAAGGAAATATTTGCAAACCATATATATGATATCCCAAATTTACAAAGAACTTATGCAGTTCAATACCTAAAAAACAATAATTTAAAAATGGGCAAAGGACTTGGATAGACATTTCTGTAAAAAAGACAAACTAATGGCCTACAGCTATATGCTGAATATCACTCATCATCAGAAAGCTGCAAATTCAAACCACAAGGTCTATTCATAGCTATAGGATGGCCATTACCAATATCTATATCTCTTTATATATGGAGAAATTGGAGGACTTGTGCACTGATGTGAGAATGCAAAGCAGTGCAGCCACAATAGAAAACAGTGTAGAAGTTCTTCACCCTTGAAGAACCTAAAAATAAAACTACCATGTGACCCAGAAATCACATGGTCATTTATTCAAAAAATTAAAATCAGGATACTAAAGAGATACTTGCATTCTCAAGTTCATTACAACACTATGCATGATATCCAAGAAGTAGAAAAAATCCATATATACATTAAAGGGTGAATGAAGAAAATGAGATACATATATATAATAGAAATCAACTTTTAAAAACAAGAAAGTGATGTCATAGGCTATACGATGATTGAACCTTGAGGATATTATGCTAAGTGACGCAAGCAAATTATAGAAGACCAAATAGTATTATGATTCCACTTATATGATATTTTCTAAAGTAGTCAAATTCAGAGAAGCAAAAAGTAGGATTTCAAGGGTTAGGGGAATGGGAAAATCAGGAGTTATTTTTCAATGGATATAGCGTTTCATTCAAGTAAGATAAAAAGTTCTAGAGAATTCTGTCTAAAATATACACTCCAAAATTGGTAAGAGGATATATTTCATATTATGTGTTGCTTACCACAGTAAAAGCTTTCCAGGTGCCTCAGTGGTAAAGAATCTGCCTGCCAATGCAGGAGACACAGGTTCAATCTCTGGGTCAGGAAGCTTCCTGGAGAAGGAAATGGTACACCATTCCAGTATTCCTGACTGGAAAATCCCATAGACACAGGAGCCTGGAGGGCTACAGCCCATGGGGTTGCAAAGAGTCAGACACAACTTAGCAGCTGAACACACACACACACCACAATAAAAAGGGTAATTGCTACTATTGAATTCATTACAAGATTTTATCCCACAGATGTTATGTGTCAAAAAAGTGTGGGTTGGGCGGGAGAAATCTGATCAATATAATTGGGCACAAAAGCCCAACTACAGCAGATAAACACAAATGCGAAAAAAAAATTAAGCACAAGTATGAATGTTGTTCTAGCATGGAACTTAGCACAAAAGAAAACAGAAAAAATTATAAAATATTCTAAAAATAGGCACTACATTATTCTGTAGTATGAAGGAAAGGTAAAATATGGACTTGGAAGTAAAAAAGAAAATATCTAAAAAATCTATGTTGTTAACTAAATTCTTGTTGCTAACATGACCCAAATTATGGAAATTTTAGCTGTTTTTCCAGTATAAATTGACTAAATGGACATTAAATGTTAAGATGTGAAAAATATAACAGAAGACATTCAGAAACTGTCAAAGACTGAATTTATGGAATTTTTCAATACCAGTTTTAAAGACCAGATTGCCATAAACACGTACTGAACTATTTAGACTAAGTTTTGCTTTCACATGTTCTCATAGCAAAGTGTGCGTACCCTGATCATAGCACTTATTCTATACTAAATAAAATAATCTATATTCCCTTGCTATCTCATTTTGTAGTTTGTCATGAAAACAGGCTAAGATTATGTTCTTTTAGTAATTTTATGCTGAAAGCATTACATAAATGATGAATAGATGAACAAATATTGAAGAGAGCTCATCAAAGGGGATGGGGCTTCATGTGTACTATAAAGAGCAGCAAGGACTTGTGACTTTATGACAGCAATGAATAAGCAAAGTTGTTTAATTTAGAAATGTAAAAGTATATGAATGGCAATATGGATTACCGATAAATAACCAGAAACCTAAGCAACTGTATCCTAAAAGAGAAGTAAGAAAAGGTAAAGTAGCCATTGAAACATATGTGAAGGATACAACAAGGCAATTTACAAAAGATGAATAATAAATGAATTAAAACATAAGATATTTGATTCCAATACTACTCAGAAAAATACAAATATAAAATAGAAAATATGCTTTTGCCTTGCAAAATTTGCCATGTGAAAAAAATCTAGTATCACTGAAATCAAAAGGGTTGGAAGTAGGAAAAACTTAATAATCTTGTGATAGCAGCAAAAATTTTTACCTTCTTGAAGATAGTTTGGCTATCCTCTAAGTTTAAAATTTAGTACTCTCATTTCTGGAATTTTATCTGCAGGATATATCACATAACCACACAAGGATATATGTTCAAAGTTGTTTTTTATACACATGAAACTACAAAGAACGAAGCCATCAAAAGAAGATATGTTAAACAAATTATAGTACAGGTATACCATATGCCATTTAACTATGTAGTCATTAAAAAAGGAAAGTACTGGACATATACATGTGAATCCAGAAAAATATCAGTGATATTTTACAAAGTTAAAAAATCCAGGAAAAATATGCTTTAGTATGACTATTTATAAAAAATATATCTAATATATAGAAATACACACATATCTGCATGAGCCAAGAAATGACCTGAAAAGATTAGCTAATAACATTGACTAACCTGTTTTGCTTTGAAAAACTATTTACTTCTAACCTTCTGTGTGTGAAAATTATCAACCTTCTGTTAGAAAAATGTACTTTATTATTAATACTGTGATGTTTAATCAAACATATATTAAAAATGAAAATAAAATGAACACAGATAAGAAACTTAAAAATAAGTGTAACTCCTAATTTGCCTAGAGAAAAAAAAAAGAAAAGCAATTGAAATGCATGAATCAGCAGGCCCTTGAAGAAGTAGTGGACAAAGCTGAGCATGTTATTTTAGGACATATGTCCTTTTTCTAAAACCATCAGGAATATGGGGCTCGAAACTATATAAAACAGCCCATAGATCAGATTGCAGCTGAAGAGATTCATGCTTGCATTTAGTTATGAAGTTCAAATTGGAAGCTGTTCAGGCAGAAAACTAATAGAAATGGGTGATAGCTAATTAACCTAAGGCTTCAAAGTAATTGCTCTGCAAGAAGCAATTTTAAAAGGGGCTTTTCTCTTTTTTTTTTTTTTTATTTTTGAAAATCATAAAATGCTCTGTATGACTCGGGCAAATGAGTAAAAACATAAGTATACAAACGAATACTGAATTTTTGAAAATTTTTGCCTCATCCAACTTCTTGGCAAATTTTAGAAAAAGCAAAAGAATCACAAGACCTATGCCACATATCACATACTGAATAACCCATGCTCTCAACTTTGTTGTATATAAAGATAATCAGAGTATATTACTGAAGTCAATGTGGCTAGGAGGATAGGGTTATACTGATTAATCCAGTTCTGAGCCATTCACTTCACCACTAGTCAATTGAGTCTGCTACTCCAAAGCATATAGCTATTTAGTGGAGAAGTGACTCCCCTAGCAAAAGCAAGGTGGTCATATGGAATGAATGGACAACAACCCAAATTAGCCTCCATGTGCCATAATTTACAACTCTGGCTTCACATCTTTGATGAATGGTTCCTTATACTTAAAAAAAATAGTTATACCTTTATTATATGTACTCATTCCTTCTGAGAGAGAGGCATCCCTAATGTCCTGCATCTCTACACCCAGTTCCAAACACAGATACTTGTGTAGTATGGCATTCTCTCATCCCAAATTAGCTGGACATCTCTCACAGCTTCATGGTACCTAAACTTCATGTAGGATGCATAGATGTGGAAATGAAATCTGGGAATTCTGATGAGAAATGATGAGAAATTTTCATTATAATTTCTGAAACTGAGGCAGGAAAGACAGGACCAGGACCAAGGACAGTCTCCTCAGGTAAAGGCTTTAGGAAGGAGAGAAATATACCTCTTTGTTTTGCACTTAATGAAGCCATAACACATGGAGGAATGACATCTAAAACAGAAACTTCTTAACATCTGAACAAGAAACTCTGACCACAAAAATGGAGGAGCACATGCAGATAAAAATGTAGCTGATGACCCTATTGGACCTTCCACGTGTGGCACTTGGAGGGGGAGATTTAAGGGAAAATGACTCTTAGATTACATGTATAGTGGTTACAGGAGACAAATGTACAAGACCAGAAGCCAATGCAACCTTGGGCAATCCAGGCAACATCTCAACCATCCCCTCAATGAGTATTCCACCCCTAATCAAAAAGACCCTCCATCCAGTCAAAGGGCTAAAATAAGATAAAAAGAGGAATCAAGAATCCTGTAGTGCATTCCTCTGTGGCAAGGATGCCTGTACTCTTCCTCTTGTAGTGTGTAACTTTTGCTTTAAGCTTAATAAACCACGTATTTGTTTTCTTTGCTCCTCAGCCACAATGTGGGGTGTTTGTGTGTTTGTGTGTGTTTATTTTTTCCTTGGTGTTTTGTGTTCCTTGTCCAAATTCTTTTGGACAAGTTAAACAAGAAACTGGACCTTTGATAAGATTTTCTGGTATCAAAACCATGGCTGCCTGGCTCTAGATCCAAGCTTTAATTTCATGTAGACTAGTCTAGGGGCTTCTCTGATAACTCAGCTCATAAAGAATCTGCCTGCAATGCAGGAAAACCCAGTTGGGAAGATTCCCTTGAGAAGTGACAGGTTACCCACTCCAGTATTAGGATTCCCTGTTGGCTCAGAAGGTAAACAATCAAATGCAATGTGGGAGACCTGGGTTGGGAAAATCCTCTGGAGGAGGCCATGGCAAACCCTCCAGTATTCTTGAGTGGAGAATCCCCATGGAGAGAGGAGCCTGGCAGGCTACAGATCATGGGGTCTCAAAGAGTCAAACATGACTGAGCAACTCTCCACAGACCAGTCTAGATAAATGTTGGGGACCATATTTTCTGATAAATCTTTGATCATTTCATTACCCAATATGACTACAGAATATCATATATTTATAAAAAACTCTTTAAGAAGCATGATATTTTTTCCAGGTATTTGAACAGTTAAGCTCTCAATAAAAACATCTATTTCTGCTTTATTGACTATGCCAAAACCTTTGACTGTGTGCATCACAATAAACTGTGGAAAATTCTTCAAGAGATGGGAATACCAGACCACCTGATCTGTCTCTTGAGAAATCTGTATGCAGGTCAGGAAGCAATAGTTAGAACTGGACATGGAATGACAGACTGGTTCCAAATAGGAAAAGGAGTACGTCAAGGCTGTATATTGTCACCCTGCTTATTTAACTTCTATGCAGAGTACATCATGAGAAATGCTGGGCTGGAAGAAGCACAAGATGGAATCAAGATTGCCGGAAGAAATATCAATAACCTCAGATATGCAGATGACACCACCCTTATGGCCGAAAGTGAAGAGGAACTAAAAAGCCTCTTGATGAAGGTGAAACAGAAGAGTAAAATGTTGGCTTAAAGCTCAACATTCAGAAAACGAAGATCATGGCATCCGGTCCGATCACATGGGAAATAGATGGGGAAACAGTGGAAACAGTGTCAGACTTTATTTTTGGGAGCTCCAAAATCACTGCAGATGGTGACTGCAGCTATGAAATTAAAAGACGCTTACTCCTTGGAAGGAAAGTTATAGATAGCATATTCAAAAGCAGAGACATTACTTTGCCAACAAAGGTCCATCTAGTCAAGGCTATTGTTTTTCCAGTGGTCATGTATGGATGTGAGTGTTGGACTGTGAAAAAGGCTGAGGGCTGAAGAATTGATGCTTTTGAACTGTGGTGTTGGAGAAGACTCTTAAGAGTCCCTTGGACTGCAAGGAGAACCAACCAGTCCATTCTGAAGGAGATCAGCCCTGGGATTTCTTTGGAATGAATGATGCTAAAGCTGAAACTCACCTAATGCAAAGAGTTGACTCATGGAAAAAAATCTGATGCTGGGAGGGATTGGGGGCAGGAGGAGAAGGGAACGACAGAGGATGAGGTGGCTGGATGGCATCACTGACTTGATGGACGTGAGTCTGAGTGAACTCCAGGAGTTGGTGATGGACAGGGAGGCCTGGCGTGCTGTGATTCATGGGGTCGCAAAGAGTCGGACACGACTGAGTGACTAAACTGAACTGAAGCTCTCAATAATTTAAACTTCCCATAGAACTAGTAGGAAAGTTCTTAAGATGGCAGCAGTAAGTTGTTCAGGATTCAGTTTTTCTCAACAACCTTTGGTGTCACTCCAGTATGGTTAGTTTAGGATTTTGCTCTAGTCAAAAGATCAATTACATAGTTTTGTTGTTGTTGTTGTTCTGGGTTTTTTTTTTTTTTTTTTTTTTAGGTCTGAGCCATTTATACCTCTGCTAGAATCAGAGTGGGACAGATTTTTCTAAGGTGCATTGTTTACATGCTGGAGATTTGCGTACACAAAAATGTTAGCACAATTTACTAAGACAAACTTCAGTTAATATTTCAAGACCCAAAATGCATACTAACATCATTAAATTTAAATGGTTGTGTATGAGTGTCCACAATTTGATTGGAACTACTTCTAGGATTGTGCTTGCATGTTAGATCATGTAATGGATAATGAATCAGTAGTATGGAGGATTTTATTTCATCAACTGGTTTGTAACTAAGCACAAGTTGTATGATAAATAACATGTCTTCTAGTATTTTGCTATTGGTGCTTTCCTATTTAAAAAATAGATAATTTACCTAATTCTTAAATTGTTATTTACAAAATTATTGTAGCATGGGTCTTAGAAAAAAAAAGGCTTTTTTTTTTCAGAATAATATGTCTTCTAGATTGTTCTTGTTTTTATTAATAATATTAATGTCTATTTATTTGTCTTTTATTACAGGATTTATTTATACATGTGGTGGAACTTTAAAAGGACTGAATGGCACTATAGAAAGCCCTGGTTTTCCATATGGATATCCAAATGGTGCAAACTGTACGTGGGTAATAATAGCAGAAGAACGAAATAGAATACAAATTGTTTTTCAGTCATTTGCTCTAGAAGAAGAATATGACTACTTATCCTTATATGATGGACATCCTCATCCTACAAACTTTAGGACAAGGTTAGTGTATTTTGAATGGAAAAATGGATGGACATATTTAATGGGTAAAAGAAGTTTATTTTACAAAAGATGCTTAACATTTGTGGTGAAATTCAAGTATTACTCCTTTGGAAATATATCGTCTTATGAACAAATGAGCTCCATAGTCTGACTTCAGAACACTAGTAAATTATCTCTCCAAAAAGTGAATTTAAATTGAATTGTACCCCTTTAGAGTGGTTAACGGAGAAGGCAATGGCACCCCACTCCAGTACTCTTGCCTGGAAAATCCCATGGACGGAGGAGCCTGGTAGGCTGCAGTCCATGGGGTCGCTGAGAGTTGGACACGACTGAGTGACTTCTCTTTCACTTTTCACTTTCATGCATTGGAGAAGGAAATGGCAACCCACTCCAGTGTTCTTGCCTGGAGAATCCCAGGGACGGGGGAGCCTGGTGGGCTGATGTCTATGGGGTCACACAGAGTCGGACACGACTGAAGTGACTTAGCATAGCATAGTATAGAGTGGTTAAAGATATTTTGATTTTTAAAATTCTTGCCTCATGGTTTCATTCTTTATGGGCATGACTTTTAGTAACGTGAAAGCATGTAATGCATCTTTCAGTGGTATGTGACCAATTTTAATATACAATAATATGCAAAATATTAAAAATCAATGTTTATATAACAGAATACACTAATTTTAGATAATGTGTATAGTTTATAAACTTTAAATATCTGAGAAGTAAACCCTCTTACATCACCAACTGGGACATTCATGATTCTGTCCACACAAACCAAATTATTTATTTTTAAGTTAGTTAATAAAACAGATATGAAAACTAACTGGTACCCTGACTATTTAGAAGTGTTTCTTCAGTATTTCATTTTAGTATATCTAGACATAATTTATGCTGTATTGTCAAGAATTCTTTTTAAACATAAACCAATTCTAATTCAAACCAACAAATTTAAAATGTCAGATATCACATGTTTCATGTAGTCCTAGATTTTTACTAATGTGTGCATATTTTCCTTAACTATAGTGTACTGTCTTTATTGTAATTCAAAATATTCTAAGCAGATAATTTATAAGAATTAGAAACCCTTACATACTTGACTATGCTTGAGTTATGATTCTATGATTCTGTTATTTTTCCTAATAGTTGATTCTGTGTATTTGTCTTCCTGATCTACAGGAATAAGATTATCAACACTAAGTTTTTATACATTCATCGGTCTTCCATATTTTTTGCACTGATTTTTCATATCTTACATAAAAATTTGACATATATTATCTTCACTTTTACTAAGAAAACACGTAATGTATAGAGAAGATATTGGACCAGGAGATAAGGCTTGCATATTAGAGCTAACTTTGTTGTTCACTGGCTGTTTGAGCAATCCACAACAGCTATTCTTGTTTAAAATGGAAGGAGGTAAAAAAAAAATAAATAAAAAATAAAATGGAAGGAGGTAATAATAATGAAAATCTGTCCATCTCACTATATTCATTTGAATATCTCATGAGATAATGTATATGAAACTGCTTCATAAATATATAATATTTTTAGTACACATTTCAACTGTTTGCAGTCAGAATGACAGTTTAAAATGTCTGGAGTGTTTCCAAACACGTTTGTACAAAGATAATATCACTAGATTGATTACAGATTAAATTCTATTTTTCTTTCTTTCTTTTCTTTTTTTGCTCTACATTTATTTACTGAAGATTTCTAACTTAATTTCTTACTTCATTTTACACTGTTAAATTCATAATATCTATTTATTTCAAAGATATACAGTATGGCAGACACATCAACAGTGCTCTTTCATTGTCATTGCCAATATCGTTAAAAGTTCCATGTCTTTTATTAATGATGCAGTCAAGATAGTGTGTGTGCCTGCCTGCACTAGTGGCAGTGTGTGGGTGTTTGCTTTCACCTAGTGAGGCCATGAAAGAAAATGGAAGACACTTCTCAGACTATCAGGTCAGCTAAATTAATGTAAATAAAGCTAGAAGCACAAAGGTTTTGTGTATTTCCTTTACATTAGCAATGTATGCTATTATCATTGTGTAAATATGGAAAAAATAAAATTCTCCAAATGTTATCTAATAGTTTTAATCACTCCACTGATAATACTGTTTGTACAAGTATCTATCCTCTGTAGATACACTCAAAAATGAGAAAAAAAAAATTATTTTATCCCCATCCTTCTTTTTTAAGCAACTGTCACCTCTGGGAAGTTAAATGATGCGATTCATGGGGTCGCAAAGAGTCAGACACAACTGAGCGACTGATCTGATCTGATCTGAAGATGGGGAAAATAAATTTATTGTTCTCATTCTTTCTTTCCTAATCTGTAAATGGGGAATAACAACATTAAATTTACAGAGCTTTTATGATGAATACAGTGTAATGAAAGTTCAATAAAACAAATCTTAAGCATTTATTAAGTGATTCCCCTGTACCTGACACTATATCTTGTAATTGTTACATTTAATTTCTCCCCTGTTTAAATAATGTGAAAACACCCCTATTAATATCATCATTTTACCATTTGGAAATTGGACTTATATTACTTGCCCAAGGTTAACACTGTTAAAAGTAACCAGAGGCAGGATCATCACTGCAATGCAGATTTGTCTGAGTTCTGAGATTAAGCTTATAAATAAATTAATTAATTATAAAACAAATTATATATAAGTATGATATATATATATATATATATATATATATATATATATATCTCCATGGTTTGTTTATTGATTAAAGCCTATTTTTTCTTAGCAATATTAGGTAAAATTTAATGAATGAGATAAATGAAAAACAATAAAAAACAACTGAATAGTAGAACATACAAAGATATAAACAGAAAGATAAAGTATAAGTTTATTCTTGGTATGAGTTTATGAACTCAAGTACATTCTCTATAGCATTTTGGTTATTGTCAGTATATAATATATCTGTTGGTCTTTATGCTTAAAGAAATACTGTTGCTAATATTAGAGAACTGATTTTAATTAGCAAGACTTGGGGGGAAAAATCCAGTATGTATCCTACAGCTCCTTCCAGACTGTGTTTGTACACAGTCTGCTGTTTGCTTAGAAGCCTAATCTGCTCCTGGCAGTTTGATTCATTTTTGTGTCTGTTCTTTGACTCACTGTTTTCTTGCTTTTTCTTTCTCTCACATCCTCACTTAATACATGTCCTTATGGTATGCCTGCTGCTTTCTGTCTTTCAGAAATTGATACTCATATATTGTTACTTTCCATGCACTCCAATAGACTTTTGATAAACAGCTTTCTATACTTGCCTTGCCTGGAGAAACCCAGGGACGGGGAAGCCTGGTGGGCTGCTGTCTATGGGATCACACAGAGTCGGACACGACTGAAGTGACTTAGCTTGGCTTATACTTGCCTTGTAAGAACACAGAAAAGATGATCTATAGGTCTTATCATTCTTGCTTGTATAAGAGATATATTCAGTTTTGTAATCACAATTTTATTTTTTTAAACTATTTTCTAAACTCCAATTATTGATGATTCTGCTTGTTTTTATCTCATTGTTTTAAAATTTATTAAATAAAAATTGATATTGCTGGCTGAATTTGATATTTAAATAGCAATGTACCATTGGAAAATTCCTTTATAATTATATCTTTAGCTTAAAACAAATTTGGTCTAGATGTGAAAAGAACAATTGTAAGCTTTGTTTACTTTTTATTTTAATACTGTATTTTCTCAATAAGAAAGTTATGTGCTGTTGCTTAGTCACTCAGTCATGTCTGACTCTTTGTGACCCCATGGACTGTGGCCCACCGGGCTCCTCTGTCTATGCGGGTTCTCCAGGCAATAAAACTGGAGTGGTATCTCATTGTAGTTTTGATTTACATTTCTCTAATAATGAGTGACATTGAGCATCTTTTCATGTGCTTGTTAGCCATATGTATGTCTTCTTTTGAGAAATGTCTCTTTAGGTTTTTTGTCTACTTTTTGATTGGGTTGTTTGCTTTTCTGGTATTGAGTTGTATGAGCTGCTTGTATATTTTGGAAATTTATTCTTTGTCAGTTGTTTCCTTTGCTATTATTTTCTCCCATTCTGAGGGTTGTCTTTTGCCTTGTTTGTAGTTTCCTTTGCTGTGCAAAAGTTTTTAACTTTAACTAGGTCCCACTTGTTTATTTTTGTTTTTATTTCCATTACTCTAGGAGGTGGGTCATAGAAGATCTTGCTTTGATTTGTCATCGAGTATTCTGCCTTTGTTTTCCTCTAAGAGTTTAATAGTTTCTGGTCTTACATTTAGGTCTTTAATCCATTTTGAATTTATCTTTGTGTATGGCATTAGGTAGTGTTTTAATTTAATTCTTTTGCATGTAGATGTCCAGTTTTCCCAGCACCACTTACTGAAGAGGCTATCTTTGCCCCATTGTATATTCTTGCCTCCTTTGTCAAAAATAAGGTACCCGTAGGTGTGCGGGTTTATCTCTGGGTTCTCTGTCTTGTTCCACTGGTCTATATTTCTGTTTTCATGCCATGTTGTTTTGATGACTGTAGCTTTGTAATTTAGTCTGAAGTCAGGAAGGTTGATTCCTCCAACTCCATTCTTCTTTCTCAAGACTGTTTCAGTTATTTGGGGTCTTGTGTTTCCATATGAATTGTAAACATTTTTGTTCTAGTTCTGTGAAAAATATCATTAGTTATTTGATAAGGATTGCATTGAATCTGTAGATTGCATTTGGTATTATAGTCATTTTCACAATATTGATTCTTCCTACCCAGGGACATGGAATCTCTCTCCATCTGTTTACGTAGTCTTTGATTTCTTTTATCAGTGTCTTATAGTTTTCTGTGGAGTGGTCAATGGAAACTTGCTGTAAGATTAGGGAACTCAAACAGGGGCTCTGTGGAAGGCTGAAGGGTCAGATGGGGAGAGAGATTGGTGGGAGGTCCAGGAGGGAGGAGATGTGGGTGTACCTATGACTGATTCTTATTGGTGTATGATAGAAAACCACAAAATTCTGTAAAGCAATTATCCTTCAATTAAAGTATTTAAAAAACAATTAAAAAAATAATAATACTGGAGTGGGTGGCCATGCCCTCCTCCAGGGGAATCTTCCCAACCCAGGGATCAAACCCAGGTCTCCCACATTGCAGGTATATTCTTTACCATCTGAGCCACCAGGGAAGCCCAAGAAAGTTATACCAAGATGTAAAAAGAAAAAAAAAATCACTCAATCTCATGAAACAGAGACAGATATATTCATATATATAGGACCATACTATGTATATTATGTTCACATTTAATCTCCTTGCAATAATATATACATAAATTCACATGTGACTAGAATTTTTATAAGCATCAAGTTTAGTGGCTGTTTGTCTTACTATAAGCATGATTATTTAATTATTCTATTATAAAATATTTTGTTTTTTGCCTTTCATAATTAATTCATATATAAGCATTAGAATTAATTCAGACAACAGGCTCACATCACGACCCCTAGATGAAAAGAATTCTGGAAAAATAACATTTTGTTCTAACCTCAATCATGAAAAGTGGCAAAGAGAAAGCTCAGAATCAGTCACATGACAGAAGATGTCATAGCATCAAAGTGTTTCATTCACATATTTTACTATTAACTTCAGTTTTAAGAATGTTATTTCTGTAAATAATTTGTTTGTAATTGAAAGAATAGGTTTGTAATTTAAGAAGAAAAAGTATATGTTGTGGCCACTACTACACACCATGACCATCACATGAGGATAACCATCTCCAGTTTTTTTAATGACAACTTTAGAAATTATTTATACTTCAGATATTTATTTGTAAATTTCTTTTAAATTTTTCATGGAAGATCTGTTTCTATTCTTTCACTGTGAGCCTATGTATGTCCTTAAAACTAAATGAGAAAAATTGAAAGCATATTGTAAATAATAACAAAAGTAATAATGTGTTGATATAAATTCAATGAGTATCATACAGAATCTAAAATATAAAAAATTGTATTCTAGTGCTAAAGGGCATAAAGTTGGAAAATGAAGATCCACACTATATTCAATGTTAAAATGACTAAATTTTATAAAGCTCTCATTCTTTGGAATCAAAATACAGAATTATCAAAAACTCCTAAAGTATTTTGGGTTATTTGGAAAAACGATATAGTATTTTGTCAAACTATCACATAGAAATTACAAGGAAAATATTTAAGTATAAGAAAAAAGTTTAAGCTGCAAAATTAGAATGCACAATAAAAAGTAATAATTAGAATGTGGTATTGGCTGATATAAGAGTAGAAGATATTTGGAACAAATTTTATATGAATTTAGAGAAATAGGAGAAGATTATATCACACAAGATACTAATATAAATATGAGAAATATTTCCTATCATTATAATACATGAAAAAAATTTTAAAGAAAGACATAAGATATGGTTCCATGAATAAAAACATTTTCTGTGATCAAAATGTATAGTGATCAAAATATATATCAAAATAAATATTTAAAGAATTATCAGAAGAAATAAAAATTTGACATTATATATACACACTCACACATATATATATACAAATAAATATGAGATACAACAGTTTGATGTGCCTAATAGAAAAAAATTTTAGAAATTAATATGAAATTTATAATATATATAGAAATATACAAAATATGAACAGTGAGTTCATAAAGAAAAAATGTTAAAAAGCTAATATACTGTAAAAAAATACAAGAATATTTCTAGTGGTTTCAAAAAATAAATGAAAAGAACTATGTAATAATTTTCAAACAGAAAATTGTCTAAGACCTGAAAAACTGCAAACACTCTCAGTGAAGGTATCCTGGTATTTTCATGCCTCACTAATGGGAATATAAGTGCGTATATGATTTCTGAAAGATAACAAATTATCAAAAGTATTTACTCTTAAATTTTATAAATATCTGTCTCTCAAGTTATATACAGATTTTCTTTGCTGTTTTGTTTAAAGTAGCAAAATCATGAATGTTTAATAAGCAAAGGAGTAAATGTAGCAATTAGAAAACAAGTCTTATAAGAATAATTATGGATGGGGAGCTTCCAGATGGCACCAGTGGTAAAGAATTCACCTGCCTTTGCAGGAGACATAAGAGACATGGATTTGATCCCTAGGTCAGGAGGAGGACAGGGCAACTCGCTCCTGTATTCTTGCCTGGAGAATCCCATGGACAGAGGAGACTGGCAGGCTATAGTCCATAGGGTCACAAAGAGTCGGACATGACTGAAGTGACTTAGCAAACACAAAGGTTCATGACATATTACCAGCTAGAGTAAAAAATAGATTTCAAAACAGTATATATAATAATGTAATGAGATAGCTTGTACATATATCTGTGTGTCTTTGTGTATTTGTGAACTGAAGGATTTATTACAAAATGGTAACTATGGTCATCTCATGGTAATGGAATTAAGAGGATTTATTCTTTTTATGCTAGCCCTTGATTTCTAAGACTTTTTACTTTTAATATCTAGTGACATTAGAAAAAACATATTCTGGTTTGCTTGTATCTCATCTGAGTTTCAAGAATATTTCCCACTGTATATCACTTAATGATTTAGTCTGAATTTTAAACTGGAAGAGATGAATATTAATATAAAAATGAACATTGACTAATTTCATGCTCAATAAGTTAGACTTTCAAATGAATCAGAACCATAAAATGAAACTTCATATTTGAACTTTTCAAATTTACAATCTGTTATCATACTAAAATAATAATGAAAAAACAATTGTGAAGAAAAAAAGTACTTTTTAAAGTTAAAAACTAGACAGCAAATTATTATAAATTTAAAATTATATAATTTATATAGTAAATTATTATAAAGTTAAAATTAGACAGTGTGTATATCAAAATTAATCTTTTTCTAAACAATTCTTTTATTGTCCAGATAATAGCCCTATATCAAGAGAAGCAAACTGAAAATGTACATATATATAGCATATATATATATATATGTGTGTGTGTGTGTATGTGTGTGTGTGTACATCTTGTTCTTGATGTCGACTAAAGGAGAAAACATTGAATATTTTGAATTGTTTAGATTAATAAATGCTATTAAAGGTCAGACTTTAAAATTGAGGCACACATTTTCCACAGCTCAATATACAGATCTTCAGTGGTAAAATTAAGTAAAATTTGACAAAATATACTCATTAACCCACACTCTTATGAATATATAAACATTTTCATAACCCCAGAAAATTTTATAGTTTTCCCTTCCAGTCAATGTCTATCTTCACAAGCAACTACTCTACTAATTTGTTTCATCAAGACTTACTTTTGCCCTTTCTAAATATTCGTATACATTAAATGTTATAATATGTATTGCTTTCTTTTTTGATCTTTTTCACTCAGCATGATGTTTTTGAGATTCATCCACATTGTGCCAACAGCTTGTTCCATTTTATTGTTGAGCAACATTTTATGAATTGTTCATTGTCTGTGTAAAAATACAATGAACATTCATACACAAGTTTTCATATAGATACACTTTCATTTGTCTTAGGTAAATATCTAATAAGGAAATTGTTTGGTTACTGGGTTAATATATTTTTAACTTCATTTTAAACACTTGTAATCAGCTTTCCAATTTTTACTACACCACGAACATATGGAAGTTCAGATTGTTCCATATCTTCAACAACATTTGAGATCAGCCTTGTGTTTTTATTTTTCATCTCTGTTATAACTACTGAATATTTTCTTATGTGTTTCCTGATCATTTATTGATATATCTTATAAAAAGTTTCCTGTTTTTAACTAGGTGCTTCATTTGTCTTTGGAGAAGGCAATGGCACCCTACTCCAGTGCTTTGCCTGGAGAATCCCATGGATGGAGGAGCCTGACAGGCTGCATTCCATGGGGTCTCTAGGAGTCAAACACACTGAGCGACTTCACTTTCACTTTTCACTTGATGCATTGGAGAAGGAAATGGCAGCCCACTCGGGTGTTCTTGCCTGGACAATCCCAGGGACGAGACAGCCTGGTGGCTGCCGTCTGTGGGGTCACACAGAGTTGGACACGACTGAAGTGACTTAGCAGTCATTTGTCTTTATAATTGTAATTTGTATACTTATACAATCTTTTTACCATTTTTTACAAATATATACATTAAAAATTTTTTTTCAGCCTATGATTACTTTTTCATTTTCTTTCACTTTCTTTAGTTTAAATTTTGACAAAGTTCAATTTAAATAATCTTTATATATTTTAGTGCTTTCTAAGTAGTCTGACAAATATTTGCTTATCCAAAGATGGAAAGATATTCTTCTGCATTTTTTTCTGAAGCTTCAAAATTATAGACTTGGTATTTAGGTCAGTGATCAATCTCAACCAATTCAAAAGCATGGAGAAGTCTAGGTTCATTTCTAGTCTATGTGGCTATTATAATAAACAAGAATGAGCATGGCTTATGTGTCAAAGAATCTTCGAAATGACAACCAAATAAATCATGTGTCCTATTTGGCTGCTTCTGAGTACAGTTAAGATTAAGCATATTTTAAGTAGTTTTTAAAACATGACTGCTTGATTAAATAGATTTTGCTAGAGAAATTCCTGTCACATTCTTCTCCCTATCTCTATGATAAGAAGAGATACCTCTTTACTTTTTTACTACTTAGTGTGATTATCTATAATCAATTTATCCTTTTGTACATAGATGCAAGATACACTTCATTCTTGTTAAATTCTCTGAACTTCATTTATCTCCTTATTGTTATTGAATATCAAAGATTTACCCAGCATTTTTCCTCAGTATACTGAGGAATAGTTACAAAAGATGTAATACTTTGTCACTATTTATTGTTTATTTTATAGATTTGCTGCGTTCCTGACATAACCATAGAATTCACAAGCCTAAAAAAAAAAAAAAAGAATTCACAAGCCTAAAGGACATAATCAAGGAATAGTAATTAGAATGAATAAACAAAAATCTATAGCTAGAATTCCCACTTGTGTAATTGGTAGACTTCCTTCCTAAAATGCTGTCAGTGTCCCCATAAATGTCACTATAGTTCTCTTTTTACTATAGTGGACACTGATTAATCTTTTCTCTTTTCTTTTTCTTCTCTTCTTTGCTTCCTGAATTTCTCATGTAACCTTTTAATATTCATGTTAATATCTCTTCATCCTAATCGCTGCTCCTCTCAGTGCAACACAGTGATCTGTATCCTTTCTTGTAGGTATACTGTTGAGGGAGAGAATAACTTTCTCACAAAAATTATCAGAAAGTGGCTAAATGACTTGCTAGACCATAAAAACAAATGGCCATAGAGTATACTCTATGGCAGTGCACTCCACTGATTTAACTGTACTCCCCAGTCCCTGTCTCCAGAAAGATTTGAATGAGAGTAGTACAACCCAATCCATTTTGTTGTCTGAAGATTTCCACCTTCAGAGTTAGAACCAGTCCTTGTATCCTGATTCTCTCTCTTGTATAATACAATGTCTATGAAATGCAGATACTTTACTGCCTGACTTACTGGAATAGAGTACATGTTTGTGTGTGTGTGTGTGAGTGTGGTAATTACATATGTGATATTAACAACTGTATACTCAATAAATAAAGAGAAATAATAACATATTTTCCTCATTTATCTATTATATTAATGAGATCCAAATGACATTTATTTTGCTTACTGTTAATCCAGCTATGATCTTAGTAATTGTCTTGTATAGAAAATACAGATTACAAAAAAAAAAGAAAGAAAGAAAATACAGATTACATAAAACACAGAAATTGAGGATAGAAATGTAGAAATGGGTTTTTCTATGAACGAGCTTGAAACAGTTGCTATATTATGGCTAGTATTCTCCTCCCCCAAATTTTAATTTACTTAAGATATATTGCATTGCCATAGGACATACAAATAATTTTTTTTAATGGCAATTAAAATTTTGATGCACCGTAGGCAGTTAATGATTCTTCTCTTTAGATATCATTCTTTACTTTGGAACATTCAAATTAATGATTGGAGAGATCTCAAGGACAGACAGGGTTTCTAGAACTTTTTGTCAACATAAAAGACTCTTTCAAATCTGAGTAAGGCAAGGATTCAAGAGTATACACAATCATTTGTTGTTTATACTAGGCACATTGCCAAAAATAATTGAGGTGGCTTTTATTAAAGAAACAGACTAAATTAAACTATTAAAAGATGGATTAAAACATAAAAGATGCCACCATCAAGTTTAACTATGTTCATTGGATTATATTTATTCAATCTTTTATAGCAAATCTATGAAAGGTTTACTTCCATTAGCCTGTTTTCAGTTAAATAGCACAGATATGTCATTAACTAACAGTATTTCTTATGCAAGTATCTCATTCTTCACAAACATTCATTTTTCATCTGTAAATGGCATATCAAAAGTCCTGTTTCTCTCCCAGAGAGCGACTCAATGTTATAATAAATTTGTTAATAACTAAAATTTTCATTTAGCAATACAAAATCTTGAATAAAAATTTTAGATTAGGCATCCAGATTAAATCTTTTTGAATTATTTAAGATTTTTTAATATATGTCTTCTAAAGGAATCTATGGGTATTACAAATTAACATTTTCTGAATATGCAGGTTATATCAGGCTATTTATATGCAACTGTTATAACATCATTTCAGATATTCTTCCTAGTACTTCTACTCTACAGATGAGGAAAAGTTCAGAAATACCAATAACATTAACAAGATAAAAAAAATAGGTTTCTAAGAGATTGAAGTTTGAATATAAATAGGTTAAAGCATAGCTCATTGGTTACATTTATTTTTATTTTTCAATTATACCATTTTTGAATGATGGACTAGAAGATTTACTTTATTTGCTTTTAAAAGAAGATTTAGTTTAAATTAGATAACTATACAATCAGGTAAGTTTGCTAACCATTTATTTTATTATTTTTTTTATTAAATCTAACTTAAAAGGTCAAGAGCATTAAAGGGTATAAGGAAAGGACCCATATTTGTATCAGGATCCACTTTTTTTAAAATTACCCTTTTGCTATTATGACATAACATACATCCAAAGCATATTTGTGTCATAAAATGATTGTATCAAAGACAAGTAATCTTTCATAGACGTTTAAATTTGATGATCTTAATATATCTCGAAGACATTGAGCCTTCACAGAAAAATAATTATATTTATCAAATGAAAAATACATATAATTAAGTGCATGGTTATCACTTTTTAGAAGACATTTTTATTCTATCTATAAATGGTACTTTAAAAAAAATCACTACTTAACTATATATAAATTCAAAAGTGGTATTTAACAAATCTTTAACTTACATTGATTTTATAAATATTATAATAGTAATTTGGGCCAAAGTTTGGAAAGAAAAATAAACTTGATTTAAAGGATTCAAGAAATATAATTATTTTCTAAATAATCTTCCTCACTAAATGCATATTAAAGACACTAATATTAGAAAATGTCAGTGACCATAAATTTGTATAAATGCATATATGAAATGTAAGGACTTTACAAAAATCAATGGAAAGATCTGATAATAAAATCTTATCTTCAACTTCTATATATTAAAAATAGTGTACATATATAATATTTCTTTACAAATTTTCTTCTTTGAGGTATTTACAGTTCAAAAATAAAATTTCAGGAGATTGCCATGTATGTTACACTTCTCTTGGTGGATAGAAGGGCTAAAATATGTATATAATACGAAACCTTGCCATGAAAGCTACCAATATGTTTGCAATATGTTTTCTTCACCTACATGAACCAATCTGAGCAACCTCATTTCATTCATTTTTAAATTATAATTTATAATTACAAAAATAAAATATTTTGGGGTGAGATGTGATCATTGGAAAAGCCTCAACTGAAAAGAAAATTAATATTAATCAACCCATTGCCACACCATATCTATTGTTATACTGATACTGTTTGATGTGTCAGTTTGAATTTACATATGAATTTCCTATATTCATTGTATGCTTTTTAAAAATATATTTACATATACAAATATGTAACTCTAAAACATACAGATTATGAAGCATTATATTAGCATTGACACCAATAAGCCTACAACTTGACAAAGACCATCAAAATATTTCTTTATTTCTTATCCATCCCTGGCCTTAGTCTGATTTCTCACCAGGAACAGGCATTTTCATATTATGGCCATTATTTTTTCAAATTTTTACAGAAAAATGATTTAATTATGCATGCATGTATCCCTAAACAACAGAAAGTTTAATTTTTCTTATTTGCAAGTTTTGTAAAATATATATCATACTGTTATAGCTTTCTGAGACTCGTTTTTTGACTCCACATAATGTTTCTAAGAAACATCTAGATTTTAAGAGTCATCCATGTTTTGGTCCCTTGCTTTAGTTTATCCATTTTCACTCATCTTTATTCAATCTTATGCATATATTACACTTCACTTAGGAATATAATGCACTATATTGGTTTATTTTCTAAAAGATAGTTTATATTGCCTTCAGTTTTGCAATTACAAATAATACGACTATGATAAACTTGTATATATTTTCTAGTACAGAGTGTGAGAGATCCTCTCAGATCCCAGAGAAGAAGGGCTAGTTCAGTGTATACAGAAGATGCAATTGTTTAAATTTACTCACATTCCCATAATGCAAATTGTTTTCCCAAGTGTTCATGCTACTCTACAATATCACTGATAATTTATAATGATAAATTATAATTGACAATGTCTTCATATTAGATATAGTCAACATGATGTTTTTCAGGGATTTTAATTTTTGATAATTTATTGGGTATAAAATGTTGTCTCATGGTTTGAATTTGTGTTTTTCTGATTGAAATAAACCTTTCTTTAGTATTATGTGCCACTCCTGAGGGTTTGGATTTAAGGTAGGAAGAAAAAGACATGAGTCAAGGAAAATTCTAGATTTTATTGTCATAGAAACCTGAAGAAAAAAATCTAGTTATATTTTTCTGGATGAAGAAGATAGACAATGATCATGTTGGGGTGGAGGTGGAAATAGGACTTTGATTTGATCATTTTAATTTCTAGGTCTATTAGGCACACTACTTTCTCCCTTTCGTTAGGCACACAAGTAGCAATGTCAAATGAGTATTTAGATACGCAATCATGGAGTTAATGGGAGAAGGAAGCAATGTGAAAGCAAAGTGTTGGACAAGAATGTGTTGGGAAACAGTGAGAAAAAAATCTGAGGACTGAGGTATGACATTCCAGGTATAAAGTACATGTAAGTCAGGAAAAAGCAACAGAAGAGGATTAAAAGACAGAGGCCAGGGAAGTTAGAGGAGATCAAGTGAGTGGTATCTTGGGAGCAAAGAAAGTAGAAGGAGGAACAATGAGCATCTATGACACATGCTGATGTCAAGCCTTCCTCAAGTTCAATAAGAGTCAGGAATTGCCCATTGGATTTAATGACATACAGGTCATTTAAAAGTCAAAAAAGTTACTTTTTTCAGCATCATTGAGGGCAAAAATCAGATTGAACTGGATTGGATCAGGAGAGAATGGGAAGAAACAAAATGGAAACAATTATAGACCAATGTGTATACAATGAAATTTTAATGTAGAATTTACAAAAATAAAATATTGTCCAGAGGGAAATGTGGAAATAACAGAATTCATTTTAATTTTATATATATATACTTTTCAATCTATATTTATCTTATGGGAGATATTCATGTTCACATTTCAGGATAATAGGAATAATTCCATAAAGAAGAAATTTTAATGATGAAGAAGAAATAAAAACAGTTGCTAGAATATGTTCATAAATGAGAGGAGATAGTGTCCAGTGCACAGGTGAGGGAGCAGACTCAAGGAGGATAAGAAATTCATTCACAAGAACATACTCTCTTAGGCATTACACTACATGATCACACCTCATATGGATGTTCAGAAGTATGTCTTTTTTGTGGCCTTAAGAGCTTGCCGCTGGTTCAAGTCTGTGTTAAGGCTCAAAGTTGCTTTTAATCCTGGCTTGTGATGACTTGGCAATATAATTACCACAATAATTTCGTAAGACTCTGGTCTTTGAGTTTTATCTGTCACCAATTATACTCAAAGCTTTGACTTTTATTTTCTAAACATGATTCTAAATTAGGATTGATTGATTTTGCCTCATTGCCCTTTTTTGGTCTCTCTCATAAATTCTTGGTGGCTATCATGAAACCAAATGAAACATGAGAGTTCTGTGTAAAGATGGTACCCTTAATCTCACTATTATTTAAAATTTTTGAGGCCCTTGCTCTTTAATCCTTTTTCAATCTTTTTAATATTGATATTGTATCCAGAAGTTGGCTGTTTCAGTTATAGGATGTTGTTATCTCTAAACTCTCTTGCCTTTGATCTCTGCTTGAAAACCAGCCAAATATAGCTCAAACCCTTTTTTACAATATAAATGTATATTGTAATATATTTGTAAAGGCAAATCATTTATAATGCATTTCTAAAGGAAGGCAATTTTGCACAGCACTTTCTGGCTTTTTAAGCCACTTTCTGTAGAATGAAAAGCTGAATAAGCTCATGATAAGCCCTCAAAGTCAAATACTTTACCAAAATCTGTGCCACAGCCTAAAATAGATGTTTATATTTCTAGCATGTGATGTCTATTTCCTCAAAACCCATTGCCGGCTGCTAAGCAAATTGTACCTATTTTACACTTTTATTGTGGCAATGTAACACGTAAATAGCTATTCCACAGATATTTTACAAATAAGCAAATGAGTAGCCAAAAAAGGGTATAAAATTATTCTAGTTTTAACACAATGTTAGTTATAAAAATGACTATACGATAACCTAGTTTAAAAATAGCAAGATGTCACCAGAAAGTCATATGAATTTTTTTCCAGATGATAGTCTTTTCTAGTTCAGATAGACTGCTGTTCTTCAGTCACTAAGTCATGTCCAACTCTTTGTGATGCCATGGACTGCAGCACGCCAGGTTCCTCAGTCCTCCACCATTTCCTGGAGTTTGCTCAAATTCATGCCCATTGAGTGGGTGATACTATCTAACCATCTAGTTATCTGCCTCCCCTTTCTCCTTTTGCCTTCAATCTTTTCCAGAATCAGGGTCTTTTCCAATGAGTCAGCCCTTTGCATCAGGTAGCCAAAGTACTGGAGATTTAGCACCAGTCTTTCCAAAGAATATTCAGATTTGATTTCCTTTAGGATTGACTGGTCTGATCTCCCTGTAATCCAAGGGACTCTCAAGGGTCTTCTCCAACACCACAATTAGAAATATCAATTATTCAGCACTCAGCCTTCTCTATGGTCCAACTCTCACATTTGTACCTGATTACCAGATAAAAGGGGCTTCCCTGGTGGCTCAGATAGTAAAGAATTCGCCTGCAACACAGGAGAGCCATGTTCAATCCCTGGGTTGGGAAGATCCCCTAGAGGAGGGCAGGGCCACCCACTCCAGTATTCTTGCCTGGAGAATTCCATGGACAGAGGAGCCTGGCAGGCTACAGTCGATGGGGTCTCAAAGAGTCAGATACAACTGAGCAACTAACACACACACACTGGAAAAGAACATAGCTTTGACTACATGGATCTTTATCAATAAAGTGATGCCTCTGCTTTTTAATATGCTGTCTAGATTTGTCATAGATTTCCTTCCTAGGAGCAAGTGTCTTTTAATTTCATGGCTGCAGTCGCCACCCATAGTGATTTGGGAGCCCAAGAAAAGAAAATCTGTCACTGCTTCCAGTTTTTCCCCTTCTATTTGCCATGAACTGATAGGATCAGATGCCATGATCTCTGCTTTTTTAATGTTGAGTTTCGAGTCAGCTTTTTCACTCTCTTCCTTCACCCTCATCAATAGGTTCTTTAGTTTCTCTTCATTTTCTGTCATTAGAGTGGTATCATCTGCATATTTGAGGTTGTTCAGATTTCTCCTAGCAATCTCGATTCCAGCTTTTGATTCATCCAGCCTAGCATTTCACATGATGCCATCTGCATGTAATTTAAATATGCAGGGTAACAGTTTACAGCCTTGTCATACTGCTATCCCAGTTGGAACCAGTCAGTTGTTCCATGTCTGGTTATGTTTCTTCTTGACCCACATACAGGTTTCTTAGGAGACAGGTAAGGTGATCTGATACTCCTATCACTTCAAGAATTTTTTTACAGTTAACCACCCAGTCAAAGGCTTTAGAGCAGTCAATGAAACAGAAGTAGGTGTTTTTTCTGGAACTCCCTTGCTTTATCCATGATCCAACGAGTGTCAGCAATTTGATCTCTGGTTCCTCTGCCTCTTTGAAGTCCAGATTGTACTTGGGCAAGTTTTCCATCTACGTATTGCTAAAGCCTAGCTTGAATGATTTTAAGCATATGAAATTAGCACAATTGCATGGTACTCTGAACATTCTTTGGTCTTGCCCTTCTTTGAAATGGAATGAAAACTGCTCTTTTCCAGTCCTGTGGCCACTGCTGAGTTTTCCAAATTTGCTGGCATATTGAGTGCAGCACTTTCACATCATCTTTTAAGATGATGTAATTCCAGCTGTAATTCCATCACTTTCACTAGCTTTATTCCTAATGCTTCCTAAGGCCCACTTGACTTCACACTTCAGGACATCTGACTCTAGGTGAATGACCACACCATCGTGGTTATCTAAGTATTCTGCTACCTCTGCATAAACTCTTCTGCTTCTGATAGGTCCTTATACTTTCTGTGCTTTATTGTGCCCATCTTTGCATCAAATGTTCCCTTGATATATTCAATTTATTGAAGAAATCTTGACTTTCCCATTCTGTTCTTTTCCCCTATTTCTTTGCATTGTTCATTTAAGAAGGCTTTCTTTTCTCTCCATGCTATTTTCTTGAACTCTGTGGTCAGTTGGGTATATCTTTCCCGTTCTCCCCTGCTTTTTGCTTCTATTCTTTCCTCAGCTATTGATTGGTAAGATCTCCTCAGACAATTATTTGCTTTCTTACATTTCTTTCTTTGGAGGATGGTTTTGGTCACCACCTCCTGTACAATGTTACAAATCTTGCTCCACAGTTCTTTAGGCACTCTGTCTACCAGATCTAATCCCTTGAATTTATTCATCATCTCTGCTGTATAATCATAGGGGATTTGATTTAGGTTACACCTGAATGGGTTAGTGGTTTTCCCTACTTTCTTATATTTAAGCCTGAATTTTGAAAGAAGGAGCTCATGATCTGAGGCATAGTTGGCTCCAGGTCTTATTTTTACTGACTATACAGAACTTCTCCATTCTTGGCTATAAAGAATATACTCAATCTAATTTCAATATTGACCATCTGGTGATATCCATGTGTAGAGTTATCTCTTGGGTTGTTGACAAAGGGTGTTTGCTATGACCAGCGTGTTCTCTTGACAAAATTCTGTTAGCTTTGTCCTAATTCATTTTGTATTCCAAGGTCAAACTTCCCTGTTATTCTAGGCATCTCTTGACTTCCTACTTTTGCATTTTAATCCCCTATGGTGAAAAGTATATCGTTTTTTGGCATTCTAGAATCTGTTGCAGGTCTTCATAGAAACATAAATTCACCCATTCCCATCCATTTTAGTTCATTGATTCCTAAGATGTCCAAGTTCAATCTTGCCATCTCCTGCTTGACCACACAACCAACTTACTTTCATTCATGGACCTAACATTTCATGTACCTATGCAATATTGTTCTTTACAGCACTGGGATTTAATTCCACCACCAGACACATCCACAACTAAGTATCATTTCTACTTTGATTCAGCTGCTTCATTCTTTTTAATTTACTAGTAATTGCCCTCTACTCTTCCCTAGAAATATATTGGATACCTTCTGACCTCAGAGCCTCATCTTCTAGTGCTCTATATTTGCCTTTTCATACTGTTCATGGGGTTCTCAAGGCAAGGGTCCTGGAGTGAGTTGTCATTTCCTCCCCTGGTGGGCCATGTTTAGTCAGAACTCTTCACTATGACCTGTCCATCTTGGGTGCCCCATAGGTTCATTGAGTTACACAAGCCTCTTTACCATGAGAAGGCTGTGATCCATGAGGCAAACAGATAGACTGACAGCATATCAATTACTTTGCACTCAACAAGGAAATAGTCTGGTAAGAAAAAGTTCTTTTCTATCTGCCTTTTATATTTTGATATAAATAGTAACCTCTGAACATAACATTTTGATATAGGTATTGTATGCAGATATCCAACTTTTTACTCTATTTGCTCCAGAGTAACTGCTATTTACTTTCCTCTCTATAACCTTCATCTATAACCAGATCTTGAATTCTATGTTATTATGAATTTCTCATGTCTGCCCTCTCCCTTGGATTTTACCTGACATGTAACATAGTCTCTCTAGACTCTCTTCCATCAGCAACTCTACATGATTAGTCCACACATCTACAGAAGGGCTAATACAGGCAAATATTTCAGCAATTATCTTCCTCTATTTGGAATGATAAGAGAATGTTAAAATAGTAAGATATTTCATTCAGTTCAGTTAAGTTCAGTTGCTCAGTCATGTCCGACTCTGCGACCCTATGAACCACAGCACACCAGGCCTTCCTATCCATCACCAACTCCCGGAGTTTACCCAAACTAATGTCCACTAAGACAGTGATGCCATCAAACCATCTCATCCTCTGTTTGATCATTCTGCTCCTGCCCTCAATCTTTTCCAGCATTAGGGTCTTTTCAAATGAGTCAGGTCTTCGCATCAGTTAGCCAAAGTATTGGAGTTTCAGCTTCAACATCAGTCCTTCCAATGAACACCCAGGACTGATTTCCTTTAGGATGGACTGGTTGGATCTCCTTGCAGTCCAAGGGATGCTCAAGAGTCTTCTCAAACACCCCAGTTCAAAGGCATCAATACTTTGGCACACAGCTTTCTTTATAGTCCAACTCTCACATCCATACATAACCATTGGAAAAATCATAGACTTGACTAGACGGACCTTTGTTGGCAAAGTAATGTCTCTGCTTTTTATATGCTGTTTAGGTTGCTCATAACTTTCCTTCCAAGGAGTAAGCGTCTTTTAATTTCATGGCTGCAATCACCATCTTCAGTGATTTTGGACCCCAGAAAAATAAAGTCTGACACTGTTTCCACTGTTTCCCCATCTATTTCCCATGAAGTGATGGGACCAGATGCCGTGATCTTAGTTTTCTGAATGTTGAGCTTTAAGCCAACTTTTTAAATCTCCTCTTTTACTTTCATCAAGAGACTCTTTAGTTCTTCACTTTCTGTCATAAGGGTGGTGTCATCTGCATATCTGAGGTTATTGATATTCCTCCTGGCAATCTTGATTCCAGTTTATACTTCCTCCAGCCCAGCGTTTCTCATGATGTACTGTACATATAAGTTAAATAAGCATGGTGACAATATATAGCCTTGATGTACTCCTTTTCCTATTTGGAACCAGTCTGTTGTTCCATGTCCAGTTCTAACTGTTGCTTCCTGATTTGTATACAGGTTTCTCAAGAGGCATGTCAAATGGTCTGGTATTCCCATCTCTTTCAGAATTTTCTACAGTTTATTATGATCCACACAGTCAAAGGCTTTGGCATAATCAATAAAGCAGAAATAGATTTTTTTTGGAACTCCCTTGCTTTTTTGACGATCCAGCGGATGCTGGCAATTTGATCTCTGGCTCCTCTGCCTTTTCTAAAACCAGCTTGAACATCTGGAAGTTCACGGTTCACGTATTGCTGAAGCCTGGCTTGGAGAATTTTAAGCATTACTTTACTAGCTTGTGAGATGAGTGAAATTGTGCAGTAGTTTGAGCACTCTTTGCCACTGCTTTTCTTTGGGATTGGAATGAAAACTGACCTTTTCCAGTCTTGTGGCCACTGCTGAGTTTTCTTAATTTGCTGGCATATTGAATGCAGCACTTTCACAGCATCATGTTTTAGGATTTGAAATAGCTCAACTGGAATTCCATCACCTCCACTAGCTTTGTTTGTAGTGATGCTTTAAGGCCCACTTGACTTCACATTCCAGGATATCTGGCTCTAGGTGAGTGATCACACCATCGTGATTATCTGGGTTGTGAAGATCTTTTTTGTAGTTTTTCTATGTATTCTTGCCACCTCTTCTTAATATCTTCTGCTTCTTTTAAGTCCCTCAATTTCTGTCCTTTATTCAGCCCATCTTTACATGAAATGTTCCCCTGGTATCTCAAATTTTCTTGAAGAGATCTCTAGTCCTTCCCATTCTATTGTTTTCCTCTATTTCTTTGCATTGGTTGCTAAAGAAGACTTTCTTATCTTCCTTGCTATTCTTTAGAACTCTGCATTCAGATGCTTATATCTTCTCTTTTCTTCTTTGCTTTTCACTTCTCTTCTTTTCACAGCTATTTGTAAGGCCTCCTCAGACAGTCATTTTGCTTTTTTGCATTCCTTTTTCTTGTGGATTGTCTTGATCCCTGTCTCCTGTACAATATCATGAACCTCCATCAATATTTCATCAGGCACTCTGTCTATCAGATCTAGTCCCTTAAATCTATTTCTCACTTCCACTGTATAATCAGAAGGTATTTGATCTAGGTCATACCTGAATGGTCTGGTAGTTTTCCCCACTTTCTTCAATTTAAGTCTGAATTTGGCAATAAAGTCTTCATGATCTGAGCCACAGTCAGCTCCCGGTCTTGTTTTTACTGACTGTATAGAGCTTCTCCATCTTTGGCTGCAAATAATATAATCAATCTGATTTCAGTGTTGACCATCTGTTGAGGTCCATGTGTAGAGTCTTCTCTTTTGCTGTAGGAAGAGGGTATTTGCTATGACCAGTGCGTTCTCTTGGCAAAACTCTATTAGCCCTTGCCCTGGTTCATTCTGTACTCCAAGCCCAAATTTGCCTGTTACCCCAGGTGTTTCTTGACTTCCTACTTTTGCATTCCAGTCCCCTATAATGAAATGAACTTTTCTGGTTGTTAGTTCTAAACAATCCTGGAGGTCTTCATAGAACTGTTCAAATTCAGCTTCTTCAGCATTACTGCTTGGGGCATAGACTTGGATTACTGTGATATTGAATGGTTTGCCTTGGAAACAAACAGAGATCATTCTGTCGTTTTTGAGATTGCATCCAAGTACTGCATATTGGACTCTTTTGTTGATTATGATGGCTACTCCATTTCTTCCAAGGGATTCTTGCCCACAGTAGTAGATATAATGGTCATGTGAGTTAAATTCACCCATTCCAGTCCATTTTAGTTCACTGATTCCTAGAATGTCAAAATTCACTCTTGCCATCTCCTGTTTGACCACTTCCAATTTGCCTTGATTCATGGACCTGACATCCAGGTTCCTATGCAATATTGCTCTTTACAGCATCAGACCTTGCTTCTATCACCAGTCACATCCACAACTGGGTGTTGTTCTTGCTTTGGTTCCATCCCTTCATTCTTTCTGGAGTTATTTCTCCACTGTTCTCCAGTAGCAGATTTCGCACCTACCAACTTGGAGAGTTCCTCTTTCAGTGTCTTATCTTTTTGCCTTTTCATACTGTTCATGGGGATCTCAAAGCAAGAATACTGAAGTGGTTTGCCATTCCCTTCTCCAGTGGACCACATTCCGTCAGACCTCTCCACCATGACCTGTCCGTCTTGGGCTATATACATACTATGTCTTGATAATTCATAGTGGAGGTTTAATAATATGTTTGTTGATTAAAAATTGTATAGTTTTTTATATGAATCTGATCAACTGTGTTGATCTTTCTTCTTGATTTTTAGATTAATATTGAAAATAAAAACTTGAAATAATTATATACATTTATATTTCATGGGTCATAAATATAAAATGAATCCCACTATCATTATATCAATGTTTTATTTATGAAAAGCCTCAAATAGGCTAAAATACTGTATTTTGAGAGATTCCTGGCAAGATTATTTCTAAGAAAAAATAAAAACCATGGGGGAAAAACCATAGGCTTTTCTCATATAAAAGCCTAAGTTCTCATTTTTGAATGCTTTCCTTACTATGCCCTTCTCATCCTCCTTTACTCATTGCATATAAAAACTAAATTTTCACTACAATATCCACCTTATTTTCATACTATCTAATTCATTTTTTAATTCTCTATCAGTTCATGCAGCTAATAACTTACTATGCATTGCTTCACAGTCTATTGATTAAAAATATTCATCTTTGTATATATCAACCAATTTTATTTTGTTCCATATTGTCTCCTCTTCTATCATATCTAAATGATTGCATGTTTTGATGAAAGTCAAAAACTGATGTTTTTCTACAAAAATTTAAGAAAAGCTAAAATTCTGTATGTTAATCAAGTGCATGTAACAAAACAAACAACATAAAATTCCATTATGAAAACATTCTATAGTTGTTTAAAAATAAAAGTTATTTCCAAGAATGTATAAAAGTTGAATATAAAAATACAATGTAATCTGTCTGTTACCTTGAACGGGCATGAAGTCTTTGTGGTTAGGGAAGAGAGACTATATTTGTCATTCTATCTCTAACACTAGGTGTAATACTAATATAAGTATTTAATAATGTTTTCCTAATATATAGGTCAGAGATGACTCTTAGTTTGAATAAAATATTATTTTAATTTCATTAATTTGCCCAGATTAAATTTAATCTTTTCTTAAGATGATTTATTGGAGTGATATATCTTTGTTAGTTGATTTACTACTGCTTTAAATTGTTAGGTAAACTTTTCATAATTAAGTTCCAACAGTTAACACTGTTATGTTCTGTGAACTAATTTTAACATGCAGTTCAAGATTGTTATTATATAAATGTCTTATGAAAATAAGTATAGTACATAGAATTATGAGTGGATTATTCTAAAAATTAACTATTGGGGCAAAATATTATTGAACAGCAACTATATAATTTGTATCGATAATATATTATTCAATAGAACCATTTTTTAGTCAATGAAAAGCCTATCACCTATATTTACATGTAAGCAACCAAATGTCTTTGGTATTCATATCTGTGTGTACATGTATTTTATATGTATTTCTGTTGCTATATGCCTAACTATAGTTCTTACTAATTATAGATTTTAATTTTTTGATAATTAAAAAAATACCAGTTATTAATTCAGCCCAATAAACTTTTCTTTATTTTTCCTAATTATTAATCCTGTTTTGTTTTATTGAAAAATCTTTCCTTATTCCAGGTCACAAAGTTATTTCCTAGTACTTTTATTTACAATTAATTTTTGACATTTATACATGAATTTTTAAGAACATGGCTTATATTTTGTTTGTTTTCTATATGAGTATATAATTGACTTAGCACAATTTTCAGGAAACAATACTTTATTTCACCTCCATTTTTCACAAATCAAAAAGCTATTTCTGTGTGTTTCTTTTTCTGAACTCTCTATTTTGTTTCACTGACCTGTTTATTAGCCCTTGAACTGATATCAAACATTCTTAAACACTATAGTTTTACAGTAAGTCATGACAACAATTAGTAGTAGTTCAGCTTTTGGTTCATAGTAATTTATTTCTTAAAATCAGCAACAGACACATGGCAATTTTCTTCAATTTAATACATTAATTTAATATACATGATTTAATTGAAATATATAAATATTACAATTAATTTACACAAAATATTTTGTTTTTATTATTAAGCATTGACATGCTTTTCTTATTACAGCATAGAAGGACAACTATAAATAACATGGTGTTTAATTTTATGAGAAAGCAACACTACCATGTTTCTTCCTATCATACTCCTTCCACAAAATACTTTATTTCTTGGATGATATCTACCATGAAGCCAATCAATTTCCTATCTGTTTTTTTTTTCTGGGATTTTGTTTTTCACTAAATGTAGAAGAAGGTACTGTGAGGAGACAACTCTTTGGAACTATATCTTAGAGATAATGTTGACTTTTCTGATTTGAGGGGCTTGTGTTTCTTATCTAAGAAAAAGAAGGAGGAGAAATATTTTGAATCTACTAACTGTCTGCTTTTTCTGTATCTGATAGTGAGCATTCAAGGAACACTGATTGCTCTCACTTAATGTTCAATTTAACTTTTCTCATGAAAATCCTTTCTAGAATATAATCACACATTTATTGTCAATCTATGCTATCATATTATCACTGAGAATATTTTATTTGAAAGCTGAGGGAAGTTTTATTAGTTTTATACTGCTCTATTTTTACTTATATATTTTCAAGATATTAATGTATCTACTTGTAATACTTAAACTGTATTATATGTAATTTTAAATTCTACTTTAGACTCTTCTTTGAAGGTTATTTTTGTGTTAACATTCTTTGACAAGAAGGTAGTTTTTGTTTTCAATATTAAATTTTTAATGTCTTTCTTTTCTTCATCTTCATCTTATATTTAAATCATAGCAGTGGTAGTGTTAAACAAGTAGCAAGAACATGTATTTTGGAGTCACATAGAACTTTGTTGAATTCTAATTCTTCCAACAAACAAATAGGATGGCAACCACTTAACTTCTCTAAACCTTATGGAAAATAGAATATAAAAAGGCTGTTTCATAGTGTTTCCTGGATTAAATTTGTAAAACTAACTCAGTACCTGGCACGCACAAAAAGTTTTTAATATACATTTGTGATGACATATTAAAATACTGTCATCTATAACTTTGTCTTTATATTTATATTATTATTCAGTACTTCATTTTCTCCTTCCCCAACTCTGTTAGAAGGATTATCCTTTATCAAGGTGAATGTCAATCACACTGTAACTCATATTTCTTTCACAGTTAAGCTTCTTAAAATAGCAGTCAATATGGGCTTTCTATATTTCCTCTTTTACTATTTTTGCTAATAATCACTAAATTTGATTTGTCACCTTACTGAAGTTACTCAGGACAAGGTGACATTCTAATTGCTAGATCCATGGATTAAGTTTAAGTATTCACATATCTTTTAATGTCAGTATAACTTGGAAAAACTGTCAACTCATTAAAAAGTTAGCAAAACTAATGGAGAGTCCATATAAACTATGAAAAAGAACATGGCTTTGGTTTCTGGACTTTGCCTTTACTGTGTAACTTTTAGCATAAGTTATTTCTCTCTGTAGGCCTTTTATTTCTCTATTTGCAAAATAGAATAAAAAGTAAGTCATATATAGATTTGTGTGAGGGCTTCCCTGGTGGCTCAGAGGTTAAAGCATCTGGCCGCAATGCAGAAAACCTGGGTTCGATTCCTGGGTTGGGAAGATCCCCTGGAGAAAGGAAATGGCAACCCACTCCAGTATTCTTGCCTGGAAGATCCCATGGATGGAGGAGCCTGGTGGGCTACAGTCCACGGGGTCGCAAAGAGTCGGACACGACTGAGCAACTTCACTTTCATAGATTTGTGGGTTATTAAGAACACAGGATGATAAATGTTGGACATTTGATTCATAGAGGAAATTTAGTAATTAGTAGCATTTAACATCAAATGGGCCTTAGGAAGCATCACTACGAACAAAGCTAGTGGAGGTGATGGAATTCCAGTTGAGCTATTTCAAATCCTAAAACATGATGCTGTGAAAGTGCTGCACTCAATATGCCAGCAAATTTGGAAAACTCGGCAGTGGCCACAGGACTGGAAAAGGTCAGTCCTTTGGGATTTCATTCCAATCCCAAAAAAAGGCAATGCCAAAGAATGCTCAAATTACCGCACAATTGCACTCATCTCACATGTCAGCAAAGTAATGCTCAAAATTCTCCAAGCCAGGCTTCAACAATACATGAACCGTGAACTTCCAGATGTTCAAGCTGGCTTTAGAAAAGGCAGAGGAACCAGATGAAATTACCAACATCCGCTGGATCATCAAAAAAGCAAGAAAGTTCCAGAAAAACATCTATTTCTGCTTTATTGACTATGCCAAAGCCTTTGACTGCGTGGATCACAATAAACTGTGGAAAATTCTGAAAGAGACAGGAATACCAGACCACCTGACCTGCCTCTTGAGAAACCTGTATACAAATCAGGAAACAACGGTTAGAACTGGACATGGAACAACAGACTGGTTCCAAATAGGAAAAGGAGTATGTCAAGGCTATATATTGTTACCATGCTTATTTAACTTATATGCAGAATACATCATGAGAAACGCTGGGCTGGAGGAAGCACAAGCTGGAAACAAGATTGCAGCTTAATTCCCAATCTTGATTGGGAGAAATATCAGTAACCTCAGATATGCAGATGACACCACCCTTATGGCAGAAAGTGAAGAGGAACTAAAGAGCCTCTTGATGAAAGTGAAAGAGGAGAGTGAAAAAGTTGGCTTAAAGCTCAACTTTCAGAAAACTAAAATCATAGCATCTGGTCCCATCACTTCATGGCAAATAGATGCAGAAGCAATGGAAACAGTGTCAGACTTTATTTTTCTGGGGTCCAAAATCACTGCAGATAGTGACTGGAGCCATAAAATTAAAAGATGCTTACTCCTTGGAAGGAAAGTTATAAGGACCTAGACAGCATATTAAAAAGCAGAGACATTACTTTGCCAACAAAGGTCTGTCCAGTCAAGGCTATGGTTTTTTCCAGTAGTCATGTATGGATGGAGAAGGAAATGGCAATCTACTCCAGTGTTCTTGCCTGGAGAATCCCAGGGATGGGGGAGCCTGGTGGGCTGCCGTCTATGGAGTCACACAGAGTCAGACATGTCTGAAGTAACTTAGCAGCAGCAGCATGTATGGATGTGAGAGTTGGACTGCGAAGAAGGCTGAGCACCAAAGAATTGATGCTTTTGAACTGTGGTGTTGGAGAAGACTCTTGAGAGTCCCTTGGACTGCAAGGAGATCCAACCAGTCCATCATAAAGGAAATCAGTCCTGCGTGTTCATTGGAAGGACTGATGTGAAGCTGAAACTCCAATACTTTGGCCACCTGATGGGAAGAGCTGACTCATTTGAAAAGACCCTGATGCTGGGAAAGACTGAGGGCAGGAGAAGAAGGGGACAACAGAGGATGAGATGTTTTGATGTCATCACTGAATCAATTGACATGAGATTGGATAAACTCTTGGAATTGATGATGGACAGGGAGGCCTGGCGTGCTGCAGTCCATGGGGTTGCAAAGAGTTGGACATGACTGAGCGACTGAATTGAACTGAATTGAACATTATTTCATTACTTAAAATACTTCTGCTGATTTGAAATGCAAGCAGCCAAATAAAGTATTTTTTGATTTAAATATTTTAATTTTAGAGAGATGTTTAAGCTTTTGTTTTAAGAAAATATGATTGTCCTTGTTAGCTAAAATTAAATTAATATACATATGTACATGTGGTAATATCACATTTGAGTTAATACATTTACAGCAATAATATGTACCCAATGGTTCAGGGACTATAATGAGTTTAGATGCAAAAAATTATTCAGAATTGTGTTAAGACTATATAAATATAAATTTAGTTGCAATTGAGATAGGATACTATATATGGAAATGTGTTTTTACCCAAGAAAATTAAGTTAATACAGTGATCTAATTTTATGGTCAACAAGGTAGTTAATCTTTTATTAACTGTACCAGAACATAAAGCATTTATTTAATATCTTATGTTTTCCTCTTCAAATATCTTTTCTGAAAAAAAAATGACAGAATAGTTTTCTACCTATGACTAGCCTCTTTTCCCAGTTGTTTTCTATCAGACAGGATACAATTAGAAACACAAACAGAAAGAATTAAATATAAGAAGAGAGTTTTAAAAGGCCTAAAGAGATGAAACCAGGCAATAAGAGAAGTAATTCAAAAACTATTTAGTATATGAAGGAACTACAGCTCCCAAAATACAAAACGCTGGGGAAGGTTGGGATATTCAGAATGCAGGACACACTGACTGTTGTACAATGAAGAATGCTGATCTATGGAAGGGGGTGGCACCTAGTGGACACTGGAGTAAAGGAGGTGGGTCACTCAGCAGATGCTGATTCCATAGAGGATGAACCACTTGATCACTAGGAAGGATTGTTTTCAGTATCAAAGCTGGGACCATCAGAGAAATGCAACCATTTCCCTAGTTGCTATCAGGAGCAAAAGAAGAGAAAGGGAGAAAGAAGGCCACTTTTCCATTTCTTGTCTCACCTAAGGGTCCTAATATTCAGAACTAGTCAGGAAGGCACCTGTAATAGAAGTCTGAACAGAGTATGGAAGTATGGGGCTGGGGATGATGAACAACCAACACATAACTGGCTCCTTCCAGTTATTTTTGCCTTCTTTTTTTTTATTTTAGTTTTTTCCTTTTTATTTTCCCTTGTGGTGGTTCACTGCAAAGTAGTCAGAATGAATGTAGTATATTGTATTAAATTAGAATAAACACTACCTAGAAAGCTAGGCTGGGTGCAAAGATGAATGATCATCAAGCAAGTCTATGTTTATAGGCTTTATCTGGTATGTGAGTTATTAAAGGATTATAAACAGCAAAGCAAGATAGTACCAAGGTCAAGTATTCATGAATTGTCACTTAGGAGGCCTGTGGAGAAGACTTTAAGATTATAGGCATGTAAAACTAGAAGCAGAAGGACTTCTACAAAGTCTATCAAAAGAGTTTAGATAAGAGAAGATGAGGGTTTAAATTTAAGCAGAGCTAATGGGAACGATGCTTTTGAACTGTGGTGTTGGAGAGGACTCTTGAGAGTCCCTTGGACTGCAAGGAGATCCAACCAGTCCATTCTAAAGGAGATCAGCCCTGGGTGTTCTTTGGAAGGACTGATGCTAAAGCTGAAACTCCAGTACTTTGGCCACCTCATGCGAAGAGTTGATTCATTGGAAAAGACTCTGATGCTGGGAGGGATTGGGGGCAGGAGGAAAAGGGGATGACAGGATGAGATGGCTGGATGGCATCACCGACTCGATGGACGTGAGTTTGAGTGAACTCTGGGAGTTGGTGATGGACAGGGAGGCCTGGCGTGCTGCAATTTATGGGGTCGCAAAGAGTCAGACACGACTGAGCGACTGAACTGAACTGAACTCAATGGGAACGAGGGCTTTCCCAATGGTTCAGCTATAAAAAAAATCTACCTACAATGCAGGAGATGTAAGTTTGATCCCTGGGTTGGGAAGATCCCCTGGAAAGGAAATAGCAAGCCATTCCAGTATTCTTGCCTGGGAAATCCTATGGCTAGAGGAACCTGGCAGTTTACAGTCCATGAGGTCGCAAAGGAGTTGTAAAGACCTAGAGTGTAAATAACAACAACAATGGTAATAGAGATCAATATCTGGATTTAAAATCTATTTTATATACTTTGCTTTCTATTTTAATGCATAACATTCAATTAGAATTAGAATACACAACATTTTTATTTATTGTATTGCCCTATATTTCTACGTGTTAAAGCACTACAGCCATTCCAGAGCACAAGCATACCTTAGAAATACTGTGGATTTTGTTCTCGTTCACTACAACAAAGCTAATACTGCAATAAAGCGAGCCACATGAATTATTTTGTTTCCCAGTACATATAAGAGTTACGTTTACACTACACTCTAGTCCATTAATTGTATGAAAGCATTCTGCCTAAAAAAATATACACACCTTAATTTTAAAATATCTTGTTGCTAAAAAATCCTAACCATCCTCTGAGCCTTCAGCAAGTAGAAGTAGTAATATCAAAGATCATTAACCATCATAAAACATATTAATGATTACAAAGTTTGAAACATTGCAAGAATTACCAAGATTTGACACAGATACAAAGGGAGCAAATGCTGTCAGAAAAAAATGAGGCCAATAGATTTGCTTGACACAGAGTTACAACAAACCTTTCAGTATCTACAAAGTGCGATAAAGCAAAACACAATAAAATGAACTGTGCTTGTAACATAGCTTTAAAAATGTTTTGGTTCATTTCTATCTTGTTAAAGATACTGAAAACATATGTGCTTTAACAGTAATAATTCTAAAATTTGTCTTAAATTTAAAAAAAGAATCTACTTCCCCTTCTCAAATTTTGAGAGACTCCTCTTTGTTATGCCAGTATTCCAGAGCCTATGCATGCATTGTGAAGGCAAACAATTTCTCCATCCTGGTAGTGCTTATAATCTAGTAAAAACAGATGGACAATAAACAAGGAAACAGATTAAAGAGATTGTGATAAGTGCTTTGTGTCATTGTTACACTTTTGACATCTATGAATCAACATATATTTTCAAAATATCACTCTGGTGATGGAGTTGGAGGTTTACTGGAAGAGGGGGCAAATGATGGTGACTTGGGTTATGGAAGAAGCTGAGGAAGTAGTGAGGAACCATCAAATTTGGATATACTGTGACATTAGAGATTCTACTGATTTATTAGATACATGAAAATGTGTGAGATAGATATCAAGGAAAGCTATAGAGCTTTTGGGTTACACAGCAATAAGACAAGAATTTACTGAAGAGACTGAGGAAGGGACAAACTTTTGAACTGAGGGCTTCCCTGAGGGTTCAGATGGTAAGGAATCTGTTTGCAGTGCAGGAAACCTAGGTTCAATCCCTGGGTCAGAAAAGATCCCTGGAGGAGGGAGTGGCTGCCCACTCCAGTATTCTTGCCTGGAAAATCCCATCGACACAGGAGCCTGCTGGGCTACAGTTCATGGGCTCGCAAAGGGTCGGACACTACTAAGCAACTAACACTTTCACTTTCAGTCACTATAGGAAACAGAAGGGGAAGAAAGAAACCTGTTGGATGTCACAATAGCAAATGGCAACACTGTGATTTATTCCATGAAGTCCAACCCCAGTGTTATTATTTAACGTATTGATGCTAATTAGATGAGCCTGGGTAGATTAATCATCAAAATAATTATGGTAAAAATAAATACTCAGCATGTGCTAGGCACTGTGCTAAATTTTCACAAGCATTATCCCACTTAATCTTCACAATAGGACAATGGGATAACTCCTAGTATCACCTTATGTTTTCCCTAGTTTACTGGAATAAAGTAATTTACCCAATATTAAGTTACTCACAAGCCATAGAATATGTGTTGTCCAGTTGTATACTCTAGGATCCAGGTTCATGGTCACTAACTTCAACTGCTTCTTTTTAAAACCCTCAAACTTTGGAAATAAAATATTCATTAACAATTGCAGGTGTTTATGCAAGATGGGGACAATGTAAAATATATTTAAATGTCTAACAATGATTTATTGCCCAAAATAATTTCTCTGTACTTTTCTCAATAGTTCAAATGGACTGCCTTTGGAATGATGGTGACTTTATAGCTTTAAAAATAGATGACAGAATATATTAAAAAATGAGAAAGAGAGGACATTATAGAAATTTTACAGTACTTATAGCTGATAAAGAAGAAATTGAAAATTTTTGATAATGAATTTCATAGTTTCTGGATAAATGGTTGATCCTGAAGATACAATCTAAAGTCACTGGAAAGAATGTGTTTGATGTGAATGGAATGACTCTAGATATAGAGAGTTGAAGATATGCTCAAGCTATGTTTTTGATGGGAAAAAAACATTTACTCCATGGCATAGTGGCTTACACTCTTAATTCACATCCTCAGTCTTATGGAATTGTCTTCATTGACTAATAGGCTAATTTGTTAGTCTAATAAATTATTAGACTTTATTAGACTAATAAAGTTTAATAGAGAGAATACTGTTGGCATAGAGAGGTATTCAAGCAAGTGTTACAGGTACTTCGATTCAATGGAAAGAATAGAAAAGACTAAAACTGAATGTTGATTGCCTGTTTTCTATCTATATCTTTGTTGTTCAAAGTCATATCTATATCCTAATTCCTACCCATCTGTATATATCTATATCCATTTCCATATCTAAATCTGTACCTAGCATATATTTCTAATATTGTGAATTTGTGTTTCTCATACATGATGCCTTTTTTGGGAATTTTATATTTGATAGAAGCTACAGCTCATTCACTCTCAACAAATGATATAATCACTCAAATATTGCCTTGGCCATCTTTTCCTTTACTATTACAATTATTTTCATCTTGACATAATCATGAATTATGGTGCTGTACTTCATGTACCCCAGTGTCAATAGGGTGTGCATGATTTATTCTCACAGAACAGTCATTAAAGATTTATTTGTCCTGTGGTTTTCCTTATCTCTGTTTCAGCTGAGAATTCCCTATATATTACCTGGATTATTTGTAAGAATGATATAACCAAAGTAAAAGTGTAAGATGGTTCAAATCCAAAAATCTTACTGTGAGTAATGAGAAATCACCATGGGAATGCTGGTTTTATCGTATAATTTATCTTAGCCTCAGTATGCTGCTGAGTGCAGATGAAAGTACAATGAACTTTCAGTCATAGCACTAATGAAATTAACATTTAGTAGCTATTTCTTAGGCTCCAAAAAATACAACAGGCCATTCATGTGAATTCTCTTACTTAAAAATCACAAAATTCTGGGATTTTGTTACATTACCAATTTTTAAATATAGGTGTCTCTCTCTCTTCCTCTTTTTTTAAATATTTTTTAAATTTTATTTTATTTAACTTTACAATATTGTATTGGTTTTGCCATATATCAAAATGAATCTGTCACAGGTATACATGTGTTCCCCATCCTGAACCCTTCTCCCTCCTCCCTCCCCATACCATCCCTCTGGGTCTGTTTTCCCTCTATCTCACTATATGTAATAATATGCTAATAGCCATTTAATTAAAATCTGTGACTTTTATATTCTCTTAACTAGAGCAAGTTTGAAATATTGTAATCAGTTGATAGGAACTATATACATGTATATAATCAATGTTTACATTTGACTTTAACTACATTTTAAAAGATAGCATAGATCTAATCATACTTCATACTCAAGTCTCCCAGAAATAATAAGATCTTAGTGTTAAAAGTTGATAAATACATTTACATAGTGATACAGGTATCTTTATCCCCCAATCTTGATGTTTCAAAGGTTTCCTTCATACTAAGCTGTAAAATGGCATATTCATTGCCATTAATTTAAGAAAATGTTATACAAGCTGCCAATTATTTAAGAAGCCTATGCATTGACATTTTAATTGACTTTCTGGTAATTTAAATTTCTATCAGTTTTGCATAAATTACCAAATAATTATTTTAGTACTTTTCATTAGAGTCATTAATATAAAGTTAAAGTTAGTCATTTCATTCTCCCTGTTACTAACTCATTAAAGTATGAAATATCATTAATGTTTCTGAATCTTTTAAGAAGAAATGCTCAAATAATGTTTTCATCTAAAAGCAGTCATAAGAAGTGATAGGACTGCTTGCTTTAAGTGTGTGAATTTTAGAATATTCCACAGTTTCTGATGAGTGTTTTGCCTGGTAAGTAACAAAAGGCTAAAAAATGATTAGGGGTGCATGTGGGATTAGGAGAAATGTAGAACAGGGGTTATACCTTAGAAACTATTAAGAGTAAGATGAAAACCAACACGCTCTGCTGTTCTGTCAAATGAGAGAATTTAGTGGAACAATGGCTATAAAGTAGTTCATGACAAAACAGTCACCAAATACAAATGTGAAATAGAGGAACTGCTATGATTTTTTCATGAAACTAAATGTATTAAAGGGAAATTACTGTTCTTTTGGAGAAGGCAATGGCAACCCACTCCAGTACTCTTGCCTGGAAAACCCCATGGATGGAGGAGCCTGGTAGGCTGCAGTCCATGGGGTCACTAAGAGTCGGACACTACTGAGCGACTTCACTTTCACTTTTCACTTTCATGCATTGGAGGAGGAAATGGCAACCCACTCCAGTGTTCTTGCCTGGAGAATCCCAGGGACGGCGGTGGCTGGTGGGCTGCCGTCTATGGGGTCGCACAGAGTCGGACACAGCTGAAGCGATTTAGCAGCAGCAGCAGCAACTATTCTTTAATCTGAATTTACTTGCAGTTTTAAACATCAAGTTTATGGTGAGAGACAATATTGTTGTGATAGCATACCACAAAGTAGCTACGTAGTAAAATTAATATATTTCAACACTTAATTGGCCATTCCTCAAATTTTAACCTTTATAAAAAATCATATCTGAAGGAAACTTGAAAGAAAAAAAGTGAAAAGTGAAGTCGCTCAGTCATGTCCGACTCTTTGCTACCCTGTGGACTGTAGCCTACCAGGCTTCTCTGTCCATGGGATTCTCCAAGCAAGAAAACTGGAGTGGATTACCATTTCCTTCTCCAGGGGATCTTCCCAACCCAGGGATCGAACCCGGGTCTCCTGCATTGGAGGCAGATGCTTTAACCTCTGAACCACAGTGCATAATTCAAGGACTTAACCCTGACATATGTGTTTGCTAATCTTATTTAGTTTTCCTAATAGGGAAATATCTTTGCTAACCACTAATAATCTTTACCATAAAGGTATTAACATATACAGATGGTGATCACCCATTACTTTGCTGGCATTTAATTTAATGACTTCATGATTATTATACAGTTTTTATCAGCCTCAACTACTTAAAGCTACTATGTGGGTAAAATCATGTTTTTATCTATTCCAAATATTTGTTAAGAAACTTATATGGGCACTGTGGAGAAAAAAATGAATTACGTATTCATTTTGCCCTTATGGAAAAGTCATTTCCCCTATGGGAAAACCATAGGGAAATTGAAATAGACTGGAGTTGAGAGTTACGGGCCTATATCTTTGCTCCACTGCCTATCAGCTATCTTGATTTAAACAATTTACTGATCAATTCTGAGCTGTGATTTCTTCAGTTTCAATTCAGGGAAAACAAAACTACACTTTGGTATTCTTTTCAAAGGAACATAAAATGTCATTCACTATGTAACCTTATTATATAAAAATATGAAGGGAATATAATTGACAAAGCAATAAAACAATATATGAAAAACTTTCTCAAATATCTGAATTCCATGGAAAAATACACTTATCCATAAAATAGAATATACTTATAGTACATAGAAAATATATTTTATATATGCTTAAAATATACGTATAATAACACATATAATTCATAATTTATATTTGATACAAATCAGATTCTCTTCACCTGAAAAGTGTTTTTAAATTGCATAGTTATTTCCTAAAAGATGTTTCAAATATATTTACATAAAATATATAGTCTCCCTTTAACTCCTGATGTTAATAACATGATAAAAAATAACTCTGGATAAGAGTCTCTAGACCACTTGAATTTTTTTAACAATCGACATTTCTTTACAGTCTTATGATTCTTTAAAGCACTGTTCCAAGAACACAATTATTGGATTGAAAAGGAAAATATTATGATGTTTTCACATTCTCCTATCATTCCAGTTCATTAATTTAACCATGTAAGTTAGCCTCTTAACATGGAATGCTTTGCACATTATCCTAGTGATAAACTCTTGAGTACCAAGTACTGCCTTCAGGAAGGTTTTGCCCAAGGAGAAAGAGAATGCATAATAACTAATCACACATAAATATTAAATTATAAAATGAAGTCTTGTAAAGAAAAGTAACTAATGGGATTCATAACTGAAAGTTTATTTTCAAATCAATCATGCAATCTATCACAGGAGGGAGTAAAACAAGAAAATCCTCATAATGGTACAACTATCCAGAAAATAAGTTTAAAAACACATATTTCCTCATTTACTGAAATGAAAAAGAAGACTAAGTCTCCCATTATGCAACATGCCACTACATGCTGAGTATTTAAAGATAATTTCAGAAAACTTGCTTTTCATAAATGCAAAAAAATCTTCAAATTGTTCTTCTCTATCATGGAAAATTTAATGATAAAGGTTCTAAATATTGTCTAAATTATTGGATTATTTAGTGTATATGAAGATGAATAAAAATCTGACATTGCATGTAAAATAATGTGTGTATGTGCATTAGTACTTCAAATATTTACTATTTAGATTTAATTCATGTGCCAAGGACAATGGGACAATGAACAGGGTGTTCACTAAAAAATGGGACAAAAAAACATGCAATAGTCTTGGACCTGGTTCTATTGTGAACTTGATCATGTTGTTTAATATATCCCAGTCCCTTTTGCCTTCTAATATGAGGATAAAATTGCATGTTTTACCTGCAGAGAGAGTTTTAAAACATTATATTCAAGTAAATGCTGCATCAATAGGTTCTGTATCTACTTCTTTTATATGATGTCACAGGGGTTTCTGTAACTTACAGTGGTCACTAGGTTCCATGGGACCTATATTTTCATTTGTATAATAAGTTAATATTTTAGCTACATTTAAAAATGCTTATTTCAAAGCCCAAAAAGAGAGCTATGCATTGGTTTCCTATTATTGATGCAACAAATTATTGTAAACTTAGTAGTCTAAGCAATAGAAAATCACTGTATTGCAGTCTGAAGAACTGAAGTTCAAAGTGAATTTAACTGGGTTGAACTCAAGGTGTCAGCAGGACTGCATTTCTTATGGAGACTCTAGGAGAAAATCTGTTCCTTAGCTTTTCCAGCTTGTAGAAGCTGCTTGTCCTTCTTTGGCTTGTGTGCCTGTTCTAGCTTCACAGTCAGAAACTGCATCACTCAAAGCTCTGCTTTCACTGTCTCCTCTCCTACTCTCTCTTTGATCCTCCTACCTTCCTTTGATAAGGACACTTGTGAATACTTTGGCCCATCCAGATAACCTAGGATAATTTCCTATTATTAAAATTTTAACTTAATCCCATCTATAAAGTTCCTTTTGTCATATAAAGTGACATATTTAAATATTCCAGGGATTAAAGTCCAAGCAATTTTGGAGTGCCATAATTCATAGTATAATATCATATATACCATCATAAAGCCTGACTATAAGGCAAAATATATTTTCAGACTTCTTTGTTGTTGCAAAATCATTTGCCTTTTGTTTTCCCTGTCAATCTTTCTTCCTTTTCTGAAAGATACTCTGAGCATTTAAAGTGTAGAATACTTTATTTTTACATCTTTAAACTAAGAAATAATGTTGAAAAACTATAGAAAATTAGTTAACAATTAATTACCAAATTACCCAGAAATTGTAGCACTACGTATATTCTCAAGAGAAATACACATAAATGCTTACAAAACATGTAATACATGTGTATGGTAATATTATTTAATAAAGACCCAACTGGATAAAAAAAGTCTACCAACAATAGAATGGATAAATAAAGTATATTCATAAAACGGAATCCTATATAACAATGAAAGTTAAGTTCCATACTACTGCTACAATAATACAAAGGTAATGTTGAGTCAAAGAAGCCAGAGGCAAAATAATTATATGATTTCATTTAGATAAAAGATTTAAGACCCAGAAAACTGATTTGTTTCATCGGAAGTCAGGTACTGGTTGGTATCCTTGGGATGGAGATAGTACTGAGTCACAGGGAGCACAACTGATACTCAGTATTGCTTGCAGTGTTTTATTTCTTAATTTGAAACATGTATAATCAGTGATAATTTAGTAGCGTATATACTTCTGTCTTGTATAACCATATGTATGGATAGTGTAGTTCATTAAAGATATTTATTATCAAAAACAATATTATAATATTAGATTATAAAAGTATATTATTTTATAAAAGTATTAATCAAGTATATTCTGGTTTAAAATGATATATTGTTTTAAGAATGAGAATACCAAAAGCCTGAGGGTAAAAAGATGTTCCCGCCCAATTCTAATAAAAGAAAGTTGTAGATTTATTACTATTAAATAAAACAAATTTTAAGATCAACTCATTTCAGAAACAGAGTGACAACAAAATGTCTAGTTCACCGAGAAATATAATAATAATTTAAACTTACATATACCTAATAATGGAGCCCCCAAAGTATATTTTGAAATGGACATAGTTATAAAGAAAAATATAAAAACTTAAAGTCATATTGGGAGATTTAAGCATATCTCTTTCAGTGTCTAGTAACAGCATTTACAAATAGTACAGAGATGATCTGAATAAGATTAACAAATGTATCCAAAAGATATACTGAATACTGCAACTAGCCCCTGATATATACCTATTATGACAGGCAGAAAAATGATCTCAGAATAATGTTCCCTTGTGAATATGTTATGTCACAAGATGAAAGAAGCTTTAAAAATGCAATTAAGATTACAAATATTATAATAGAAAGATATTTGAATTATCAATTTGGACACAAATCTAATTACATGAGCATTTAAAAGCAGAGAACTCTCCAACTATATGCAGAAGAGTCAGAAAACTTCCTCCACCTGGAGACAAAAGAGGGAGTGGCAGAAAGATGAGGTAGAAAGGGAAACTAAAGAATTTGAAGAATGAGAACCTGGACTGCCATTTCTCACTCTGGAGATGGATGAAGGTAGCCACCAACCAATAAATGCTCGCAGTTTCTAAAAGCTGAGAATGACCCCAAGCCAACAGCCAGCAAGGAATGAGGTCCTTAGTTCTACAACTTCATGAAACTGACTTCTGGCAACAGCCCTCTGAATTTGGAAGTGGAAACAGACATAACTTCAGAGTTTTCAGAAAGCAAAGCATCCAAGTTGACATCATGATTTCACTCTTGTGAGACTCTACTGTGAGATAATAATGTGTTAAGTATGTGTTAACTTGAATTAGGTGAACCAAAGGAATTTAATGTTACAGAGTAAAAAAAAATTAATTGATTCAGTTTGAATTCAACATTATAACTGTCAAGTTTTTGTGTAGTATCAAAGAAGAGTAACCATTTTTACATGCAAAAGTTATTAGAACACTCTTCCCTTTTAAAACTAAATATCTAACTGAAATCACATTACTTCATACCCATCAAACAAATAACATATTGCAAAATATTCCATAAAGGAGCAGATATGATAATCTAGCCATTTTCCACTAATAGGCCAAATATTAAAGAGATTTTCAAAAATAGAGTACAATGTATTCTCACTTTTGCTTTGGAGAAAGCTATTTAATATTAAGATATTACTTATGTCAATATGTAATGGGCTTATTCTGGATATTTTAAAATACAGTAATCAATGTACATTTTAAAATGTTTCTCAGTTTTAACTTAAATAGAATAAATATTGATAGATCAAACCCATATATCTCTGGGGTTCTTAGTACATTTTTAGAGTAAATAAACCCAAGACAAACAAGAACTTATACTATTCAGAAATAAAAATGTATTGTAATTTCACTACAGACTAATCCTACCTATATAACGTTGGGCAAAAATAGCAAGTATATTAAAAAATAGTATACTTCCATTGCATAAAATTTTCAATTGTTACTCTTATATTAAGAATAAAAAATGGGAATGTGATATAAAAGGCAATTCATAGAAAAAAATTTTAATAATTTATCTTCATTAGTTTTAGAAATATTACATTCATGAATGTGCTTTTTCTTATTTTTAATTTTTCTTTTCTGGCTTATAAAGTGTCAATTATAAATTACTTTTTATATAATTGAGCTTATAATTATATGCAATAAATTATTAGCAAAATAACTAGTAAATTATGGGCAAAATATCAGACAAATATTTGTTATGCAAAATTATGAATTATTAACCAAAAATAATTTGCAACTATTAGCTTTAACAGAGCCTACTAGGTACTGTTAAAATAAAGTCACTTTTCATTTGTGGACATTTCAGTTTCATAGTCTCATATTTAGATCACATTTCTTCTTTCAATATCAAATTTCTCTAAATACTTCCCACTCTTTATATATATTTTAAACAATCTGGAAAATGATCTGACAAAAATGTCTTCTAAATGTTGTTAAAATCAACAATTAAAATGCACACAGAAAATCCATAGCCTTATAACTTATTTCCCAAAGTCTGAATCGATCAATATCCTAATGTAAATGATATGTTTAGTAGATATGATAAACAGTAATAATACACACATAAATATGTTTATATATATTTATAGTAATTACTTTATGTAAATGACATGTTCAAATCAACATGTCATAAATTAATTCACACCACACACACTTATACAAAACTTGGGGATTTGATAAAAATGACTTTTAATACTCTTTCACTTCTATTAGGTAAAATGTCTATAACTAACAGTTAATTCCATTTATGTTTTAGGTTAACAGGATTCCATCTGCCACCACCAGTAACAAGTACCAAATCTGTATTCTCACTACGTTTGACCAGTGATTTTGCAGTTAGTGCTCATGGATTTAAAGTATACTATGAAGGTAAGTGATGGTAATATAAAAAGACCATTGCCAACTTAATGTAACAAAACCAAAATTCTCCAGGTTGAAAATAGAAGAAAAATCACCAGGACAGAAGATATAGCTCATCATGTTATATCAAATCCTATACCAAGATTCACCTTCTCGATAATCATCAATACATAATAAAAAGTTACACTTAGTAAGCTTTAATGCTTCATTGAATGTGCCTAGACAGACAAAATGTTTTCCCTTAAATCTTAGGAGATGAAACCATGGCATCATTATAGGTTTTAACTTTAATGAAAGAGAAGAAAATGTGTCAGTGAAAGGAAACTAGGCCTAATTTGAGATTCAGACATAACAGACTCCACCCTATTCTCTGTATTTTGCCTATCTGCCATAAAATCAACTGGTAATTTGGGTTCTCCACAAGTTAGAATGAAGAGAAAAGTCCATTAAGAGTCAAGAGTTGACATTTTTCATTTTAAACCAGTCTTTCCAGTTCCACAGATCCATAATTCCTTAATCAGAAAGAGGAAAACAAAGAAAACTTCAAAAAAATTGAAGTTTGAGGCCACTAATAATCTTTATATTTCTTTATCCCACATAGTGTGCATACTCATGTTTCACGATACAAATATTTGTTGATAATTGGATGATACCACAGGCTCTGATGATGGTGTTAGAAATGCATAGAATCTACATTATTTTCTCTTTTTGAAATGAAAAAAAAATTCTGAAGGCAAAAATAAACTTTTCTCATGTATGTGCACGTGCTCAGTTATGTTCAACTCTTTGCAAACCCCATGGACCAAAGCCCATCAGGTTCCTCTGTCAATGGGATTATCCAGGTGAGAATATTGGAGTGGGTTGCCATTTCCTCCTCCAGGAATGTGTTCTCAAGGGTTTATATATTGAGGTCATGTAGTTGTAATTTCTTCTGTGATTTGACAATAAAATTTCACATAGTTTAGGGAAGGTATCTTTTTTACCCATAAGAATAGCATGACAAAATTCAGCTCACCTCCCCAGGACCACATAACCAGAATATACCACAGTAAATCTAGCATCATGGTAAAAGATATACAAATACAGTAGCAAGGGTAGTTACTTTTTAAAGCACATAGTAATTAAAAATATAATATGTTTAAAGGGCACACTAGCAAAAAAAAATCATATATAAAATAGATTGATTTAGTATAAAGGTTAATAGCTTGCATGGGGAGGGGGGAGTTTTAAGGTAAGAATTTCATCTAGTGCTTTCACCCTAGGGAAAAAAGTACTCTCTAGCAAACAATTAAGGAAAAATGTTTTATCTTTTTGATGCACTAAATAATGCCATATCACAGTAGTTGTGAAGACAATTTTATACCTAATATATTTCTGAACTGTCTTTCTCTACCAGGGGAGAATGCATTCCATGACTTAATTCCTACATTGTAATAGTAATAATCATTATTTTTGAAGGTGCTTTCACAATAGCTGAATACTTTTATCTTGGCAACTTAATTCACACTTTGAAACACTATAAAACAAAGGTTTAATTTTAAGTGTAATTTTGGCAATATTGAAGAAGCTAGTAATACAATAAAAAGGCTCCATAATAGAGAACTCGAACTCGGCTCATCAAAGTATGAAGATATTTTAAGATAGTTTATTCTTTCAGCAAGTACTAAGTATACTGAAATTGTAGGAACTTGGAAGATGAATTAGAATGTTGTCATACTTTCTGGTTTGACTATCAAATTTCTTTTTTTTTTAAATTTTATTTTATTTTTAAACTTTACAATATTGTATTGGTTTTGCCAAATATTCAAATGAATCCACCACAGGTATACATGTGTTCCCCATCCTGAACCCTCCTCCCTCCCCATACCATCCCTCTGGGTCGTCCCAGCGCACCAGCCCCAAGCATTCAGTATCGTGCATCGAACCTGGACTGGCGACTCGTTTCATATATGATATTATATGTATTTCAATGCCATTCTCCCAAATCATCCCACCCTCTCCCTCTCCCACAGAGTCCAAAAGACTGTTCTATACATCAGTGTCTCTTTTGCTGTCTTGTATACAGGGTTATTGTTACCATCTTTCTAAATTCCATATATATGCGTTAGTATACTGTATTGGTGTTTTTCTTTCTGGCTTACTTCACTCTGTATAATAGGCTCCATTTCATCCACCTCATTAGAACTGATTCTAATGTATTCTTTTTAATGGCTGAGTAATACTCCACTGTGTATATGTACCATAGATTTCTTATCCATTCATCTGCTGATGGGCATCTAGGTTGCTTCCATGTCCTGGCTATTATAAACAGTGCTGCGATGAACATTGGGGTATACGTGTCTCTTTCAATTCTGGTTTCCTCAGTGTGTATGCCCAGCAGTGGGATTGCTGGATCATAAGGCAGTTCTATTTTCAGTTTTTTAAGGAATCTCCACACTGTTCTCCATAACAGACCCATCACAAGCACGGAAATTGAAACTGTAATCAAAAATCTTCCAGCAAACGAAAGCCCAGGTCCAGACGGCTTCACAGCTGAATTCTATCAAAAATTTAGAGAAGAGCTAATACCTATCCTACTCAAACTCTTCCAGAAAATTGCAGAGGAAGGTAAATTTCCAAACTCATTCTACGAGGCCACCATCACCCTAATACCAAAACCTGACAAAGATTCCACAAAAAAAGAAAACTATAGGCCAATATCACTGATGAACATAGATGCAAAAATCCTTAACAAAATTCTAGCAATCAGAATCCAACAACACATTAAAAAAATCATACACCATGACCAAGTGGGCTTTATCCCAGGGACACAAGGATTCTTCAATATCCACAAATCAATCAATGTAATACACCACATTAACAAATTGAAAAATAAAAACCATTTGATTATCTCAAAGGATGCAGAGAAAGCCTTTGACAAAATTCAACATCCATTTACGATAAAAACTCTCCAGAAAGCAGGAATAGAAGGAACATACCTCAATATAATAAAAGCAATATATGACAAACCCACAGCAAACATTATCCTCAATGGTGAAAAATTGAAAGCATTTCCTCTAAAGTCAGGAACAAGACAAGGGTGTCCAATTTCACCATTACTACTCAACATAGTTTTGGAAGTTTTGGCCACAGCAATCAGAGCAGAAAAAGAAATAACAGGAATCCAAATTGGAAAAGAAGAAGGAAAACTCTCACTGTTTGCAGATGACATGATCCTCTACATAGAAAACCCTAAAGACTCCACCAGAAAATTACTAGAACTAATCAATGATTATAGTAAAGTTTCAGGATATAAAATCAACACACAGAAATCCCTTGCATTCCTATACACTAATAATGAGAAAACAGAAAGAGAAATTAAGGAAACAATTCCATTCACCATTGCAATGGAAAGAATAAAATACTTAGGAATATATCTGACTATCAAGTTTCATGAAATAGTCTTAAAAGTATTTTCATAGCTCTCTGTTGTTTCTACATATACAGCATTAAATTTCTGTCTTTTCTGCCTCAGTAAAAATGGATTCATATTTCTTCATGACATTTAAATGTATGCATGGGAGATCCTGACTTAAAATATTAATATATTGTACTAGGCAACCAAGTAGTATTGAAGGATTGGTTATCAAACTGCAGAACATCATCAGGTATTGATTTGTGATGGGAATCTTCTACCATGTAATATTAGTTTTCTGTGGCTACCATAGAAAACTGTAGCTAAAAATCCTGGTGGTCTCTGCTAGTCCTCTGCTCATAGTTTCATATGGCGGAAATAAAAATGTCAGCCGATTAGGCCCTTATCAGAATGCACTGGAAAGTACCTATTGCTCACAGTTTCTAGAGGCCTCTCTCTTCTTTGCATGTAAGACCACATTTTTGAGCTAGTCACTGGTGCAACGAATCCTTTTCATACTTGAAATCTCTCCGACTTCCCTTTCTTAATTCATCTCTTTACTACCCTCTTTCCTCATTCATCTGTGACTTTAGCTAGAGAAATTTCTCAGCTTGTAAAGGCCAACGTCATTAGATTAGCTTTGATTATCCAGGTAGACCCAGTCTGCCTATGTTCAAATCCTCAAGCATAATTCACATAAGCATAATCCACACCTGAAGATCTTTCTGCAGGGTACTATTCACAGATTTCAGTGACTCTGGGGTATGGCAGGGTACGTTGTGCTTGTGCATGTTCAGTTGCTTCAGTCATGTCCGACTCTTTGTGACCCTATGAACTGTAGCCTACCAGGCTCCTCTGTCCAGGGAATTCTCCAGGCAAGAATATTGGAGTGGGTCGCCATGCCCTCTTCAAGGGGATCTTCCTGACTCAGGGACTGAACCTCCATCTTTTAAATCTCCTGCATTGGCAGGCAAGTTCTTTACCACCAGTGACCCTTGGGAGGTAAAGATTCATTAATCCTACCACACCACATGTAACACTATGTAACATTTTACAGAGGGAGTAGCTACTAGTGTTTATTTAACCACAGCCAGTGACACTATCAAGGCCCAGCTGGTGTATTTGAAGTTCAGAAAACGTGGTTTGAAATTTCAAAGCCTGTCCTCTAAATGTACACCTGTGCATGCATCATCAGAATGATCCTAATATCTGAATCTCATTTATCATTTCATCTCCCTTTATATAATAATTTTTATACTAATTATTTTATCTTCTAAACTTTCCTGAGACATTGTTCTTGTGTACTAGAATTTATGAGATCTCTATTTATTAATGATATTTGTGCATTTATCTGTATTTTTCAAACTGCCAATACCAGACCACATACACTAGAATCATCTGGAGAATGTGTTAAAATGTAGGATTCTTGTCTCTAATAACATATCCTGAATCAGACTGTGGAGTGAAACCCTGGAATATGCATTGCAATTGCAAATCCAATGCAGAATAAATGATAAATATTAGTCATCTGTGATTTTCACAGATTGTCTCTTTTGTTACAAACTTCTGTTGCCTTATTTCAGCCCATTTACTTTAAAACTGTGGAAGGTGAGGTCCCTGCACAAATTTTGATTTAGTTTCAGAGCTCTTAACCATTTATCAGAAATACTTTTCTTTTAAGCTTTTTGAAGTTGAAGCTGAGAGGTATTAAATTTCTGTGGCAAATTTTCCCCATTAATATCTAGATGCATATATTTTTACTTTCCCTCATTACTGTCTATCATACATTTGAATTTCTTGTCACTTTCTCAAAATTTGTTTCATACAACTTTGTTTCATGGGTTTCTTTTTTTTTTTTTTTTTTTAGCATTTACTATTACTTTTTATTTTATTTTATTTTTTAACTTTACAATATTGTATTGGTTTTGCCATATATCAACATGACTCCGCCACAGGTATACACATGTTCCCCATCCTGAACCCTCCTCCCTCCCCATACCATCCCCCTGGGTCGTCCATGGGTTTCTTAAGGTTTATAAAAATAAACAAGTATAATAGTGTTCTGTGAAACAATAAGTTTGAAAAAAACAGTAGTGCATACTAAGTTGAATAGCCAAAGAACCATCTTCTAAAATCTGGTCTGGACAAAACTGGTAGTATCTGTATTCTGTGGAGCACACAATCAAAATACTCTTTTGTCTTTTCAGATATGCCAATCAGTATTCAAAATATATTCTAGTTTTGCTAAAAGTTATTTTTTACAGTGGAATCCTTTTACATTTTACTCCTTTCACATTTTATATATTATATGAATTGGATAGTTTAATGTCTGGGAGAATCCCAATGCATACTGAATAATTTCAATATGTGTAAATAATCCAATTTAACAACCAGAAATTAATATAAAAATTAAAAGTTTTGAAAACCACTTCAAACACAAGATAGCTATTATGCCATAATGATTACTGATGTGTTATGACTAAGTAATTAAGAAATTACAAAGACAGAAGTCTCTGTTTCAGCAAATTTTTTATTAAACCATTTTAAAATTTTAATTCAGATATAAAAAATTTGTTATAATAACAGTACTACTACCATGTAACATGTACTGAGTGATTTCTTTGTGTCAGTCACAGTGCTAAACATTTTACATGGATTTCTGTCATTCTAGAAAATTATGAAAAAATTCTAATGAGCAAGAATTATAAACTAAAGCACTAACCTAAAGGTAAAAATATGCTTATGTGCCCTGGAGAAATAAACTATATACATTTTAGAGGCTTACTTTATATCTAAACTACAAACTAATTTCATAATAGTCAAACACATATGACCATATAGAATTTAGTGTAAAAGAGCATTACAAAAATAAGAATTACTGATAATGCTGTATATTAAAACAATACAAAACATAAAAGTTGAAATATATTTTTACATATATTACATGTGACATATGTATTCTGTGTCCCTTTTAAACAATTCACATACAGAATAATGTTTATACTATTTACTATTCTGTTTTAGCTACCCATCACACATGTTTATTGAAAATATTTACTTAAAAATGTCAAAGGACTTCAGTGATTTTTAATTTGGGGTGTTATTTTTTATTCTTAGGCTTTGAAAATTTAAACTGCAGTAGCATGAACTTCAATGAAAATATTACAATAGAGAATGAAGTCAATTATGCTTCCAGCAATAGAGTTGAACTGTAGCAAGAGAGATTTATACATTAAAATTATATATATTAAATAGTTTTCTAGTAATTAATACATTAGGTGAATAAAAGAAGATAATGAATCTTAAATACTTTAAATACTTAAATACTTTAAAGGATAAAGGAGATCATAGTTATGAAACATAATATAAGGAGATATAGGCAGAAACTTTTTTTTTGTCTCTTGATCAAGTTCAAATATTTTGCCTTTCAGTTCAGTTCAGTACAGTCGCTCGTCGTGTCCAACTCTTTGTGACTCCATGAATCACAGCACGCCAGGCCTCCCTGTCCATCACCAACTCCTGGAGTTCACCCAAACTCATGTCCATTGAGTCAGTGGTGCCATCCAGCCATGTCATCCTCTGTCGTCCCCTTCTCCTCCTGCCCCCAATCCCTCTCATATCAGGGTCTTTTCCAATGAGTCAACTTGTTGCATGAGGTGGCCAAAGTATTGGAGTTTCAGCCTCAGCGTCAGTCCTTCCAATGAACACCCAGGACTGGTCTCCTTTAGGATGGACTGGCTGGATCTCCTTGCAGTCCAAGGGACTTGCAAGAGTCTTCACAAGCACCACAGTTCAAAAGCATCAATTCTTCAGTGTTCAGCCTTCTTCACAGTCCAACTCTTACATCCATACAGGACCACTGGAAAAGCCATAGTCTTGACTAGACAGACCTTTGTTGGCAAAGTAATATCTCTGCTTTTTAATATGCTATCTAGGTTAGTCATAGGTTTCCTTCCAAGCAGTAAGCGTCTTTTAATCTCATGGCTGCAGTCACCATCTGCAGTGATTTTGGACCCCAGAAAAATAAAGTCTGACACTGTTTCCACTGTTTCCCCATCTATTTCCCATGAAGTGATGGGACCGGATGCCATGATGTTAGTTTTCTGAATGTTGAGCTTTAAGCCAACTTTTTCACTCTCCACTTTCACTTTCAACAAGAGGCTTTTTAGTTCTTCTTCACTTTCTGCCATAAGGGTGGTGTCATCTGCATATCTGAGGCTATTGATATTTCTCCCGGCAATCTTGATTCCAGCTTGTGATTCTTCCAGCCCAGTGTTTCTCATGATTTACTCTGCATATAAGTTAAATAAGCAGGGGGACAATATACAGCCTTGATGTACTCCTTTTCCTATTTGGAACCAGTCTGTTGTTCCATGTCCAGTTCTAACTGTTGCTTCCTGACCTGCATATAGGTTTCTCAAGAAGCAGGTCAGGTGGTTTGGTATGCCCATCTCTTTCAGAATTTTCAACAGTTTATTGTGATGCACATAATCAAAGGCTTTGGCATAGTCAATAAAGCAGAAATAGATGTTTTTCTGGAACTCTCTCGCTTTTTCAACGATCCAGCGGATGTTGGCAATTTGATCTCTGGTTCCTCTGCCTTTTCTAAAGCCAGCTTGAAAATCAGAAAGTTCACGGTTCAAGTATTGCTGAAGCCTGGCTTGGAGAATTTTGAGCATTACTTTACTAGCATGTGAATTGAGTGCAATTGTGCAGTAGTTTGAGCATTCTTTGGGATTGTCTTTCTTTGGGATTGGAATAAAAACTGACCTTTTCCAGTCCTGTGGCCACTGCTGAGTTTTCCAAATTTGCTGGCATATTGAGTGCATCACTTTCACAGCATCATGTTTTAGGATTTGAAATAGCTCAACTAGAATTCCATCACTGCTACTAGCTTTGTTGGTAGTGATGCTTTCTAAGGCCCACTTGACTATACATTCCAGGATGTCTGGCTCTAGGTGAGTGATCACACCATCGTGATTATCTGGGTCGTGAAGATCTATTTTTGTAGAGTTTTTGTGTATTCTTGCCACCTCTTCTTAATATCTTCTGCTTCTGTTAGGTCCATACCATTTCTGTCCTTTATTGAGCCCATCTTTGCATGAAACATTCCCTTGATGTCTCTAATTCTTAAAGAGATCTGTAGTCTTTCCCATTCTGTTGTTTTCCTCTATTTCTTTGCATTGATCACTGAGGAAGGCTTTCTTATCTCTCCCTGCTATTCTTTGGAACTCTGCATTCAGATGCTTATATCTTTCCTTTTCTCCTTTGCTTTTCACTTCTTTTCTTTTCACAGCTATTTGTAAGGCCTCCTCAGACAGCCATTTCGTTTTTGCATTTCTTTTCCATGGGGATGGTCTTGATCCCTGTCTCCTGTACAATGTCATGAACCTCCGTCCATAGTTCATCAGGTACTATGTCTATCAGATCTAGTCCTTTAAATCTATTTCTCACTTCCACTGTATAATTTTGCCTTTAGGGTACCATTAAAGTGAAAGTGAAAGTTGCTCAGTCATGTCCAGCTCTTTGTGACCCAGGCCAGAACACCTGGGGATCTTCTCAACCCTGGAATTGAACCCAAGTCTCCTGCATTACAGGCCTATTCTTTACCAGCTGAGCCACAAGGGAAGTCTGGGAAGACTGGCTATTTAGGTATTGAGATATCTTAATCTACTGCCAAGTTTACTTCCCCTGTGTAACTCCTCCCTCTTCTTTGGGTGGAGTCACAGGCAGAGGATGAGATTATCTTCCCATCTCCTCCCTCTATTGGTTGCTGCTGCTAAATTGCTTCAGTGGTTTCAATTGCTTCTGTGAGACCCCATGGACAGCAGCCCACCAGGCTCCTCTGTCAAAGGGATTCTCTAGGCAAGAATACTGGAGTGGGCTGCCATTGCCTTCTCCACCCTCTATTGGTATCAGCCGTGTGTTCCAGGTTTTCTTGGTTTCATTAGCCACCAATGGCTAGGGGCAGGAAGAGGAGGCACAGCTTGTATGAGGGAGCTAGGATGAGGTCCTGTCTCCCTCACTTCCCTTTCATATCACCCCTTTTGCAGCCAGGTTCCCCCTCATTTTCCTGGATCTAGCCTGGTGATCCTGTTTTCCATGGCCTGCTCCTCCAGTGGTCCTCTCCTGTTTGGTCTGACACTACAGAAGACAATTTCTCAGGTGGCCTTGAACTCCATAGCACAATCCTTTGATTTTTCATCTTTCATGGCTAGATTCATTGGATGTTCCATCTCTAGCATTTTTATCACTAGAAGTCTGACTCTTGGATGGTTTAGACTTCCAGATATCTAGTCTACCATGTTCTGCCAAAGTCCCATCAAATGGCATAGTCCTCTAAGTTTAACTCTCATGACCGAGCTTTTTGGAAATTAGGTTCTGTTTGATCTGGTCCTCTGGGAGACCTGTCTTCAATGCTCAGATCCTCATGGAGTGTCGGCAGGTGTGTCCTGGCCTTTCTGGAACAGTGACCATAGGTTTGAGGCCTTTGGAGGTCTGGCCCTTCCAGAAGTTTTGTCAGTTGCAGGCAGTCCCTCCAAAGGTCTGTTCTCCACAATTTGGCTCTTTGGTGAGCCTCTTCCCTATGACCTGTTTAGCTGATGATGTGGGTGGCTGTGCACAGGTCCCTGTACTTGGCCCCAGCAGTGGTTTTGTCTGTAGTGGCCAGTGACCTTCTAGCTAGGTCATGAGTGCCTCCTCACTCTTGCATTTATTTATGTAAATGAAGTATAGTTGGTTTACTGTATTATATTAGTTTCAGGTGTACAACATAGTAAGTGAATATTTTTATAGAATGTATCAACTTAAAATTATTACAAAACAATGGCTATATTCTCTTTAAGTTGAAAGTATTAAAAAATCCCAATCTAGAGAATTACAAAAATTAGCCTTTTCCCTAAATATCATCTTCATAATGGAATTAAAAGGCACAGTGTTATAATTACTATGTGAATTTGGCTAGGTATATATAAGAATTTATTAATTTTCAAGTTTACTTCTATTATCCAGGAAGATACACATTTTCATTTTATTCACAATAAAACCTGAACAGTACTATTAAACTATGTTTTTCAATGGTAATCAATATCATTTTGAATATTTCTCATTTCCGCACAGTGTAGCACATATATCCTGTATAATAACAGACCTCCACCTTTATTTCTTATCACTGTTTGCCTCAACTCATAAAATGGTCACATGAACATGTATTAAATTTCTACATATACTATGTTATTTTAATTATTCTTCTTTAAATTTCTAGCTCTTCTTGCCTGGCCCACTTATTTATTATTTTTCCAAGCTTTGTGCAGACCTTAATTACCTTTGGAAAGTCATTTATGGAATCCAGCTTTGAACCCAACAATGATCTTTCTCTACATGCTCAGATATGAACACATTTTGTCATTACACTACATTCTGCCATTAAAAAATTTTTTGTTCACACTAGTTTGTGAGAAGCTAGAGGGTATAGAACCTTTTACCTATTTTGTAAATTGCCCTCTATTTTAGTACACTATCCTGGCACACTGCACAATGCTTATTAAATTCAACATACAGGATTATCTGCAGTTCCTAGGGTCACAAAGAGTCAGACATGACTGAATGACTGAACTAAACTGACAGGATTATCTAATAATTTAATCAGTCATGAGGAAAGATTTAATACATATCCCACTTCCCTGGTGGCTCAGTGGTAAAGAATCTGCCTGCAATGCAGGACACCTGGGTTTGATCCCTGGGTTGGGAAGATCCCCTGGAGAAGGAAATGGCTACCCAGTTTTCTTGCCCGGAGAATTCCATAGACAGAGGTGTTTGGTGGGGTAGAGTCCATGGGGTCACAAAGAGTCTGACATGATTGAGCAGTGACATTTTCACTTTCACTTTCCACTTACAAAAGTTTAAAACTCCAGTGAATATGTTAAAAGGTGAATGTGGGCTATGTTTAATCACAGATACATTAAGTGAACAAGGTTTAGGAAAAATTTTTGTCTTTTATTTGAGAAAAGCCATAAATTATAATTAAAGTTATTTTTACTTTCAATGGACATTTTCTTTGCTTTAAAATCTTTACTTTCTTGAAATACATAGTTTCTTTATGAAGCATTTAAAAATGCAAAATTGCTCACGTGGCTTTAAAACAAAAACAAACTAAAACAAAAAAAAAAATTTTGTAAAGCCAGTGACATATGACCTACTTAATCTTTGTGTTTCATATGGATAAGGTGGGATGGAATTCAAGATTGTATTTCATTTTCCAAAAATAGGATGATTAAACATAGTATGTAATCTCATTTCATAATAAATTTTCTCTTTTTATATATGCTGCTAAATGTGTAATATCTGTCAACTGTTCTAATTTATCATTTTGATATGAGTGTTGGAATGAAATTTGAGACAATGATTAATTTAGGATTCTAATTATATGTCAAGATATTTTTGTGTTTGGTACACTCAAAGACCATACATTGTGTTAAGTTATTAAAACTGATAGCATAGAACTAATGGTTTAAAAGAAAAGTATACTATGAGTTTAGTTAAGAACTTCATTTTAGATTTATCTTGATTTCTCAACAAAATGTAAAAAGTTAACAAAATATAATTTTATGTTTATTATTTGACTATAAGCATGATGGCATTAAATTAAATTTGAAATGATTTCTTCCCTATACAAATAATTATCCTTTTAACAGAGCACCATTTAATATGATAAAGAAATAAATACAAGTAAAATAAAATGTGCAAATCAAATATTTCAATAAGAACAATAAATAGCATCCAATGGGTATATGTTCTATATTAGATAAAAATATTTTTTTCTGCATGGAGAAATAATTATGTCATAAAATCTTATTTTTAGTACTTATTATACAAGTCTTAGCTTTGAGTGCATTTTTAATAATTTCCCCCATACCACATAAGACAACATAGTTTACCCCAATAAAATGTATACTTTTCCTATATAGTGTGATATGTTATCTTGTCTGGAATATTCTTTAGGTTTTGTGTTTTCTTTAATATGAATTAACCTCAAGGCATTGATTGTCAGACTCTTAGAGAACTAAATATTCCTCAGTTATTGTTCTTTTATCTAATTATTAAATTAATGATGATATTTCCAACTATGTAGTTAAGATTATTGAGTATTTCTAAATATATATATATTTTTCTTCATTTTCATTTGTATATATAATAATTATTTTGGTTATCTAATGCTTAAAATTGAAGATTTTATTTCTCATTTTGCAGCATGCTCTTTTGGTTGTCAAGCACTAGCTATGATTTGCTATGTTTTATACAATATTGTGCTTTGCTATATAGACATATCATATGCACTTATTTCTCATACGGATATTAAAAGGATTTTTCCACAAAATGATCCTTCCTATCTATATTGGTTTTATATTACTGCATAATAAATTACCACCATTTAGCAAACTAACATAAGTTATAATCTCATAGTCCTATAGTTGAGAAGTCTGGGAGGGGTCAGCTGGGTTCTTAGCTCAGATCTCACAAATCTGCAGTCAGGGTGTTGGCTAACACTGTTATTACACCTAAGACCAGGGTCCTATTCCAAGTTTACTAGTTGCTGGTAGAATGTATTTTCCTGCCAGTGGTATGATTAAGGTTCCTATTTCTTACCAGTGATTGATCAGGAATTTTAGATTTTATGGGCTTCTTGTGGTTCTTTACCACCCAAAGACAGTTTGAAACATGGCTTTCTTCTTACTTAGAGCGCTTTTCTCACAGTTGCTCTTTAGTTGATTAACAAAGAAGCCTTGTCATATAGCAGTCACAGGAGAGACTGCCCTGTCAACATGGCCACATAATGTAACCTTTTGAAGGGCGGTAACCATTCCATCATATCTATAGGTTCCACCAGCACTCATGTGGAGGGTATGGGAATCCTGGAGCCCATCTTAGAATTCTGCCTAGCATATCATGTTGAGAGACTCATTTAGGTAATTGTTCAAAATGGGATAGAAAATACAAGAAGAGAAAGAACAGAAAGTTAAAAGATTTATTTTATCATTTGAGAACTATCTTTAGCTGAAAAGAGATATGGTTAATATAGTTTTTATATTTTTTTCTCTTCACTTTGGTAAATTGATTTATTTTAAATTAGTAAGTAGCACATCACTATATTCTATTGCATAAGTTAAATTTAATTGTAACCTTATAGTATGCTTCAGATGTTTTTTAAGATAATTATAATTTAATATGAATTTATTTTGTAAATAGCATATCTTTTTTCTTAGTAAGAAATATAAGATAATGGGAAAAAAAAAACTTACAAGGTCTAGTACTTAAGGCTTACTTTATCATGCAGATGCTGTGAGGCTCAGTTCTTCATAATGTAATATAATACTGATTCCACAAGGTTGTTTGGAAGATCAAGGGAGTTAATGATGCAATATTCAAAGAGCAGTGCCTGATACTTAAGTAGCACTTAATAATTATTAGCTAGTATCTTTGCTTTTCTGGGTCTTCCCTGATAGCTCAGTCAGTAAAGAATCTGCCTGCAGTGCAGGAGATTTGGATTTGAGCCCTGGATCGTGAGGATCCCCTGTAGAAGGAAATGGCAACCCAGTCCAGTATCCTTGCCTGGAAAATCCATGGACAGAGAAACCTGGTGGGCTGCAGTCCAGGTTGAAAAGAGTCGGGCATGACTGAGAAACTAACACTGAGGAACTGAGGAACTTGCTTTTCTACCATATATATATACTATTATATATTGGTAACATTAATATGTGTTCATATATATTATAATGTTTGGTCATGTCATATAAACTCTGAATTTCCACTTTCTCAAAAGGAACAGTATATCTAGCTATTTGTTTTATCTTTCTTGAAGTGTTGTTCAAATAAGAAAATGGATGTGACAATTTAACCAAGTGTTATTTGGGCTAAAGAAGTTAGGAAATATATTCCTGGGTTTCCTAGGAATTATAGAGCTGCCAGTGGGGTGATCCATTTCCAGTGTGAACCAAAGGAAGAAATGACAGTTTTCACAGACATGTGCTATGCTCTTCCAAGGACAAAGCTCAAATTCCTGACAGGGCTAAGTAATCCACTTAAGAGTTGCAGCTCAGAGCTAACAGGTCAGTGCTAGAGACAGAAACTGGAGCATGACAAGGCAGTCAGTTCCATCAGTTTGAAAAAGATGATGCAACAAAAGAATGCCAAGTTTAGTATAGAAATTAACTGAATAATACTTGTTACATAAACATAGATCTTTAAGCAAGCACATAAACAAAAATCCATAAAACATGCATGAATAATTATAAGGGCCCTGAAACAAAGAACAAGCATCTTCATAAAGACGTTGTTACTAGAAGAGGTGATGTTGTTGTTCAGTTGCCCAGTTATGTACAACTCTTTGTGACCCCATGGACTGCAGCATGCCAGGCCTCCTTGTCCTTCACCATCTCCTGGAGTTGGCCCAAGTTCATGCCATCTCATCCTCTGAAATCCTCTTATCCTTCTGCCCTTAACCTTACCAGCATCAGCGACTTCTCCAGTGAGTTGCCTGTTTGCATTAGATGATCAAAATACTGGAGCATCAGCTTGAGCATCTGTCTTTTCAATAAATATTCAGGGTTGATTTCCCTTAAGACTGACTGGTTATATCTAGATTTCCAAGGGACTTTCAGGAGTCTTCTCAAGCACCACAGTGTGAAGGCATATATTCTTTGGCACTCTGCCTAAAGAAGAGGTGATATCTACAATCAAAATTAACAATATGTGCAAATTGAAAGCTTTTGGTCATTTTGATTAAGTATAATTATTTCTTCTTAGTGACAAAGAGATAACAGAAACTATTAATCTATCTTTAAAAAATCTTATAGTTCTATGTGGATCAAAAATCAACAGTTAGAACCCTGTAAGGAACAATTGATTGGTTCAGGATTGAGAAAGGAGTATGACAGGGCTTTCTGTTGTCACCCTGTTTATTTAAGCTGTACACTGAGCACATCATGAGAAATGCTGATCTGGATGAGTTACAAGCTGGAATCAAGATAGGTGGAAGAAGCATGAACAATCTCAGATATGGGGATGATACCACACTAATGGCAGAAAGTAAAGAAAAACTAAAGAACCTTTTGATGAAGGTGAAGGAGGACAGCGAAAAAACTGGCTTAAAACTAAGTATTAGTAAATCTAAGATGATGGCATCTGGTCCCATTATTTCATGGCAAATAGAAGGGGAAAATGTGGAAGTAATGACAAATTTTCTCTTGTGTGGCTCTAAAATCACTGAAGATAGTGAATAGAGCCATGAAATCAGAAGAAGACTGCTTTTTGGCAGGAAAGCTATGACAAACATAGACAGTGTGTTGAAAAGCAGAGACATTACCCTGCTGACAAAGGTCTATATAGTTAAGACAATGGTCTTCCCAGTGGTCACGTATGGTTGTGAGAGCTGGACCAAAAAAAAGGCGGAATACCAAAGAATTGATGCCTTCGAACTGTGGTGCTGGAGAAGAGTCCTGAAAGTGCCTTGGAAAGCAAGGAGATCAAACCAGTCAATCTTAAAGGAAATAAACTCTGAACACTCATTGAAAGGATTGAGACTGAAGCTGAAGTTCCAGTATTTTGGTCATTTGATGTAAACAGCCAACTCATTGGAAAAGTCCCTGATGCTGGGAAAGTTTGAGGACAGAAGGATAAGAGGGCATCAAAGCATGATATGGCTAGATGGCATCACCAATGCAATGGACATGAATCTGGGCCAACTCCAGGAGATGGTAAGGGACAGGGAGGTCTGGTGTGCTACAGTCCATGGTGTTGCAAAGAGTCGGACACGACCGGGTGACTGAACAACAAGAACAACATAGTTCTGTGTTGAGTATTAGTTGCTCAGTTGTGTCCGACTCTTTGTGACCCCATGGACTTCAGCCCACCAGGCTCCTCTGTCCATGGGATTTTCCAGGCAAAGTCACTGGAGTGGGTGGCCATTTTGTATCTACAAATTGTTAAGAACTGTAATGGTTCTGACATTTTATCCTACTTGAAATTTAACCAGTAAACCTGCCACAGTTTCATGGATGCTGGTAGAAGACACAAAATTGCTGAGCCAAGGACAAAGGACTGTATTATATACAGCAACAGAAATAGAGTATCAGCAAGTATTCAGGTTCAAGGAATCTCAGTTCTCACAGGACAATGAGAAGAAGGTCAGGTGATGCCCATATACACAGTGGGCTGTGTACAGGAGAGGAACTCTGAGTTTAGGGAAATAGGATCTTATGTATTAGTAAGTAAACAGGCCTTTGCTCTGGAGTAAGGGAATATTTTCATATTGCTGTTGAGCAGAAAGAGCTAGTACCTCAGCTTATAACATGTGGAAAACATGAGAGACATTACTTTGCCAACAAAGGTTCATCTAGTCAAGGCTATGGTTTTTCCTGTGGTCATGTATGGATGTGAGAGTTGGACTGCGAAGAAGGCTGAGCACCAAAGAATTGATGCTTTTGAACTGTGGTATTGGAGAAGACTCTTGAGAGTCCCTTGGACTGCAAGGAGATCCAACCAGTCCATTCTGAAGGAGATCAGCCCTGGGATTTCTTTGGAAGGAATGATGCTAAAGCTGAAACTCCAGTACTTTGGCCACCTCATGCAAAGAGTTGACTCATTGGAAAAGACTCTGATGCTGGGAGGGATTGGGGACAGGAGGAGAAGGGGACAACAGAGGATGAGATTCATGGGGTCACAAATAGTCGAACACGACTGAGCGACTGATCTGATCTGATCTGATCTGACTATAGGTTTGATGCTGCTGCTGCTGCTGCTAAGTTGCTTCAGTCGTGTAATAGTCTAGTTGATCTGGGGAGAGATGATAGTTGTTAGGACTCTAGGTTACTAGTAGTTAAGATGGTGGGAAATTTAAGATTCAAGACATATTTTGATTCAATATTTGCCTTTGAATTAGATGTAAGTTGCTAGAATAAGAGAGGAATAAAGCATGACCCCAAAGTTTTTGGACCTAAACATTTGAATTGTGTTGTGCGACCCCATAGATGGCAGCCCACCAGGCTCCACCATCCTTGGGATTCTCCAAGCAAGAACACTGGAGTGGGTTGCCATTTCCTTCTCCAATGCATGAAAGTGAAAAGTGAAAGTGAAGTTGCTCAGTCGTGTCCAACTCTTCGAGACCCCATGGACTGCAGCCTACCAGGCTCCTCTGTCCAGGGGATTCTCCAGGCAAGAGTACTGGAGTGGTTTGTCATTGCCTTCTCTGACTATAGGTTTGAGGCTTCCCCAATGGCTCAGAAGGTAAAGAATCCACTTGCAATGCAGGAGATACTGGTTTGATCCTTGGGTGAGGAAGATACTCTTAGGAGGGCATGGCAACCCACTCCAGTATTACTGCTTGGAGAATCCCACCGACAGAGGAGCCTGGAGGGCCCCAGGCCATGGGGTTACAAAGAGTTGGACATGAATGAAGCAACTGTGTACAGCACAGCAACTGCACAAGTTTATGCATAATGATGTAACTTACATACATCATGAAATGATTACCACAATACTCTTAAATATAAAATTTAAAGAATAGAAAACTGTAATTTTTCCTTGTCATGAGAACTCTTTATAAAGACAAAAATGCTATTATTCTATCAATAAACAAGGCATGGAATACAGTATTACCTATTTACTAACGCCTTCCAAATAATATAAGCACCTATGAGTTCTGGAAGTTATATTGTGTTTGTTCATGTGTGCTCAGTTGTGTCCAATTCTTTTCGACCCGTGGACTATAGCCTGGCTGGCTCCACTGTCCATGGGATTTTCCAGCAAGAATACTGGCTTGCATGCATGTGTGCTAAGTCACTTCAGTCATGTCTGACTCTTGAGGCTCTGTGGACCATATAGCTAGCCAGGATCTTCTGTCCATGAGATTGCCATTCCCTCCTCCAGGGGATCTTCCCAAACCAAGGATGGAACCAGCATCCCCTGCATTGCAGGCAGATTCTCTATCACTGATCTACTGGGGATGCCCCAGGAATACTGGAGTTTGTTGCTATTTCCTCCTTGGGAGAATCTTTCCAACCCAGGGATTGAACATGTGTCTCCCATGTCTCCTAAACCAGCAGGTAGATTCTTTATAGCTGAGTCACCTAGGAAGTCCCGTATTAGGTAGTGGAAATCCTTAAATATGGCTCTCGGGATGCTTTTGATTTGGTGGAGGAAAAAGAAAGAAAGGCAATTAATATCCTAACATCTACAAAAGTATTTAAATCCTTTTATATTGACACAAACTTATTTGGTCAGATAAATATTATTCTCATCTACAGTAAAGAAAAACAACACAATAACTTAAAGATAGCAATACGCTGGAGCTGGCTCAGAGGGCATCAGTTTCTTTCTTCAGTTGCTTCTCCTGAAACTTTCTTGTCCCTGGATTTACTAGTAGCATGTAGGACTCGCATGTGGTACATTTCTCCTTATTTGGATAATTGCATATTTTGACATATTCATTTAGGATAGTAAATATTTATTTTAGACAAAGAATCAGAGGCTTAATAACATAGTCTCTGCATAAATTATTTTGTTTTCTTTTAAAAATTGATATATTATTAACACATTATAAAATAAACAGTAAAAATATACAATTAAGACATTTAAAGTGAAACACTTTTAATTTATAAACTAATTCCTATGTATTATTATAACTAATTTTTTTAGGAAACACATTTAGAGGTAAAATTACACATAAACACTTCTTTAAAATGATACAATCTTTGTATTTTCAGTTTTAAAACCACCATAGTTTCAGTAGTTTTTATGGCATATATTCTGATTTTGATCTTATGGCTTCCTCCCATTAGTAGGGCTAAACATGGTACTTTTCCAAATACCATGCCTTCATTCAAATGGCATTTATTTATTTATTTTTTTAAACATCATCATTGAATGAATACTTGGCTAGGTAAATAAATGTGAGCCAACTATGATCCATGATGGCTTTAATATTGTTTGTTACTATAAATATGATCTGAATTATTGGATCTTAAAGTATGCCTAAAAGTTTCAGGTAAATGAGAATTCTCAGGATTTCCACTCTATCTTCATTTTTACCTCTTCTATTTAAAAATAATGAGGATGTTGTCTCCATTTTTGACAAATAGAACTTCAATTATGCCTCACCATCTTTGGCCAGATGATGAGTATTATTATTTAATGTTGTAAGGGTAAATCTAAATTCAAACTTAAAACTCTTAGAAGAATATAATAGCCTTTCTCATAGCCAAATTCATTTTTATGTTAATGGGGTATTTTGTTGAAACTAATGGATCATTAGTGTCCTATGGATAGAAGGTTCTGGAAGCAGCTTTCACAAATGATTTGAACTTAAATGTGATGTTTGAACATTATTATCTGTATTTATGGTAGCTTTATAAAATTTGAAGTGAATTATGGAGTGCTGGAACTAGCTATACGCTGGGAACATTTGCAGTGAATGTGTATCTAAAGCTTTTACAATTTTACTTAATCTTTTGAGTTCAGGTTTCAATCTTTTTCCTTGAATGGCTAAAATTGAAAAGGATTCTGAAATATTTTCTATATTTCAACTTTAATTTTCTGGTTGTACTCTAAGAATATTCAGAAAATTCAAGGAGATTGAAATGATTACAGTTGGCTTTCATTTACTTTTTCTTATTAGATGAAAATAGGAACACAGGCTAGTAAATCTCCTCAGTTTTCTGGTTGAAAATTAAGAAAACAATATTCAATTTATTAATAAATATGATTCCAATTAAACTAACTTTTTTAGCCCTTATGCAGTGTGATCAAGGAGAAAGCTTACTGAATTTCCACAGACATGTTAAAAATTCACTAGACAGTCAATGGCATGCACTTACTTTCATCAGAAAATTTTTTAAATAATTTAACAGTCAGACTAGATAGTAGAGGCCCTACCCCTAACAAATTTCATGATCCTCAATACATTAAATGTTTCTCACCTTCAGAGGTAAGAAAGGAAAACTAACTAAATGGTTTCAAAAATTTCCTCCAGATATTAACTTCTATGAACTTTAATAGTAAGGAGAAGAGATATAGACTAATTTTTTCCAGCTTTATTGGGATCTGACTGACAAATAAAAATTATATGTATTTAAGGTTTATAATAGGATATTTAAATATATTTATACATTGTGAAATGATTACCACATTCTAGCTAATTAACATAGCCATCATGGAAAGGTAAATTATTTCATGTGCCAAACTTTCTGGAAAAGATGGGATAAAAATGTTTAAGTGGTGTGGGATGGATGAGTTTGTTCACTTTAAAAGGAATACTGGACAACTTCAAGAAATCGTAAGTAGTTAATCATAGTGGGTAGCAACAGCATAAGGAGGAGAAGGACCCAAAGGAAAAATCAAGCTATCACTCAGCAGACAGGTTGGAAAATGTATATGTGAAGTCAAGTCTGTGGACAATCGCATCACAACTGCGTCATATTTAGGATATTTTAATTTCTGAAAAGCTGTGTCAGTTTGGGCATCTGCAGGTCAAAAGTGGGTGAAGTATAATGAAAGGTATGATATCTAACTGTAGAGAAACAGGTCATGTCAGTTATAGGGAAAGAATGGAAACTTTTTAATTTTTATTTCTTAAATTTCAGTTTATTGAGGTAAAATTGACAAAATTGTAAGAATCTTACAATTATATCTTAAATTATTCTTAAATTAATAAGAATTATATCTTAAATTAATTCTTAAAAGTATCTTAAATTATATCTGGAAGAAAAGTCATGTAACTAGATCCTAGGATAAGAGGAAGGGTGGTGCATAAACTAGCAAAGCAACAACATAAATTTTAGTCTGCACACAAGAGCTAAATGTACTTCCTATCTTTCTTCGTGTATTGGAATAAGTTTTAGATGGCCTAGTTTGCTTCAGTTGAAAAATAATTCTTTCAGAACATGATGCAGGATCATAACCCATGAAAATCTCTCACAGAAAGGAAGAGATTAAGTAAAGAGAAAAGAGTTGAATGAAGAGCAAATGGACCATTTAAAGTAGGAGAAAAATATAGAATAGTAGGGTATGATTAAATATTCTCATGTGAAACTGTTTTAAAGTTAGAAAGTGAGGTAGAGGGAAAATGGAGAATTACATAATGATGAAGCACAAAAGAAAAAATAACCTTAAAATTGATTTTAAGGCAGAAGAAGAATATCAATTGTCCTTGGCTAATGACAAAATTAACCACTATATATACCATTACTTCATGGGAAATGAAGGGGAAAAGGTGGAAGTAATGACAGATTTCCTCTTCCTGGGCTCTAAAATCACTGCAGATAGTGACTGCAGCCATAAAATCAGAAGAGACTGCTTCTTGGCTGGAAAGCCATTACAAAGCTAGACAGTGTGTTGTAAAGAGGAGACATTACTCTGATGACAAAGATCCATATAGTCAAGACTGTGGTCTCCACAGTGGTCATATATAGTTGTGAGAGCTGGAATGAAAAGGCAGAGCATCAAAGAATTGATGCCTTTGAACTGTGATTCAAAGCCTGGAGAAAACTTCTGGAAGTCTCTTGGAGAGCAAGGGGATCAAACCAGCCAATCTTAAGGGAAATCAACCTTGAATCATTGGAAGGACTGATGCTGAAGCTGAAGCTCCAGTCTTTTGGTCATTTGATGCAAATAGCTGATTCATTGGAGAAGTTCCTGATGCTGAGAAAGACTGAGGGCAGAAGGACAAGAGGTCATCAAAGGATGAGATTGGCTGGATGGCACCACTGATGCAATAGACATGAACTTGGGCAAACTTTGGGAGATGGTGAGGGACAGGGAAGCCTGGCATGCTGCAGTCCATGGGGTCACAAAGAGTCAAACAGGATTGGGAGACTGAACAACAACAACAACATATACCAATGGAGAGATGATAGAACAGAAAGGAAAGTTTGACAAGGAATTCATATAAAAAAATTGATTAAATTTTAATGTCCTCAGCAATCCATATTGAGAGAGACACTGAATTATCAGGTGCATCAAGCCAGAAGCAATGTAAGTCCTAGTTTGGGAAATCTGACATGATAAGTTCGGCCTATGCTTTGGTTTAGTTCATATCTGGGTTTACATTCTGTGCTTTGCTTTCAGTTTAACATCCATAGTATCGATGAGTTCTAGTTATGAGAACAAAGTTCCTATTCTTTGGCAGTCAAACTGAACATTTGTTTCTTATGCCCAAGTTAATTCTCTCTTATGCCCTTTCCAATTCTCTATTTACATGTCTGCCTTGAATTTTTACTACTAGGGATTCCATAATATTTTGATACATTATAGGGAGCTAGTGTCAAATTCAGGTACTGGTCTATTTTTTTGGTCTGTCCACCACTCTTTGGGATTCTTAATCTGCAATGTGTCACTATGTGATGTTTATGGTTTTGAAAAACAGAACCTAGCAATTTAATAAAACATGTATTTTGAAATGTAATAATTTTCTGATAGAGGCTTTCCCCAAATTTATGATTTTAGTATACAAATGAAATCTTGCTAGTCATAGAAGAGATGTCATGGAGAGTAGACAAAATTTGAAGAGATGAAAATGGTGTTTTGTTTCGTTTTGTTTTTGCTTTGCTTTTTTGAGTTTGAGTTTGTGGGAGAACATCCTATCTGTATAGAAACAGACATATTTGCAAGTTTTCTGAATGTGAAATATTGAAGAAAAGGAAAAGAAGGTGAAAAATAAAGATTTTCATAAAATTAGAAAAAATCAGAGGTCTAAATTGACATATGTTTAGTATTTTTTCCATATAATTTCAACTTCCTGTGTGTGTACACATAAAGAAAATATAGAAAGAATTTTTAATCTTTTGTGGACCATTGTTTGTTATTGGTGATATATAAGCAGATCCATAAAGAGTGACACTTGCTGTGAAAACCAATGTTCCAGACATTGGTTTATAGTTTATGAGTATTGATTCCATCAGGGAGAAACTGGACAATATTGATTTTGACAAGTGGACAGAGTCAGAAAAGAAATGACAATTAAGAGGTAAGGAATTTGAAGAAATTAGAAACACAGTTTTCAAGAAGTCATGAATATTCTTTGGAAAGTTGGTCTCAGTTTTAAGGATTTGTTACTGTCTCAGAGATAATAACAGCAGTCTGAAATAAGATAAAAAGAGTAAATTGCACTTTATGGTATCTGTGAGAAATTTAACTATATTTGAACATAATATATGAGTGCTGATTAAATACCAAATTTCTCTGAAGGAGTTACTTGGTCAGATCATGCCTAAATTATTTTATGTACACACTTAGGAAATTCATGGGAGTTCTGAGGGAAAAGTATGACATTTATTTTTAAATTTTTATGAAGATATGAAACCTCTGTTAAATGAATCAGGGCAATGATCAGATTATAGGGAAATGAGGTCACTAAAACTGATGCATTTTACCTTTTAATTTCCTGACAAATCTCTAGCATGCAGGTCAAAAATCATTTTGATTTTTGGATATCAGATTCTTTTAGTTATTTAAACTAGTACTTTTATAATAGGTTATTTAACATAGCTAAAAGATGGAAATCCCAAAGCAAATACCACCTTAGGAAATTCTCTTATTTAAGACATTACATCTAAGAACACCTTTTTTTTTAGGTAACGAAGAAGGTGTTTTCTTTAAAAAAGAAAAAATGAAAGTTAAGGAGAAAGAAAGCTATGTATTTCATATTACTTTTCTCCAGACTTAAGAATTCTGAGTACTCAGTGAGAGGCTTAGGTCACAGTCTAGAGTGAAGGACTCATAAAATAAGTTGCTCAGTTGTGTCTGACTCTTTGCAACCCCAAAGACTGTAACCTACCATGCTCCTCAGTCCATGGGATTTTCCAGGCAAGAATACTGGAGTGGGTTGCCATTTCTTAATTCAGTTTGAATTTATCCTAAAATTCGCTTTCACCTGTGGATAATCACGACGGTGTGATCACTCGTACGATGGTGTGATCACCTAGACCAGACATCCTGGAATGTGAAGTCAAGGGGGCCTTAGAAAGCATCACTATGAACAAAGCTAGTGGAGGTGATGGAATTCCAGTTGAGCTATTTTAAATCCTAAAAGATGATGTTGTGAAAGTGCTGCACTCAATATGCCAGCAAATTTGGAAAACTCAGCAGTGGCCACAGGACTGGAAAAGGTCAGTTTTCATTCCAATTCAAAAGAAAGGCCATGCCAAAGAATGCTCAAACTACTGCACAATTGCATGCATCTCACACACTAGTAAAGTAATGCTCAAAATTCTCCAAGCCAGGCTTCAGCAATACATGAACTGTGAATTTCCAGATGTTCAAGCTGGTTTTAGAAAAGGCAGAGGAACCAGAGATCAAATTGCCAACATTCTCGGGATCATCAAATTAGCAAGAGAATTCCAGAAAAACATCTATTTCTGCTTTACTGACTATGCCAAAGCCTTTGACTGTGTGATCACAATAAACTGTGGAAAATTCTTCAAAATATGGGATTACCAGACCGCCTGACCTGCCTCTTGAGAAACCTGCATGCAGGTCAGGAAGCAACAGTTAGAACTGGACATGGAACAATTGACTGGTTCCAAATGGGAAAAGGAGTATATCAAGGCTATATATTGTCACCATGCTTATTTAACTTATATGCAAAGTACATCATGAGAAACGTTGGGCTGGAAGAAGCACAAGCTGGAATCAAGATTGCCGGGAGAAAAAAAATAACCTGGTATGCAGATAACACCACCTATGGCAGAAAGTGAAGAAGAACTAAAAAGCCTCTTGAGGAAAGTGAAAGAGGAGAGTGAAAAAGTTGGCTTAAAGCTCAACATTCAGAAAACTAAGATCATGACATCTGGTCTCATCACTTCATGGCATATAGATGGGGAAACAGTGTCAGACTTTATATTTCTGGGGTCCAAAATCACTGTAGATGGTGATTGCAGCTATGAAATTAAAAGATGCTTACTCCTTGGAAGGAAAGTTATGACCAACTTAGATAGCATATTAAAAAGCAGAGACATTACTCTGTCAACAAAGTCCCTCTAGTCAAGGATATGGTTTTTCCAGTGGTCATGTATGGATGTGAGAGTTGGACTATAAAGAAAGATGAGTGCAGAAGAATTGATGATTTTGAATAGTGGTGTTGGAGAAGACTCTTGAGAGCCCCTTGGACTGCAAGGAGATCCAGCCAGTCCATCCTAAAGGAGATCAGTCCTGGGTGTTCATTGGAAGAAATGATGTTGAAGCTGAAACTCCAATACTTTGGCCACTTGATGTGAATAGTTGACACATTTGAAAAGACCCTGATGTTGGGAAAGATTGAAGGCAGGAGGAGAAGGGGACAACAGAGGATGAGATGGTTAGATGGCATCACCGACTCAATGGACATGAGTTTCGGTAAACTCTGAGAGTTGGTGATGGATAAGGAGTCCTGGCGTGCTGCGGTCCAAGGGGTCGCAAAGAGTCGGACATGACTGAGCAACTGAACTGAACTGAACTGATGGCATAATTTATGATTTTTACTGTTTCTGTCTCTCCACATCTATCATAAGTATACTATCATTATCATAAGGCCACTGATAATCACAGAAATTATTGGCTGGTTATTTAAAAAGGCTATCCATTTATACATTTATTAATAATGGAAGTTCCATAAGATAATAAGCATGCTTAAGTCATTGTTAATTCTCAATCACATTTTGAACACAGTAGATACTGAAATACTCTATTTCTTCTTCATTACTTTTCTATAAGGGCTTCCCAGGTGGCTCTAGTGGTAAAGAACCCGCCAGCCAGTGCAAGAGACAGAGACGCAGGTTGTACCTCTGCGTCAGGAAGATTCCCCTTGAGGAGGGCATGGAAACCCACTCCTGTATTCTTGCCTGGAGATTCCCATGGACAGAGGAGCCCGGCAGGCTACAGTCCATAGGTTGGCAAAGAGTCAGTCACACCTGAAGTAACTTAGCATGCACGCATGCACTCTTGTAAACAGTATTAAAAGAAAAAAATCTTGTTAGCTTAATTCCTAGCTGGTAGCCCCTCTACAAGGCTACTATTTTTACATTTTCCTGAGGTTATATAATTTCTATTTTATTTATTTTTAATACCCAGTTGTGACCATGTTAAATGGCTATTTTCTCTGTTAGTTGGAAGTCAATTTATTTTTGCTATGATGGTATAAGTTACTCAACTAGTGGTTTCTGTTCCAGTAAAAGACCATTAAACTCTGTGATATTTGGCAGTTCCCATTTGACACTTTCATGCTCCTTATCTATTATATTCAACCCATAATACTCATCTATCTAAAAATACACTGAATGCATTCTCTGCATGTTATTTTTTCTATATCTACTTCATCAAATGTATTGTCCGCATTTTTTTCTGTATTTATTTCATCAAATTACTGATATTTGGGGGGTTATATAGCTCAAAGCTAGGTAGAGCATTTGACTGTAGGGGACTGATGTGTTTGATCCTATCTCTACCACTTTCCCTCAACTCTGCCATCTATATATACCCTCTCTTCCTTTAGGTCCAAACTCTGTGTATAAAATGGGTACTTAAAAAACGCACATTTGTTTGTGCCACCTTAAAGTTTAAATTATCAGTAGTTTCCCATGAGTTTCAGCATTAAAACCAAAAATTCTTAAGTTTATTTGAAATTCCCTATAAAATCTGTTTACTGTGAGCTGATTTTCTTCTCCAGCTTCCTACAGTATATCTGTTCCTTTCTTTTTCTATAGTTCTCTTGAAACAACCACATTTCCTTCAGGGTTAGAACTTGTTATACTCACCTTAATAACCACCAGGTCAGGTCCTTAACAGTATATCTTTCTTTGTTTTTAATATATTAAATTTAAATACTGTTATAAACCCTCCATTTCAGTGATAGGCAGAATCTAAATTTTGGAATTTTTATCTGATCTCCATTACTTGTTGCAGGAGAGTTGGGTGAGGATGTCAGAAAGGAATTCTCAGAAATACAATTATGTCTAATCATCCTTTGCTGCTCTCTGACATTCTCTGACATCAGGCCAGGAAACTGCTATTCTTGTTTTACTTTCTTCTTGTATCCCTAGTACGTAAGAACAGGGCATAGCATAAAGCCTAATATGTAGTTATTTGTTGAATTAGTAAAAGTGTTTATGCTTATCGATTAAGTTCTTTTACATCTTTAAGCTAAACCCACACCTCAATTATTCTGTTTCTGCATACGTAGATAAAAGAATAACCCTGTTTCCTGGTGGGTCACTGGCTCACATTTCCTATAAACTGGTTTTTAAATTATTGCTTTCTTTCTTCAATACAATTGTCATAGATTAATTCTGCTTTTTCTAGCAACGAGACCCATAAAGACTTACTTATACTTATGGTAAGTGTTGTTATTTTTTAGTTGCTAAGTCATGTCTGATTTTTCTGCAGCCCCATGGACTGTAGCCTACCAGACTCCTCTCTCCATGGAATTTCCACATCAAATACTTTAGAGCCTAGGAAAATAATGCAACTGGGCAACAGTAAAGCACATTGGGTAATGAGAGGATTCACATATGACATATAAATGCAGTCAAATTCATTTTGAAAATGCTCTTTCAAACAAACATCTTCAGACCAAACTCCATATATCTACCACCAGATTTTCACTGTTGAAAAGGTTTGCTAGCCTAGTAGTATAAATATTTTTACCTTATTGTAATTTGATTTAAAAAATAGAAAAAAAATCACAATTCAATTAGATTATTTCTAGTGTATTCCCTGTTTCAATAAATATCTAATACTTAAGGGGAGTCATAAGAAACTGTTAGATGGTGAAAGGTCTCAGGAGTTCTCCAAGGTAAACTGTCCAGAAGATTATCTTACCTAATATTAAATGGGACCTTAAATTTCAAATATTTCCAAGCCAAACACTCACTGTCCGTTAGCTCAACTGTCTAAGATTTTACGATTTTCACAGAGTATACCTTAATACACAATATGAATAACTTGTTTCTTTTTTTCTAGCGAGGTCAATTAAGCTCACATTTTCAGCAATTGCAGTTACATTTATTTTATTTTTTTCTGAGTGTTAAAATTTTTATATTAAGGCATTTTTTAAAGAGAAGTATTAGATTTACAGCAAAATTAAGGCTAAGCTACAGAGACTTTCCTCAAACCCCCTACTTTTTAAACAATTTAAAAATATTTTAAATATTGTACCACATTAAAAATAATTATGCTAACAATTCATTTTCTCAACATGGAGATACATGAACAATAGGAATTCCAAACATTGAAACAAATTAGAATTAATTTTAATCTAAATTATTTTCCAAATTATTACTTTTATAGTATGGCACATATGAAGTAGATACATTATGCTTTGTCACTATTTTTAAGCATGTGTACAGCACATTTCCTGAAGATCCCAGTTCAAAACAGCAACCAAGTGCTTCACTATTTCATCACCACTTATGAGACATACAACATTTTTAATAAATCAGCTAATTCATAGGTCAAAATAATAATACTACAACAAAGTAGATTTCTGAAATTTTATTCTGTGAATGTCTCCCAAGATTCAAATGCAATGTGGTTCCCTACTTAATTATAGTTCTAAATGTCTTTAAAATCATGGTTCTGCCTATTGCCTTAATCTCCCACATTTTCAGATACATGCAAAAGATAATATGACTTACTTAAGAAGATTCCAGTCATTTGCAAGAGGTAGAAATTTTAACATAGGTTTTACTATATTTCAATTATATCATTGGTTATTATTACAAAATGTTAATGTACAACTCTCCCAATGTAACTGCTATTGTTTTAATTCTTTTATATTACTAACGGAAGGCATAAAATTATATGCATTGCTAGTAAGTTAGTTAAAAACTTGTCTCTATTATAGGGAGGTAACAATTCAATGTGGTAATTTTAAATTCATAAAGAATAAGCCCAAAATCATGAATACACGGTGCTTATGGACATTTTCTTCTCATAAAAGCAGCCAGACACTGAAAAAAAATTTTTTTCAGCATTCCAAAATTAATCAAAAACTTGCAGCAATCCAAGGAATGTTTATTCAAGGAAAATGGTTTAATAACTTTGTAATGGACTTTGTTGTTTCTGTCTCCCCTCTCTTTTCAGATGTGTAATAGCCTTGAAAACGAGTAGCCCCACTACCACAGGACTAGCTAACTAACAGATACTGAAAGGGGAAGATCAGGTTTGAAGTTCATCAGAAAGTTCCATCCCTGGACAACTGTCACTATTTAAGCTTTTACCTGACCCAGAACTTCTCAGTGGGAACAGCCCAATCCCCAGGGCATTTGTCAAAGAAGGGGGGTGGGTGGGGAGCAGCAATTGTTTAACATAACAGCTGCTGTAAGAAATGATAGGTTAGTACAGACAAGAGTTTGACTAAAAAACATCTCACCTAGGGAATGAGATATCCATCTAAGGCTTTAAAAAACATATATTCCCAGTAACTTAAAAGACTACATGCGTGTGCAGGGCTATGTTCAAGCCCAGGAAAAGATCTGAGAAAACATGGAACTGATTTACAGCCCACTCTGAGAAGGAAGTGAAGGTAGAAGCAAATTTGCAAATCGCAGGACCCTTGCTTGTGTGCCCCAGCAAATAAACAGAGCCTCTCAGGAAATGTCAAAGATATATTGGTTCAAGGCATTTAAACAAACAAACAAAAAAAACACACCATCTAATCATTTGTCAGGTGCTGAACTAACTGAGCAGAGTTCAGTGGCCATACACAACAGGAGATAGGGACTAAGTAAACTAACCAAACAAGTAGTAAACACTACATCAAATAGCCACAACACACCCACTGGGAAAAAGAGTCTGATTTCCAGAGAAGAATATTACAGTCAAATGATTTTGTCTAGTTTTCAACAAAAAGTTACAAAATATTCAAAGAAATAGTAAAGTATAGCACATAAACAGCAGGGGCGGGGGGAGTCAATAGAACCATATCTGATAAAGCCCATTTACTTGAAATACTAACCAGGGACTTTGTCAGGTATTATACAAATACTTAAGGGGTAAAGAAAATTATACATAAAGAAATAAAGAGAAGTATGAGAATGATCTCTCATCAAATAGAAAGTAGCAGTAAAGAGAAATATTAAAAAGAATCAAAATAGAAATTCTGGAGTTGAAAAGTACAACTGAAATGAAATTTCAGCAGATTTAAGTTGGTAGAAGACAGAATTAATCAACTAAAAGAGAGATCAATTGATATTTTACAGTCTGAGAACCAGAAAGAGAATCCATAACACATAATCAAATTAAATCTAAATCATAACAGGAATCTTAGAAGGAGAAAACAGAGAGGGATAGAAAGAATATTTGAATATATAATGAGGAAAATAGCTTCCTAGGTAAATACATTCCTAGGTAATCAAAACTGAGACAATTTGTCATGAGCGGTATTATCTCACAGGAATATTAAAGGAAGTCCTTCAGGTTGAAAAAAAATGACATTAGAATGTACCTCAAATCCACACAATCAAGTAGAAAGTGTCACTAAAGCTCATTATATACTTAATACAAAATACAGTATAAATGTATTTTTGTTTGATATTCTTTTATTTTCCTATCTGAATTTAAAAACACAACTGTATAAAGCAATAATTATAAAACTGTTGATAAGCTTATAATGTATGAATATGTATTTATATGACAATAATAGTGAAAAAGAGAGTAGAGAAAAGGAACTTTATCAAAGAATATTTTTATATAATACATAAAATAAATTGTATTAATCCTAATTAAATTAAGTTGATATATTTTCTTATTCTGCAAAAAGCACTAAAAAAAGCCTTCAAATTATAAAGTAAAATTTTAAAAAGGAATTAAAATGGTACTTTAAAAAACATGTTTATCACAAAAGAAAGCAGTAATGGTAGACTAGAGGAATGATGTAAGTTATATGGAAAAGAAGCATCAAAGTGGCAGACAAAGACTAACTTCTCAGTAATTACATTAAACATAAATGGATTAAACACTCCAAAAGGTAAAGATTGGAAGAATGATTAAAAATATGATTCAACTATATGCCATATACAAGAGACAACTAGGGCAAATATAAAAGAATAGAAAAATAAATGCTATGCAAACAGTAACAAAATGGGACCTAGAATGGCTACACTATCAGACAAAATGAACCTTAAGACAAAAATGTTACTACAGTAAAAGGACATTTTATAATGAAAAAGGGCCATTGGATCAGACTTAACAATTAGAAATGTTTCCTAGAAGTTTTAAAGTGAATACAAAGTACTTGAATGGATGAAAGAAAAAAGAAGCAATAAAAGAAAAACAAAATAGGTGATATATTAAAAATATACTTCCACCATATATATTGTCTGGTATGTTCCTCTCCACAGTCCCTTTGATGTTTTATTATGCATAAAATTTACTGGTGGAGCAATGGACTTGAAGAGATTAACCCACTTGAAACCAAAAAGAAAAGAGGTTAAAACTAATGACAAAGAAATTATACAAATTTCATCTTACTACAAAGCCTCTATTTTTTGTAATTCACACATGTCACTTTTTCTTGAATAATTCTGAAGATATTACTTAAGAGAATGTGTCTCATTAGCTCATTTGTTCATGCTTCACAAGGAAATTTAAATGAGGTTACTCTGATGCACATATTTGAATGTAGGAGTTTTGTTTAATAATACACTTATTTGACATATAATTTTTACAGTTAATTAGAAGACACAAGATAAATAATGCCTTTTCTTGATGTGAAACTATAGTAATTACTAATATGGAAAGTCTTAGAAATTGTCATAGAAAATCCACACTATAATCAGACTTGGTTTTTATCAATTTCAAATGTCACATACATTTCTCACCTTTTCAACACATTTTCTTAACAATAATACAGTGATAATAAAAATTTTTACTTCTTTAAAGGTGGAATGCTTGAAATTTATGGTTTATAAAGTTATTTTACAAATACATACTGCAAAATATTAAAACCGTTCCTTCAATTGCACAATGTCACATTTTTAAAAAGGAAGGTTTATCTGGTGTATAAATGAGTACTGCTTTTATTCCCCCAAAGCTACTCAGAGATACTTATTGGGTTTTGCCTTATTCTAAAACTCCAGTTCTTACTCAAAATGGAATGTTTAAGCTATCAGAATGACTGGGTGAATTAGACCTGAATATCATTATAGTGACTAAAGCAAATTTAGAAAATTTAACCTGAAGCTTATATTAAATATTAAATATTCTAGTCATCATTCTAAACTGGGCTTACAAACATTGGCTCCTTCAAAAAGTCTCTTCTTTCATCATATTCCAAATCCCAAAACTAATGCTTCCTCATGCACATACAATAAAATATCTTTAGATAAGTATATCCTCAAATTTCCATCATTAAATCAATGAACCACTTACCATTTGTTATCAGTCCTCTGCTCTCTCTTTTGCTAAAGGAAAGAATTTACATTTGTTATTTACATTCTTTTAGACACTTCAGAATCAACTCCCCTACTCTCCAAAAGATTGCCAAATGGAATTTTGATTGGAATTTCATTAAATAGGTAATTCAACTTAGGGTAACTAAAATTTTAAACTGAACTGAATTTTCCAATCCAAAAACATGGTATATCCCACCATTGATTGTCTTTTTTTTTCCTTGACACTGTATAGGTTTTTATAAACTTAGACATCTTTATCGTACATTCGGTTTTCTATGAATAATGAGTTTTACTACTTCCTTTCCTGTCTTTATATCTTGTCGCAGTTACTAATGCTATGCAAAATATTAGTTGTTTTTTTTTTTTTTTCCCCCTAAGTTCAAGATGTTTCACTTCTCTGTAAGACTTCCAGGTGACTTCAGACATGAATCTCCCTGGCACCACGTTCTCTAACTGCACCCTACTACCTCAGGCAGTATTCTCCTGAGAAACGTCGCTCTCTGTGACTGGACTCAGCTTCCTCAGGCTGGATTCTGCAGGGGCCCCTTTCTCTGTAACAGCAATCCGCTTCCTCAGACGGGGGTTTCTCCTGAGGAACATTACTCTCTGTACCTGCATCTCGCTATCTTAACCTGGATTTTACTGAGGACCCCTTTCTCTGTAACTGCGGCCCATTCCCTCAGGCAGGAGTCTCCTGAGGAATATCATTCTCTGTTCTATTTAACTGCATCCCGTTCCCTCAGGCAGAGGAACCGGCTGAGGGGGAACAAGGGTGAAAGCTGATGCTGCTGCTAAGTCGCTTCAGTCGTGTCCAACTCTGTGTGACCCCATAGACGGCAGCCCATCAGGCTTCTCTGTCCCTGGGATTCTCCAGGCAAGAACACTGGAGCGGGTTGCCATTTCCTTCTCCAATGCATGACAGTGAAAAGTGAAAGTGAAGTCGCTCAGTCATGTCCGACTCTTAGCGACCCCATGGACTGCAGCCTACCAGGCTCCTCCGTCCATGGGATTTTCCAGGCAAGAGTACTGGAGTGGGGTGCCACTGCCTTCTCCAAAAGTTGATGCTAACTGCTGCCTATCATGAGCGCAGCAGGGCGAGCACCCATACAAGGCTGCTCCGACTTGCCAGGTCAGGGTACTGACCTCTAACGCGGCAACCAGGTGTTCCAAGCACAAACGGTCCGTCAACAAAGTAGAAGCTATCCTATATTTTATATTCTAGCCTCAGAAATCACACAGCATCCTTTCTGCCTAGTTCTATTGTTTGTAAGTCAGTAGTAAGCCTGCCCAGATTTAAGCGTAGAGGACATCGACTTCACCTCTTACTGAGAGGAGCATCAACTAATTTGTTGTCGTATTTAAAGCTGTCTCAGTCTACAATCTGACTCCAAATTATTTACATTGCTGCAACCTGCAAAATACACTCACTGCCTAATAACTTCCATTATCACATTATTAGTCTCAGACGTAAGGACGCAACCTTAACTTTTAGACCAAGTACTCTTGAAGATACAGTTACCCAGATATAGTTCCTTGTGTAAAATCATTCCGCTCATTCTGGACACGATGAACTGTAGTAGTAAGTTATCTACTGCCCTTCACCTCACCTCAACACACAATATATACAACAGTGCGATAAACAGCAAATAACTGGAAAACCGAAAACTGTTAAAATGTGAAGTTACGGGCTTCCAGTGGTGGGACTCGCTGGCCCGGCGGCAGGAGACATAGCGGAGGCTTCTTGGCCTGCGGCCCTGAGGCACCATCGCCTCTGCTTCTATGTCCGCGTGGCGCGGGACCCGCAGTGAGGCGAGAGGACGCACAGGGGCCACATACGTTTCCCCAAGAGACTCCAGGTGAGTCCGGAGGCCGGCGCATGCCCTGAGAAACCCATTTACAACCCGGGAGGTCTAGGTGTGGGCCACAGGGGTCCCGGGACCCAGAAACTGAGGGGCCTGCGAGGACAAGGAGTTAGACAGGGTTTTAAAGGCCCAGGTTTCAAGGGCCCAGGACCCCCAGGTCGCGCCACATGTGAGGGGTGAGGCCCTAGCCTGAACTTCAGCTAACTGGGCTGGGGAGCTAGCCTAGTTCTCACCTGAGGTGTTGCAGGGGTCCCAGAGCCTTCCTTGAACTCTGGGAAGGAGAACTTCTTCCTGTGGCTTTGCTTCTAGGGTTTTCTTTAGGTCTTCTCCTGGTTGCCTGGGAAGCAAGCCCTGAGTGGAAGATTGGGTAAAGGTCTGTTATGGGACCAGGCCTCCTCGCACCCCTGGTTTTGGAAAAGGTGACACCAGACAGAAAGAGAATATTTAGGGTTAGCATTGTGCTGGGCTTAGCCTTACAGATACAATATTTGAAAATAAAGCAGCAAGCAAAGACTGCACCCTAGCACCCTAAACAGTACAGAGAAAGTACTAGAACAGCTGTCCATAACCTTTTTGGCACCAAGGATGGGTTTCATGGAAGACGATTTTTCCACGGACCCCAGTGGGGGGGATAGTTTCTGAATGAGTCAATATATTATATTTATTTTTCACTTTATTATTATATCAGCTCTGCCTCAGATCATCAGGCATTAGATCCTGAAGGTTAAGGATCCCTGTACTAGAATACTCCTCTGCTTGAAACACATTAGTTTTAACATTTACACATAATCGAGAATGGGGTGTAATCCACTGTGAAATTCACAGGACAGTAAAAGCTGGAAAACCTTCCTAAGCTCACTGAGGCAGGTCGTTTTACTGTTAAGGAAACTGAGGCCCAGGGCTGAGAAATGACTGGCCCAAGGTCATATGATTAGTTTAAAGATTAAAGACTGTGTTGATACTAGAATTGAGGGTGAGGCATTTTTTTGGTATAGTAGGAGAAGGCAATGGCACCCCCCTCCAGTACTCTTGCCTGGAAAATCCCATGGGCGGAGGAGCCTGGTAGGCTTCAATTCATGGGGTTGCGAAGAGTGGGAAAGGACTGAGCGACTTCACTTTCACTTTTCACTGTCATGCATTGGAGAAGGAAATGGCAACCCACTCCAGTGTTCTTGCCTGGAGAATCCCAGGGATGGGGGAGCCTGGTGGGCTGCCGACTGTGGGGTCGCATAGAGTAGGACACAACTGAAGCGACTTAGCAGCAGCAGTTGAAATTAAGGCCCTGATTTAAGACCTTCATCTGCCTTTCATTGTTGTTGGCTTTGGGCTGTTTACTTACCCTTTGTGGCCCAGTTCTTCCCAAATAATGGATATAATACCCGATGGGGTTGTTAGGATTATATTAGGATTTATGTAAATAGGACAAGGAAGTGTGATACATATTAACTACTGGATAATTAATGGTTGCAATAAATTATTATAGTATGAATGCTGTTGGTGTACTACACTGACATCTTAATCTTTTGAGTTGGTTGAGTCTTGTTTCCCAAGACCTGAAGTCAAATTTATGGTGATGGTAGGAAGGAGCTGGACCTTGTTGATTAACTCCTGGGCATGACACAAATGAATGCTGGTTGATGGAAGTTAAACTGAATAGACTAGTAAAAGCTTGGGAGGACAAAGTTGGGTCACAGTTTAGTCTCTTTACCTCTAGTTTAGGAAATGAAACTTGTTAATTTTTTAATAAGTATATATTTTTAAAGGAAAGAATCTTATTGTTCTTTGAAATCATTTATATTTCAATGTTTTGCTCGCATTGTTTGGGGGTTATGAATAGAATCACTGCCATGTTGTACATTTGCTGAAATTATACTTGTAGCAGAGGTAGAGAATTCTGTGGGAAGTTGCCTGTGCACCCAGCCAGTTAGAACAAGCTAACAAGCTAGGTAAACAGATCATGAAAAGGCTAGAATGTTCTAAGTATGTTGTTAAAATAAGTATTGCACAACAAACAGGTTTTCTAACCGGTCTTAAAATGGGTGTCAGCATTGTTTCACACCTTATTATTTCTGTGCTACAGTTCAACTAGCACTTTATCTTCCAAGGACCACGAGTGTAAATTTTTGATAGAAGTTGTTGCTGCAATTTTGGCAATCATGCTATAGTATCCTTTCAGTTACAGAGTTCATTTTCCCAGGCAAGATAACTTAAGGCCTTGGAGTGACAGTTGGTAAGCATTAATACAGGCTCAAGAGACTTGAATTCCAGACCCAGGATGGTAATGAGCACAGGAACCACCTTGATTTTTCATATCTTTAAAATGGGAATTAGAAGTCTCCTGAACGTCTTACCATTCACTAGGGACTATTGAGAAGGACAAATAAGATAGTGCACAGGAAACTGTTTTGAGAAGTGTAATGAATTGTGCAAATAGAAGAATCTACTCATAACAACTCCTAGGAAATAATAAAAGTGCCTGAACACAGCTTACTGTAGGATTTTATTAGGAAAGTACAGATTGAAAATTTTGTTACTGCAACAGCTATACATTTAAATTCAGTTTAATTGTGACATGTGCAAATTATTTAGACAATTTTTTAGAGAATTTAAGAAATCTACTGCAATATGTTTTAAGTATTTACATCTTAAACCTACTTAGTTTAAAAGAGAAAAAGTGATTCCAATATTCCTGTCAATGATAAAACACAAAACTGTAAACAGGCAGTATAAATCTGTTTTTAAATGGATGGGCATTTATAAAAAGACCACTTCATATTTTATGTGCTTTTTTCCTGTGTTTAAATATTTTTGTTTTTTGACTAGATGGACACGTAGTAAAATCAGAAGGTACAAAATAATAATAGTAAAATGGTTTATATGTGACTGGAGTCAATTAATTCCTTTTAAATAATTATTGTCCAGTCTAAGAGCTATTTTTCTTGAAACTCGAGTTTTAGAATGGTGGTATGTGGGAAATACTTGGTAATAGTAAAAACAAAAAAAAAGTCCCTGCTAACATTGAGCACATACTCTAAGCCAGGCACTGTCACAAGCACTTTACATGCATTTTGTTTATACAGTAATCCTAAGAAGTAGGTAGTGCTAATCTCATTTTAGAGGTGAAAAAACTGAGAGCAAGAGGTTAGTAATTTACCCATTTGCCAGTTCATTAAGTAGTTGAGGCAGAATATTTGAATTCTTGCTCATGAACAGTACCAGATACCTCTGAACTTGTTTTCACTTTTGTTTCCTCATATGGCATATCGAGATGATAGAATCTCCTGTGATTCTTGCTAGGATTAAATTAGATAAAATTAGATAACCTAAGGTAGCTAAAATCTACAAGACTTAAAATTTTAAAAGAATATGTTGTGAATGGATAGCCTTCACGAAAGAAAAACTTCCTCATTTTTTACTACACACTACCAATTTTTTAAATCATTTTTTTTTTTTTTAAGAAAACAACCAACAACAATAGCCAGGTCATTTTTTTCTATTTCTGTCTCTAATTTCCCATGGATTAAAGGAGTTACAGTTGAAACTTAACTCTTAAGAGACAGAGTCGTACAAACAAAAGCCCAGGAGCAAATGGCTTCATTACTGAGTTCTACCAAATACTTAAGGGAAAATTACCAATCCTTCACAACTCTTTCTAAAGACAGAATTAGGGAAAACACTTCCCAGAACATTGAATGAGGCTGATATTACTCTAGATCAAAATCAGACACTTCTCAAAAAAAGAAAATAATAGACCAATATATCTTGTGAAAATTTACTTGAAAAGATAAAATATAAAATTTTAAATTTAATAAACTCAGAAATAAATTGAGCTTCCATTTGTTTTAAGGATTTTTTTCTTTCCCTGAATGGAGTCTTTTTCTTTTCTTTTTTTTTTCCACTTAATTGACTCTTGAGAATAAAATTTGTGCTTTTGAGAGGTGACAAATTTAATGTCTATTTAGTGTTTGCCCATTCCTAAATTTGATCTAAATAGTTGTCTGGATTTGCTAAAATTTGATGCAGAATGTACCTGTTTCTGTTACATACAATATTTTGTGTTCAACTGAAGTCTGTTGTATATTATTAAATATATAGTATTTATCCTTTTCTGTCTGGCTTTTTTCAGTTAGCATAGTCAATAGCTTGTAGTTGGGTATTTTTTTTTTTTTTTCATTCTGACTGTGTCTTTTAATTAGAGTTTATAGTCTGTTTAAAATTAACTTTAAATTATTTCTATATTAGGGTTAATATCTACTGTAATCTTATACCATCATATACTTGTATTATATTTGCTCCACTAATTAAGTATTTTTATTTCTTCTTCATTATTTCTGGTTTTTGGATCAGTTAATTTTTTTTTTTAATTTTGTCCTTCCATCCCAGTTTGTTTTCTACCTTATTTATAATTTTTATTCCATTCATAATTAATATCCTATTTTGTTTATAATTACAAGTTTTTAAAAAATCTGGATACCAAATAAAATTTTAGTTTCTGAGCATAATCTATTTTTATAAGATACCCTTTTTCACTTTATAGTCAAGAATTTTTTAAAAGGAATCTAAGGATTACTACTTTTATGACATAATGGTTTCAACAATGATATTGTTCAGAAATAAATCAGTGGTACATAGACACAGATATATGAGTAATCATTCATTCATTGAATATGACACATTCATTGAGTTTAATTGAATGAATTGTCAATTGATATTATAATTTCAATTCAATATAATTTGAAATGTTATTGCTGACTTATTGGCATAATTTTTATTAATGATTTTTAGATATTATATCTAATTTCATTTTTGAAAATAAGATAATTAAGCCTCCAAAAATTGTAGGAATAACAAGTTAAGGTCTTACAGTTATAAATTATTAAAATCTGTTTCTTAACTTTTGTACCTGCAAAGTCTAATTCAACTTTAATATGACTTTTAAAAATATTGCTAGGGAAGTGACTAAAAGGATAAAAACTAAATGTTCCACTTACATGAAAAATAATGTTATGAAACATTAAATCTGTTGCAGTTGGAAACACATTTGTGGGAGGAATACTTACAATGAAATTTCCCAAATATTTTGCTTCTTTTAGTTTAGGTTGAGTTTTATGAGAGTTGGTAGAGGAGCCAGTGAGGCAACAAATGGCACTTATGGGTGATCAAATGCCATAGTGAAGGCAAGGTATTTGATTACCTTAAAAGTTATTCTTTAACACAGTGAACATTACTCCTGTAATAGAAGTTGATACAAAAAAAAAGTTGACTTGATAATAGCTACTTTTTTTTAACCACATGAGAGGTACAAAATTCAATTTTTCACTTTCACTGCTAGTTTGCACAGATCCTTGCTATTCAAAATGTAGTTAGAGACTCAACATCACCTGACAGCATATTAGAAATGAAAATACTAGGCCTCACCTCAGACTTACAGAAGTAGATTATATATTTTAAGAAAATAAAGTGAAAGTCGCTCAGTCGTGTCCGATTGTTTGTGACCCCCATGGGCTATCCATGGAATTCTCTAGGCCAGAGTACTGGAGTGGGTAGCCTTTCCCTTCTCCTAGGGATCTTCTCAACCCAGGGATTGAACCCAGGTCTCCCGCATTGCAGGTGGATTCTCTACCGGCTGAGCCACAAAGGAAGCCCAAGAATACTGGAGTGGGTAGCCTATCCCTTCTCCAGCAGATCCCAACCCAGAATTGAACTAGGATCTCCTGCATTGCATGGGGATTCTTTACCAACTGAACTGTCCGGGAAGCCCCTCCTGGCAAATAGTTTTAATGCATATTACAATATGACAAATCTGGTTTGGGTAACTTAAACACATCTCCGAATGGTGAAAAAGAAGAAAATAAAAGTAATGTGTCTATAAAAATAGACCAAATTGAAAAATAACATTTTTGAACTGTTTTTTTTCTAATTATCATGATAAAAATTGATGCTTATAATTTAGCTCTTCAGTATTTTTCAACAAGTTTTAAAAAATCTTCAAGTTTTTAAAAAATTCAAATTCGCAAAATATACATTTTTTCCACAAGTAAATAACCAGTAGCAGGAGGGTACATGAAAATTGCATAGAAATACTTTTAATGCTTTAATTACATACAATTATAATTTTGTCCTCCTCAAACTTTTTTGAATTTTCAAGCCAGATGAGATAAAATTTTAATATTATAAGCTTATTTTTTAAAACTTTTTATTTTGTATTGGGGTGCAGCTGATCAACAATGTTGCAGTATTTTCAACTGCAGAATGTAAGCTTGTTTTTAATTGCAGTGTAAGTAATTATGTCATGTACTTAAGATCAAACCTGTTACAGAGAGTTATTAAAATTGTGTTTGATTTTCACTTAATCTTTTTGGGAAAGAAGTGACTTGAAATGACTGCTGAAATACATCAGGTGTTTTTATTTTTTTTATTTTTTATTTTTTCTTTTTTTTTTTTTTAATTTTATTTTATTTTTAAACTTTACATAATTGTATTAGTTTTGCCAAATATCAAAATGAATCCGCCACAGGCATACATGTGTTCCCCATCCTGAACCCTCCTCCCTCCTCCCTCCCCACACCATCCCTCTGGGTCGTCCCAGTGCTCCAGCCCCAAGCATCCAGTATCGCGCATCGAACCTGGACTGGCAACTCATTTCTTGCATGATATTCTACATGTTTCAATGTCACTCTCCCAAATCTTCCCACCCTCTCCCTCTCCCACAGAGTCCATAAGACTGTTCTATACATCAGTGTCTCTTTTGCTGTCTCGTACACCAGGTTATTGTTACCATCTTTCTAAATGCATGTACTTAGGACTAATATTCCTCTGGGAAGTGGTGCATATAGCTTGTGTCTAAACGATTGTTCACTTTTCATGCCAAACCAGTTATTAGTAGCACTCCTGTTTTTACGGAAGAGAAACTTCCTGTAATTTTTTCGAAACCTTCTCCCAAGTTGTCTTTCACCTTGCTTGTATTTTAATATGATGATACAATCTATCTGTGCCTGTTAGGATATACAGTTTATGAAGGAAAGTATTTCTGTATATTTAGTACTATAACTCTATGCCTTAAAACTCTCAATAAATTTTAGTTTAATGAAATGTTTTTCCACAAATAATTTTTATAACAAACTCAAAATTAAAATTGATCACAGTAAATTATGACATGTGCTGAAACCAGCAATATCAAATATAATTTAGTTTCCTTTGAAAATAATTCAACAAATGCATTCCTGAGTTATAATTTTGCAGAAATAAAATAAGTAAGCCATAAATGTTCTTACATTGTGTTACACCAAAGTGAATACTATGCCATGGTATCATCTTACAAAATGATATGTTTTTGGAAACCATGATCCAAATATTTTCAACTGTTGGCCAATATTTTCAAATATTAATGTAAAAAAATCTTTATGAAATAGAAATATCTATTGTTTCTGTATAGTAGTAGTTAGTTAGTAGTGAAGTCATTCAGTCGTGTCCAACTCTTTGCGACCCCATGTATAGTCAACTTAAAAAATTTTTGACAGCAAAGCTCAACTGTAGAAAAAAGGTTAAATAATTTATAGCTCACTGGCAAACACTAATTTATGTGACAAATTATGACTATGGTGAGTTTAGGAAATGATTACAATAATATTTATGTTAAATAAAAGATATGAATACAAAATTTTGTCAGGAATCCTGAATATAGTCACATGAAAATATGTATATATGCATATATTCAAAAAATACAAAGCTGAAGTATAGTTAAGGACATAACATAATGTGCTAGTTTCTGATTTTTTAAAATGACTTTTATATTGATGAAAATGAACAGAGGTGGCAAGTGTAAATGTAAAGGGCAGATTTTCATACTGAATTGTGAAATTAGGATTGTTGTAAATAATGTACATGTTAAAAAAAATAAAATTAACTAAGGAAATTTCATCTAAAGGAGATGAGTATTTTATAGAAAATATGATAATCTGACAGACATTTTCAGACATTTGAGAAACTGACATAGAGAAATGGGAAAAAAATAAAAAACAGAATTAAAACCAAACTTGTTGGGAGTCAATATTAAGACATTAGTAACATGTTCTGTGCCATTAGTAAATGTTCAGTGTAATGTAAAACATTTAAATAAAATATGTTTTTTAAAAAATAGAGTGGACAGAATTAGTAGGTACTCAGTAAATGCGAATGATCTTTTGCATTAATATCAATAATCTTTTTATTATCCCCCTTTTTTTTTTGGAGGGTGTGTTGTGTGTATATGGGTGTGGATGGGGTTCTGTGAAGTGTGTATAGGGGTTTTGCTTATCTCGTAGGAACAAGGTCTCCAGGGTTCAGAGCAGGAGCAGGGCTGGGTGGAGCAGGGCGTCTCTGGTACTTGGCTCCACAACCACTACCACCACCCCTGGAGTGTTGGGCAGATTCGCTGGCCCCTCATGCTTGATAAGTGAGTCCTTACATAGCATGGCTGAGATGGGGGCATTTTTAGACTTTCCCAAACATCAAAGGAGAACGAACAGGTGGTGGCTGTCTCACTACCCCTTCCCCCCCCTTTTTTTAAATTTTTCAAAGTTTTTTTGTTTGGTAAGCATTTTTATTTAAAAAAATTGGCGGCTAATTACTTTACAAAATTATAGTGGTTTTTGCTATACATTGACATGAATCAGCCATGGGTGTACATGTGTTCCCCATCTCGAACCCCCCACCCACTTCCCTCCCCATCCCATCCCTCAGGGTCATGCCAGTGTACCAGCCTTGAGCACCCTGTCTCATGCATCGAACCTGGACTGGTGATCTATTTCACATATGATAATATACATGTTTCAATGCTATTCTCTCAAATCATCCCACCCTCGCCTTCTCCCACAGAGTCCAAAAGACTGTTCTTTATATTTGTGTCTCTTTTGCTGTCTTGCATGTAGGTTCATTGTTACCATCTTTCTAAATTCCATATATATGCATTAGTATACCGTATTGGTGTTTCTTTCTGACTTACTTCACTCTGTATAATAGGCTCCAGTTTCATCTACCTCATTAGAGCTGATTCAAATATATTCTTTTTAATGGCTGAGTAATATTCCATTGCATATATGTACCACAGCTTTCTTATCCCTTCATCTGCTGATGGGCATCTAGGTTGCTTCCATGTCCTGGCTGTTATAAACAGTATTGCAATGAACATTGGTGTACACATGTCTCTTTAAATTCTGGTTTCCTCAGTGTGTATGCCCAGCAGTGGGATCGCTGGGTCATATGGCAGTTCTATTTCCAGTTTTTTAAGGAATTTCCACTCTGTTCTTCATAGTGGCTGTACTAATTTGCATTCCCACCAACCGTGTAAGAGGGTTCCCTTCTCTCCACACCCTCTCCAGCATTAATTTTTTGTAGACTTTTGGATAGGAGCCATTCTGACCAGCGTGAGATGGTACCTCATTGTGGTTTTGATTTGCATTTCTCTGATAATGAGTGATGTTGAGCATCTTTCCATGTGTTTGTTAGCCATCTATATGTCTTCTTCGGAGAAATGTCTGTTTAGTTCTTTGGCCCATTTTTTGGTTGGGTCATTTATTTTTCTGAAATTGAGCTGCAGGAGGTGGTTGTATATTTTTGAGATTAATTCTTTGTCAGTTGCTTTGTTTGCTATTATTTTCTCCCATTCTGAAGGCTGTCTTTTCACCTTGTTTATAGTTTCCTTCGTTGTGCAAAAGCCTTTAAGTTAATTAGGTCCCATTTGTTTATTTTTGTTTTTATTTCCATTACTCTGGGAGGTGGGTCATAGAGAATCCTGCTGTGATTTATGTCAGAGAGTGTTTTGCCTATGTTCTCTCCTCTGGGAGTTTTATAGTTTCTGGTCTAACGTTTAGACCTTTAATCCAGTTTGAGTTTATTTTTGTGTATGGTGTTAGAAAGTGTTCTAGTTTCATTCTTTTACAAGTGGTTGACCAGTTTTCCCAGCACCACTTGTTAAAGAGATTGTCTTTTCTCCATTGTATATTCTTGCCTCCTTTGTCAAAGATAAGGTGTCCATAGGCATATGAATTGGGCTTTCTATTTCGTTCCACTGACCTGTATTTCTGTCTTTGTGCCAGTACCATACTGCCTTAATGACTGTAGCTTTGTGCTATAGCCTGAAGTCTTGCAGGTTGACTCCTCCAGTTCCATTCTTCTTTCTCAAGATTGCTTTGGCTATTCGAGGTTTTTTGTATTTCCATACAAATAGAGAAATTATTTTTTTCTAGTTCTGTGAAAAATACCATTGGTAGCTTGATAGGGATTTCATTGAATCTGTAGATTGCTTTTGGTAGTATTCTCATTTTCACTATATTGATTCTTCCAATCCATGAACATGGAATATTTCTCCATATATTTGTCTCTTCTTTGATTTCTTTCTTATATTTTTCTATATATAGGTCTTTTGTTTCTTTAGGTAGATACATTCCTAAGTATTTTATTCTTTTCTTTGCAGTGGTGAATGGAATTGTTTCCTTAATTTCTCTTTCTGTTTTCTCATTGTTAGTGTATAGGAATGCAAGGGATTTCTGTGTGTTAATTTTATATCCTGCAACATTACTATATTCATTGATTAGTTCTAGTAATTTTCTGGTGGAGTCTTTAGGATTTTCTTTGTAGAGGATCATGTCATTTGAAAACAGTGAGAGTTTTACTTGTTTTCCAATATGGATTCCTTTTATTTCTTTTTATTCTCTGATAGCTGTGGCAAAAACTTCCAAAACTATGTGGAAAAGTAATGGTGAGAGTGGGCACCCTTGTCTTGTTCCTGACTTTAGGGGAAATGCTTTCAATTTTTACCATTGAGGATAATGTTTGTTGTGGGTTTGTCATATATAGCTTTTGTTATGTTGAGGTATGGCCCTCCAATTCCTGTTTTCTGGAGGGTTTTTATCATAAATGGATGTTGAATTTTGTCAAAGGCTTTCTCTGCATCTATTGAGATAATCAGATGGTTTATATCTTTCAGCTTGTTAATGTGGTGTATTACGTTGATTGATTTGTGGATATTCAAGAATCCTTGCATCCCTGGCGTAAAGCCCACTTGATCATGATGTATGATCTTTTTAATATATTGTTGGATTCTGTTGGCTAGGATTTTGTTAAGGAGTTTTGCATCTATGTTTATCAGTGATACTGGCCTGTAGTTTTCTTTTTTGTGGCATCTTTGTCTGGTTTTGGTATTAGGGTGATGGTGGCCTCATAGAATGAGTTTGAAAGTTTACCTTCCTCTGCAATTTTCTGGAAGAGTTTGAGTAGGATGGGTGTTGCTGCTGCTGCTGCATCACTTCAGTCATGTCTGACTCTGTGTGACCCCATAGATGGCAGCCCACCAGGCTCCCCTGTCCCTGGGATTCTCCAGGCAAGAACACTGGAGTGGGTTGCCATTTCCTTCTCCAATGCATGAAAGTGAAAAGTGAAAGTGAAGTCACTCAGTGGTGTCTGACTCTCAGTGACCCCATGGACTGCAGCCCACTAGGCTCCTTCGTCCATGGGACTCTCCAGGCAAGAGTACTGGAGTGGGGTGCCATTGCCTAGGATAGGTATTAGCTCTTCTCTAAATTTTTGGTAGAATTCAGCTGTGAAGCCGTCTGATCCTGGGCTTTTGTTTGCTAGAAGATTTCTGATTACAGTTTTGATTTCCTTGCTTGTGATGGGTCTGTTAAGATTTTCTATTTCTTCCTGGTTCAGTTTTGGAAAGTTGTACTTTTATAGGAATTTGTCCATGTCTTCCAAGTTGTCAATTTTATTGGCATATATTTGCTGTTTGCAGTCTGTGGGATCGCTAGGAGTCAGACATGACTGAGCAACTTCACTTTCACTTTTCACTTTCATGCATTGGAGAAGGAAATGGCAAGCCACTCCAGTGTTCTTGCCTGGAGAATCCCAGGGATGGGGGAGCCTGGTGGGCTGCTGTCTCTGGGGTCGCACAGAGTCAGACATGACTGAAGCGACTTAGCAGCAGCAGCAGTCTCTTATGATCCTTTGTATTTCTGTGTTGTCTGTGGTGGTTTCTCCACTTTAATTTCTAATTTTGTTGATTTGATTCTTCTCCCTCTGTTTCTTGATGAGTCTGGCTAATGGTTTGTCTATTTTATTTATCTTCTCAATGAACCAGCTTTTAGCTTTGTTGACTTTTGCTATGGTCTCTTTTGTTTCTTTTGCATTTATTTCTGCCCTAATTTTTATAATTTCCTTCTACTAACCCTGGGGTTTTTCATTTCTTCCTTTTCTAGTTACTTTAGGTGTCAGTTCAGTTCAGTTCAGTTGCTCAGTCGTGTCCAACTCTTTGTGATCCCATGAATCACTGCACGCCAGGCCTCTCTGTCTATCACCAGCTCCCGGAGTTCACTCAAACTCATGTCCATCGAGTCGGTGATGCCATCCAACCATCTCATCCTCTGTCGTCCCCTTCTCTTCCTGCCCCCAATCACTCCCAGCATCAGAGTCTTTTCCAATGAGTCAACTCTTCGCATCAGGTGGCTAAATATTGGAGTTTCAGCTTTAGCATCACTCCTTCCAATGAACACCCAGGACTGATTTCCTTTAGAGTGGACTGGTTGGATCTCCTTGCAGTCCAAGGGACCCTCAAGAGTCTTCTCCAATAAGTTAGATTATTTATTTGCCTTTTTTCTTGTTTCTTGAGGTAAGCCTGTATTGCTGTGAACCTTCCCCTTAGCACTGCTTTTACAGTGTCCCATAGGTTTTGGGTTGTTGTGTTTTCATTTTAACTCGTTTCTATGCATATTTTGATTTCTCTTTTTGATTTCTTCTGTGATTTGCTGGTTTTTCAAAGAGTGTTGTTTAGCCTCCATATGTTGGAATTTTTAATAGTTGTTTTTTTTCCCCTGTGGTTGATATATAATCTTACTGCATTGTTATCAGAAATGATGCTTGGAATGATTTCAGTTTTTTTGAACTTAGCAAGGCTAGATTTATGGCCCAGGATGTGATCTATCCTGGAGAAGGTTCCATGTGCGCTTGAGGAAAAGGTGAAATTCATTGTTTTGGGATGAACTGTCCTATAGATATCAATTAGGTCTAACTGATCCATTGTATCATTTAAAGTTTGTGTTTCCTTGCTAATTTTCTGTTTAGTTGATCTATCTATAGGTGTGGGTGGGGTATTAAAGTCTCCCACCACTACTGTGTTATTTTTAATTTCCCCTTTCATACTTGTTAGCATTTGCCTTACATATTGTGGTGTTGCTATGTTGGGTACATATATATTTATAATTGTTATATCTTCTTGGATTGATCATTTGATTGTTATGTAGTATCCTTCTTTGTCTCTTTTCACAACCTTTATTTTAAAGTCTATTTTATCTGATATGAGTGTGGCTACTCCTGCTTTCTTTTGGTCTCTACTTGTGTGAAATATCATTTTCCAGCCCTTCACTTTCAGTCTGTAGATGTCACTTGTTTTGAGGTGAGTCTCTTGTAGACATCATATATAGGGGTCTTCTTTTTGCACCCATTCAGCCAGTTTTTGTCTTTTGATTGGGGCATTAATCCATTTACATTTAAGGTAATTATTGATAAATATGATCCCATTGCTGTTTCCTTTGTTGTTTTGGGTTGAAGTTAATGCACCTTTTCTATGTTTCTTATCTAGAGAAGATCCTTAGCATTTGTTGAAGAGCTGGTTTGGTGGTGCTGAATTCTCTCAGCTTTTGCTTGTCTGTAAAGCTTTTGCTTTCTCCTTCATATTTGAATGAGATCCTTGCTGGGTACAGTAATCTGGGTTGTAGGTTTTTCTCTTTCATCACTCTAAGTATGTCCTGCCAATCCCTTCTGGCCTGAAGAGATTCTATTGAAAGATCAGCTGTTATCCTTATGGGAATTCCCTTGTGTGTTGTTTGTTGTTTTTCCCTTGCTGTTTTTAATATTTGTTCTTTGTGTTTGATCTTTGTTAATTTGATTAATATGTGTCTTGTGGTGTTTTGCCTTGGGTTTATCCTGTTTGGGATTCTCTGGGTTTCTTGGGTGACTATTTCCTTCCCCATTTTAGGGAAGTTTTCAACTACTATCTCAAGTATTTTCTCATGGCCTTTCTTTTTGTCTTCTTCTTCTAGGACTCCTATGATTCAAATGTTGGGGTGTTTGACATTGTCCCATAGGTCTCTGAGATTGTCCTCATTTGTTTTAATTCTTTTTTCCTTTTTCCTCTCTGCTTCATTTATTTCCACCATTCTATCTTCTACCTCACTTATCCTATCTTCTGCCTCAGTTATTCTACTGATGGTTCCCACCAGAGCATTTTTGATCTCACTTATTGCATTATTCATTGTTGATTGACTCTTTTTTATTTCTTCTAGGTCCTTGTTAAACTTTTCTTGCATCTTCTCAATCCTTGTCTCCAGGCTATTTATCTGTAACTCCATTTTATTTTCAAGAGTTTGTATCATTTTTACTATCATTATTCTGAATTATTTTTCAGAGAGACTCCCTATCTCCTCCTCTTTTGTTTGGTTTAGTGGGCATTTATCATGTTCCTTTACCTGTTGAGTATTTCTCTGCCTTTTCACCTTGTTTAGATTGTTGTGTTTGGGGCGGCCTTTCTGTATTCTGGCAGTTTATGGTTCCCCTCTATTGTAGAGGTTCCTCCCTGTGGGTTGGGTTGGACGAGTGGCTTGTCAAGGTTTCCTGGTTAGGGAAGCTTGCATTGGTGTTCTGGTGGGTGGAGCTGGATTTCTTCTCTCTGGAGAGCAATGAAGTGTCCAGTAGCTGTGTGTTTGGTGTGACTTTGCCAGCCTGTATATTAAAGCTCAGGGCTATGTTCCTGCATTGCTGGAGAATTTGCATGGTATGTCTTGCTCTGGAACTTGTTGGCTTGGGGTGGAGCTTGGTTTCAGAGTAGGTATGGAGGCTTTTGGATGAGCTCTTATCAATTAATATTCCCTGGAGTTAGGAGTTCTCTGGTGTTCTTAGGTCTTGTACTTAAGCCTCCTGCCTCTGGTTTTCAGTCTTATTCTTACAGTAGCCTCCATCCATATGGCACCAATGATAAAACATCTAGGTTAATGGAGAAAAGATTCTCCACAATTAGAGACACCCAGAAAGGTTTCACTGAGTTACTTGGAGAAAAGAAGAGAGCGGAGGGGAGATAGAGGTGACCAGGAGGAGAAGAAGGGGAATCAAATGGAGAGAGAGAAATCTAACCAGTTATCAAATCCCTATGTGCTTTCCACAGTCTGGAATACCCAGAGAGGTTCACGGAGTTACATAGAGAAGAGAAGAGGGAGGAAGGAGATAGAGGTGACCAGGAGGAGAAGAGGGGGGTTCAAAAGGAGAGAGACAGATCTAGCCAGTAATCTGTTCCTTAGGTATTCTCCACAGCCTGGAATACCCAAAGAGATTCACAGAGTTGGGTAGAGAAGAGAAGGGGGAGGGAGGAGATAAAGGAGACCTAGGGGAGAAAAAGGAGAGTCAAAAGGGGGAGAGGGCAATCAAGCCAGTAATCATACACCTAAGTAAAAATGAGTCCTGAAGATTGGGTTCCTAAAGGTACAAAATTGATAACAAATACCAAAAAGCAAAGATTAAAAATCTAGAGTAGAGGCTAAACTCTCAAAAATACAATATTAAAAAAACAAAATAAAATCACAAAAATATATATGAAGTTTGCTTTAAAAATAGGGTGGTTTTTTGCAAGTTAATAGTAGGTTATGAAAATGAAAATTAAAGGAGTAATAGAGGACTTAAAAATAAAAAAAATTAAAAAATGATAATAGTAAAAATATATCTAGGAATTTCTCTGGAGCTGTTGTGGGCAGTGTGGGGTCAGTTCAGATAGTTCCTTGTTCCAGCTTACACTTCTCAAGATCTATAGGCCCCTTCCAATGTAGTCAGTGCTAACTACAAGGTTTTAATCTGTTGCACCTGTCACTTCCAAGGTGGTTCCCTCTTTTTTTGGCTTCTTCTGTTTGCAAGTCTCTTCAGTGTCTAATTTCCACTCTGACACAAGGGGGTGAAGTTGGTCACTTAGTTAGGCTCACTTGTTCAATCGTGCTGTGGGGAGGGAGGAATACTGCAAACAAATATCACAGGCATGTGTGGGGAGTGCTTGCAGTGTCTGAGCCACACTGGGTTTGCCCCCGCTCACGGTGTGTGTGTGCCTTCCTAGTCTACACTGCTCAGGCTCTAGGTTGCTCTGCAGGGGAACTGTCTAAAACAGGCCCTGTGTTGCATGCACTTCCCAGGTCTAAGCCACTCAGGTTTAGGTTCTTGAGTACTCCACAAAGGCGCAGACTCGGTTGGGCCTGTGTTTTGTGCCCTTCCCAGGTCGGAGCAGCTCAAGCGACCAGGTGCTTGGAGAGCACACACTCCCCAGGTGCGTGTGTCTTATCACCTCCTCCGTCCCAGCTGCTTGGTTTCCTGGGTGCGCAGCCGGAACACCATCTCAGGTGTGCCGTGTGTCTCTTCTGGGGAGCTGATTTCTGGCTGTGACCCTCCTAGTGGATGTCAACCGTCCAGGATCCCAGGAAGACTTGGTTAGCAACTGGAAGCCTGCTCGCAGTTTGTTAGAGGACGCCGTCTCTGGGGCCGAATTTGCCCTTTGCCTTCCAGCTCTAGCTTCGCCTGCCTGCCTGCCTCCCTGCCTCCGGCGGGGGATGGGCCGGTCCGCAGCCGGCTAGCTCTCCTCTGGTATTTGCTCAGTCCTTTGTTCTGTGAGTGGTCTGGCAGTGACTTAGGTTAGGGCTTTTCCCGGAAAAGTTCTCTGTCTCTGTCTTTTTTTTCTCTCTTTGGCTATCCCACAGTTTGGGTTGCTATCCCATGTTAGCTCCCTCAGATTGTCCTCAGGGCATTCAGGCCCAGTCCCTACCCTAAGCAACGCAGCCCGCACCTCCCTGTTCAGCCCCCGCTTGCTGGTGGTGGACATGAGCGTCTGGGCTACTTCTCCACTGGAAGTTGCCATTAGGCACATAATCTGTGGGTTTTATTTATTTATTTTTCCTCCTGGTTATGTTGCCCTCTGAGATTCCAAAACTCTCCACAGACCTGCTGGTGAGAGAGTTTTCTGGTGTTTGGAAACTTGTCTTTTACGACTCTCTCCCGGGAAGGGTCTCGTCCCTAACTTTTATCTATCTTTTTATCTTTTATATTTTGTCCTACCTCTTTTTGAAGACAATGGGCTGCCTTTCTGGGTGCCTGGTGTCCTCTGCCAGCATTCAGAAGTTGTTTTGTGGAATTTGCTCAGTGTTCAAATGTTCTTTCAATGAATTTGTGGGGGAGAAAGTGGTTTCCCTGTCCTATTCCTTTGCCATCCTAGGACCTCCCCCTTTTTATTACCCTTGAGGAGGATAATACAAAGAGAGATTCTTGCATAACATTTACTGGAAGTTAGACTCAAAATATCTAAATTATTGTATCATTTGATTCTGATGGCACCTTCCCTTAATTTTCCCTTAAGCCAAAGATATCTATGGCAGTACAAAGATTTACAGATTGTACAAGCAGAATTAATCACAGGCAGAAAGTTAGGCAACACAAAAATTAGTGATGAATTCTGGAACTGAAAGGAAGGTTAGAAATCATTTTAACAAATCCTAGAATTTTACAAGTGGTAAAACAGAGGTTCAAAGATGTTAAGTGATGTTTTACTTACTCTAAGTTAACAGATGTTATTATTGTCCTTTAGCACCAGCAAAGGCAATTTTGAAATATCTGGCAATTGAGACAGACTGTTCAGTGGAGAACTTCACTAGAAATTCGGATAATCCTGATTCTGAAAATCTGATAATCTGATAACATTGTTATCTCTAATGTGTTAGTATAAAACATCAGAAACCAAAGAACTCAAAACCTAATATTTTAGCATTCCACAGACATGCTTTCATGCTAAGCTGCTTCAGTCATGTCCAGCTTTTTGTGACCCTATGAACTATAGCCTTCCAGGCTCCTCTGTCCATGGGATTTCCCAGGCAAGAATACTGGAGTGGGTTGCTATTGCCTTCTTCAAGAGATCTTCCTGACCCAAGGAACAAACCCGTTTCTCTTAGGTCTCCTGCATTGGCAGGTGGGTTCTTTACGACTGCATTACCTGGGAATCTTGTTAGTTAAATCAGCAATTTCATGATGATTTTTCTCCTCTGCATGTAGGCTGTATGCTGGGCATGGTGGACATAGTGATAAATATTGCAGTCACAGTCCTTATCTTCATGTAGTATGGAATCTAGGCAAATGGCCTAAATGGAATGTATATATAGAAAGTGTAATTATGAGCATGATGAGTATTATCTGGTCAAATTATATGGCACTACAGAGTATGTAGCAAAGGAGTGCAACCTATATAGAATTGAAAGTGAAGAAGGAACACAAATGTTAGACAAAACTTATGCAAAGATTCAGCAACAGGTGGGCAAATGGCATATCTGACATACTTAAAGTACAGAATCTAAAAGTTTTATAGAGGAAAATCTGTGTAGAAATTATGTATTTAAATGTATTTCTTCTTTGACAAAGTTTGGTTACTTTTTTTTTTTAATTCACTCTTTTATAAATTCTGTGAACTCAGGTTAAGTCTGCACACTCTTTGGCAATATGCACATGTTCCTGGGATGGTATGCAATGTATACTGGGCTCTTAATAAATGAGTAAATACACAGTAAGTAGTGAGTATAATTTTTCACTGATAGGTAGGCAAGAGACTTAACGTTTAAAAAATTCTCTTTAATTGAGCTTATTTTTATCTCAAGTGTCCGTAAGTGAAGGACAGTTTCATGTAAGTTATTCTATGGTCCTCAGATTCTTCAAGTTTTGACTTACACTTACACCATTCAGTCATCTGCACATGTTGCTGATGGAAAATCCATGTACCTGGTTAACAAAGCCCTATGGAACAATGGCTTTCTGCTGCATTAGTCATGTGGGGGACATATGCATTCATTCCTTAGTCTCATGTGCCATTATAGTTTACGTAGCCTTTCCAATCTGTGCTCTGACAGTCCTATTTGTGGCTCTTGCCCAATAATCATGTCACAGTTTCACTCTACCCATGGCTCATGGGTCTCTCTAGTCCCATTCCAGTGAGACAGCTTATCTGAGTGTGTATATCCCTGTACTAATTTCTCATTCTAGTTTGGTATAGGTAAGTTTGAGGGAAGAAAACCTAGTTGAGACAGATATTCCTTTTGCTTCTATGATAAGATTTCCATTAAATATAATCTGAATTACACCTCGAGATGAATGGACATCATTAATATGTGTTATCGGAGTACTGTATACCTGTAGGTGTAGCTGACAACTCTGATTTTTAAAAATTCAGTTGAGTGTTGACACTATCAGAGGAAAGACTGGATCTTTCCTATTTGACAAAGGGGCACTGATTTCAAACTTGCTCATTTAAGGCAACTTGATAGACCAGTCAAAGATCCACAATATATATACACATTAAGAAAGTCACAAACAAATTTCCTTCAACACATCTTTAAACAAAACCTCTATTAGAAACAACCTCTGAGATATTAACATCTGGAGGAAAGGTTCACAGCTAGCATATAACTTTTTACTGAATATCAGTGGTTTTTCAAATGTAATTTTAATGGCAAGTATAATTTCACACACATTACTGAGACAGGAGAAAACTGATATGTCTATCAAATTGTAGGTTCTCTGTTATCGACCTTTATTCATCATTTAGAAGATGTTATATAACATGAGAAGATGGACATGCACTATTCATAATGCAAATATCACTATAAAAGTAGAGATTAGGAATGTTTTAGGTCTTATATTTACTGAATTATGGATATTTAAGTGTTAGAGAATCTCCTTATTTTTTACATGGATGGGTACTCAATATATGGAGTAGGAAAAATATGTTTCAGGACAAAATATAATATATTTAAGTTTTACAGCTTCACTAGAGAAAGTATCAAATAATTTCAGTACCCTCTGTAAAGTTGCTTAACCAGAGTTCTTCCAGAACAACATTTGCACATCATTAAATGTTAAACTTTTCCTTGAAAGGAAAGCTATGACAAATCTAGACAGTGTATTAAAAAGCAGAAGCATCACATTGCCAGCAAAGATGCGAATAGTCAAAGCTACGTCTTTTCCCGTAGTCATGTACAGATGTGAGAGTTGGAAAGTAAAAAAGGTTGAGTGCCAAAGAATTGATGCTTTTGAACTGTGCTGCTGGCAAATACTCTTGAGAGGCCCTTGGACTGTAAGGAGATCACACCAGTCAATCCTAATGGACAACACCGAATATTCCATTGGAGAGACTGATACTGAACCTGAAGCTCTAATGCTTTGGCCACCTGATGCGAAGAGCCAACTCACTGGAATAGACCCTGATGCTGGGAAGGATTGAAGGTAAAAGGAGAAGGGAGTGACAAACTATGAGATGGCTAGATAGCATCACCAACTCAATAGACATGAATTTGAGCAAACTGCAGGAGACAGTCAGTGGAGAACAGAGGAGTGCTGCAGTCCATGGGGTTGCAGAGTTGGAACATGACTTAGTGACTAAGCAACAACAGCAACAACAAGTAGTAGTGAATAATCACCAGTGAGTTCCTTGAATTTTGTCATACCTTTTAGCTTTCCTTGGGAGACCAGGAGGCAGAGTTTAACATATGTACCAATAGAACACGTGGGAGGCCTAGAAGGAGAACTAATGTGTGAATGAATATGGAACCAGTCATATGGTTGAACCATTTTTTTTCTGAAAGGGCAAACTGAAATGTTATTTAAAATAAAGTTTTTATTTTTTACTTTGATTTTACATGTTTAAAAATTTATTTCTTTTTAATTGGAGGATAATTTCTTTTCAGTACTGTGTTGGTTTCTGCCATATATCAAATGAATCAGCCATAGGTATAGATATGTCCCCTCCTTCTAGAACCTTCCTTCCACCCCATCACACCCCTCTAGGTTGTCACAGAGCACCAGATTTGAGCTCCCTGCATCATTCAGCAAATTTTTACTGTCTAATTTTATGTATGGTAATGTCTATGTTTCAATGCTACTCTCTTAATTCGTCCAACCCTCTCCTTCCCTCCCTGTGTCCACTATGTCTGTGTCTCCATTGCTGTCCTGTAGATAGGTTCATCAGTACCATCTTTCTAGATTCCATATATATGCGTTAATATACAGTATTTGTCTTTCTCTTTCTGACTTACTTCACTGTGTATAATAGACTCTAGGTTCATCCACCTCATTAGAGCTGAGTCAAATGTGTTCATTTTCATGGCTGAGTACTATTTCATTGTGTATATGTACCACAACTTCTTTATTCATTTGTCAATGGGCATCTGGGTTGCTTCCATGTCCTGGTTATTGTGTACTAGTGCTGCAATGAACATTGAGGTACATATGTCTTTTTCAATTATAGTTTCTCAGGGTATATGCCCAGTAGTGGGACTTCTGGGTCATATGGTAGTTTTATTCCTAGATTTTTAAGGAATGTTCATACTCTTCTCCAGAGTGGCTATATCAATTTGCATTCCCAGCAACAGTGCAAGAGGATTCCCTTTTCTCCACACCCTGTCCATTATTTATTGCTTGTAGGTTTTCTGTTGATGGCCATTCTGACTGGTGTGAGATGACACCTTATTGTCATTTTGATTTGCATTTATCTAATAGTGAGTGATGTAGAGCACCTTTTCATGTGCTTATTAGCCATCTGTATGTCTTCTTTGGAGAAATGTCTGTTTAGGTGTTCTTCCCACTCTTTTATTGGGGTGTGTTCTTTTGGTTTTGAACTGAATGAGCTGCATATTTGAACTGAATGAACTGTATATTTTGTAGATTAAACTCTTGTCAGTTTTTCATTTTATATTATTTTCTCCCATTCTGAGGATTGTCTTTCACCTTGTTTATAGTTACCTTCACTGAGAAAAAGCTTTTAATTATGTCCCATTTGTTTATTTTTGTTTTTATTTCCATTACACTGGGAGATTGGTCATAGAGGATTTTGCTGTGATTTATATCAGAGTGTTCTGCTTATGTTTTCTTCTGTGACTTTTACAGTTCCTGGCCTTACATTTAAGTTTTAATCCATTTTGAGATTATCTTTGTGTGTGGTATTATGAAGTGTTCTAATTTTTCTTTTACATGCTGCTGTCCAGTTTTCCCAGCACAACTTATTGAAGACGCTTCTTTCCTCCACTGTAGATTCTTGCCTCATTTTTCAAAGATAAGTTGCCCAAAGGTCCATGGATTTATCTCTGGGCTTTCTATCTTATTCCATTGGTCTATATTTCTGTTTTTGTGCCAGTACCATACTATGTTGATGACTGTTGCTTTGTAGTATAGTTTGAAGCCAGGCAGATTGATTCCTTCAGCTCCTGTCTTCTTTCTCAAGATTGCTTTGGCTACTTGGGGTGTTTTGTGTCTGCTTGCAAATTATGAAATTATTTGTTTGAGTTCTGTGTAAAATATCATTGGTAGTTTGATATTGATAGTTTGCATTAAATCTGTAGATTGCTTTGGGTAGTATAGTCATTTTCACTGTTTTGATTCTTCCAATCCAGGAACATGGTATAGCTCTTCATCTGTGTCATCTTTGATTTTTTTCATTAGTGTTTTATAGGTTTTTACATACAAGTCTTTTGTCTCTTTAGCTAGGTTTATTTATAGGTATTTTATTCTTTTTATTGCAGTGGTGAATGGGATTGTTTCTTTAATCTTTCTGATTTTTCACTGTTAGTATATAAGAATGCAAGGGATTTCTGTGTATTATTGATTAGCTCTATTAAATTTCTTGTGGCCCCTTTAGCACTTTCTATGTATAGTGTCATACATATATACTAACAGTGAGAATTTTACTTCTTTTCCAATCTGAATTCCTTTTGTTTCTCTTTCTTCTCTGATTGCTGTAGCTAGGACTTCCAAAAGTCTGTTGAATAATAGTGGCAAGAGTGGGCACACTTGTCTTGTTCCTGATCTTAGAGGAAATACTTTCAGTTTTTCACCATTGAAAATCATTTTGCCTTGGTGTTGTTACATATGACCTTCATTATGTTGAGGTATTTTCCTTCTCTGGAAAAGGAAACGGTTACCCACTCCAGTAGTCTTACCTGGAGAATCCCATGGACAGAGGATCCCGGCGGGCTATAGTCTATGGGATCACAGAGGTTTGGACATGACTGAGTAAATAATGCTTTCACTTTTATCATGTTCCTTCTATGTCTACTTTCTGGAGAGTTTTAATCATAAACGGGAGTTGAATTTTGTCAGAAGTGTTCTCTGCATCTATTGAGATGATCATATGATGTTTATCTTTCACTTTGTTAATATGGTGTATGACATTGATTGATTTGCATATATTGAAGAATCCTTGCATCCTTGAGATAAAGCCCACTTGATCACCATGTATGATCCTTTTAATATGTTGTTTGGTTCTGTTTGCTAGAATTTTGTTGAGGATTTTTGCATCTATGTGCCTCTGTGATATTGGCCTGTAATTTTCTTTTTCTGTGGCATATTTGTCTGGTTTTGGTATCAGGGTGATGGTGGCCTCATAGAATGAGTTTGGGAAATCTCCTTCCTCTGAAGTTTTCTGGAAGAGTTTGGGCAGGATGCATATTAGCTCGTCTCTAAATTTTTGGTAGAATTTGCCTGTGAAGCCATATGGACCTGGACTTTTGTTCATTGGAAGAGTTTTTATTGCAATTCTAATTTCTGTGCTTATGATTGATCTGTTGAGTTTTCTATTTCTTTCTGGTTCCATTTTGGAAGGTATACTTTTCTAAGAATTTGTCCATTTCTTCCAGGTTGGCCATTTTATTGGCGTATAGTTGCTTGTAGTAGTGTCTTATATAAGCCTTTGTATTTGTTTCATCTCTTGTAACTTCTGCTTTTTTATTTCTAATTTTATTGATTTGGGTCTTCTTCCTTTTTTTTCTTGGTTAAGTCTGGCTAATGGTTTGTCAATTTTATTTATCTTCTCAAGGAATCAGCTTTTAGTTTTATTTATCTTTGCCATTTTCTCCTTTATTTCATTTTCATTTATTTCTGCTCTGACTTTTATAATTTTTTCCTTCTATTAGCTTTGGGTTTTTTGTTTGTTTGTTTGTTAGTTCTTCTTTTTCTGTTTGCTTTAAGTGTAAGTTTAGATTGTTTATTTGATGCTTTTCTTGTTTCCTGAGGTAGGCTTGTATGGCTATAAACTTGCCTTTTAGCACTGCTTTTAGTGTATCCCATAGGTTTTGAGTTGTCATGTTTTCACTGTCATTTGTTTTTAGGTATATTTTAATTTCCTTTTTGATTTCTTCAGTGATCTGTTGGTGATTCAGAAGCATATTGTTTAGCCTACATATGTTTGTGTTTTTTTGTCATTACTTTTCCCCTGTAGTTGACATCTAGTGTTAAAGTCAGTAAAGATTCTTGAAAAGATTTCAGTTTTTTAGTATTTATCAAGGCTTGATTTGTGGCCCAAGATGTGATCTATCCTGGAGACTTTCTGTCCTGTGCACTTGATAAAAAATAAAAAAAAAAGTAAAATCTGCTGTTTTGGGGTGATATGCTCTGTAAATATCAATTAAGGTCTAACTTGTCCAATGTATCATTTAAATGTTGTGCTTCCTTATTAATTTTCTGTCTGGATGATCTGTCCATTGGTGTAAGTAGGGTATTAAAGTCCCCCACTATTACTGTGTTAATGTTGATTCCCCCTTTAATAGTTGCTAACATTTGCCTTATGTTTTGAGATGCTCCTATGTTGGATGCATATATATTTAAATTATTATCTTTTCTTCTTGGATTGATCCCTTGATCATTATTTAGTGTCCTTTCTTGTGTCTTGTAACGATTTTTATTTTAAAGTCTTTGAAATCTGATATAAATATTGCTACTCTTGTTTTATTTTATTTTCTGTTTGCATGGAATAACTTTTCCAGCCTCTCACTTTCATTCTGTGTGTGTTCCTAGGTCTGAGGTGGGTCTCTTATAGATAGCATGTACAGGGGTCTTATTTTTGTATCCATTCAGCCAATTTGTGTCTTTTGGTTACAGCATTTAGTCCACTTACATTTAAAGTAATTATTGATATATATGATCCTATTACCATTTAGTTTATTGTTTGGGGTTTGTTTTTATAGGGCTCTTCTTTCTCTTGTATTTCCTGTCTAGAGAAGTCCTTTTAGCGTTTGTTGCAAAAGTGGCTTGGTGGTGCTGAATTCTTTTAACTTTTGCTTATATGTAAAATTTTGATTTTTGCTTTGAATCTGAATGATACCTTTTTTTGGGTAGAGTAATCTTGGTTGTAGGTTTTTTTCTTTCATCACTTTAAGTATATCCTGCCACTCCCTTCTAGACCACAGAGTTTCTTTTGAAAGATCAGCTGTTAGGTTTATGGGGATCCTCTTGTATACTTTTGTTGCTTTTCCCTTGCTGATTTTAATATTTGTTCATGTTTAATTTTGATTAGTTTGATTAATATGTGTGCTATCTTGTTTCTCCTTGGGTTTATCCTGTATAGGACTCTCTGGGCTTCCTGTATTTGGATGGCTGTTTCCTTTCCCCAATTAGGGAACTTTTTGACTATATCTCAAATATTTTTTCGTATTTTTTTTCTTCTTCTCAGATCCCTTAATTCTAATGTTGTTATGCTTAATGTTGTCCCAAAGGTCTCTAAGGCTGTCCTCACTTCTTTTTGTTATTTTTTCTTTATTCTGCTCTGCTTCAGTTATTTCCACCATTCTACCTTCCAGCTCACTTCTCACTTATTTGTTCTTTAGCCTCAGATAGCCTGTTATTGGTTCCTTGTACTGTATTTTTAATATCAGTCCTTGTGTTTGTTGTTAATTGTCTATTTTTTTAATTCATATAGTTCCTTTTTAAACATTTCTTGTGTCTTCTCAATCTGTATTTCCAGTATATTTATCTATGCCTCCATTGTATTTTCAAGACTTGGGATCATCTTTACTATTGTTACTCTGAATTCTTTTTCAAATAGACTGCTTATTTCCTGTTCATTTGTTGGGTCTCATGGGTTTTTACCATATTCTTTCATCTGCTGCATGTTTTTCTGTTTTTTTCATTTTGTTTAATTTACTGTGTTTGGGGTCTCCTTTCTGCAGGCTGGAGGCTAGAGGCTAGAGGGTTGTAGTGCCTCTTAATTGTGAAGTCTGCCCTCCATGAGTGGGTAGGAACAGTGGCTTGTGAAGGTTCCTGCTTGGGAGGACCTGTGCCTGTGATCTGGTGGGTGGAGCTGGCTCTTGTCTCTCTGAAGGGCAGTGCAATGAAAGTAGTGTGATTTTGGATGTCGGTGGGCTTGGTATGGTTTTTGGCAGCCTTTCTGCCAATGGGAAGAGTTGTATTTCTGTTTTGCTAATGCTTTGGCATGAGATGTTGGGCACTGGATTTTCTGGCATTCAAGTGGGGCTTGGTCTTAGTGTTGAGGTAGAGGCTTTTGGGAGAGCTCTTGTCAGTTAATATTCCATGGGGTCAGAATTTCTCTGGTGGTCCAAAGTCCCTGATTTGAGTTTCCTACCACTGGGGTTCAGGCTCAACACCTTGCTGTAGCACTGAGACTTACGAGGCCTCATAGCAGAGAAGACAAAACCTCAAGACTCATACTGAAAGCAGCACTCAATAGCCAAAGAAATTTGCACATTTACAAACAGAAAGAAAGAAAAGAAAAGACAAAAAGGGACAAAAATAAGAATCAAAGAAGAAGAAAGCAATAAAGACAGTAAAAATTGGAAAAAAAAATAACTAAAATGAATTTATTTAAAAATAGATTATCTTAGAAAAACTAGGTATAAAAAATAAAAATGAAAGGAATAATAAAGAAAGAACATGAAAACAATATGAAAAAGGAAAGTAAAAAATGGGAAAAGGAAAAACAGAAAGGGGAAACAAAAAAAGAAAAATGCATAGAGAGTGGTAGTTCAACTTTTGCCTCCCTAGGAGGGCTTCCAGTACTTGACTGTTCTCTTGACCTGATGAGGGGGCAGCTCAAACTGCCACCCCCCCACCCCCCCATCTAATCTAGCCCTATTCCTGCATGTACTTATGTGCAGTAACACATGGTTGCCAGAGCTAGGAGGTTTTCTTTTGTGTGAATACTCTTTGTCCTTTTATAGATTCCACAGCCATAGAGTGTGAATACTCTGCCCTTTTATAGATTCCACAGCCATACAGTCTACCTAGTTGATTGTGTGGATTTATTCTGAAGCTTGTACAGCTGGTGGAAAAGTTTTTGATCTGCCTCCATAGTCATTTTGCCCCTGGACTTCAATTGTGGTTTTATCTCTACCTCTGCATGTGGGTCATCCACAGGAGCTGGCTCCTGAGGCTGATGTGAAGGACTTGGATCTGCCCCAGTAAGAACCATGCGTAGAGATGGCACAGCTGCTTGAATCACAGGGACCTTGGCAGCCCAAGGTATGCAGGAGAGACAGCAGCCACGGGTGCGGGAGATATGGCACTAGTAGGGTTTTTTCTAGTCTCTTGCAGTCTTGCCCCAGTGGGGACTTGGCGTGAAGGTGATGTGGCTGCTTGGATTGTGGGGAACTTGGTGGTGCCAGGTGTGCAGGGGACCTGGCGGCCACAGATGCAACTTTTGGTGCTGTTAGTTTTTTTTTTTTTGGTGCTCTTAGGGTTTTCTTTTTCTTTTTCTAGCCTTTGGCAGCTCTGCCCTAGTGAGAATCGAGCATGGGGGTAGCATGGCTGCTTGAAAAGCAGGGAACTTGGTGGCACCAAGTATTCAGGGAAGCTGGTGGGAGTGCTACTAGGGCCTTTTTCTGGCCTCTGGCAGTTGGCGTTCAAAGGGCTTCCCTGGCTGGTCCTTTGTTGCTTGATACAACAGGCGTTCAAAGGTCCCCACTGCCCCACCTCACCCCCTCGCTGGGGTCCTTCTCTATTGCTTGGCACAGCATATGCTTAAAGGGTCCCTCTGGCTGGACTCCTTCTCTATTGCTTGGCACAGCAGGTGCTCACTGGGTCACCCCTGGCTGGGGTCCACCTCTGTTGCTCAGTGCAGCAGATGCTCAAATGATCCCTCTGGCTGGGGTCCTTCTCTGCTGCTCTTCCGACCATCAGGCATTCAAAGACCACTCTCTCTGAGGTCTTTCTCCATATTGTTGGAGAAACAAAACACAGCTGTTGGCACCTATGTAGTAAGAGAGAGAGGCCACAGTGATGGCTCCAACCCCTGCATGTGATTCAGCAGTATCACCCTGCCTCCATGGCTCCCTGGCTTTCTTTCAAGGGTATTCCCTGCTTTGATCTCCCTCACACCCACCTGGGCCATCTACTTGCAGTTAACAGCAGTACTTGCCCCGGGATTGCTTTTGAATCCTTACACTGCTGCTCCCAGCCACTGTGCATCCCAGAGGACCTGTGTCCCTCTTTGGGGTACATAGGGCTGCCTTACAGATTATCTGCTTGGTTCTCACTCCATTAAGACTGTCACAGATCAGCTGCTTCACTCTCCAACAACTTCAAATGCCTGCCTACCCTTTGTTCCAAACTATTACTCTAATGTGGGAATCTCAACCCTGCTTCAGTTCCTTCAATCCCCGTGTGCAGGTCTAGTTCCATTCACTCACCTTTTTTCCCCTTCATTCCTTCATCCTATCAAAATATTATATTTACAAGGTAAACTTCAAGTCAGTTTTCATGACATTCTTTCAGTTACGGCATTGTTTCTGGTATGGAGATTGGGACAAAGTGCTATGTAATCATACTAGGTTGGTGCGAAAGTAATTGTGGTTTTACACTGTTGAACTTTGCCATTTGATATTGGAATACATTCTTAAGTAAATGTGATTATGTTACACATCATTTTAATGCACATTTCTTTCTTTTTCTTTTGCTAATAATCTATTTCTTAATGTTTATTTTATGTTTAATTTAGACTATAGAAATTCTGTTAGAAAAAAACAAGTTCGAGTGATATTGATCTTTTTTATTTGAGTTCGAAATGGGTTGTAAAGCAGCAGAGACAACTTGCAACATCAACAACACATTTGGCCCAGTAATTGTTAACGAACATACAATGCAGTGGTAGTTCAACAAGTTTTGCAAAGGAAATAGAGCCTTGAAGATGAGGAACGCAGTGGCCAGCCATTGGAGGTTGACAACAACCAGCTGAGAGCAATCATTGAAGCTGATCTTCTTACAACTACATGAGAAGTTGCTGAAGAATTCAGCACTGACCCTATGGTCATTGGGCCTTTAAAGCAAATTGGAAAGGTGAAAAACTCAATAAGTGTTGGCCTCATGAACTGACCAAAAAAAACAAAAAATTAGTTTGAAGGGTTGTCTTCTCCTATTCTGTGCAACAGCAACTAAGTATTTCTTGAACAGATCATTTTGTGCGATGAAAAGTAGACTTTATATGACAACGAGTGAGTTCTAGCTCAGTGGCTGGACAGAGAAGATGCTCCAAAATACCTCCCAAAGCAAAAAATGCACCAGAAAATGATCATGGTCACTGTTTAGTGGTCTGTTTCCCATCTGATCCACCACAGTTTTCTGAATCCTGGTTAAACTATTACATCTGAAAAGTATGCTCAACAAATTGATGAGATGCATTGAAAACTGCAATGCCTGCAGCTGGCATTGGTCACTCCGAGAATGGGCCTAAATCTTCCCCATGACAATGCCTGATTGCATGTTGTACAACCAGTGCTTCAGAAGTTGAAAGAATTGGGCAATGGAGCTTTGACTCATCTGCTGTATTCACCTGACCTCTAGCCAACCGACTACCACTTCTTTAAGCATCTTGACAACTTTTTGCAGAGAAAACGCTTCAACAGCCAGCAGGAGGCAGGAAATACTTTCCAAAAATTGGTAAAATCCAAAAGCATTTTTTATGCTACCAGAATAAACAAAATTATTTCTCTTTGGCAAAATGTGTTGATTGTAATGGTTCTTATTTTGATTAATAAAGATGTATTTGAGCCTAGTTATAATGATTTAAATTCACGATCCAACACTGCAGTTACTTTTGTACAAGCTAATATTTCAAGTTTATTTTTGTAATTTTTACTATTATCATTACCATATAATTATGCTGCGATTGCTAGTTATATGGGGTAGGGAAATGTGTATCTTCAGTTTAGAAAGTGAAAAAACTAAACATTTAGTGGCAAAAATTGAATTGAGTCCCAAAGTTTTTAAAGAAGATAGGAATGCCTTCTTTATCTAAAAAAAAAAAAAAAAAAATCACGAAGACCAGAAACTGTAGCTTTGTTTAGGAAATTAACAACCAGTATAAAAATATACCAAAATAAAAAACAGGCAAAAGATAACATGATAACAGTATTGTGTGTCAAAGGAGTGGGTTTAGTAAATGACCTAAGAACACAGACAAGGTGAAAGATAAGTTTGATTAGGAAGTTGCACCATCTCCTCATTTTTATACACAAATTTTGAAGATATTTGCTTTAAGTACTTGTTCTCTTGTCACTATTCTTAAACTAGTGTTGTGTGAGGATTGTTAGAGAAGATATGGGTGAAACTCATGCCTGATCCTCATGAAGTTTTATTTCTTTTTAATTAGTAGAGTTGCATCCTGGCAAATATTGTAGTCTCTTGTGAATTAGATTAATGCTACCAATTCTCTATAAAAACAGTCTACTCTAGTCCCTTTATAAGGCACATGTCCTGATATGGGTAGCTCACATGGCCTCTCCTTGATGACATTAGAATTTTCTGCTGATTTCATGTTACTGGATTAATTACTATGGAATGCTTCCACGGTGCCTGCCCTTCTTCTGGAAGACTTTATCTTCATTTTATTTTATTTTTGTGCTGTTTCTTTTCCTTTCCTCCTCTTTTCAGAAGTGGATGAAATCAAATGAAGAAAAAGAAAGTAAAATTAATACAGGCAGTATATAGAAAAGAAAAACATCAAGTGCACTTTGCTAATTTTAAAACCCTAAATCTTTGTTACCCTTTCTTTGTAAAGTAAAAGATCCAGGTAAAACATCTAATTTTCTGAGTGAATTAATGTAGGTAAAATGTGTGTATTCACAGTTGTGTCCATTTTTTTGTGACCCCATGAATTGTAGCCTACCAGACTTCTCTCCAAGGAATTTTCTGGGCAAGAATACTGGAACAGGTTGTCATTTTCTCCTCCAGGGTATCTTTGTGACTCAGTGATCAAATCCACATCTCCTGTGTCTCCTGATTGGCACGTAGATTCTTCACCACTGATCCCCCTGGAAGCCTGTAGATAAAATTAGCCAGACGTTATTCCTTAAAGTTGGTAATACCCATACTCTATATAGTGATACAATTATCAATGTATTTCCTAAACATATGTATTTCCTAATCATATCAGTTTTCATTCCAATCCCAAAGAAAGGTAATGCCAAAGAATGTTCAAACTACTGCCCAATTGCACTCAACTCACATGCTAGCAAAGTAATGCTCAAAATTCTCCAAGACAGGCTTCAACAGTACATGAGCTATGAACTTCCAGATGTTTAAATTGGATTTAGCAAAGGCAGAGGAACCAGAGATCAAATTGCCAACATCTGATGAATCATAGAAAAAGCAAGAGTTCCAGAAAAACATCTATTTCTGCTTTATTGACTATGCCAAAGCCTTTAACTATGTGGATCACAACAAACTGTGAAAAATTCTTAAAGAGATGGGAATAACAGACCACCTGACCTGCCTCCTGAGAAATCTGTATGCAGGTCAAGAAGCCACAGTTAGAACTGGACGTGGAACAACAGACTGGTTCCAAATTGGGAAAGGAGTACGTCAAGGATGTATATTTTCACCCTGCTTATTTAACTTATTTGCAGAGAACGTCATGTGAAATGCCATGCTGGATGAATGAAGCACAAGCTGGAATCAATATTTCTGGGAGAAATATCAATAACCTTAGATATACAGATGATACCACCCTAATGGCAGAAAGCAAAGAGGAACTAAAGAGCCTCTTAACGAAAGTGAAAGAGGAGAGTGAAAAAGTTGGCTTAAAACTCACCATTCAGAAAACTAAGATCATGGCATCTGGTTCCATCATTTTATGGCAAATAGGTGGTGAAACAATGGAAACAGTGAGAGATTTTCTTTTGTTTGGCTCCAGGATCACTGCAGATGGTGACTGCCGCCATGAAATTAAACGACCCTTGCTCCTTGGAAGAAAAGCTATGACCAACCTAGACTGCATATTAGAAAGCAGAGACCTTACTTTTCCAACAAAGGTCCATTTAGTCAAAGCTATGTTTTTTTTTTTTTTCTAGTAGTCATGTATGTATGTGAGAGTTGGGACTATAAAGAAAGCTGAATGCTGAAGAATTGATGCTTTTGAACTGTGGTGTTGGAGAAGACTCTTGACAGTCCCTTGGGCAGCAAGGAGATCCAACCAGTCTGTCCTAAAGGAAATCAGTCCTGAATATTTATTGGAAGGACTGATGTTGAAGCTGAAACTCCAATACTTTTGCTATCTGACATGAATAACTAACTCATTGGAAAAAGACCCTGATGCTAGGAAAGATTGAAGTCAGGAGGAGAAGGGGACGACAGAGGATGAGATGGTTGGATGGCATCACCGACTCGATGGACATGAGTTTGAGCAAGCTCCAGACATTGGTGATGGACAGGGAAGGCTGCATGCTGCAGTCCATGGGGTTGCAAAGAGTTGGACATGACTGAGCGACTAAACTGAACTGAAACGTCTAATTTGATCTGTATGGTACCCTTAAGGAATACTGAAGAAAATTATTATACACATTTTAAAGATGAAGAAGCAATCTCAAAGAGGTAAATCTTCCCAAGATCACTCAAAAAACCCTGCTTTAGGGATAGGGATAGAATTAATAGGCTTCTGAATCCCAGCGTGGTCCTTACCTTCTTTCCATTCAATGCTTCCTTTTGATAATTTAGAATTATTTTAAACAAACAACTGTGTTGACAAAAAGGAGACAGTACTTTGTCCTTTTTAACAATCAGTAGTGCATGAGTTAGTTCCAAGTAAGGATTTATAGAACACTATCTGAAAAAGCCAATGAACAGTGGCCAGAGACTGGGCTGTATGTGTGATGGAAATGACCCCAGGTCAAACATCTGGTTTTTCAGGCAGATTCATAAACACCATCTGTGGAACTGCATTTTGAATTACAAGCCTAAGATTGCAATGCATATATACAATGTAATGTTATCTGAAGATAGAAACTATGTTTTAAATCACATGTGTCACAATTAATTCCTGTGGATTTTAATATTGATGGGGACAGATATATTAGATGATATCCATGAAGTATTTTTAATGTAAGGGTTATTTACATTAGATTCATATTCTACTCTAATGGGAATAAGGCTTTCATTTATTGCTAAAAACTGAAAAAAAAGATGAAACACTAAAAATGTAACACTAACTTTCCTAATATAGAAAATTTTGGCTTTAGCCTCCTGTGCACCAACTCAGAATTGCTGTTCATTCTCTAAGTTTATTTTTCTGAGTTATATATTTACTTGTCTGACAACTCTATGAACTGGTTTAAGTACCATGCTCTGAAAGAAATTTGTCTATGTAATTAACCATATCTCTTTAATATAGCACATTTGCTTAGTCAGTATGTGTGTGTTTAGTCGCATTTCCAACTCTTGTGACCCCATAGACTAGCCTGCCAGGCTCCTCTATCCATGGGATTCTCCAAGCAAGAATACTGGAGTGGGTTGTCATTTCCTTATCTATTTTTCAGTTTATCAGAAGTAAACAATGGTAGACTGTGCCTCTTGAAAAGCAAACTGTTCTGACTCCTTAGTGTATTTAGATTAAATTTTACCTATATGATAGTAGAGATTAGAAATCTGACTAGTGGAAAACAGGGCAAAAACAATGAATTAATATAGGAGCTAAAATACATATGGACAAGAGAAGAACTGATACACACAAAATGAAACTTTTATTCAATTATCTCCCTAATGCTTTCAGGTAAGTACTTCATGGAACTGATTTTCCCTCTGTTCTCGCCAATCCCTTATACTTGCTTCACTGATATATTTAGGTAATTTTGGGGTAACAACAATGATTTTCCATGCTTTATTTGGGATTAATATCTAAGTACATCACAGTGTTGGGAAAGAGCATACTTTTTAAGACCAGGTTCATCTGAACTCATTAATTTCACAGTTCTCATATTAAGTGGATTCATAATAAGAATAAAAAAAAAGATAAACAGTGATATATTTAGTTAGTTCCATATTTCTAAGATAGAAATATCAATGGTGAAAAATTGAAAGCATTTCCTCTAAAGTCAGGAACAAGACAAGGGTGCCCACTTTCACCATTACTATTCAACATAGTTTTGGAAGTTTTGGCCACAGCAATCAGAGCAGAAAAAGAAATAAAAGGAATCCAAATTGGAAAAGAAGAAGTAAAACTCTCACTATTTGCAGATGACATGATCCTCTACATAGAAAACCCTAAAGAGTCCACCAGAAAATTACTAGAAATAATCAATGACTACAGTAAAGTTGCAGGATATAAAATCAACACACAGAAATCCCTTGCATTCCTATACACTAATAATGAGAAAACAGAAAGAGAAATTAAGGAAACAATTCCATTCACCATTGCAACGGAAAGAATAAAATACTTAGGAATATATCTACCTAAAGAAACTAAAGACCTATATATAGAAAACTATAAAACACTGGTGAAAGAAATCAAAGAGGACACTAATAGATGGAGAAATATACCATGTTCATGGATTGGAAGAATCAATATAGTGAAAATGAGTATACTACCCAAAGCAATTTATAGATTCAACGCAATCCCTATCAAGCTACCAACAGTATTCTTCACAGAGCTAGAACAAATAATTTCACAATTTGTATGGAAATACAAAAAACCTCGAATAGCCAAAGCGATCTTGAGAAAGAAGAATGGAACTGGAGGAATCAACCTACCTGACTTCAGGCTCTACTACAAAGCCACAGTTATCAAGACAGTATGGTACTGGCACAAAGACAGAAATATTGATCAATGGAATAAAATAGAAAGCCCAGAGATAAATCCACGCACATATGGACACCTTATCTTCGACAAAGGAGGCAAGAATATACAATGGATTAAAGACAATCTCTTTAACAAGTGGTGCTGGGAAATCTGGTCAACCACTTGTAAAAGAATGAAACTGGACCACTTTCTAACACCATACACAAAAATAAACTCAAAATGGATTAAAGATCTAAACGTAAGACCAGAAACTATAAAACTCCTAGAGGAGAACATAGGCAAAACACTCTCCGACATACATCACAGCAGGATCCTCTATGACCCACCTCCCAGAATATTGGAAATAAAAGCAAAAATAAACAAATGGGACCTAATTAACCTTAAAAGCTTCTGCACATCAAAGGAAACTATTAGCAAGGTGAAAAGACAGCCTTCAGAATGGGAGAAAATAATAGCAAATGAAGCAACCGACAAACAACTAATCTCAAAAATATACAAGCAACTCCTACAGCTCAACTCCAGAAAAATAAACGACCCAATCAAAAAATGGGCCAAAGAACTAAATAGACATTTCTCCAAAAAAGACATACAGATGGCTAACAAACACATGAAAAGATGCTCAACATCACTCATTATCAGAGAAATGCAAATCAAAACCACTATGAGGTACCATTTCACACCAGTCAGAATGGCTGCGATCCAAAAGTCTACAAATAATAAATGCTGGAGAGGGTGTGGAGAAAAGGGAACCCTCTTACACTGTTGGTGGGAATGCAAACTAGTACAGCCACTATGGAGAACAGTGTGGAGATTCCTTAAAAAACTGGAAATAGAACTGCCTTATGATCCAGCAACCCCACTGCTGGGCATACACACTGAGAAAACCAGAAGAGAAAGAGACACGTGTACCCCAATGTTCATCGCAGCACTGTTTATAATAGCCAAGACATGGAAGCAACCTAGATGTCCATCAGCAGATGAATGGATAAGAAAGCTGTGGTACATATACACAATGGAGTATTACTCAGCCATTAAAAAGAATACATTTGAATCAGTTCTAATGAGATGGATGAAACTGGAGCCTATTATACAGAGTGAAGTAAGCCAGAAGGAAAAACATAAATACAGTATACTAACGCATATATATGGAATTTAGAAAGATGGTAACAATAACCCGGTGTACGAGACAGCAAAAGAGACACTGATGTATAGAACGGTCTTATGGACTCTGTGGGAGAGGGAGAGGGTGGGAAGATTTGGGAGAATGGCAATGAAACATGTAAAGTATCATGTGGGAAACGAGTTGCCAGTCCAGGTTCGATGCATGATGCTGGATGCTTGGGACTGGTGCACTGGGACGGCCCAGGGGGATGGTATGGGGAGGGAGGAGGGAGGAGGGTTTGGGATGGGGAACACATGTATACCTGTGGCGGATTCACTTTGATATTTGGCAAAACTAATACAATTATGTAAAGTTTAAAAATAAAATAAAATTGGAGAAAAAAAAAATAGAAAAAAAAAAAAAAAAAGAAATATTTTACCTTTGAGCCTGGATTTAAAGTAATTGCACATACATATTGAGATTCTATTTCAGTAATCAAACCTTCATATCAAAAAACATTCCTTTTAGATCAATGTAAGAATCAAAAATAAATGACAGATCTGGATAGACTCTGTCATACAGTGTCATACACATACAGAGTGAAGTAAGATAGAAAAACAAATATTGTATGACATCGCTTACATGTGGAATCTAGAAAAATGACACAGATGAACTTATTTGCAAAGCAGAAATAGACACACAGATGTAGGGAACAAATGTAGGGATACCAAGGAGGGGAGAAGCTAGGATGAATTGGGAGATTGAGATTGATGTATATACACTACTATGTATGAAATAGGTAACTAAATGAGGACATATTGCATGGCATAAGGAAGTCTACACAATGCACTATTGTGACATAAATAGGAAGGAAATAAAAAGGGGGATATATGTATACTGTATAGCCAATTGGCTTTGCTGTACAGCAGAAACTAACACATTATAAAGAAAACATACTCCAGTAATGGAGTAGGAAATAGCAATCCACTCCAGTATTCTTGCCTGGAAAATTCCATGGAGAGAGGAGCATGGTGGGCTCCAGCCCATGGGGTTGCAATGTCAGAAATGATTTAGTGACTAAGGATGTCAGTCTCCTCTGTTCATGGGGATTCTCTAGGCAAGAATACTGGAGTGGGTTGCCATGCCCACTCCATGCTAGAGTAGGTTTCCATGCCTATCTCCAGGGAGGACCTTCCCAACCCAGGGGTCGAACCCAGGTCTCCCGTATTGCAGGTGGATTCTTTACTGTCTGAGCCACCAGGGAAGCTCAAGGATACTGGAGTGAGTAGTCTATCCCTTCTCCGGGGGATCTTCCTGACCCAGGAATTGAGCTGGGGTCTCCTGCATTGAAGGTGGCTTCTTTACCAGCTGAGCTACCAGGGAAGCCCTCCAATATTACTATTTAAAAATTAAGAGTGAATGAGATGAATAAAGAAAACCAGAATTTAAAGGAACAAACTCTACAGTGGAGCTAAAATTTTGTCATTGTACACACCAAAGAGCTAAAATTTTGTTATTGTACATACAAAATTTAATATTTTTCTGTGTATATGAGAAAAGAAATAAATATATATGTTGTCAGGAAATATAAAGCCTTGACTGTAGATGCCAGTATATGGAAATTTTAACTAGTTCTTGTTTGTTGACTGAGTGGGTTATTGAAACAGAATAGAGACAGAACGACCAGTTTCAGCAATGGATTAGTACAAAATAAGAAAATAAATCAAAGAAGGGTTAGTGTTAGTCAAAGTTACATTAAATGTTTAAAGTTTTTTAAAAAAGCACAGAATCCAGAGAAAGCATTTGTCCAAAAGAAAACTCCTAGATTTCTTGTGAAAATTCCAGGTAGGTCTTTGAAAGCATGGTAACACTCATTTGACTTTTATCTACAAAAAAGGCAGAAACAGTATGTGAACATCCCAAACCACAAGAATAGTAATACTGAGTGATCCTATTTCTTTGAAAGTATGTCATATGAAACCATGGAATAGTTAATAGAAATGAAATTGTGACTAAATCATATGCTCTATTAGTTTAAAAAAAGGTCAAATGAATTATTTCAGTGTGAGTTGCTTTGAAATGTTTCCATCAAGGAAAACTATATCAAAACAACATTAATTTAGAAGTGTTAATATAGAGGGTACATTTAGCATTTTAATTTATAATATGTATATTATATAATAAAAATAATTAAAGCATATAAAGTAACTGTGCAATTCTTATGCATGTGTTGATCATTATATCTCCTAATATAATTCTTGAATCATTTGATTATTTGTAAATGTGTTATATTTTGAAAATTTTATTCTACTAATTCCAGTACTATACCCATCTTCAGTTTGTTTCTTTTGAATGTTATTTTCTTTGATTATGAATTTTTTCTACTTCTTTGTATATCCAGCTTAAAAAATGTTATTACATGTTTTTATAGGTAGTACATTTATTATCTACAATAAATATGATTTATTATTATCCACAAATATTATGGATTATATCATTAAAAATATTATTAAGTTTTGTTCTGCTAAGCAAATGATTAATATATTATTTAGATTCCTTCAAGTTTTGTTCTCAGGGTACTTATATTTTTGTTTTCTCTTTATTTCTAGAGAATTTCCTTATGTTATGACTTGGTTCTTATTTTTAATTCATGGCCTTTGTTGGGTCTAATTTCCTGAAGGTCTCAGTGGTTTCTTTACTGTTGTTGCACTTAAACTCTTAACAATTTTGTGGTCTGTGATATTTTTGTTCCTTTCTCAGTCCCTCATTAACCATTCTCTGTTAAGTTTTGTGGACTCTTGCTCTGCAAATGTGGTTAGACCCTTCCCTTTTCCCAGGGAAATCCCCACCAGTAATTTGGCACCCTTTGATTAAACTATCGGCTTTTCCAGCATTTCTCTCCTTTTCAGTGCTCTATTCACAATTCTAGCAACATCCTAAAATGTATGTTTCAATCTCTGGCTTTTTAGTTTATCAAGTGCCAGATGCTAGGTCTGCTAGGACTCCAACTCCATATGCTAAAGAAAGTTCTGGCAAAAGTGGGCCTCACCTCATATGTTTTCTTCCTTCAAGGGTTATAGTCATTCACATTTTGTCATTCAATGCCCGAAAACATTGCCACGTATATTTTGTTCACATTTATAATTTGTGCCGAGAGGGAAAGTCTGGTAATGTTTACTCTTTCATGTTCTTATTTTTTTTTTGAAAGTTGTTTAGTCTTTGAAATGACAAAAAAGTTTTTGTTTACAATTGAAAAAATACAGGGTCATTAGAACTCTTCCTATCATCTTCCATAACTCATCCTTGTTTGAGCTCACCAATGTTAATGTCATGATATAAAACTTCCCTTACTGTATCTCATTGCCCGTGTGTATATAAACACAATCAGATAAGAATTTGTTCTGTTTATTTTTATTTTTTAAGATATGAGCATAATGAAGGTAGAAGTTAGCAGGTTTTTTTTTTAAATCATCAATCAGTATATTATGTGCATCACTGTTGGTTAATACGGAGAAGGCAATGGCATCCCACTCAAGTACTCTTGCCTGGAAAATCCCATGGATGGAGGAGCCTGGTAGGCTGCAGTCCATGGGGTCGCGAAGAGTCGGACATGACTGAGCAACTTCACTTTCACTTTTCACTTTCCTGCATTGGAGAAGGAAATGGCAACCCACTCCAGTGTTCTTGCCTGGAGAATCCCAGGGATGGGGGAGCCTGGTGGCTGCCGTCTGTGGGGTCACACAGAGTCGGACATGACTGAAGTGACTTGGCAGTAGCAGCAGCAGCAGTTGGTTAATAATGAAGCTCCATTTAAGTCTATGAGCAAATCATAATTAATTCAACTATTTCCTTGTGGATAGGAATTTTAGATTATTGACACTACAATATATATTCAGTAAACATCTGTTCTTGTTACTTTTTCTCTGTATAATAGATTCCTTCATGTGGGATTGCTGGGTCAAAGGCTAAAACACATTTTAATATATTGGGATTACTTTCTTAAAACATGTAAGCTGTTCTTTTCCACCAACAATGTATGAAAATGCTAGTTTCCCTGCCTCGTTGGCAAAATACATTTGGAAATTGAATATTGGCAAAATACATTTGGAAATTGAATATATCAATCACTTTCCTATCAAGTTTCCTTTGAAAACTATGTAAACTGAGCTCAACAAAGATAAAAAGCTGTTTCAAGTATAATAAATTGTTAATATATTTAAAATCCCATAGGTAGGGCTTCTCTGGTGGCTCAGTGGTAAAGAATCCACTTGCCAAGCAGAAGATGTGTGTTCCATCCCTGGGTTGGGAAGATCTCCTGGAAAAGGAAATGGCAACCCTGTCCAGTATTCTTGTCTGGGAAATCCCATGGACAGAGGAGCCTGGTGGGCTTCAGTCCATCAGATCACTAAAGAGTTGGATGTGACTTAGCAACTAAACAACAACAAATCCCATAGATGAATGAGAACATTTGAAAAGTTACATAGACTAGTCAATAGAGACTGAAGTCACAGAAACATATGATGGGAAAGTGAACATAGTGAGATTTATCAAGGCTTTTTTATGGTCTTATATGTGCTTGCATTATCCTATTTAATATTGAAAATGTAATTTTAATGTGAAATTTATTCATTGGCATATTTTCTTGAGAGTAAACAACTTTCAGAAAAGATTTGCAGTCATGAGTTAATGACCCAAAATCTGGCTGAAATTATTTTACCATCAGTTGAACGTCCATTTCAAAAATAAAGATTTTTCCCAAGGTTAGCAGCAATTAATTTTAAGGCACTTCCATTTTGATTAGCATTTCAATGACATCATTAATAACAAATGGTCCACAAGCCTGAGAAAGTTTAAATCTACAAATCTATTAAGTTTTGAGGAACTTGAGTCTGTTTTATTAATGTTTAGATTTCTTTTGTCTTTCTATGTAAGACAACAATATTAAATAGAGACTCTTGAATCCTCTGTTGACCATGTCTTTGGTTTAATTGTGGAGTTGATCAGTGAAAGCATGTCAGAGTTTTGCCTTTTACTTAAATCTCAAAACAGAGGTCATCAAATTTTGTTGCTGAAATCACAAAGACAAATCTGTCAACAATTGCAGATCAGTGAACTTCTCACATACTTCTCTAAAACCATAACAATTACATTTTATTAAGAACAGCTGATTTTATCGTACAGTTCTGCTTGCTACAACATGCTTGTGTGAAAGATTTAAGAGTGTTTTTATACTATAGGATTTTAAATTATCTGATTAATGGAATTTCCATTTAGCTTCATGTTGTGTTGGTATCACTTATTAACATAGAATTCTGCAGTTTTACAAGAGCTAGAGATACTGAGAAGTTGGTTATTTCAGTCTAAAATGACAGGAAAACCATATATTTAAACTATATATTTAATCTACTCTGTATTTTAGACTACAGATAAATTTAAGCTTTTGCTTTAAAGAATAACAATTTGTTAATTTTGCTACCCACATCATGAACAAAACAACAAAATTAGTGTGACCATATCTTTATTAAGCCATCTGTTCACCATAGAACTTCCAAGACATTCCTCCAAATTTTTAAAATCAGATTGTTTCATAGGACTCAGAGTGAAGTGATGATATTGTAGTTTTTTTGGTAGAAAGAATTACTGAATATAAAAGTTTGAAGATAATGAGGGAAAGAGACTATAATGATCCCAAGAGATGTTTTCTTGATTAGAAGGTGGATTATGCAGAAGAGCAGAAGTTGTACTCTTGTTGTACACTGTGCTCAAAACAAAAGTCATTTATCCCTTGTAGTTTCCCATAAATGTGTGATGTTGATGCTAACAAAATGTTCAAATCACTAAACATGCATTAACAGTTTGCTAGCGGATTGTGTTAGGCAGTTACTATCAATATGCAAAATAGCCTACATCTTCCGATTTATACATGCCACAAGCACAGCTTGCTCTATGCAAATGCATGGCATTGGAGAGTTAAAGGTAAACATAAAAGGAGACATAGGCATAGTAGCAAACAAAATTAAATTTCCTATCAACTAGAAGAAAGACCCACACAGGAATAGTAAGGCACAGAACTTCACTTTTTTCTCTTTCAACTGAAGTGTAAGCTACTCAAAGACTTTTAAAGTTGTCATTTTTAAAGCGTAACACATGCTGTACAACCACTTAGCTTCATAACTTTTATTATTAACTAACATGTTCATTATATAGATTTTATTAATATGCTTTTGAGGGCAGCAATTTTTATCATCAGTGTAACTCCATAATTTTTGTTAATGTCTTATTCATAGTACAATGCTGAGTACAGATTTGTTTATGGGAGAAGAGAGCGATATATAACAGTTAAAAAATTAACATCTATATTATATTAATTGTTAACATGTTATTTAACATTGTTATTTATAAAAATCTTCTCCAAATCAATAAAAGATAAAATAATCTATTTAAGAGCGACAGAATAGATACAGGTAGATGATTAATAAAATAGGGACAATAAATGCCTAGTAAACAAATGTGGTGTTGGAGAAGACTCTTGAGAGTCCCTTGGACTGCAAGGAGATCCAACCAGTCCATTCTGAAGGAGGTCAGCCCTGGGATTTCTTTGGAAGGAATGATGCTAAAGCTGAAACTCCAGTACTTTGGCCACCTCATGCAAAGAGTTGACTCATTGGAAAAGACTCTGATGCTGGGAGGGATTGAGGGCAGGAGGAAAAGGGGATGACAGAGGATGAGATGGCTGGATGGCATCACCGACTCGATGGATGTGAGTCTGAGTGAACTCCGGGAGTTGGTGATGGACAGGGAGGCTTGGCGTGGGGCAATTCATGGGGTCACAAAGTCGGACACGACTGAGTGACTGAACTGAACTGAACTGAACTGAAACAAAAGTGACTATACTTGACCTCATTTAACATAAAAGAACTGAAAATGACAACCCAAAAATTATTTCACACCTATCAGATTAGAAAAAATATAAAAATATTACATATTAGAAATGATAGTAGGGGAATATAAACCCTAAAACTGTTTAGAAAATATATTTTATTCCAGAATCATTGGAGAGCAATTTGGTTCTATCTCATAGACATAGTAAGATTCATTAATTTCACTTAAATTTGTAGAAAAAATCTTACACATAAGAACAAAGAGACAAAGATGAACAGAGAGACAAAGATGAATAGACTGAAGTAATATATAAAAATATATATGTTCTGAAATCAATTAGGCAAAGCAGACTACAAAATTACATGTATTTATATGTGTGTATATGTATATGTCAGAGAAGGAAATGGCACCCCACTCCAGTACTCTTGCTTGGAAAATCCCATGGACGGAGGAGCCTGTTAGGCTGCAATCCATGGGGTCCCTAAGAGTCGGACACGACTGAGCGGCTTCACTTTCACTTTTCACTTTCATGCATTGGAGAAGGAAATGGCAACCCACTCCAGTGTTCTTGCCTGGAGAATCCCAGGGACGAGGGAGCCTGGTGGGCTGCTGTTTATGGGGTTGCACAGAGTCGGACACGACTTAAGTGACTTAGCATAGTAGAGCATATGTATATGTGAATCTAATAGTACTTAAGTTAAAAATAAGTGCTCAATATCAATTAAAGATATACAGACATGTATACAGCCCAAATTAATGGCATTGTTTCCTTGGGAATAACAACAGGTGTTCTCCTGGGAGAGGAATTCAAAAAAATTAAACTATGTATTTAATGTTTCTTTATCCTTTCTTAAAAAAAAAATTACAAGATTTAGTTGGTCAGTACACAGACGTTTGTCATATTATTCTCTGGATTTTTTCTAATTTTTAAAGAAACATTCATTGTATTTATATGTTATATGTATTTTCTAGTTACAATTTATGCGATGTTACATAATACCTAATTTGGGCTTCCTTGGTGGCTCAGAGGTAGAGAATGTGCCTGCAATACAGGAGACACAGATTTGATCCCTGGGTTGGGAAGATCTGGAGAAGGAAAAGCAACCTACTCCAGTATTCTTGCCTGGAGAAGGAAACAGCAACCTACTCAATATATATACAATATAACAACTAAACCACCACTGCCAATTTGGATAAAATGAGTGTGTGTGAGTCACTCAGTCCTGTCCGACTCTCTGTGACTCCATGAACTGTAGCCCATCAGGCTCCTCTGTCTGTCTATGGAATTCTCCAGGCAAGAATACTAGAGTGGGTTGCCTTTTTCTTCTCCACTACAGAGCCAAAGCCAAAGAGAAAGAGATGCACTGTCTATATTATTGCAGTGAGGTTTGAAAAAATTAGTTTATTTTTATATTGTAACTCAGAACCGAAATTAATCATCTTAAAACAGATGTTCTCAACCAATAAAAAACACTCTTTGGTTAATCACTGAACTGGTTGCCATCACCTCACATCTGTATCTTGAGTTGATGTTTTTTTCCAGTCTTCTGTCATCTCAGACATGTGCTCTGAAAATCTCCATTGCTATTGAATGATTTCACAACTTACAGGAAACAAAATTAGATTGCCCATGTAACAACCCATACCATCATTCATTCCAGTACTCTGGTGGCATCTTGAAATATCTCTAAGTAAAGGGTTTATCGTAATTAATTTGTTAAACATTCAATCAGGAAACTAGTAACTTTCTTAAGTTTTTATATATACTTATCTGTTGATTTCTTTTTTAACGTAAAATCTTGGAAACTACCTTTCATTTTCTCAAAGGAGATTTATCTTTCTAAAGCTTTTTCATTACACAGTCATTATGTGTTACCCCAGTGGTGCAGCATTGACATCACAAGTTTCTCCCTGGACTTAATCTTCAGATCATGGTCAAAGAAAATGATGGTATTGAATCTCAATTTATAAAAATTAATTTATTATTTGAGCATCAATTAAAGAGATACTTAGATTACACATGGTGACTTAAACATTGCAATTTGAACTACAAAAAAATAACACAAAAGAAAGGACATATTTACATCAAATTTTTATTTTGCTGTTGTTGCCTGATAGGGCAAAAAGAACAATAATAAGATTTCTCTTTGATCTGCTGATCAAAGCCAAAGATCAAACTGTGTGATATGACCATCATTTCCAATTTTCTGTGAATGAAAGTGCATACTAAACTGTTACCAGGCTGGCATGACATTCTAATTTAGGGTCTTCTCAATGGTTTTCTCATACCTTGCCTACAACTGATTCATGATTGACTGGGAGTTAACTTCAGAATAGCTGGTATTTTTGAAGTCTTTTTTGAGGGGAAAGTGCGTAAGTTTCATCCTAGAAAGCAGGGGTAAATTTTTGGTTTCTGTTTTTAAAGCATTCTACAGATAAAATAATCTACAGTCTGTAGTTACAAATGTATTAAGAAATTTGGATAGACTCTTCCCATGTTAGGTTTGTCTGCTGCTGCTGCTGCTGCTAAGTCGCTTCAGTCGTGTCCGACTCTGTGCGACCCCATAGACGGCAGCCCACCAGGCTTCCCCGTCCCTGGGATTCTCCAGGAAAGAATACTGGAGTGAGTTGCCATTTCCTTCTCCAATGTATGAACGTGAAAAGTGAAAGTGAAGTCGCTCAGTTGTGTCCGACTTTTAGCAACCCCATGGACTGCGGCCTACCAGGCTCCTCCGTCCATGGGATTTTCCAGGCAAGAGTACTGGAGTGGGGTGCCATTGCCTTCTCCGTAGATTTGTCTAGTTGGATTTAAATCTATAAATGATATACTGTGAAGGAAAAGCTGTACTACTGGTTCATCCACGGCAAAAGTAAAGTAATTCACAAAATTTATTTCAGCAATGAGACATCAATAGAAATAACAGAGACAGGTTTGAAAGGGATAAGTAACTTAGAAATTGTAACTATATTTTTATTTATCTTCTTTTAGTGTTTTTGCTACTGATAGATATCAGTATACATCTTTATCTTTGTCACAGTAGATTTTCTTATTTATTAAAAATATCATCATTCTGTTTTCTTTGATAACTAGCTATGATCCAGGTCAGTCTGTAATGTGCTTTTCTACTTATCATGAATAGAATAAATTCTGCATACAAGATCTTCATCATAATCAAGCATCCCATAAACTTTTAAATTTTAGCTCTCCTTTGAGACATCAGATGCAATATATTGGGCTCTAATTGCCTAGCTTTAAGATATCTGAAGTGGTAATACCTCAAATTTTTGGATATTTGCTAATGCAAATCGTTCCCAGCTTATTCCTGCTATAGATTTGAATATTTTTCCAGTAAATTTCCTTAAATAGAAAACATTGAAACAGCTTTTGTGTACATGGCACTTTTTTTGTGAAAACAGAAAAAGTAAATTGCTAATATCAAATCTAAAATATTAGATTTCCCCAGATTTTAATTAGTTTGGAGAAGTAAAGTGTGTAACTCTCTACTGAGACAGCATGCCATGGTAGTTCAGAGCTGATTTTGAGGTCAAACAACTCGAGCTTCACAGGCTTTCAAATCTATGTGTCATAGTATGCATACAATTATCAAAATACTAAATAACCTTTGGTAGTTGAAAAATTAAGCAAATAGGCAGATAAAGCATTTAACAAAGGATCTTGCATATAGTAAGCCTTTTCTGTGTCAGCCCCTGTTTTTATTGGAATAGATGTTGGTTATAGTGGCGAATACCTGGCACCATAAATCAAACGTGGTATGTACTTGATAAATGGTAAGTCTTAAGAGCATGAGTAATAATCAGCATTAAATACCCAGAAACATTATTAAAGTTCACTTACATTTCCTCTAAATGATTCTACATTCCACAATTTTTTAAAAATATGTTTTTTCTTTTACTTATTTATTTATTTATTTAAGTAAATAAGACACATAAGAACTGGAAGTTCATCTCACTTTTGCCAGTAGGGTACCCTTGAGACATCTTAAATTTTAGCTTAAAAATAGATAATAGAGGTTAATGTGCATTTCATATTTAAATCTCCTAGGATGCATGTAATTCACTGAAGGCTAAATTCTTTATTAGTGTTTAAGAAATTTTGGCAAAATTATTTCCACTTTATTATCATAGTAATCTTAGATAACAACCATCTACCTGACTTTGTAAATTCCTTGAATGCTGTCTTATTTTTGAATTTCTTATACTTGGAATAACCACAGGTATTTTAAATCTCAAGCCATTTAATGTAAAAAACCTGGAGTTATTTGTGAATATTTTGCCCTCAAATCCATGTCCACATTTTTATGCTTTTCAAATCACTGTATTGCCTTTATTTTGTAGCTTCTGATGTAAAAGTTTTAGTGCCACATGTAAGACATTTTAGTGGCATAATTATAAGGGCTATTTGAAAAAATCAGCAAAACAATATAATACACCATTCTGAAACTATATATTTTGACCTAAATATTTCATTTTCTGAATAATTCTTTATATTTTAACATAAAATTTTCTCTTGGAAGCAAAGGGCAAAAATAAGGTAACATTTATTGAACACTTTCTGGCAACATGTTAACTGCTTTATACTCCTTATTTCATTCACTTCTCACTAAGATCTATAAATCAGGTGTTAGTGTTCAACATTCAGAAAATGAAGATCATGGCATCTAGTCCCATCACTTCATGGGAAATAGGTGGGAAAACAGTAGAAACAGTGTCAGACTTTATTTTTTTGGGCTCCAAAATCACTGCAGATGTTGACTGCAGCCATGAAATTAAAAGACGCTTACTCCTTGGAAGGAAAGTTATGACCAACCTAGATAGCGTATTGAAAAGCAGAGACATGACTTTGCCAACAAAGGTCCGTATAGTCAAGGCTGTGGTTTTTCCAGTGGTCATGTATGGATGTGAGAGTTGGACTGTGAAGAAAGCTGAGCAGCGAAGAATTGATGCTTTTGAACTGTGGTGTTGGAGAAGACTCTTGAGAGTCCCTTGGACTGCAAGGAGATCCACCCAGTCCATTCTGAAGGAGATCAGCCCTGGGTATTCTTTGGAAGGAATGATGCTAAAGCTGAAACTCCAGTACTTTGGCCACCTCTTGCGAAGAGTTGACTCATTGGAAAAGACTCATGCTGGGAGGGATTGGAGGCAGGAGGAGAAGGGGATGACAGAGGATGAGATGGCTGGATGGCATCACCGACTCGATGGATGTGAGTTTGAGTGAACTCCGAAAGTTGGTGATGGACATGGAGGCCTAGTGTGCTGTGATTTATGGGGTTGCAAAGAGTCAGACACGACTGAGCGACTGAACTGAACTGAACTGATACTTATCTTACAAAGAAAATTTGTAAGTTTAATAATTTGTTTGTTTTTTAGAATGAACACATGCCAATGATTTTATTTAACTCATTAATTAAAGAGGGCACAAGTAAGATATTACAACCAATTCAATGAGTAATTCAAAGAACAGAAACAGGTAGAAGCAATCAGGAATACTAAAATGAATTTGCTTAGTAGAGCAAAAATGTGGGAGATCAGTTGCACCTCTGCCAGACAAAATTAATTTGCCTATTTATGGACAAGAATCAAGTGTCTTGCTGACAGTTCCATCGACTTTACAGAGTTGTAAAATAGTTCAACCACACTGAAAAATGCAGAGACCCCACAGAATCAGATGACCTGGAGAGTATATTTTTGTTGTTCAGTTGTGTCTGATTTTTGAGACCCCATGGACTGCAGTATGCCAGGCTTCCCTGTCCTTCACCACTTCCTGGAGTTGGCTCAAACTCATGTCCACTGAATCAGTGATGCCATCCAACCATCTCATCCTCTGTCATCCCCTTATCCTCCTGCCTTCAATCTTTCCCAGCATCAGGGTCTTTTCAGATGAGTCACTTCTTTGCATCAGGTGGCCAAAGTATTGGAGCTTCAGCTTCAGCATCCAATGAATATTCAGGACTGATTTCCTTTAGGATGGACTGGTTGGATCTCCTTGAAGTCCAAGGGACTCTCAAGAGTCTTCTCCAACACCACAGTTCAAAAGCATCAATTCTTCGACGCTCAGCTTTCTTTATGATCCAACTCTCACATCCATACATGATTACTAGAAAAACTATAGCTTTGACTATACAGATATTTGTAGGCAAAGTAATATCTACTTTTTAATAAGTTTGTCATAGCTTTTCTTCCAAGGAGCAAGCGTCTTTTAATTTCATGGCTGCAGTCACCATCTGCAGTGATTTTGGAGCCCCAAAAACCAAAGTCAGCCACTGTTTCTATTGTTTCCACATCTATTTGCCATGAAGTGATGGGACCAGATGATGTTTAAACTTGTCTGTCCCTGATACTTAAAGGAAAATTTAAATGAATGTTACTTAGAAATTGAAGAAGAATATGGAACCCTACTATAGAGTCTTAACATTTTTAGAAGGGAAAAATGCCCTCTATTCTGTATTTGACTGATTTTCTTGATAAGAATTTATAAATAAATTTATATCTTCTTGGTTTAACTCTATTACTCCTGATGACTAAGCTACTTTGGTCATTGTTAGAGAGTTCTGAAAGACGCTTAAGACTCAGAACTGTTTCAATAAATTTGAAAAAAGTGTAGCATAATGTCTAAGAAGTTCTAATATTGTTTTCAAAAACCTTAAAGGAGACTTTTTAACCACAGAAGATAATATTTTCTTATGTTAAAAAAAAATTATGGATTAACATCTGGAGAAGGAAATGGCAACTCACTCCAGTATTCTTGCCTGGAAAACTCCATGGACAGAGCAGCCTGGTGGGCTGCAGTCTGTGGGGTTGCAAAGTGTCTGCCACAACTGAGCGACTCAGCATATGGCTTTACATAGTGCATCATTAGAATATTCAGCGTTGCCACATCTGGTTTGGAATGATAGCAGATAGGAGAAAACATGGGCTCGGAAGGCAGAGTTTAAATCTAGTGCCTGTCTTTGATCTCTTCTGTGTTCTTAGTCAAGGTATTCAACTTTTTCTCTTATATAATAAAAATAATTTTTACTTTGGTTGTTTCTTATAATTTAACTAAGATATATACATTTTAATATTGTATTAGCTAAAATAGTCATGATAATTATTCGATCCTTTTTCATATTTAGCTCTGTTCTAGAAAAGAGAAATAGATTATATACTGTTCAGTTCATGAAGGTAATTATTTTAATAAAATCAGAATCAATTCCTTTAACTTCTGATTTGAAGCTGCTTAAAATTGTGTAACAGAAATCATATTATTTAACATTCTTTATAAATCCATGCAGGTACACTGAAGAATTAAAGATCAAGCTGAAATTTCTGATTAAGAAACTCAGATGTGAAAATGAGATGGTTATTTACAGATGTCAGAGTTTAATTTCTGTTTTTGAAATGGTGATTAATTGTGAAAAGCTAAACCTGATAGTTCCAGTCGCTGCACCTTTCAAAATTCAAGATTGTAAATAATTTCTTTAAAACTGGAAAACAACATGGGGCAAAATATTTGTGTGTATGTATACTTACACACTTTTGTGGAAAGTAAAATTGTGGTTACTTTATGAAACTTTATGACCCTATTTGTGAAACTGGGTCAATTGTTTCACAAAAGTAAGGGGGAGAGAGGAAATAAAAATCATCTTTAATATTAAAAAACAATGCAAGTAAAGAAAGAAAAATAACAGTGAATGTATATATTACAGATCAGCTAAAATATAATTGTTCTGGAGACACAATCATTTTGATAAAAATTGTATCTTTATAACACTAATTACCTTTTTTGGTCTTGTAATAGCTAAATAAAATAGAAAAACATGGCTTTTGTTAAGTGTTTATTTCTATTTTGTTTTCTGTCTCATCAACGTAAATGTGAAATACTGGAAATCTTGTATATCCTTCCTTGTTTGTCCCTGTTGCTCTTTACCAATACTTCAAATTATATTAGCATGGCTTCCCTCATGGCTCAAACAGTAAAGAATCTGCTGCAGTGCTGGAGACCTGGGTTCAATTCCTGGGTTGGGAAGATCCCCTGGAGAAGGACATGGCAACCCATTCCAGTATTCTTGCCTGGAGAATCCCATGGCCTGAGGAGCCTGGCAGGCTACAGTTCATGGGGTCCCAGAGTCGGACACGACTAAGTGACTAACACTTTCACTTTTTCACTAGTTTCATATAAATTGTGTTGTATTTATTTTGTAAAACTACTTTTCGAAGCAATTCATGCCTCTGATGTAATTTGCTCATTAACAGTGTGAGGCTTCCTTGAATTTCCAAGTCTTGGTGTTCTTATTAAGTATGGTGGTAGCAACACTTGTTATTCTCTTCTTGGAGTTGTAATAGATAAATTACAGAAAAATCCTGCACTTTGAATATAACAGAACAATTCATACCTTTGAAATAATATTGCATTATACTATAATTACTGATTTATTTGTAAATATCCCCCTATAGATTAAGATTATACCTTTGAGAGTCCAAGAACATAGGTTGGACTGCATCACTGCATAAGTTCACACTGCATCACAAGTGACAAGCATGTTCCCTGCTACGGGGTAGATGCCATATATTTATGGAAAAAGTGAATGAAACACTGTCATACATTATGAGTTTCTGAAAATTCCTTTAAACTTTTGTTATTTAGAATTTTTAAAAATAACATCAACTAATATTGTTTGTTGAATCTCTGAAACAATACTGTATTTCCTACAAAGAATTTGTACAAGATTTCTTTCAAGGTGTTAACTTACTGCATGATCTATTACAACATTTTAAAATAACAAATTAAAATTGATCTTTAGAAAGATGTTTTAAATGGGGTGTTCCAATTTAGAAAGTTGAAAAAAATATTTTCTCATTGATATTTTCAATATCTAAGTTTATTTAAAGAGATGAATAAACTTCAGTATATAAATATGTATATACACACAAATATACATACTGTATATATTTATATATAGTATGTATATATATATGAAGTGTATATAAAGTGTATATACATGCATGCTAGGTCGCTTCAGTCGCATCTGTCTCTGCAACCCTATGGACTGTAGCTGGCCAGCCTCCTCTGTCCATGGGATTCTCCAGGCAAGAATACTAGAGTAGGTTGCCATGACCTCTTCCAGGGGATCTTGGCCATCCAGGCATGGAACCCACCCCTCCTATGTCTCTTGCATCGGCAGGCACATTCTTTACCATTAGGGCCACCTGGGAAGCCCAAAGATAAATGAGCCTAAATCAATCTATGTAAAACTCTCTGAATCACACCAGGTTCTGAGATTAATGGAAAAACCAGGCAACCTTGACGGAAGTGCTTATCAAGTATTCTCATTGTTATTTGAGGATTACTTATAATATTACTTTAGGAGCTTTAGAGATGGAATTTTTTCAGAATGAAAAGCTGTGTCAAGGAAGGTCCATCCAATGACAAAGGCAGTTCTAAGGTAGTGGCCTTGCAAAAGGAGTACTTCTGGTCATCAGAGTGCCCTCTGGTGGCCTGGTTGAATAATTCTAGTCCCTTCTCACTTGGAAGTGAACAGACAATAGAAGTTAATTTAGTTTCTGAAAGAGGCTTTTTAGTCACTGGCAGCAACCGGGCAACAGTAATTTGCAAACCCTGCCCTTTATTAAAATTCATTGTTGCTTTCAGAGTTAGAGAACTGTAATTTCAGAGATCCAAGCAAGACCAAAAAGAAATAACATTTTATATAATCACTTTCAAAAGCTGCTGTATAATTAAACACATGTGCAATTAATTTTAGGCAAAAACAGCAGCTATTATGCAGTAGAAAGTTGCTTTATACTAGCCCTGGTTTATAGCAACAGAATGGATATGATGTCAAGTGTTATAATTTGGCATGATTCCAGTAAATTTACAATTTTGTGAAAGTGCTATCAATAGAGCATTGTTTTTGCTTTACTATGCTTTTCTCCAGCTTTGTGGCTCTGTTTTAGCAGCAAAACATGTGGCATATTAGTTGTATCAGTTTGGGCTATAGCTGTAGGGTGTGTAATACCAAGAAATCTATATTGAATCCCAGTTATAAAATAAAAACAATCCCAATCAATGTGGGGGGGCAGTGTACATAAAATTTGCATATTTAACTTTTCTGCTTTCTTGTATATAATTTATTGAGTGCATTTGTAAAATGAACTAATTATAGAATGATTTTAATATGGGATAAAATAAAAACTAAATGTCCTGCTATAAAGTTTTTTAAAAAACATAATTTTTGTTCCAGATAGTCACATCTCTGCATAAAGCTCAAGTTGTAGTAATAAGTTGAAAGGCAAGGTCTACCTTGTAAACATTATGACATTATATAACTGGTGAAACCATTTTAAACACAGATTGTGTGAGGAATGCACAGGTCTTTATATGATGCATTCCCTAGTAGTGTACAGTATTCTTATCAGATAAGCAAAAGCACAAACAAAAACAAATCATCAAATAGTTTACTTTTTAGCTCATGATCCAATTAATGTTTAACTTAGGTCGTTCTGGGACAAATAGAGTAGAGTAGATTTGTTGAGGAAAGCTTATATCATAATTTTGAAATTTAATGTTTCCACTTTTATTAAATTAACCTTTGATAGTGAGTTACAGGCAAACTTTGAAATAGTGCAATACAGGAAGACAACTCTTTTAAAATGCAAGCAGTTGTATTCTCAATGAACTTCACTGCATTCTTGAAACAATGCCAGCAGAGGTTCAGAAAGTAAAGAAACTGTGAAAACCAGCTTTGAAATAAGGACATTTATCAGAAGTTCAGAATCCTTATATCAGAGCTGTGACCATAGAAAATTATTTGAATCCGTAAATAAGCCATATGCACTGCCATCTAGACCAAGATAATATAAGATCTTGATCTTTAATATGTAGTTGTTTGTAGAAGGAGTTCTGAGAGAAAAGAAATGGTTTGGAAGACCCCCTTCAACATGACAGTAGATCTTGCTTCTTTGTGAACTTTACACATCAAGCTAATTAATTAATTCAACTGGCACTTAGGACTTTCTATATGCCAAGGACTGCACAATGTCCTGGGAGCCATTGATGAACAAAATAAGTATAGCTTCTACCTTGAGAGATTTATGTTCTCCCTAAATAATAAACAAGTAAATGAAGTTCAGTAATTATTTTTGAAGAGCCTCTTGGTGAAAGTGGAAGAGGAGAGTAAAAAAGCTGGCTTAAAACTCAACATTACAAAAACTAAGAATATGGCATCTGGGCCTGTCACTTTATGGCAAATAGATGGGGAAAGACTGGGAAGAGTGACAGATTATTTTCTTGGACTCCAAAATCACTGCAGATGATGACTCCAGCCATGAAATTAAAAGATGCTTGCTCCTTGGAACAAAAGCTATGACCAACCTAGATATTAAAAAAATAAATAAAAGCAGAGACATTACTTTGCCTTCAAAGGTCTGACTAGTCAAAGCTATGGTTTTTCCGGTAGTCATGTATGGATGTGAGAGTTGGATCAGAAAGAAGGCTGAGCACCGAAGAATTGATGCTTTTGAACTGTGATGTTGGAGAAGACTCTTGAGAGTCCCTTAAACTGCAAGGAGATCCACCCAGTCCATCCTAAAGGAAATCAGTCCTGAATATTCATTGGAAGGGCTAATGCTGAAAATGAAACTCCAATAATTTGGCCATTTGATGCACAGAACTGACTCACTGGAAAAGACCCTGATGCTGGGAAAGACTGAAGGCGGGAGGAGAAGGGAATGACAGAGGATGAGATGTTTGGATGGCATTACCAACTTGATGAACATGAGTTTGAGCAGCTCCCAGAGTTGGTGACGGACAGGGAGGCTTGGCGTGCTGCAGTCCATGGGGTTGCAGAGTAGAACATGACTGAGCCACTGAAATGAGGTGAACTGAAGACTGGAGATTAAGCAAAACCTCTTTTTAGGTCAGTGACAATTAAGGTGAAATTGGAAGGAGAGAGTAAGTGCAGGAATGGAGCTGCTATAATTTGAAGAAACTGAAAGGAGGCCTGTTTAGCTGTAGTACAGTGTGTTCTAGAGCACATGGGCATTTTAGTACACGGATGGTATTATAAATAAAATGAAAATAATTAAAGGGTTTATACCTTGTTCTCATTTATCCTTTAAGCTGATCACCCTTTCTGTAGAGGATAAATACATTGCCAAGATGCAAGAGTGAAAATAGGCCATATACTAGGAGCATATCACAGCATCCAGCAGAGAGATTTGGTGGTTTAAAATATTGTGGTAGCACTGGAGATGGATAGAAGTGAGCAGCTAAGAGATTTATTTGAGGGGTAAATATGGAAACATTTGTAGTTGAATTATAGAAAAGGAGCCAGATATAAGTACAACTGTTAATTTTCTACAACTGGAGAGTTGGTGGTCCTGGTTACCAAAGATGGCGGAATCTGAAAAGAAAGCATGAAATACGTTTTAGACATATTAAATTTGAGATGCTCATGAGGCATCTAAATGGAGATGTTAAATAGGCAGTTGGGTGTGTAAATCAAAAGCACAGATAAGAGGTTTGGGTTGGATTTAATTGTGAGAATTGTCAGCATATAATCAAGCACTGTTCTCATACTCATGTTCTGATAACCAAGACCCTTGACCTGGGAGAGCAGTTCCCACAATAGGAAGGAGCATTTTCAGCTCCAGATATTTATTTTCTGTTTTTTTTTTTTTTTTTTAACTTCTAATAAATCATTTTAGTATGTGGTACATTTTCTCAGAGCTTTGTAGTGTTGTGGAAATTATTATAGTTTCATAGTGATGAGGTCCAGAATAGTATAGTTGAAAAAAATCATTTGCCTCAGATCAGAACTTATATTTACGATTTATCAATGGTGTGACTTTAGGTGGGCTAGTTAATATATCTGAGCCTCTGTTTACTCACACTCCATGAAAATATGGGACTAAAAATATTTTCTGTACCAACAGAGTAGTTATATTCATATTTTGTGTTGAGGAATCTAACCTAAAATATGTCACAGTTAATGTTAAAGAATTTTAACTGAAAGGGTTACTAAAGAGAATTAACTCATTAATACCTGACTATAATTTATTTTATTTTATTTTATTTTTTTACTGACCCACCCAGCCCTTGGACGGAATCTCCCAATACCTGACTATAATTTAAAAGGTTGTCCTACCTAGATCACATTTGTGTACTAGAAATATATTACTAATATCATTATGAAAGTGCATGCTTTTCTGATTAGTAGGATGAGGGTCATAACTGATGCATCTATTTGGAATTTGAAAATTAGAAAAAACTGTTTATTACAATAAGAAAATTAAATGGTTGATTTACCTCTTTAGAGTTAAGTAACTTCAGATATCTTTAATATTGGCTCCGTTTGATGATTGTGGGTATTTTGATAATTTAACATATTTTTCCAAATGAAAACAAGATAAACTAGTTTGAGTAAAGAATCAGGGAATATGCTACAGTTTCTGAAATGGTTAGCAGACTAAGGCTACCATGGTTACATTTCCTCAGCTTCTGTAAGGGAGTAATCATTAAATAATAATAACCCCAAATTGTAAAATGATTGAAACAGTTATTTACTTCATCCCCAAAAGGTACTTAATACTGAGTTAGGATATAGTAATGTGCTTTATTCATAAAAAGAAATGTTCTGAATTAGTGTTATCAAGTGGAAGGAAAGGAAGGGATATTTTAAAATATTGATTAGATATCTTTCTTCCAATTTTGAATGTGAATTATAAAATAGCAAGTTATATATTCCTTTATTTTTTTACAGTGAAGTACTGCAGAAGCTATATGTGTACAATCTGTCCTCATATTAGGAAATTAAGGTCAATTTTGGAATAGAATTTGTATTATTTTCTGAAGGGTAAAATTCAGTTTAAATAACAAAACCGTGTGCTATATTATGATAAATAATTTAAATTTAGATTTTTATATATTTTCTCAGGGTAGTCATGATAGATTACATAACAGACAACCTATTTCACTGTTTCTCCATTTATAAACATAAGAACTCTGTATCCCTGCAAAATAAATTTCAAATGTTTTCTGATATTAGTGAGTTTATTCCACTGAAAAATTTGACCAGAAATGACTTGATTTACATATAATAACTTATTTAATAATTTATTTTGGGAAGGGGTAAGAGTTGGAGATGTTTTGAAGATCTCTCTTCAGAGTGTTGGGATTTAACAGAATAATGGCATATCTGCAGAGTAACTGCCATAATAATAACAATAGTTTATACTTAGTGCTTATTATGTGCTAAGCGTTTTATCAGCATAATATAATTGTCATAACAACCATATGTAGTGATTATTAATATCTTTGCTTTACATGTATGAAAATTGGGGCTCATGGAGACTGTGACTTGCTTAAGGTCACTCAGTTAATACATGGAAGAGCTAGGATAGGAATCCATGTTGGTTCAATCCCAAGTCCACATGATAACTAAGACACAGTAATGGATAAAAGGATGTGTTGATCTTCTTAGGCATATTTAATAGTAATTAAGTACTTATTACTGATTATTGCAGCATTAATTTATTCAATTTTGCTATTCTTTATATGACAGGAACAACTCTTTTTACTAAGATTCTGTTTGCTTATCAAATATAGGTATGTGGCATCAATGATGAATCTGCCTTCTTGTTCAATAAATTGATTTTTTTTTTATATTGCTATGGGCTGAATATTTGTAACTTCACCAAATTCATATTTTCTTTTTTTTTCCTTTTTTTAAAATTTTTTAAAAAATTATTTTATTTTATTTTATTTTTAAACTTTATATAATTGTATTAGTTTTATTAGTTTTATTATTAGTACTAGTGCACTGGGACGACCCAGAGGGATGGTATGGGGAGGGAGGAGGGAGGAGGGTCTAGGATGGGGAACACATGTATACCTGTGGCGGATTCATTTTGATACTTGGCAAAACTAAAACTAAATTGATTTTTATATGAAAACAATTTCCCCACTTAATTCTTTCCACAAAGAACAGAGAAGATGGTATCTGATAAATCATATAATTAAATAAATTATTGAATATGTACATAATAAATAATTTATAACTATTAAGACTATGTTGTAAAACATTTATGACATTCATAATTTTTACAATCTGTTATTGAAATTCTTAATTTTTGCAATCAGTTATTGGTGAGAAACAGTATAAAATACTCAGTGCCATATGGTCTTTTGTATGAAAGGTGTATATTTCCATAGAAAATGCCTGAGTGTAAGTTCATCTTGCTCATTATTTCTGTATAACATCATAATGCCTGTTGTTATTTTTTATGTGATTTATTATGAAGTTTTTCTGCAGTAAGTATGCATTATTTATAAGTGCTGCTAAGTCACTTCAGTCGTGTCCGACTCTGTGCAACCCCGTAGACAGCAGCCCACCAGGCTCCCCCATCCTTAGGATTCTCCAGGCAAGAACACTGGAGTGGGTTGCCATTTCCTCCTCCAATGCATGAAAGTGAAAAGTGAAAGTGAAGTCGCTCAGTCGTGTCCAACTCTTAGCGACCCCATGGACTGCAGCCTACCAGGCTCCTCCGTCCATGGGATTTTCCAGGCAAGAGTACTGGAGTGGGGTGCCATTGCCTTCTATTATATATATATATATATATATATACATATATATATATATATATATATATATACACACACACACACACACACACACACACATACACATATAGTGAAGTAATAAACTAATATTTAAATACAAAAATGTAATAATGGACAAGATAGGCAAGGTTTATGTTCTCATAGAATTTCCATGTTAGGAGAATTGTCCCACCTTGGGGTTAAAATACTTCTCTGAGGTCATACAGAGGTTTAGGACCAGAGCTACATTTCAGATCTTCTTTAAATCACTTTACTGCAAGTTTTATGAGAAACCTTAAGCAAACACTTAGAGTAGGGAATGATTGTATAAAAATAGTGCAATAAGGATAACTTCCTGAGCACAGGTATGACTTTAACTGGCTAATGGGGAATTAGTTTACCATTGGTGTAAGACTTTCTTTTCTCTAGTTGAGGAAACCTCCAAGCTTATTCTATTGTCTTCAGAATCCTTTTGCTGTCTCAACTTAGGTTTGATTCTGTTGCCATAGTTATAGTTTAAAAATATAATACTGGCTGTGTCATTTAACTTTTGTGAAAGCTTTCCATTTCTTCCTCGCAAGCATACCTACTCATGCACAAAATGAACAGATGGAAAAAGGCAAGGGCTCTCCTTTAGGGCCAGAGCCTCCCTATTAAGTTTACATTGCAGGGAAGAGAAATGGATAAATATAGAAAAAGTCTGCAGAAAGATAGCTTAAAGGAAATAGAGAAGAAAGAGGCTATCTTTCAGGTCAACATTAAAATCAGTTTTCCATGGAGTGAGAAAGGGACTGATACTTCTCCTCAAAGCTTCTGATGGAGTGGCATATCATAATAAATGGACAGAAAGGATTTGGAGAGAAAGACAAGTTTTCTAATAATATGTGTTTTCCTTGAGTATTTGTACTATATATATAGTACAAATATATATAAATAAAAAAAAATATATATATATAATTCTTTGACTAGAAGTGAAGGAAAAGAGGCTACAATTAAAAAATTAGTTCTGGTGGATATGGCTTTATTCCAAAAAGCACTTACCATTTTGCCTATATATATATATATATATATATATATATATATATATATATATATTATTTTTTAACATTTCAGTTCAGTTCAGTCGCTCAGTCGGGTCCGACTCTTTGCGACCTCATGAATTGCAGCACTCCAGGCCTCCCTGTCCATCACCAACTCCCGGAGTTCACTCAAACTCACGTCCATTGAGTCAGTGATGCCATCCAGCCATCTCATCCTCTGTCATCCCCTTCTCCTCCTGCCCCCAATCCCTCCCAGCATCAGAGTCTTTTCCAATGAATCAACTCTTCGCATGAGGTGGCCAAAGTACTGGAGTTTCAGCTTTAGCATCGGTCTTTCCAAAAAACATCCAGGACTGATCTCCTTTAGAATGGACTGGTTGGATCTCCTTGCAGTCCAAGAGACTGTCAAGAGTCTTCTCCAACACCACAGTTCAAAAGCATCAATTCTTCGGTGCTCAGCTTTCTTCACAGTCCAACTCTCACATCCATACATGACCACTGGAAAAACCATAGCCTTGACTATACAGACCTTTGTTGGCAAAGTAGTGTCTCTGCTTTTCAATATGCTATCTAGGTTGGTCATAACTTTCCTTCCAAGGAGTAAGCGTCTTTTAATTTCATGGCTGCAGTCACCATCTGCAGTGATTTTGGAGCCTCAAAAAATAAAGTCTGACACTGTTTCCACTGTTTTCCCACCTATTTTCCATGAAGTGATGGGCCTAGATGCCATGATCTTAGTTTTTTGAATGTTGAGCTTTAAGCCAACTTTTTCACTCTCCTCTTTCACTTTCATCAAGAGGCTTTTTAGTTCCTGTTCACTTTCTGCCGTAAGGGTGGTGTCATTTAGTCAGATAAATTTAGCTCAGTGATGGTAGGAAATACAGTATGTTATGCTTTAGTAAGCTTTCTTCTTCCATTTACCTCCAAGTATCCTTAAATGACCCCCCTGACCTGCCCTTGTAGGGGGAACAATAAGGTTGCTAAATTTAACAAGAACAACAAAATTCAGGATGCCTATGTACTAGTTATGGAGAAAGAAATGGCAACCCACTCCAGTATTTTTGCCTAGAGAATCCCATGGATCAAGGAGCCTGCCTGGTGGGCTACAGTCCATGGGGTTGCAAGAGTTGGATATGACTTAGCAACTAAACCACCACCATGTATGGCCTCAGTGTTAACTATTATCAATTGTATTATTTTTATATTTAATAGACTTTATTTTTAGAATAATTTTAGGTTCCTAGCAAAATTGAACAGAAAGTACTGTGTACTATATACTCTTTAATCACATACTCACGGCCTGCCCTAATTTTTTTAGAGTATAAATCTAATTATACATCTAAGATTTTTAAATTTCATGCATGGTTTTAAAACTGCAAGCAACAGTTCAATACAAAAGTTTATATATGACAGTGAAGTTAGGAAGAATTGAAGCAAGTTTTCCTTAAGTATATAGTGAAATTATGAATCATAATAGTGGAATGTTTCTTTCTAACCTAGCTGTCTTTTTGATTGAATTTTATTACAACTAACAACTTAGTTAAGTATAATATTGCTAATTGGAAACAATGAGATTTAAAATGTTTATAACCTGTATTTTCTTGAGCATGTGTTTTTAAGGACTACTACACCAGGTGGTACATCTTTTACAATCCAAGAACTTACAGCAGTATTTCATTATCATCCAAAGTCCATAGTTTACATTACAGTTCACTCTTGATGTTGTACATTCTATGGGTTTTGTCAAATATGTAACGATATGTGTCCATCATTATAGCATTGTACAGAGTAGTTCCCTGACCCCCAGAACCTCTATTCTCTTCCTATACATCACACCCTTGCTAATTTTTTTAATTTATGTTTTTGAGTACATACTTTGTGTACAACAGTGTATTCTACCAACAATTGTAACAAAAATAATTAATCTTATAATTTCATAAATATATAGCATTGCAAAATTTATATTTAGTTTAATATTGCAATAAAATATTTTGCATATTTTCACATGTACATTTGTACATGATTATAGTATGAGTTTGAATATAATAACACAAGGGCAGTATCCTTTGCTGTTTCATCATATAAAAGATTCTCATGTGCAGTTATGAATAAGTTTAAAATAATGTACTATTTTGGTGTAGCTTTTTTTCAAAGATAGTTGGTACTTCATCCAATAAAGTTTCATGTTTTTTCACTTTATGGAATTAATAGACATTTTATTCTAAAATTTTAAGTTGGTTTCATGTTTTCCTAGACTCAGAAGGTAAAATGACTTGTACATTTAATACAGTAATTTGTATTAAAATGAGACTTGTATACAAATAAATCCAACATATTTGCTAATTTAATGACTCCAGATAATCTAGAACAGTACATATTCATTTATAAGTATGCTTATTCTTATTCATAAACATAATTACGTATGTTTAAAATATCTTACCAAAATAGATATCTTGGATTTAGGGTTATACAGAACTTTTATCCTCCTATAACCTAATGTACCTTATGTTTAATAAGTGATGTCCACTATATGGTTTATTATCATTTTCCATCTTGTGTGTAAGGGTGTGTATGGAGTTCTGTGTAAAGATGAAAATTAAACACGTTATTATTCTCTCCTGAAATCCATCTAAAACAAAAAAGATTTTTTTTAAATTTTATTTTATTTTTAAGCTTTACAAAATTGTATTAGTTTTGCCAAATATCAAAATGAATCTTTTTAAATGAAAAAGACTCACAAGAATATAAATAGTAGAAGGGGATTAAAACCAAACAAAATTTGGGAGCTAGTATTCAGATGAACCAGTTGTAACAGACTTAGAAGTCTCCAGAAGGTTGAGTCATAAGTCACTAGTGGGAAAAGCTAAGAGGCAATCTGGTTTATACCTCACTATATCCAGAAAGTCTCACAAATTGGTAGCACCAGAAACCCTTAATAGAGGCAGTGGAAGTCATGCTTAAAAGAGGAAGATCTAATTAAGAATTGGAAGAATTCAATTAAGAAAATCCAATTAAGAAGTGGTGAGAGGACCAAAAACCTGCAACTGGGCAACATCCCTTTTCTTACCCCAACTGTATACTGAGAGTTTATTCTCTGAAGGAGGTAGAAGAGTCTTCATATGGTGAGTTGGAGATGCAAGATTGGAAAGAAAGGTACAATACAAAAATCAGGTGGGTTGTTGTTTTTGTCCAGTTGCTGAGTCGTGTTCAATTCTTTGTGACCCCATGGACTGCAGCATGCCAGGCTTCCAGTCCTTCGCTATATCCCACAGTTTGCTCAAACTTGTGTCCCTTGAGTTGATGATGCTATCTAACCATCTCATTCTCTGCCACACCCTTCTCCTTGTGCCTTTAATCTTTCCCAGCACTAGGGTCTTTTCCAGTGACTTGGCTGTTAGCATCAGGTATACAAAGTGTTGGAGCTTCAGCTTCAGCATCAATCCTTCCAATGAATATTCAGGGTTGATTTCCTTTAGGATTGACTAGTTTGATCTCCTTGCAGTCTGAGTGACTCTCAAGAGTCTTCTCCAGCACCACAGTTGAAAAGCTTCAATTCTTTGGCACTCAACCTTCTTTATGTTCCAGCTCTCACATCTGTATACGACTACCAGAAAAACCATAGCTTTGACTATACAGATCTTTGTCTGCAGAGTGATGTCTTTGCTTTTGAATCCACTGTCTAGGTTTGTCATAGCTTTTTTTCCAAGGAGCAAACATCTTTTAATTTCATGGCTGCAGTCATGAAAGGAAAATGGAATGATCTCCATTCATTTCTGAGGCAAACCATTCAACAAGTTTATGCCCAAGTAACCCAAGTTTATGCCCCAAGTGGATTAAAGTGGGTTAATCTTTCCATATAAAATTTTGACACCCACTTCCTCACATACACACACATCATTCACCTCTTAAATCATAGAAACCTGTCAGCCTGTTTAATCCTATCCAAGTAAATGATTAAAGAGTCTTCTACGCAGTATCTAAGCAGTACGATAGGAAATATTTAAAGACGCTGACTTACGGATCTCTCAACAATACAGTCAAGGAAAATGCATTATAGTGAAGTCTACAGGTATCAAGTACCACCTCTATACTGAGAGCATCCACGCAACTTTTTCTTTAACTACTTGCAAATATTAGCAAACAAAATAACCTAACTTCTGAAGGAGTTCTCATGCATAGAATTTAATGTCTAAAAACAAATAGAGTAAAACAATTTTGAGGAAACAAAGTGTATATGAGCAAAAGAAAAATTAAAAAAAGAGTAAACACACTAATATGAATGTTCTATAAATATATGATGCTATGGAAAAAGAAAAAAGTATTCTTGGAAATTAAAACAATGAAAGATGAAACAGTCAATAGAATGTTTAAAGACAAATTTGAGGAAAACTAGAAAAAAAGAGGGGGAAAGGTGGATATATGAAATAGGAAACGAGATAAAGTAGCATTAGTAGCAATAGTAATTAGAAGAGTATTCCAGTAGGCCCTTCAAATAAATGATCACTGATAAAATGAAGGAGAGAAAATGATCTGAATTTCTTTTTCTAAAGCAGAGGGCATTGGGTTCCATATGGAAAGGATCCAACAAATACCCAGAACATATGACGAAAATAATTTCTTCTTTGTGAAATCACAAATAAAAAAATTATATGCTGTGTGAATATATACACATTTTTTTTTGCAAGAGAAATAGGGGAAAATAAGGTCAAACATTCAGAATGGCTTTGGCCTTCAAAACATCAGCACTGTCACAGAGCCTTGCCTTCCAAATCCTAGTGTAACTGGTTTCCTTAGTAGAATTCTGTACCTATCCAAACTATCATGACGTTTTGAGGCACAGTACAAGGTATTGTTTGATCTCTTAAGCACACATACTTAAGAGGCTTCAAAGACTTATCTGGTGGTTCAGTGGTTAAGATACCACCTGCCAGTGCAGGAAACAAGAGTCCCATCCTTGGTCCTGGAAGAGCCCACATCCTGCAGAGCAACTAAGCCCCTGTACCACAGCTGCTGAAGCCTATGGGCTCTAGAGGCAATGCTCTGCAACAGGAGAAGCCACTGCAGTGAGAAGCCCCCATCAAGGAAGAGTAGCTCCCACTCACAGCAACCAGAGAAAGCCTGTGCAAAGCAACAAAGACCCAGTGCAGCCAAAAAGGGAAAAAAAAAAAAAAAAGCTATATATGCTTCATTATAATACAGAAAGTGAGTATTATGAGGTATAAGAAAGAGAGGATCCAACTAAGATAGTTTAATGGTATATATAGAATAGTTCTTAGTTATAGAAGCCTAAAATACATTAACTTGTTCAGATAGAGACTAAGACATTCTGAAAATTTTTCTTCACTTAGTTGAAGTTGAATGCTTGACATATCTAAATATATTGGGAAGAGATTCAGAGAACTGGCAGAGTTTGAAGTTGAGTTTTTATTCAACATAAGAAGGGAAATTATTAACTTCACAGAAAATAGAAACGTAGGCAGAAAACAAAAGTTTATGTATAATACATAGCCTTGCTAACAATGCTAAGAATAGCATTTACATAGTTACAATGTTAACACTGAATATTTCAACCAAAATTTTATGAGAAGAGTATGTTAGGAGGGGTATAGTTTAGGATGGTGAAAAAGAATAAATCTATTTTCCATTTTGACGAAATAATTAATATGCCTTAAAATCAGGAAATAGTTATATGAGAGACAGAGATAGCTATCAAATGAATTAGTTGAAAATATATTTACAGTGGCTTCAAAGACATATAGCATCTAACCTTGTTTTAACTCTCTGACCTCATTTTCTTCCTGTCTCCCCTTCACTCAGTCTACTTGAACTAATATGGATTCTTACTATTCCAGGAACACTTGAGGTATTCTGTGCTTCACAGTGTACACTTGCAGTTCACTTTCGTGGAATGCATTCCCCTAAGACATCCTTATGGTAGCTCTTTTACCTCATTTAGTCAGATCTTACTTTAAATCTCATCATCTCAATGAGCCCTTTCCTAGGTAGCATAATAAGCTCCTGTCTCCCCATCAAACTTTTTATTTCCATTCTTTGCTTTGTATTTATCTTTAACATTTATTATCTAATGATATCTTACATATTACCTTATTTATGATCTGTGTCGCTCTCCATCACCTGCTCGAAAGTTTCTCTCACAAGCTCCCTGAGAGAAGGGGGCATCTGTTGCTCACTGTTGCACCCCCAGTGCATAGACCAATGTGTTGCATGAAGTAGGTGTTTAATAAGCAAGTGGCCATTAGAAAATATTAATGAATTAACAGAAAAAAGAATTTATAACCTTAATTTAAAATTCATTTCTAAATGCGTTTCATGGCAAAATAAAAGAAATAATACCATTTCAAAAAAAGCTGTAAGTCCTTAGTGTATGGTACACATGAATTCCTTATTTTTTAATCAAATATCCTCTAAACATACATTGTATAAAAAATGATTGGGAAAAAGAAGCAGAATTATTGACATTCTCTGCTGTGAGTTCATATGACTTGCTCTAATATTTCAAAAATGTTTGGGAAGAAGATTTCTGAGATTTGAGTTATTTTTCTCATCTGATATTTCTTACAAGACTTTCATTAATAGTTTCAATATGCAGAAGTACGTTATTGTCATTCAGAAACAGTTTGGAGATATATTTCATTATAGAGTTTGCATGCATAAATAAGCATATTATTAATAATCAATGGCAATTAGCACACAATGCACTTCCTCTTAAATTTAATTATATGCTTGATTAAGAGTGTTTGGGTACTTAATTAAAATAAGAAAGTCCAATGATACTTAATTCTCACTTATATTCATATTACAACTCTAATAACTCCAGTCCTCACTCAATCCATGCATAGCTCCTCTTAATTTGAATCAGAAGTATGCATGCTCACTGAATAAAGCTTAAAATGCAATTGACTAGGTCATATCAGAGAAATTTGTCTATAGCCTGACAGTATGGAATGAAGGAACAGTCTAGTGCAGACAGTTGAATAGAGAGATAATTGTCGTAATTGGTTTCAATTAGTTTTTCATAGCTCCAGTGAAGCAATTTCTGTTGTATTATATCATGAACTATAACCAGTAACAAAACTAGTTAGCATTATTAGTAGGTGTCAATGCTTAAAAATGTAAAATATATTCTAAATGTTAAGATCTAAGTGAAGATAAATGAACTGAATAACAATGTAAATGCATTGTTGAGAAACCTTTGTCTGTTACATGTAATATGGTTTGAATGGAATGAAGTCAGACATATTCAATGAACTCAAGTGTCATAAATATATATTTTCAGAGGAAAATCAGTTCATGTGTGAACAGTCATCTTCTCCAGTATGAAACAAGTGACCATTAAATGAACATTAAAATGTGGTGATATCAAGAAACTCACAACAGAGTTAAAATCATAGTTATTTCCCATTAACTTGCTTCAGTTCAGTTCAGTTGCTCAGTCGTGTCCGACTCTTTGCAACCCCATGAATTGCAGCATGCCAGGCCTCCCTGTCCATCACCAACTCCTGGAGTTCACTCAGACTCAGGTCCATCGAGTCAGTGATGCCATCCAGCCATCTCATCCTCTGTCATCCCCTTCTCCTCCTGCCCCCAATCCCTCCGAGCATCAGAGTCTTTTCCAATGAGTCAACTCTTCACATGAGGTGGCCAAAGTATTGGAGTCTCAGCTTTAGCATCATTCCTTCCAAAGAAATCCCAGGGCTGACCTCCTTCAGAATGGACTGGTTGGATCTCCTTGCAGTCCAAGGGACTCCTAAGAGTCTTCTCCAACACCACAGTTCAAAAGCATCAATTCTTCGGCACTCAGCTTTCTTCACAGTCCAACTCACATCCATACACGACCACAGGAAAAATCATAGCCTTGACTAGACGGACCTTTGTTGGCAAAGTAGTGTCTCTGCTTTTCAATATGCTATCTAGGTTGGTCATTTCTTTTCTTAGGTAGCCCAAATAAATTTTGGTAATGTCTGTGTTGCTAAAGAAACTGAAGTATTGAAAGCCTCTTTGGACTCAGTAGTGGATGTCAGAGATAGGATTCCAAGATAAGTTTATTTGATTTCATTACTGGTGCTTTTTTCACTATATTACCTTTTCTAATGACAAGATCAACCACAAGAATGGAAATTAACTGAAACAATCCCCACTAATTCTGTCCTCAACAACGATTACTGTTCTATATTTTTTGTCAATATGAAGTTCAAAATACTTTTACTCAAGGAAGTTGAATTCCAAAGAGATTTGAAATAATTCGGATTGCTCATATTTCCCTAACTTCCCATTTCTTCTTTGAATTAAGCTAATTCTTTAACCATAAAAATTATTGGGAGCCCAGTATGTCTGAGTAAGACTTAGTGCCAAACTGATGCTTTCTAATTGTAGTGCTGGAGAAGACTCTTGAGAGTCTCTTGGACTGCAAGGAGAGCAAACTAGTCAATCCTAAAGGAAATCAACCCTGAATATTTGTTAGAAGAACTTATGCTGAAGCTGAAGAAGCCCCAATACTTTAGCCACCTGATGCAAAGAACCAACTCATTGGAGAGACTTAATGCTGGGAAAGATTGAGAACAGGAGGAGAAGTGGGCTACATAGGATAAGATGGTGGGATGGCATCACCAACTCAGTGGACATGAGTTTGAGTAAACTCCGGAAGACAGTGAAGGACAGGGACGCCTGGCGTGTTGCAGTCCATGAGGTCGCAAAGAATCAGACATGATTTAGCGACTGAATAACAACAGAAAGTATGTCTGAATTGAAAAGTTTGCAGTTTTGATGATGCACATGAAAAATGTACTTTCTCTCTTTATTATGATCTCTAGTCAGAGTAATAGTGTAACAGAGTAACAGTGTTTGCACCTTAAGAAATAGCTAGTAATGTAGAATTTAAAAAGAAAAAGATTGCTAGTGTTAGGTGCTCAGTTGTGTCTGACTCTTTGCAACCCCACGGCCTGTAGCCCACCAGCATCCTTTGTCCATGGGATTCTCCAATCAAGACCACTGGAGTGGGTTGTCATTCCCTCCTCCAAGGGATCTTCCCAACCCAGGGATTAAACTCTCCATTGGCAGAGGGTTATTTACCACTAGCACCAACTGGGGAAGCCCAGCAATTATGGTAAACTTAATTCCATTGATTACCTCAAGGTAGTAATCCCCTTATTGGGCTAATTCTGTATTAATCAAGAGGTTCATCCTAGAACTTGTTCCTAGATACTGTATTAAATCACTTTTGCAAAAATAAAAAAAAAAAGTTTTTTATTTTTTTTTAATTTTTTATTTCTGGCAATGATGAAATATTTGTACTAGAACTGGTACATTAAAATAAAAACTTAAGATATATGTTACTGTTTTGTGGTCAGGAATAGTAGTAAGAAAACATAATGAGCTGGAAGGCTGGTGGCTTTTATAAGTTTTGACAACTGGTGAAGTCATTTTTATGACAATCTGGAAGACAGACCACTGAAGCTTTAGCTTGAAAGGAAGAAGTTAAAAAAAAAAATTGTTAAAGTATGTGGCCTGTTCTTGGCTGCCTTTGACAAGAGGTTACAACAAAAACAGGCGCTCAGCCAGATATTGGCCAGTTTTCAAGAAGAAGTTGAAGAAAATAGAGTCTCAAATTCTTGTGATTTTTAGTTGGAAAAGCCCACTGCTTCTGTACAGTAGAGGATAAGAAGGATTATCAGAGCTTCCTATTAAGTTTCTTAGTCAAAGGATGAAAGGCAGCCTTTGGGCAAAGATCAGATAGAGTGTTACATTCCTGCCCACTTTTTGTTTATTGCTTCTGATCAATTAATGCAGTTTAGTTCAGTTCAATTCAGTCGTTCAGTCATGTCCGACTCGTTGCAACCCCATGAATTGCAGCATGCCAGGCCTCCCTGTCCATCACCAACTCCTGGAGTTCACTCAGACTCACATCCATCGAGTCAGTGATGCCATCCAGCCATCTCATCTTCTACTGCCCCCTTCTCCTCCTGCCCCCAATCCCTCCCAGCATCAGAGTCTTCTCCAGTGAGTCAACTCTTCGCATGAGGTGGCCAAAGTACTGGAGTTTCAGCTTTAGCATCATTCCTTCCAAAGAAATCCCAGGGCTGACCTCCTTCAGAATGGACTGGTTGGATCTCCTTGCAGTCCAAGGGACTCTCAAGAGTCTTCTCAACACCACACTTCAAAAGCATCAATTCTTTGGCGCTCAGCTTTCTTCACAGTCCAACTCTCACATCCATACATGACCACAGGAAAAACCATAGTCTTGACTAGACGGACCTTTGTTGGCAAAGTAATGTCTCTGCTTTTGAATATGCTATCTAGGTTGGTCATAACTTTCCTTCCAAGGAGTAAGTGTCTTTTAATTTCATGGCTGCAGTCAACATCTGCAGTGATTTTGGAGCCTCCAAAAATAAAGTCTGACACTGTTTCCACTGTTTCCCCATCTATTTCCTGGGAAATGATGGGACCAGATGCCATGATCTTAGTTTTCTGAATGTTGAGCTTTAAGCCAACTTTTTCACTCTCCTCTTTCACTTTCATCAAGAAGCTTTTTAGTTCTTCTTCACTTTCTGCCATAAGGGTGGTGTCATCTGCATATCTGAGGTTATTGATATTTCTCCCAGCAATCTTGATTCCAGCTTGTGCTTCTTCCAGCCCAGCATTTCTCATGATGTATTCTGCATATAAGTTAAATAAGCAGGGTGACAATATACAGCCTTGATATACTCCTTTTCCTGTTTGGAACCAGTCTGTTGTTCCATGTCCAGTTCTAACTGTTGCTTCCTGACCTGCATGCAGATTTCTCAAGAGGCAGGTCAGGTGGTCTGGTATTCCCGTCTCTTTCAGAATTTTCCACAGTTTATTGTGATCCACACAGTCAAAGGCTTTGGCATAGTAAATAAAGCAGAAATAGATGTTTTTCTGGAACTCTGTTGCTTTTTCCATGATCCAGTGGATGTTGGCAATTTGGTCTCTGGTTCCTTTGCCTTTTCTAAAACCAGCTTGAACATCTGGAAATTCATGGTTCGTGTATTGCTGAAGCCTGACTTGGAGAATTTTGAGCATTACTTTACTATCATGTGAGATGAGTGCAATTGTGCGGTAGTTTGAGCATTCTTTTGCATTGCCTTTCTTTGGGATTGGAATAAAAACTGACCTTTTCCAGTCCTGTGGCCACTGCTGAGTTTTCCAAATTTGCTGGCATATTGAGTGCAGCACTTTCACAGCATCATCTTTGAGGCTTTGAAATAGCTCCACTGGAATGCCATCACCTCCACTAGCTTTGTTCGTAGTGATGCTTTCTAAGGCTCACTGGACTTCACATTCCAGGATGTCTGGCTCTAGGTCAGTGATCACACCATCGTGATTATCTGGGTCATGAAGATCTTTTTTGTACAGTTTTTCTGTGTATTCTTGGCACCACTTCTTAATATCTTCTGTTCTGTTAGGTCCATACCATTTCTGTCCTTTATCGAGCCCATCTTTGCATGAAATGTTCCCTTTGTGTCTCTAGTTTTCTTGAAGAGATCTCTAGTCTTTCCCTTTCTGTTGTTTTCCTCTATTTCTTTGCTTTGATCTCTGAAGAAGGCTTTCTTGTCTCTTCTTGCTGTTCTTTGGAACTCTGCATTCAGATGCTTATATCTTTCCTTTTCTCCTTTGCTTTTTGCTTCTCTTCTTTTCCCAGCTATTTGTAAGGCCTCCCCAGACAGCCATTTTGCTTTTTTGCATTTCTTTTCCATGGGGATGGTCTTGATCCCTGTCTCCTGTACAATGTCACGAACCTCAGTACTGCCCCAACCAGTAACGCTGAAGAAGCTGAAGTTGAACGGTTCTATGAAGACCTACAAGACCTTTTAGAACTAACTCTCAAATAAGATGTCCTTTTCACTATAGGGGACTGGAATGCAAAAGTAGGAAGTCAAGAAACCCCAGGAGTAACAGGGAAATTTGGCCTTGGAATACGGAATGAAGCAGGGCAAAGACTAATAGAGTTTTGCCAAGAAAATGCACTGGTCGTAGCAAATACCCTCTTCCAACAACACAAAAGAAGACTCTACACATGGACATCACCAGATGGTCAATACTGAAATCAGATTGATTATATTCTTTGCAGCCAAAGATGGAGAAGCTCTATGCAGTCAACAAAAACAAGACCAGGAGCTGACTCTGGCTCAGATCATGAACTCCTTATTGCCAAATTCAGACTGAAATTGAAGAAAGTAGGGAAAACCACTAGACCAATCAATGCAAGGTAGCTTCAAAAAGAGAATGGTTAAAGCAAATTGGGGTTGGGTGGAGAGTTTTTACTGGCACATGAAAATGACTGGAAGCAAATAAAACCAGTTCCTATTAAGTTTTTAAAGGGAATTTTATCCAAATAAATCCTATAACTCATCTGCAAAACTCTTTGGTTATTCAGGGCTTCTCTGGTGGCTCAGATGGTAAAGAATCTGCCTGCAGTGTGGGAGATTTGGGTTCGATCCCTCGGGTGGGACGATCCACTGGAGAAGGGACTGGCAACTCCAGTATTCTTGCCTGGAAAATCCCATGGAGAGCGGAGCCTGATGGGCTACAGTCTGTGGGATTGCAAAGAGTTGGACACGACTGAGTGACTAACACTTTCACTTTCATTCAGTACTTATGGAAATTTTCAAGCACCAAGCCTGCATTAACAGCTGTAGGACATATGAAATGTGTACCCCAAGGATAGTGTATTCTCCAATACCCACTTCAAATTTCTCCATGGAAAATATAGACAAAGAAGAACTATTTGACAGGAAATGGTAGGCAACAGCACGAGACAGGATAAATGGGCACCTTCTCAAGAGCAGAAGCAGGGTTTTCAAGGGTATGATCAACAGGATCTGTCTATTTCCATGACCACTGTTTGTGGAATATTCTCTTTTCTTCCCTTATCCACATAGGGGTGTTTTATTTGACCATTCATTTTATTCTTTTAACAGATCCATGAGGAACTAGAGGTGACCTTAATGGAAAAACAAAACAAAAACCTATCCATTTCCCAGAAACCTGGAAATTTGAGCAGATGTAGTAAAGAGAAATGGTTGTGTCAGGAATAAAAGGGAGGGGAAGGAGAATTTCTCTGAATATCCTCTGACTAAATTCCCAGTAGCGTGGAGTTCAACCTGCCTGGCACTACAGCTTCATGGCCTAAGTGAATGATAGAGCAACAGAATAGAAAATGATTGGGTCTCTGCTTACCGACAGCAGTCTGTTCCATTCTAGCCTAGACTTGTCAGAGAGTCACATAGAGGGGTCATAACTACTGTCTATTTAAGTCATTTCATTTTGGGGCCTTTTGGCAGCATTAGCATAGCATTGACTCTGGGGGAGCTAAAATTATTAACCCTAAAATTATTTTCTGAAGGGTTTTCTCATGTATATGGTATTCTGCTTAAGCCATTAATTTTGTATATTGCCCTGATCACATCTTGTACATTTCTATCTCTGGGTCTTTATTCATGTGATTTATTTGACTTTTCTTGAGTCCTCCCCAACTAAAATCCTACTCATCTCATTTCATACAATATCCTTTCTTTTGTATAAATATATATTTAAAAAATTTTCAGCTTATGAAATCAGTTTGATTACTTAATTGCCAGAAAATTGTATTATGCATGTTTTATGTTTCCAATTGAGTTATAAGGTCTAAACAACAGCTATGTTGACCTGTTTTTTATAGCCCTTTGATAGTTATACCTCAGGATTCAATAATTATTTGATAATTGATTAATTGCTGAAATATAATGGCATCTCTCATCCTATTTGAGAAAGATATAGTCTAGTAAGTTATCTCTAACCAGTATGACACATCATTTTACCTGTGGTGGATTCATTTTGATATTTGGCAAAACTAATACAATTATGTAAAGTTTAAAAATAAAATTTAAAATAAATAAATAAATAAACTGCTAAAAAAAAAAAGAAGTTACTTTTATCCAAAAAGTCTTAATAACGATACTTGTCCCAATTCTGTCATATAAAGAGGAAAGTCTATTCATGTTTTCCTGTTTTTCTGAAGCAAGCTGTCAAATGCTACCACTGCCAGATGTAGCATTATTCCATTTCTAGAAACATTAAAGTGAGGATGACTGCTAATATATTTTCATTCTCTAATTTTCTTTGGCTTTGTTAAGATTCTGGTAGCAATACAGGATGTAGTTAGGTTTAAATAATCATAACGTTTTTCATTTTACATGACCTTTCCACCCATATCATTCCAACTATGATAGTTTACAAAACAAAAATACTGTTCTTCATAAGTTCATTTTAGGTGGTAAAATTTATTTTGCCAAAAGGGCACTGATATTTGAAATTGAAAGAACATTAATTGCCTGTTAATCACAAAACAAAAAGTACATATCCACTAAATTACTGTCTGTTGATATTGTGCAGTAGATTTTTCTATTTAACCATTACTCTTGATCTAACTCGCAAAACTTATCTCTATTGTCTATGGGCCCTACCTCAGTATCAAAGTAGAATGATGTTACCTAGGTAGCATACAATTTTATATGTTTGATTTACACTGAAATTTCCACTATTTCACACTAACTTCCTTTGGAAATAGCAGCCCAGCCAAAAATTTATGTTAATTAAAAAAAAAAAAAAGTGGCAATAGACTTTTGTCCTTCTCTTGCTTGAAATATTGGGTTTGCCAAAAAGTTCATTTGGGTTTTTGCATACAGTGTGATGAAAAACCCAAATGAACTTTTGGCCAACCCAATACATTCTGTTTATATACTCCTCCCCTCCCCTACCGGAGAAGGTGATGGCACCTCACTCCAGTACTCTTGCCTGGCAAATCCCATGGGTGGAGGAGCCTGGTAGGCTGCAGTCCATGGGGTCACTAAGAATGGGACTGAGCAACTTCACTTTCACTTTTCATTTTCATGCACTGGAGAAGGAAATGGCAACCCACTCCAGTGTTCTTGCCTGGAGAATCCCAGGGACAGTGGAGCCTGGTTGGCTGCCATCCATGGGGTAACACAGAGTTGGACATGACTGAAGTGACTTAGCAGCAGCAGCAGCCCCTCCCCTACAATCAGTCTAGTAATCTATTTTTCATTTAGGCAGATTTGTTCTTGTTCAGTCACTCAGTCATGTGGACTCTTTGCGGCCCCATGGACTGTGGCATGCAGGGCTTCCCTGTCCATCACCATCTACTGGAGCTTGCTCAAACTCATGTCCACTGAGTCAGGGATCCATCCAACCATCTCATCTCTGTTGTCCCTTTCTCCTCCTGCCTTCTATGTTTCCAAGCATCACAGTCTTTTCCAGTGAGTCAGCTCTTCCCATCAGGTGGCCAGAGTGTTGGAGCTTCAGCTTCAGCATCAGTTTTTCCAGTGATATTCAGGGTTGATTTCATTTAGGATTGACTGGTTTGATCTCAGTGCAGTACAAGGGACTCTCAAGAGTCTTTTCCAGTGCCACAATTCAACAGCATCAATTCTTCAGTGCTCAGCCTTCTTTATGGTCCAACTCTCACATCCATACAACACGACTGATTAAAAACATAGCTTTGACTGTATGGATCTTTGTCAGCAAAGTAATGTCTGAATTAAAAATTTAAAAAGTAATTTTTAATATGCTGTCTACATTTTTCATAGCTTTCTTCCAAGGAGCAAGCATCTTAATTTCATGGCTGCAGTCACAATCCACAGTGATTTTGGAGTCAAAGAAAATAAAGTCTTTCACCGCTTCTATCATTTCCCCATCTATTTGCCATGAAGTGATGGGACTGGATGCCATGATCTTCGTTTTCTGAATATTCAAAAAGCTTTTGGATGAAAGCTTTAATCTAGCTTTTTCACTCTACTCTTTCACCTTTGTCAAGAGGCTCTTTAGTTCCTTTTCGCTTTCTGCCATAAGGCTGGTGTCATCTGCATATCTGATGTTATGTTAGATATTTCTGCCAGCAATCTTGATTCCAGCTTGTACTTCATCCAGCTCGGCATTTCATATGATGTACTCTACATATAAGTAAATAAGCAAGATGACAATATACAGCCTTGATATACTCCTTTCCCAATTTGCAACCAGTCTGTTGTTTCATGTCTGGTTCTGACTGTTGCTTTTTGACCTGCATACAGATTTCTCAAGAAGCAGGTATGGTGGTCTGTTACTCCCATGTCTTTAAGAATTTTCCAGTTTGTTGTGATCCACACAGTCAAGGATTAGCACAGTCAATGAAACAGGTAGATGTTTTCCTGGAATTCCTTTGCTTTTCTATGATCCAAAGGATGTTGGTAATTTGATTTGGATTCCTCTGCCATTTTCTAAATCCAGCTTGTACCTCTGGAAGTTCTTGGTTCACATACTGTTGAAACCTAGCTTGGAGGATTTTGAGCATGACCTTGCAGGCATGTGAAATAAGTGCGACTGTGTGGTAGTTGAACATTCTTTGGCATTGCACTTCTTTAAGATTGGAATGAAAACTGACCTTTTCCAGTCCTGTGGCCACTGCTGAGTTTTCCAAATTTGCTGATATACTGAGTGCAGCACTTTTGCAGCATCATCTTAGAGGATTTGAAATAGCTCAACTATAATTCTATCATCTCCACTAGCTTTGTTCATAGTGATGCTTTCTAAGGCCCACTTAACTTTGCACTCCAGGATGTCTGGCTCTAGGTGATTGATCATACCATCATGGTTATCTGGGTTATGAAGATTTTTTTTTTGTATAGTTCTTTTGTGTATTCTTGCAACCTCTTAATATCTTCTGCTTCTGTTAGATCCATACTGTTTATGTCCTTTATTTTGCTCATTTTGCATGAAATTTTCCCTTGGTATCTCTAATTTTCTTGAAGAGATCTCTAGTCTTTCCCATTCTATTGTTTTCTTCTATTTCTTCTCATTGCTCACTTAGGAAGCCTTTTTTTATCTCTCCTTGCTATTCTTTGGAACTCTGCATTCAGATGGGTATATCTTTCCTTTTCCCTTTGTCTTTCACTTCTCTTCCTTTCTCAACTATTTGTAAGGCTTCCTCAGACAACCATTTTGCCTTTTTCTATTTTGGGGGGATGGTTTTGATCACTGCCTCCTGTACAATGTTATGAACTCTTCTATAGTTTTTCAGGCACTTTTTCTATCACATCTATTTCCTTGATTCTATTTGTCCCTTCCACTGTATAATCATAAGGAATTTGATTTAGGTCATACCTGAATGGTCTAGTGGTTTTCCCTACTTTCTTCAATTTAAATCTGAATTTTGCAATAAGGAATTCATGACCTGGGCCACAGTCTGCTCATGGTCTTGTTTTTGCTGACTCTGTAGAGGTTTTCCATCTTTGGCTGCAAAAAATATAATCAATCTGATTTCTGTATTAACCGTCTGGTCATGTCCATGTGTAGAGTCGTCTCATGTGTTTTTGGAGGAGAGTATTTGCTATGACCAGTGCACTGTCTTGGCAAAACTCTGTTAGCCTTTCCTCTGCTCTTATTTCTTATTTTTCTGAGTCAGTAGTTTGACTTCCTTTTCATTAAGTTAAAATAATTTTTTAAAAATGGGAATTTATCCTTTTGATTGCTAAATCTGAGACTTTTCGAAGCTTCAGGATGACTTCTAAAATAAGGAATGTGGCCTAATGTTTGTTCCATCTCCAAAATCCCGTTGAGAACTGTGGTATGACCAGCAGCTTAGGATTTATTCTCATGATTAGAAACTGGCTTTTTTTCAGTTAATATGTTTGCATAAGAAAACAGTTTTGAATGATACAACTATGTAATTTTACCCATACAAGTTGGTGCCAATGTGTTTCTTTGCTTATTATGATACACGTTTAATTCATGATATGCCTTCTACTCTTTTCTATTGCACCTGTTGCCATCTACTGTTTTGTGTCTAAACATTACTCTTATAAACTCTGTGATGATCATCTTTTATATTTTTCTATCAAAAGAGATAACTCAATTGATTGAACAATTCTTTGTTTGCTTGCCAAATTACCACACAGTGTACCAAGTTCTTGATACACAAAGATGAATTAGAGCCCCTGTTTCAAGATGTTAATAGGCAAATGTGTAAAGAAGTAAATTCTATTTGATTATATCTACTGAAATAAAAGTCCATGGGCACATGATAAATAGAATGACTGATTCAAAATATTCACAAAATGTTTAGTCAAACCAGAGTCTCCAATGAATTCTCAAAGACCGTTTATGTCCTATGTGAGTGAAATGGCTCAGTATCTGTGATAAAAGAACATCTTGTACTACAAAAAAAAGTTTTAAAAAATGTATTAGTTAAGTGCTTGGTAGTCTCAGGATGAGAGGTACTAAGGTGGTTAAACTTGATGTTACACTCTTCTAAATTATTTTTAATCACCTGGAAAATAAAACCCTGAGATTAATTTTCTGTAAGAAGTATAAACAACATGATTTTACTTTCCTTAGTAGATATAATTTCACAATGTTTTAAAGCATTGTTAATTGATCTCAGCAGGATCATGCTTCATCTTTTTGACTGAACAACTATGCAATTGTATAGTCATGGTATCCATTATTTTTTCATTTGATTTTTATGCCAGTTTTCAAGGTCAGGTTTTCTTCTCGATTTTTTGCTAAGTATCTTGCCTTTCACAAGTACCCATGTGTTCCTAGCAAATGGGGATTTATTTTTTTAGAACCAAGTTTGTTTTAATGTGTTTGTTAGTATAAATCACTCATCTTTTTCTAAATTACTTGGCAGTTTTACTGAATTTCTCCAAGAAAAATATGATTCTGTTCTTTTATAGTTCTTTATATATACTCTCAGGATTTAAATTGTCTTTTTAACGTTTTATTCTTTAACTTATTGGGATCATGTTAGGCTGCAATACAGGGAAGATCTTTCTATAAGCACTGTACCTTGTATGGTGCTTGATATGATACCAACCAAGAGATGAAAGAATGAATGAGTCAGTGACATTTTGTAAATATTGTTATACAAATCTACTGAAAGTTGAGATTCTTGATTGCATGCACATTCATGGTCAACTCTTTGTGACCCCCATGGACTGCAACTTGCCAGGTTCCTCTGTCTATGGGACTTTTTAGGCAAGAATACTGGAGTGGGTTGCTATTTCCTCCTCCAGGGAACTTCCCCACCCAGGGATCAAACCTGTGTCTCCTGAGTTGCCTTTACTGCCGTGCCATGGGGAAGCCAGGAGTTGAGATTACACCTTGAATAATTAGCATTTAATGATGTTGACTGAAAACCATGCATAACCTAAAAGTTGAGAATTATGTTTTATTTGCCATACATACTGAGGACTTAAGCCAGAGAGAGAATCTCTCAGATAGCTCTGAGGGACTGTTCTGATGAGGTAAGGGAAGAGCCACTATACATAGAAGTTTTTGCAAAAAAAAAAAAAAAAAAAAAACCCTCAAAAACAGAAAACCAAAATCCTATAACAATGGGTAGTTGGAACACAAAAATATTACTATTATAAAAAAACTAGACATCTCAAATTAATGAACTTAGCACTTTTCTATGTGTAGAAAAATGCAAAGATGTAGACTCAACGAAATCATTCCTTTAATTTGTACCTTAACAGGCACAAAGGGTCTTAACTTGAACCTTACCTTAATCATAATAGGTGCGAATGGTCAATTTCCTTTATTTCTCCATCCTCAGTTACCTAAAGGTGTACAACTGGGTGTGGATGCAGTGGCTCATGGCTTGATGGCTGCAACATCCTTTGTTTACTGATATGGCAAGTGACATTTTTGTCCACAGTGAAGTCATGACCCTACCTTTAGTAGATCATAACTTAATCACACCTAATTAAGATGTCTCAAATGCAAAATTGATTGTAATAATAGTAAAGTTGCAGTTTGTTGAGCTAATAATAACATCTACCATGTACTGAGTGCTCGCTCAGCATATAAATGACATATATATATATATAAATATAATTTTATGTAATCTTATCAACAGCCCTTTAAAGTTGATACTCCCCAATACAAATAGTATACATACATTATTTTGGCTGTTATTCTTTTTTAAAATTAATTTTGGTGATCCTATTTAATGCAGTTTTTCATATTAAATTGAATTAGTATATATTAGTAAACTCACACTGTACATATCATACATAATATGAAAATCTCTGCTCATATATACATTTAGGGATTCCAATTATTTACTCTCAGTTTTTCTCTCTGGAAGTACTTATAGTATCTCTCTCACAGTAACATTTAATGATGGAGAAGTTCTCTTTTCTATTCATGACATATGCATGTTATATAGATTCACTGCTGTTGCTGCTTAGTCACTGTCATGTCTGACTCCTTGTGACCCCATGGACTGTGGCCCACCAGGCTCTGTTCACAGGATTTTCCAGATAGGAATGTGGAGTTGATTGCCATTTCCTTCTCCAGTATATTCACTACATAAATCTGTTTTTTGGCCAACCCTTTTGGAATACTTTTATACAAATTTAGTTTCAACCTTATCACAGCCATAGAACTATCTTCACTATATTTTTAAATCTAATAACTATTAGAGTTCTTTGATTCTTATACTTTAAATTTTGAATATGCTTGATAATTCTCATATTTTTCACCCTCTAGCTCCCTAAAGATTTTGGCACCAGAGACTGGTTTTGTGAAAGACAAAGTTTCCATTGACTGGGGTGGAGGAAGAGATGGTTCAGGGAGTAATGCAAGCGATGGGGAGTGGTAGATGAAGCTTTGCTCAGTAGCCCTCTGCTCACCTCCTGCTGTGTTCAGGAGGTGAACACACCTGGTTCCTAACAGACTGGTATCAGACTGCAGCCCAGGAGTTGGGGATCCCTGCTCTAGCTAAGTCTTTATCCTGTTTTTAAAACAACATGCATCCACCATGGGTATACACCAATACAATATTGTAAAAAAATAAAAATAAAAAACATAATAATATAAAAAAGAAAAAAAAACTTATGTCATAATCTAGACTAATTAAACTTTCTCAATTATATACTTTTATTTAAGCCTGTATGTTTCTTTTATCCCAACTACCTACCTGCTAAGTTGCTCAATTCAACTGTTTGTGACCCCAAGAACTGCATGCTTCTCTGTCCATGGGGATTCTCCAGGCAAGAATACTGGAGTGGGTTGCCTTCCCCTCTTCCAGGGGATCCTCCCAACCCAAGAATCAAATGCAGGTCTCCTGCACTGCAGGTGGATTCTTTATTGTCTAAGCCACCAGGGAAGCCCAGAAATACTGGAGTGGGTAGCCTAAACCTTCTCCAGGGGATCTTTCTGACCCAGGAATCAAAATGGGGTCTTGGTTATCCCAATTACTACATTATAATTAATATTCTGTAGTCATTTATTTTGTTGGTTAGCATCATTTATTAACTCTATGAAGGAAGAGCCATGTCTGTCATTTGCAAAACTAAGAGAAGGGGGTGCTAGAGTATGAGGCAGTTATGTAGCATCACCAACTTAATAGACATGATTTTGAGGAAACTCCAGGAGATAGTGAATGACAAAGGAGCCTGGTGTGCTGTAGTCCATGGGGTTACAAAGAGCTGGACACAACTGAGCGATTGAACAACAGTCCCCCAAACATTGCCCATGACAACTGCTTAATAAACATTTGTGGAATGAACATCACTTTTCATTGGGTAACAGCATGTACTTGTGCAATGATCTAAGTCTTTTAATTTAGAGACATACCCAAGTCTAAAACTTACTAGTTGTGTGGCCTTGAAAGTTACTTGATTCCCAATTTCCCTTTCTGTACAATGAGGGAAATTATATATGATGCTAGGTATTTTGTGAGGAAAGTTATGACCAACCTAGACAGCATATTAAAAAGCAGAGACATTACCAACAAAGATCTGTCTAGTCAAAGCTATGGTTTTTCCAGTGTTTATGTATGGATGTGACAGTTGGACTATAAAGAAAGCTGAGTGCCGAAGAATTGATGCTTTTGAACTGTGGTGTTGGAGAAGACTCTTGAGAGTCCCTTGGATTGCAAGGAGATCCAACCAGTCCATCCTAAAGGAGATCAGTCCTGGGTGTTCATTGGAAGGACTGATGTTGAAGCTGAAACTCCAATATTTTGGCCACCTAATGCGAAGAGCTGACTCATTGGAAAAGACCCTGATGCTGGGAAAGATGGAGGGCAGGAGGAGAAGGGGACGACAGAGGGTGAGATGGTTGGATGGCATCACTGACTCAATGGACATAGGTTTGGGTGGACTCCAGCAGTTGGTGATGGATAGGGAGGCCTGGCATGCTGCAGTTCATGGGGTCGCAAAGAGTCTGACATGACTGAGCAACTGAACTGAACTAAAGGTGTGAAAATGAATGCTTAAATCAGAATATGGTTCAGAGTTGGTTTCAATGACTGAGGATATTAGATTCCTCAAACTGTTGATTTTTAGAAAGCAGGGAATGCGGTGTTTTTTACACTGGTACATATCATAGAGCATTGTTAATGGTAAACCTCAAGAGCTTCTGATGAATAAATTAATTAAATTAATTGTCACTTCAGTTCAGTTCAGTTGCTCAGTCGTGTCCGACTCCTTGCGACCCCATGAATCGCAGCATGCCAGGCCTCCCTGTCCATTGAGTCAGTGATGCCATCCAGCCATCTCATCCTCTGTTGTCCCCTTTCCCTCCTGCCCACAATCCCTCCCAGCATCAGATTACTTTGCAACGTGTATTACTGAGCTACCTCTCCATGTATATCTTCGTTTTCTCTTGAAATTCAAACTCTTGATTGCTGGTAGAAGCAGTGTTTAAAAATTAGTCTATCTTAGCTAGTTTTACAACTCTTATAGTAATGACAAAAAGCTAATTTTATGTAAAAGTTCATATTGCAACACTATTTAGAAAAATCAAGAATAAAACATGAATGTTTAATCAGAATATAGCATTTTTATTTTTTAATATAAATTTATTTTAATTGGAGGTTAATTACTTTACAATATAAATTTATTTATTTTAATTGGAGGTTAATTATTTTACAATATTGTATTGGTTTTGCCATACATCAACATGAATCCGCTATAGGTATCCCATGGACAGAGGACCCTGATGGGCTACATAGCATTGGGTTGCAGAGTTGGAGAGTAGCCCACCATTTTAAAAAATGCTATATATATACAGAATATATATATATATTCCAGGCAAGAATACTGGTGTGGGTTGCCATTTCCTACTCCAGGGAATCTTCCGGATCAAACCACATCTGTCTCACTACATCTCCTGTATTGACAGATAGATTCTTTACCACTATCACTATCTGGGAAGCATATAATTCTTCCAGCTAATAACATATATTTCTTGGCTCTGCGTTTTAAAATGGACATAAACAGCATAGAGAGAGAAGTCCCAAATTAAAGGGTTGGGAGGGGACAAAAAATAGAAACCATGAGCAATGGCTATACAATTGGGATCTATTAAACCTGAATGTGAAAGTTCTTAATAATGTGTTCATGAATTCCTCAATGTACAGAGGATGATGGGTAGGTTATTTTTAATGAAGGTCAAAGAACAAGGGCAAACAATAGCAGCAGTTTCCTGAAGAGGAGAACCAGATATATTTTGGATTTTTTTCTTTTAGCTTAATTTTGAAACAGCCTAAATTATTATCTGTCTTTTGTTTTCAATATAATTCAGCCACAAGGCAAGAGGTAAGATTAGGTAATCTTTAAAACTCGAATCAGTGTTATTATGCATTCAGTGATTCACTTCATATGTTTTCTTTTTGCTTTAGTACTTTTTCTGTGTAATGTTTATTTGTTCATGTAAATAAAAGTTAAATTTGAGCATAGCAACTATTTAGACACTTTTTCTTGTCCTCCTTTCATTTCTACACCTGAAGCTTCTTGTGAAATAATTTGGAAACTCCTTTTTCCCTAGATGTAAAAGTTCATGATAATTGAAGTCCTGACCTCAATTATTTCTTGAGGGGTGAGAGGGAAGGAATAGATTTATTCTAAAAACACAAGTGGTAATTTCATTAAAATTATTTCCTTTTTCTTTACTATATTCAAGGGATTGAATTCTTAACTCATTTCATCAAAACTTATTAACCTCCCCTCTCTTGCAGCAAACAGCTCATCTATTAATCAACTAAATTTTCTTAAAAATTAACTATTCCAAAATAAATTGTTCATTTCAAAAATATTTTGTAAAGAATGACTGAAAATTTACAGGAAATAAATGCGTTAAATTTTACTGAAAATGAACTATAGAATTTGCCTTTATGAAATGGTAAAGTGAAATATTAAAAATCATTAACCATGGTTACAGATACTTAAAATATTTTGCAAATAGTAGTTTATAATGTATAATTAAATGCTAAGGTAGCTTAATGAATTACCTGTTATTTATAGAAACCATTGATATTTAATTAATAATAGTCAAGTTCTTTACATTTCTAGGCTTGAGAACTTTAAATAATTGCTTTAAACTGAAAGTATATACTTTATTTCTAATGTATATAAGGAAAGTTCTATGAATCTTCAATACTTCTTTCACTGATTGACCTCATTTGAAATTCATGACTGATTTTTTTCTTTTCAGTACCATTGAAAAATTAAACAAACAAAAAATTTTGTTCACTTAAGAAATACTCTCAAAAGTACCATGTGCATATTATGGGTAAAAATATAAAATTTCAACTTTGTTTACTGCACTAATTATCCATAAATGATTGTTGATTTTATACAGTTGCTACTACATTTTATAAAGTGTTTTTTATTTTGGTATTTTTACTTAATATTTTTATTGATAAATCCCATGGATGGAGGAGCCTGGTAGGCTGCGGTCCATGGGGTCGCTAAGAGTCGGGCACGACTGAGCGACTTCACTTTCACTTTTCACTTTCATGCATTGGAGAAGAAAATGGCAACCCACTCCAGTATTCTTGCCTGGAGAATCCCAGGGATGGAGGAGCCTGGTGGGCTGTCGTCTATGGGGTCGCACAGAGTCGGACACGACTGAAGCGACTTAGCAGCAGCAGCAGCAGAAGCATCAAAGTAATGGAGAGTGTATTGATGAAACTTGATTTTTATATTACTATGTTAGTAGAATATAACATTGAAAAAGCCACATAAATGATATTGCTCTTTTTAATTGTCTGTGAAATGTGATTTATTTGTTGTTTAGTTGCTCAGTTTTGTCTGACTCTTTTGTGACCCCATGGACTATAACCCACCAGGCTCCTCTGTCCATGGGATTTCCCAGGCAAGAATATTGGAGTGGGTTGCTATTTCCTTCTCCAGGCGATCTTCCTGACTCAGGGCTAAAACCTGATTGTAAAATATGAGTAATAAATATTAATTTTAAAAATTGCTACAAAAATAATATAAAATATCTAAACCCAAGGATAGAACCCAGGTGTAAAATATGAATAATTAATCCTAATTTAAACAATTGTTACAAACTTAATAACAAATATCTAAATTTTTCTAGCATGAAGATAGGCATGTAATACCTATTCAGTAAAATTTTGGTCCTTTTCCATACTTCTCTGTTGATGTAATTGAAATAGAGGACATTTCCATTATTTTGTAAATCTTCTTAAAAGGAAAAAGGACATCTGTATCTACATGTAATTTTATAAATCTAAAACATAAAAATATGTATTAAAATAACTGTAAACTCCTCTTCCTTCTATTCTGTAGAATTGCAGAGTAGCTCTTGTGGAAATCCAGGAGTTCCACCCAAAGGTGTGTTATATGGTACAAGATTTGATGTTGGAGACAAGATCCGCTACAGCTGTGTAACTGGGTATATCCTCGATGGCCACCCTCAACTCACCTGTATAGCCAATTCAGTCAATACAGCCTCATGGGATTTTCCTGTTCCTATCTGTAGAGGTAAAGAAAAAAATAATGCTTATCTTTATGTTGACTGAGTATTGCTTTGCCATAATGAAAATATTTTAAAAATGAGTGATATATATTTGCAAAAGATATTTAGTGCTTGTTTCTTTTATAAAATCTGAGGCTTAGAAAAAAATAAGCACTTACAGTATATGACAGATTAAAGAAAATACTTGAAAACATTACTTGTGAAATAAGACAGTGCATTACATTATATATGTATGTATTTATGCATACATTGTGTATATGTGTCAATATTTATATTAGAAAAACATACAGAGTTTATGATGCATAGAACTTTAGACTGTCAGTCATAACTTTGTTTTCATTTTGAAATATTAACTGAATTTATTAATCTTTTAAAGATTTCTGATAGGTAAATTAGCTTGTGAATGTGTAAAATTAAGAATGCTGTATAATTTATTATTAATAATGATAAGGATCACTTGTATTATGGGAAAGCATAGTGATATACTAATGAGAACAAAGATTCAAAGTACATAACCTAGAAGACAGACATATTCAACTTTAGTGGAATTTGTGCATGAATTTTGTTGTGGTTGTTCGACTATTTGTGACCCCATGGACTGCAGCACACCAGGCTCTTCCATCATCCACTGCTGTCCAAAGTTTGCTCAAACTCATGTTCAGTGACTCAGTGACGCTATATAATAATCTTATCCTCTGCTGCTCCCTTCTCCTTTTGCCCTCAATTTTTCCCAGCATCGGGATATTTTCCATTGAGTTGGCTCTTCACATCAGGTGCCCAAAGTATTGGAGCTTCAACTTCAGCATCAGTCCTTCCAATGCATATTCAGGGTTGATTTCATTTAGGTTGGACTGGTTTGATTTCCTCACAGTCCAAGGGGACTCTTAAGAGTCTTCTCCAGCACCACAATTCAAAAGCATCAATTCTTTGGTGTTCAGCATTCTTTATGGCCCAGTTCTCACATCTGTACATAACTACTGGAAAAACCATAGCTTTGACTATATGGACCTTTCTCTGCAACGTGATGTCTCTGCTTTTTATATTCTGATTTGCAGCAGTGATTTTCACCATTCTGTCTTCCAAGTAACTTACCGTATTTTCCTACTCAGTTATTCTACTGTTGAATCCTTCTAGTATATTGCTAATCTCTGTTTGTTTGTTCTTTAGTTCTTCTCAGTTCAGTTCAGTTCAGTGGCTCAGTCATGTCTGACTCTCTGCTCCCCTATGGACTATAGCACACCAGGCTTGCCTGTTCATCACCAACTTCCCAGAATTTGCTCAAACTCATGTCCATCAAGTCGGTCATGCCATTCAACCATCTAATGATGCCAAAGTCCATCATTAGTTCTTCTTGGTCTTTGCTAATTATTTCTTGCATCTTCTCCATTCTCTTCCAAAATCCTGGACCATCTTATCTGTCATTATTCAGAATTCTTTTTTCTGGAAGGTTTCCTATCTCCACTTCATTCCATTGTCTTTCTGGGAATTTATCTTGTTCCTTCATCTGGGACATAATACTATTCTTTTCATTTTAGTTAACTTTCTGTTATTGTGGTATTCATTTTGGAGGTTGCTGTCTCTGCTTTTTAATATGTTATCCTGTCTAGGTTTGTCTTAGCTTTCCTTCTAGAGAGCAAGCATATATTAATTTCATGGCTGTAGTCACCATCCATAGTGATTTTGGAGTCCGGGGAAGTAAGTTCTGTCACTGCTTCCACTTTTTCCCCTTCTATTTGCCATGAAGTTATGGGAAAGGATGCCATGATTTTAGTTTTTTTAATGTTGGGTTTAAGCCAGCTTTTTTCAGTCTTTTCTTTCACCCTTATCAAGAGGCTTTTTAGTTCCTCTTCACTTTCTGTTATTAGAGTGGTATCATTGTTTCTGTTCTTTATTGTGCCCATCCTTGCATGAAATGTTCCCTTAATGCCTCCAATTTTCTATAAAAGATCTGTAGTCTTTCTCATCTGTTGTTTTCCTCTATTTTTTGCATTGTTCATTTTAAAAAGCCTTCTTATCTCTCCTTCTATTCTCTGAATCTCTGCATTCAGTTGGATATATCTTTCCCTTTCTCCCCTGCATGCTGCTTGTCTTCTTAACTCAGCTATTTGTAAAGCCTCCTCAGACAACCACTTTGCCTTTTTGCATTTCTTTTTCTTTCAGATATTTTTGGTTACTACCTCCTGTATAATGTTACAAATCTCCATCCATAGTCCTTCGGATACTTTGTCTACCAGATCTAATCCCTTAAATCTATTCATCACCTCCAGTATATAATCATAAGGGATTTGATTTAGGTAACACCTGAATGGTTTAGTGGTTTTTTTCTACTTCTTTCAATTTAAACCTGAATTTTGAAATAAGGAGCTCATGATCTGAGAAACAGTCATTCTAGGTATTGTTTCTACTGACTCTATAGAGTTTCTCCTTCTTCAGCTACAAAGTACCTAATCAATCTGATTTCAGTTTTGACCATCTGGTGACATCCATGTGTAGACTCATCTCTTGGGTTGTTGGAAATGAGTCTTTGCTATGACCAGTGCGTTCTCTTAACAAAACTCTGTTAGCTTTTGCCCTGTTTCATTTTGTACTCTAAGACCAAACTTGCCTGTTATTCTGGTATCACTTGCATTCCTACTTTTGCAACCCAACCAGAAATTCTTTGGAAAAATCATAATCTCCAATCCTTCTTCCATTTTTTGAACAGGTTTTGTTCTTGTTGAGTTTTATAAGTGCTCCTTTATATTTTGGATTAGTTCAGTTCAGTTGCTCAGTCATGTCTGACTCTTTGTGACCCCATGAATCACAGCACGCCAGGCCTCCCTGTCCAACACAAACTCCCGGAGTCCTCCCAAACCCATGTCCATTGAGTCGATGATGCCATTCAAACATCTCAACCTCTGTCGTCCCCTTCTCCTCCTGCCCTCAATCCTTCCCAGCATCAGGATCTTTTCCAATGAGTCAGCTCTTCGCATCAGGTGGCCAAAGTATTGGAGTTTCAGCTTCAACATCAGTCTTTCCAATGAACACCCAGGATTGATCTCCTTTAGGATGGACTGGTTGGATCTCCTTGCAGTCCAAGGGACTCTCAAGAGTCTTCTCCAACACCACAGTTCAAAAGCATCAATTCTTCGGCACTCAGCTTTCTTTATAGTCCAACTGTTACATCCATACATGACCACTGGAAAAACCATAACCTTGACTAGATGGACCGTTGTTGGTAAAGTGATGTCTCTACTTTTTAATATGCTCTCTGGGTCGATCATAACTTTCCTTCCAAGGAGAAAGTGTCTTTTAATTTCATGGCTGCAGGCACCATCTGCAGTGATTTTGAAACCCAGAAAAATAGAGTCAGCCACTGTTTCCACTGTTTCCCCATCTATTTGCCATGAAGTGATGGGACTGGATGCCATGATCTTAGTTTTCTGAATGTTGAGCTTTAAGCCAACTTTTCCACTCTCCTCTTCCATTTTCATCAAGAGGCTTTAGTTCTTCTTCGCTTTCTGCCATGAGGGTGGTGTTATCTGCATATCTGAGGTTACTGATATTTCTCCTGGCAATCTTGATTCCAGCTTGTGCTTCTTCCAGCCCAGCGTGTCTCATGATGTACTCTGCATATAAGTGAAATAAGCAGGGTGACAGTATACAGCCTTGAGGTACTCCTTTTCCTATTTGGAACCTGTTGTTCCATGTCCAGTTCTAACTGTTGCTTCCTGACCTGCATACAGATATCTCAGGAGGCAGATCAAGTGGTCTGGTATTCCCATCTCTTTCAGAATTTTCCACAGTTTATTTTTTTTTTTATTCACATATTTATTTATTTATTTATTTTTCAATTTTAATTAAAAAAAATTATACATGTGTTCCCCATCCTGAACCCTCCTCCCTCCTCCCTCCCCATACCATCCCTCTGGGTCGTCCCAGTGCACCAGCCCCAAGCATCCAGCATCGTGCATCGAACCTGGACTGGCATCTCGTTTCATACATGACATTTCACATGTTTCAATGCCATTCTCCCAAATCTTCCCACCCTCTCCCTCTCCCACGGAGTCCATAAGCCTGTTCTATACATCAGTGTCTCTTTTGCTGTCTCGTATACAGGGTTATCGTTACCATCTTTCTAAATTCCATATATATGTGTTAGTATACTGTATTGGTGTTTGTCCTTCTGGCTTACTTCACTCTGTATAATAGGCTCCAGTTTCACAGTTTATTGTGATCCACACAGTCAAAGGCTTTGGCATAGTCAATAAAACAGAAATAGATGTTTTTCTGGAATTCTCTTGCTTTTGCAATGATCTGGCGGATACTGGCAATTTGATCTCTGGTTCCTCTGCCTTTTCTAAAACCAGCTTGAACATCAGAAAGTTCACGGTTCACGTATTGCTGAAACCTGGCTTGGAGAATTTTAAGCATTACTTTACTAGCGTGTGAGATGAGTGCAGTTGTGCCGTAGTTTGAGCATTCTTTGGCATTGCCCTTCTTTGGAATGAAAACTGACCTTTTCCAGTCTTGTGCCCACTTCTGAGTTTCCCAAATTTGCTGGCATATTGAGTGCAGCACTTTTGCAGCATCATCTTTCAGGATTTGAAATAGCTCAACTGGAATTCCATCACCTCCACTAGCTTTGTTCGTAGTGTTGTTTTGGATAGTAAGCGCTTGTTTAATGTAGGGTTTGCAAGTGTCTTCTCCCATTCCATTAGGTGGTATTTTCATTTTGTTAGTCGTTTCCTTTGCTGTTCAGAAGCATTTTAGTTTGATGTAGCCCCATTTGTTTATTTTTGCCTTTGTTTCTCTTTTCTTGGAGACATATCCAGATAGATATTGCTAAGATCGATAACAAACTGTCTATACTGTCCATGCTTTTTTCTAGTCCTTTTATAGTTTTGAGTCTGTAATCTACTTTGAGTTGATGATTATAAATGGCAAAAAATAGTGGTCTGATTTTATTATTTTTCATTTGGCTATTCAGTTTTCACAGTGCCTTTCATTGAATACTATCCTTTGTCAATTGTATCTTCTTTGCTCATTTGTCATAAATTAATTTTCAATATATTTGTAGGTCTATCTGGGCTCTCAATTTTATTCTGTTGAGCTCTAGGTATGATTTTCTGCCAATATTATGCTATTTTAATTATTATAGCTTTGTAATATAATTTTAAATCAGTGTGAGATCTTTATTTTTGTCCTTTTTATGGAATTGCTTTAGTCACTCTGTGTCTTTTATGGTTTCATATAAATTTTAGGACTTTTCATTCTGTTTCTGGAAAAATGTTGGAATTTTTATAGGGATTGTGTTGAAAATGTAGATTGCTCTAGGTAGCATTTTCTTTAACAATGTTAATTCTTCCAACATTTTAACAGTGTTAATCCATAATAATGGAATATCTTTCCATTTCTGCCTTCTAGGCCTTTATTACATTGAAGTACTCTCCTCTATACCTATTTTGTAGAGAGATTTTTGTCATAAATGTGTGTTGAATCTTGTCAAATGCTTTTTCTGTATCTATTGAATTGTACGTATGATATTTATTTTTCATTTTTTATTGTGGTATATTTGTCTGTATACCCACATCTGTGTGTATGTGTATATATATATATATATATTCATATATTTATATATACATACCTCAACATGTATATCTCACATTGATTTGCAGATGTTGACCCATCCATTCACTCCAGGAATAAATCCCAATTGATCATGACTTATGATTTTTTAAATGCATTGTTGTATTAAGTTTAATATTTGTTGAGAATATTTACATATATGTTCATCAGAGAGGTTGATCTGTAATTTTCTTTTGTGTGTGTGTACTCGTCTGGTTTAGGTATCAGGTTAATGTTAGTTTCATATAATGAGTTAGGAAACATTCCTCTTTTATAATTTTTTCGAAGAGTTTGGGAAGCATCAGTATTCAGTATTCTTTGAATATTTGGTAGAATTCACCTGTAAAGCTGTTTTGGGTCTGGAATTTTGTTTTTTGTGAGATTTCTGATTACTGTTTTAATTACCTTACCAGTTTTCAGTCTATTCAGATTTTTTTATTTCTTTATGGTTTAATCTTTGGATATTGTATGATTCTAAGAATATATCCATTTCTTCTTGGTTGTGCAGTTTGTTGGTGTATAGTTGCTCGTAGTATTTTTTTATAATCCTTTGTGTTTTTGTGATTCTGTGATATCTTTTGTTATTCCTTCCCTTTCATTTTGGATTTTGTTTATTTGAGCCTTCTTTCTTTCTTTTTTCCTTCATGATTCTAGCTAAAGCTTTATCTTTACAAATTCAGCTCTTAATTTCATCGATCATTTCTATTATGTTTTTAAATTTCATTTCAATTTATTTCTGCTGCGATCTATATTATTTTCCTCCTTCTAGGACTTTGTTCTTTTTTTCCTAGTTCTTTTAGGTGAAAAGTTAGATTGTATATTTGAAATTTTTTCTTGTTTCTTGAGATAGATCTGCTTGGCTATAAACTTTCCTTTTAGTACAACATTTGATGCATCTGATAGATTTTGTTATATTTTCTTTTCTTTTCCGTTGTCTCCAGGCATTTAAAAAATATTTTTAATATAATTTTTTTGTGTATGTTGGTACTCCTGTGCTGGGGGTGTGCATATTGATAATTATTGTGTCTTCTTGATGAATTGTACCTTTTATCATTACAGTGTGTCCATCTCTATCTCTTGTTACCATTTTTGGTTTGAATTCTGTCTCATATGAGTATAGTTGGCTGCCATTGCATTGAGTATGGTCTTCCATCCCTTCCCTTTATGTCTATGCTCACCTTTAGAGCTGAGTTGAGTTTCCTGGACAGCATATATTTGGGTGTTTTTGTATTCTGTGTACTTTGTGTTATGACTGGTGAATTCAGCCTATTTATGTTTAGGGTGATTATTGACAAATAAGGGCTTAGTATTTCCATATTTTTTTTTCTGGTTGCTCTGTATCTTTTTTTTTTTCTATTATTTCTATTATTAAAAAATAATACTATTATTATTTTATTTTGATGATTTTCTATATTTTTCTCAGTTTCCTTTTCCTTTCTTTTTTGCATCTCTGCTCTAGATTTATTTTTATGGTTACCATGAAGTTTATGTATAACATCTAATAAATAAAATCTTCTTTTTTACTGAAGTGTAGTTGATTTGCAGTGTTTCAGGTATAAAGCAAAGTAATCCAGTTATATCTATCTATTATTTTCTACTATAGGTTATTGTAAGATAGTATAGTTTCCTGTACTATACAGTAGGTCCTTGGTTATCTATTTTATATAGTGATGTATGTCTGTTAATCACTGTTTCCCAATTTATTCTTCCTCACTTCCCCTTTGATAATGACAAGTTTGTTTTCTGTGTCTATGAGTCTAGTTCTGTTTTGTTATTAAGTTCCTTTAAATTATTTTTTTTAATTCCACATATAAGTGATACCATATATTTGTCTTTCTCAGTCTGACTTACTTTACTTAGTATAATAATCTCTAGGCCCATTCATGTTGCTACAAATGACATTATTTCATTTTTTTCAATGGCTGAGTAACATTCCATTATATATGTAATATAATATTTCATATGTATGTATATGTATATATGTGAATTTATATGTATGTATGCTGTATGCAATGTCTGCTTTATGTATTCACCTGTTGATGGACATTAGGATTGGTTCCATTTCTTGGCACTGGTAAATAGTGCTGCTGTGAACACTGGGTACGTATGTCTTTTTTTTGTTTGTTTGTTTGTTTTGTTTTTTTTAATTTAATTTTATTTTTAAACTTTACAATACTGTATTAGTTTTGCCAAATATCGAAATGAATCCGCCACAGGTATATACCCGCGTATGTTTTTTTGAATTAGAGTTTTAATCTTCTCTGGATATATGCCCTCGAGTGGGATTATTGGATTATATGGCAGCTCTTTTTTAAGTATTTTATGGAACCTCCATACTGTTCTTCACAGTGGCTGCACCAATTTACATTCCCATTTACCTTATGTGAGGGATCCCTTTTCTCACATCTTCTCCAGAATTTATTAATTTTGGAATTTTTGATAATGGTCATTCCAACAGGTGTGAGAAATTTAGTTTTCATGTGCCTTTTCATGTACCTATTGGCCATCTGTATGTCTTCTTTGGAGAAATGTCTATTTGGGTTTACTGTGCATTTTTTTTTTTATATTGAGTTGTATAAGCTGTTTGTATATTTTAGAAATTAACTCCTTGTTGGTTGCATTGTTTGCAAATATTCTCTCCCAGTTTGTAAAATGTCTTTTCATTTTGCTTATAGTTTCCTTTGCTATATAAAGGCTTTTAAGTTTAATTAATAATACATCTGATTTATTTTTGCTTTTGTTTTCTTTACCCTATGAAACAGATGCAAAAAAAAATGTTGCTGTACTTTGTATCAAAGTTTGTTTTGCCTATGTTTTTGGTAGGATTTTTATAGTATCCAGTCTTACATTTAGATCTTTAATACATTTAAAGTTTATTCTTATATATGGTGCTATGTTCTAATGTCGTTCATTGATGCATAACTGTTCAGTTTTTGCATAACTGCCTATTGAAGAAACAGTCTTTTCTCTGTCATATATTCTTGCCTCCTTTGTCATAGGTTGCTGCTGCTGCTATGTGGCTTCAGTCGTGATTATAACTGTGGGCATGTTTCTGGGCCCTTTTCCATTCATCTATGTGTCAGTTTTTGTGCAAGTGCTATACTGTTTTGATGACTGCAATATAGTCTGATATCAGGGAGCATGATTCTGACAGTTCTGTTCTTTCTCGAGATTGTTTTGGCTATTGAGTATTTTTTATGTTTCCATACAGATTAAACAATTTTTGTTCCAGTTCTGTGAAACATACCATTGGTAATTTGATAAATACTGCATTGAATTTGTAGCTTGCCTTGGGTAATGTGATCGTTTTAATAATATTGATTCTTCCAGTCTGAGAACATAGTATATCTTATCATTTGTTTATGTGGTCTTCAATTTCTTTCATCAACATCTTATAGTTTTTGCAGTACAGTTCTTTTGTGTCTTTAGGTAGGTTTATTTGTAGGTATTTTCTTGTTCTTTTTTGTTTGTTTGTTTTTAGTGGAGTGTAATTGCTTTCTGCTGTTGTGTTATCTCCTGCTGTACAACAAAGTGAATCAGCTGTATATATACATATATTTCATCCTCTTGATCTTCCCTCCCATTCCCCATCATAGCACTCCTCTAGGTCATCACAGAGCACTGAGCTGAGTTCCCTGTGCTATACAGCAGCTTCCCACTAGCTCTCTCTTTTACACATGGTAGTGAATATATGTCAATCCTAGTCTCTCAATTCTTCCCACCCTCTCCTTCCCCCTGGGCCATAAGTCTTCTCTATGTCTGCATCTTTATTCCTTCCCTGAAAATATGTTCACCAGTACCATTTTTCTAGATTCCATTTCTATATATGTTAAGATATGATATTTATTTTTCTCTTTCTGACTTATTTCACTTTGAGGAACAGACTCTAAGTTTATCTACCTGACTACAAAGGACCCAATTTCATTCCTTTGTATGACTGAGTAATATTCCTTTGTATATATGTACCTCTTCTTCTTTATCCATTCATCTTTTGATAGACATTTAGGTTGATTGCATGTTCAGGCTATTGTGAATAGTGCTGCAGTCATACATTATGGTACATATGCCTTTTTGAATAATGGTTTTCTCAGGTTTTTTTATGCCCAGTGGTGGGATTGCTGGGCCATATGGTAGTTCTATTTTAGTTTTTTAAGGAACCTCTATACTGTTCTGCATGTTGGTTTTATCAATTTACATTCTCACCAACAGTGCAATAGTGTTCATTTTTCTCCACACCCTGTATAGCACTTAGTGTTTGTAGATTTTTTTAATGCTGTCCATTCTGACCAGTGTGAGGTGATACCTCATTGTGATTTTGATTTGCATTCCTCTGATAGTTAATGACGTTGAGCATTTTTTCATTTGCCTGTTGGCCCCCCTGTATTATCATCTTTGGAGAAATTTCTATTTAGGTCCTCAGCCCATTTTTTTATTACTTCTTTTTTTTTTTTCCTTTTTGAATATTGAGCTGCATGAGCTGCTTGTGTATTTTTAAGATTAATCCTTTATCAACTGTGTTGTCTGCAAGTACTTTCTCCCATTCTGAGGGTTGTTGTTTTGTCTTATCTATGGTTTCCTTTGCTTTGCTACAGCTTTTGAGTTTAATTAAGTCCCATTTATTTATTTTTGTGTTTATTTTTATTACTCTTGGAGGTGGATCAAAAAGGATCTGCAATTTAGGTCACAGAGTGTTCTGACTATATTTTCCCTAAGAGTTTTATAGTGTCTGGCCTTATTTTTATGTCTTTAAACCATTTTGAGTTTGTTTTTGTGTATGGTGTTAGAAAGTGTTCTGATTTCATTCTTTTACAAGTAGCTGTCCAGTTTTCACAGTACCATTTATTGAACAAGCTGTCTTTTCTCCATTTTATATTCTTTCCCCCTTTGTTAAAGATTAGTTGACCATAGGTGCATGGGTTAATCTCTGGACCTTCTATCCTATTCCATAGATCTGTATTTTCTGCCACTACTATGCTGTTTTGATTCCTGTATTCTGAAGTCAGGAAGCCTTGATGCAGTGGTAAATGGCATTCTTTTCTTAATTTCTCTTTCTGTATTTTGTTGTTAGTGTATAAAATACAACAGACTTCTTTATATTAATTTTGTGTCCTGCAGCTTTACCTGATTCATTGATGAGTTCTAGTAATTTTCTGGTAGTATCTTTGGGATTTTCTGTGTATAATTTAATCTGCAAACAGTGAAAGTTTTACATCTTCCTTTCCAATTTGGTTTCCTTTTTATTTATTTTTCTTTGATTGCTGTCAGTAAAGCATCCAAAACTATGTGGAATAAAGTTGGTGTAAGTGATAATTCTTGTTTTGTTCCTGATCTTAGAGGCAATGTGTTCAACTTTTCACCACTACATATGATGTTAGCTGTGGGTTTGTTGTATATGGCCTTTATTATGTTGAGGTTTGTTACCTCTATTTTTACTTTTTGGATAGTTCTTATCATAAATGGATGTTAAATTTTACAGAAGCTTTTTCTACATTTATTGAGATGATCATATGACTTTGACTTTTGTATCATTTAATGTGATGTGTCAACTGATTAATTTATAGATATTGAAAAATCCTTGCAACCCTGGGATAAATCTCACTTGGTCATGGAATATAATCCTTTTGATGTATTGTTAGATTTGGTTGGCTAGTATTTTGTTGAGGATTCTTGCACCCATATTCATCAGTTATATTGCCTTATAATTGTAATATTCTCTGGAGAGATTACATGCTGGGACATAAGCAAGCCTTGATAAGTTTAAGAAAACAGAAATTGTATTAAGCATCTTTTGTGACTGTAACACTATGAAATTAGAAATGAACTGCAAGAAAAAAGCTTTAAAAAAAAGCCACAAAATATGGAGTCTAGAGAATATTCCACTAAACAACGATTAGATCACTGAAGAAATGACAAGGAAATAAAAAATACTTAGAGACAAATGAAAATGAAAACCTGATGATCCAAAACCTATGGATACAGCAAAAGAAGTTCTTGCTTACCTCAGGAAACCAGAAAACCTTCAAATAAACTGCCTAATGTTATACCTAAAGCGACTAGAGAAAGAAAAACAAAACTCAAGATTAGTAGAAGGAAATAAATCATAAAGATTAGGGCAGAAATAAATGAAATAGAGACTAAAAAAGAAATAGTTGAAAAGATCAACATAAATAAAAGCTGTTTCTTTGAAAAGAGCACAAAACTGAGAAACCTATAGCCAGACTCATCAAGAAAAAAAGGGAGAGGACACAAATCAACAAAATTAGAAATGAAAAAGGATAGGTAAGAACTGACATAACAGAAGTTGTGTGAGACTATTAAAAGCAAGTTTATGCCAATAATGTGCCTATATACAAAATGCTGGGCTATGTGAATCACAGGCTAGAATTAAGATTTCCAGGAGAAATAACTACAATCTCAAATATGCAGATAATACCACTCTAATGGCAGAGAGCAAAGAGGAACTAAAGAGTCTCTTGATGAGAGTGAAAGAGGAAAGTGAAAAAGCTGGCTTAAAACCCAACATTCAGAAAATGAAGACCATGGAATCTGGTCTCATCTCTTCGTGGCAAATGATGAGGAAAAATTGGAAACAATAGCAGATTTTATTTTCCTGGGCTTCAAAATCACTGAGGATGGTGACTGCAGCCATGAAATGAAAAGACATTTGCTCCTTGGAAGAAAAACTGTGACAAACAGACAGCATATTAAAAAGCAGAGACGTTACTTTGCTGACAAAGATCCATCTAGTCAAAGGTATGGTTTTTCCAGTCCTCATGTACAGATGTGAAAGTTGGACCATAAAGAAGGCTGAGTAACATAGAATTGATGCTTTTGAATTGTTGCACAAGAGAAGACTCTTGAGAGTTGCTTGGACAACATAGAGATCAAACAGTCAGTCCTAAAGGAAATCAGTCCTGAATATTCTTTGGAAGGACTGATGCTGAAGCTGAAGCTTCTACTTTGGCAGCCTGATGTGAAGAACCAACTCATTGGAAAAGATCTTGATGCCATGAAAGACTGAGGGCAAGAGGAAAAGGAGACAAAAGAGGATGAGATGATTGGTTAAAATCACTGGTTAGATGGACATGAGTTTGAGTAAACTCTGGGAGATAGTGAAGAACAGGAAAGCCTGGTGTGCTGCAGTCCATGGGGTCGCAAAGAGTTGGACATGATTTAGCAACTGAACAACAACAATAAATAACAGAAGTCCAGGACCAGATGGCTTCAAAGGCCAATACTTTGAATTCTGCTGTTATTTCTTTAGGTAAACTCTCCGCTCCTTTTCCCACCCCCACTTTTCTCCTTTCTCCTGTTATCCTAGATTTTTTTTCATAATAGAGTTGGGTATTTCTCAAAACATTTCCTCTCCTTCCCCCACCCACTTTCTCCTCCTCATTCTTCTTTTTCTAGATTCTAATTCTCTTCTTCTGTCTTTATTATTTCTATATTTTATTTTCAAGTTCACTAATTCTCTCTTCCATATGATCTGATTTGTTTTCAGTGTTTTAACATTATATCTTTCATCTCATTTATTGTATTCTTAAGCTCCATAATTTCTGTTTGGTTCCTTTTAGAGTTTCAATGTCTTTGGTAAAGTATTCCCTATGTTCAGTAATTTTATTCCTTATCTTGTTGAACTGCCTTTCTGAGTCTTCTTGTTGTCCACTGAGTTTCTTCATGGCAGTTATTTTGAATTTTTCATTAGTTAGAATTTAAATTTGGTTTCTAGAGAATTTTTTTTTGTGATACTGTGTTACCACAATTTTTCATGGGGCTTCATGAGCTGATACTATGCTGGACACCTTTCTACTTTAGGTACATATTTTATTTTACCTTGATTCTAATGATTTTACAGATTAATAATTAGAGGCCTTTGTTTTGTTTTTCAATAGGTTGTGCTATAGCAATGTTTTGGGAGCTTCCTGTAGTTTTACTTGAGAATAAGTACTTTCTATTCTCTACCACCTTTGCTGGATGTGTTACCTGGAACCTTCATTGTAGCTGCTTGTGCCTCTGTGGGCACTGGGGCCTTGCTGCTACTAGAGTTGATATTGTAGCTGGCATCACCACTGGCATGGCAAGAACCTAAACTGTGTCCGGGATCTCCTGAGTCTTAAGTTCTGCTATGGTGGAGAGAAGAGGGAGAGTAGGGAGCTAGCTGTAGTTTTTTTTGTCTCTACTGTATCTGGTGTTATTAGATTCATAGTTGCTGCTGCTGTGGATTGGCAGGACTGCAGTGGTAGGTATCTTAACAGTTGGAGAGATCAGTTGGAGGCTCAGCTGTCACTGCTGCCAGGTTCTGTGGCCATGGGTCCCACTGTGGCTGGGTGTGCTGGAGTCATGTATGCCTCCTTCCTTGCTACGAGGTTCTCTAGGGTTGTGGGATCAGTTACTATGGTCAAGGGTCCAGGATCTCAGTCACTGTCTCAGCTGTTCCTCTGATTCTGCCTTCTGTATGTGTTCTAGCCCACCCACATTTACATGTACAGGTGTGTGGAACTCTCCAGCATCCTGGTGTGTTAGGCCAAATCATCCTTGTTAAGTTATGGATGTTTTACTGGTTGTTGTTTGAATGGAAGAGGCAAAGAGAGCATCTTGTTCCACCATGATGCAGATGGCACCCACTTGCTTCTCTTTCTATGACTGCTAATTAGCTACTACTTGCTTAAGTATTTGTAGTGTATTAGGAAACGTATAAGCATATTCACTTTTAAATTTCACAGTAAGAAACTGAAGCTCTAAAAAAAAATACTCAAGAGTACTTATTAAATGTCAAGAACCTTGAAGAGTTTGAGATTTTACTTGACTTAGAATTAACAGTTTCTCAGATGGTGAAAGAAGATTCAAGACTCTTGGGTAAGAATCAAATCAGTGTCTTTTTATTCACAAAAGTGTCAGACAGAGCGGTAGTGTTTGTCCCAGTTCTGCAAGCCCCAGTTCTCGTACAAAAGTCTGAGGCATCTGCATATTTTTTTGGTAGTATATATTGTTCTAGGAAAGGAATCATGAGATTAGGAACATTAAATCCTTTATAATGGACATACCTGCCCGTGCTCTTCAGAGAGATCCTATCTCTTTTTCCCAAGATTTTAAACAAACTTATCTTTCATCTGATAGAAAACACCTTTTCTGTCCTCTGAGGCTACTTGCTACACAGATATCTTTGAAAAGATAGTTTTGTACAAAGAGAAAAAGGACAGTTGGTATCTCTGTTCACAAGATGTATAGAAACATGAAGATGAAGAAATGTCTGATGAAGAAATTTTTCCTGATTTGGTGTGTGGTGTATATGCCAGTTTGAATCCATTCTGTCAGGTTCCACAGCTTTAGCTTGATACCCCTTTGATACTTCAATAAAGTCATTTGCATAGCTCTTCAAGAATGTTTAATGTTTAACCAGTCGCTCAGTCTTGTCCTACTCTTTGAATTTCAGCACGCCAGGCCTCCCTGTCCATCACCAACTCCCGGAGTTCACTCAGACTCACGTCCATCAAGCAGTGATGCCATCCATCCATCTCATCCTCTGTTGTCCCCTTCTCCTCTTGTCCCCAATACCTCCCAGCATCAGAGTCTTTTCCAGTGAGTCAGCTCTTCGCATGAGGTGGCCAAAGTACTGGAGTTTCAGCTTTAGCATCAGTCCTTCCAAAGAAATCCCAGGGCTGATCTCCTTCAGAATGGACTGGTTGGATCTCCTTGCAGTCCAAGGGACTCTCAAGAGTCTTCTCCAACACCACACTTCAAAAGCATCAATTCTTCGGCTCAGCTTTCTTCACAGTCCAACTCTCACATCCATACATGACCACAGGAAAAACCATAGCCTTGACTAGATGGACCTTTGTTGGCAAAGTAATGTCTCTGCTTTTGAATATGCTATCTAGGTTGGTCATAACTTTCCTTCCAAGGAGTAAGCATCTTTTAATTTCATGGCTGCAGTCACCATCTGCAGTGATTTTGGAGCCCAAAAAAATAAAGTCTGACACTGTTTCCACTGTTTCCCCATCTATTTCCCATGAAGTGATGGGACCAGATGCTATGATCTTCGTTTTCTGCATGTTGAGCTTTAAACCAACTTTTTCAGTCTCCACTTTCACTTTCATCAAGAGGCTTTTTAGTTCCTCTTCACTTTCTGCCATAAGGATGGTGTCATTTGCATATCTGAGGTTATTGATATTTCTCCCGGAAATCTTGATTCCAGCTTTTGCTTCTTCCAGCCCAGCATTTCTCATGATGTACTCTACATATAAGTTAAATAAGCAGGGTGACAATATACAGCCTTGACGTACACCTTTTCCTATTTGGAACCAGTCTGTTGTTCCATGTCCAGTTCTAACTGTTGCTCCCTGAACTCCCTAAATATAAATAACTTATTAAGGTATTTAAAATCAAGGAGCATTTCAAGAGGTTTCAATGGAGTATTCCCAAGACTGTCTTGGAGTTAATTTCTGTTGTAGGGCTCTATTTTTTCCTTCTTCATTTAGCTAAAAACCTAAGGGGTCAGGAAGATCTGAATCAAAATACTGATTCCACCACTTACTCACTAGGGCCTTTGAGCAAAAATTTCATTATTTTGGAAAGTGTTTATTTAGCTAAAATAGAATAGATAGATAGACAAGCTAATTCACTCAATTGTATCTGACTCTTTGCAGCCCCCTGGACAGTCGCCCACCAGGCTCCTCTGTCTATGGGATTTCCAAAGCAAGAATACTAGAGTGGGTTGCCATTTCCTTCTCCAGGGGATCTACCTGACCCAGGGATTGAATTGTGTCTCCTTCTCTGGCAGGCAGATTCTTTACCACTGAGTCACTTTGAAGCCTCGCTTGATAGCATCCTGATTCTTTATAACTTTGCATGGAGCTGATAACATTGTGATGATCTATTTATTGCTTTCCCTGGAGTTTATATATTCTCTCTTTGATGAAACACTTACCTTTAGAGAGTTATTTTGGTGATCCCTAAACATAACAGTTTAATTAAGAAAAATGAATGCCACATCAGCCTAGAGGGTATACTGCAAGGGTTTTCGTGCTTTTTCACAAGCATGATGAACTTTTCCAACACCCATCTGCTAGTATTTGTAAAGGCAATTAACTACTTACTGCTGTTTTAAATAATATTCTATAAAATTAAATAAAATTCCTGTACTCTAAGTCTGGAATGAAAATACCTGGCATACATACCTGTTCTGTACTCTCTCCTTTTGATAGACATTGCATGTCATTTATTCTCACTGAGTTTTAATGTGACCTCAAAGCCCTTCTCAATTCAGTGCTCCCCACACTTCTTGAAAATTAAAAGTACTTGGAAGACAAGGTGAAATGGTCTTGCTAGTCCTAGAATGACCATTCTAAAGTTCATAATGAGATTCTATATTCAGAATGGCATTTTGGTATACACAATCTGGGGCAAACTAATAAAAGTGCGTGTGAATATGACACATAAATTAAGTGTAACTTTGTGTTTTCCTTCCACATTTGCCATTACTATCTTGACAACATTATCTGGATACAAAATCTTTCACTAGCCCAATCATTTCACATAAAAGGATCTGGTCTCTTCATGTGAACCGCTATATTTTGTAGTAATGAGGAAAACATTTTCTCCATGCCTTTTAATAAACAAGCAAGAGAACCATAAGTCATTTGGTAATAGGGTTTATTTTATCACATCAAAGACAGGCAAAATCCTAGTGATGTCAGGCTACAGGGAAAAAAATTACAAGTCACTTGCTGTTTCTTCATCTCTTTCAGGAAAATGTAGGCTGTTCAGTCAACAATGAGGCCAACACTTAAGCACATTTTCATGTACTCTAACCTTGTTCTGAAAGCTTTGTTTGTGTGGTTAAAAGTATGAAAATGTCCTGATTAGACTGTGTTAGCATTATGGAGCAGAGGACACGAGACTTGACTTTAAGGGTATAAGATCTGTGAGCTGATTTGCCTTCTCTCCCCATGTTACTGGAGTATTGTTTCTTTTGTCAAAAATTGAATATTTCAATTTATCTCAGGAGATTGTAAATGTTAGAGAGATTGGATTAAGTGAAATAATATTTTAAAAATATGTATATAATTCCTAGCACATAGAAGTTACTCAAAAGTTACAAATTGTTTCAAGTACATGAAAAAGTAATTTAAAAATAATATAGAACTGATGGCTATCATTTTTGTTATGTATGTATTTAGAATATTAAAAATATCTATCACCAATTAAACATATGCCTATAACTCTGATAGTTTTGTTTTAGTTTTTGTTTTTTTTTTAAACAAGAAAGTACAAAAGTCTGCGAAGAGTGGACTCTGGAGCAATAAAAGCTTTAGTTTGCTTTATTATTTTACATTTTAATTAATTAAGTTTTGGCTGCACTTTGTCTTCGTTGCCGTGCACAGGCTTTCTCTAGTTGTGGCAAGCAGCAGCTACTCTCTTCATTGCAGTAAGCAGGTTTCTCCTTGCAGTGGCTTGTCTTGTTGTGGAGCGTGGCCTCTAGAGTGTGTGGGTTCATAGTTGTGGCAGATGGTCTTAGTTGACTTCTGGCATATGGAATCTTTCTGCCCCAAGGATCAAACTTGTGTCCCCTGCATTGGCAGGAAGATTGTTAACCACTGGACCACCAGGAAAGACTTGGTTTGCTTTACATCTCTGGCATTGAGACGATGTAGAATCTTTATGTGGGTATTTAGTGTTTCAGATCCCAGTTTTATCACCTGTGTAATAGAGAAATCCTTATTATTTGATATTTTATTTGATATATAAAATATAAACTATTTTGTATGCAAAATACCAAATCTGTATTATTCAATGAGTAGTGATTACTACCTTACTTCTATTGTCATCATCAAAACGTGTATGGACACTTCTAGGGAATGAATATATCTCAGTTCTAGGACCATGCAAGCAGAGTATTTAATTTTTATCAGAGTTGTAGTAGTTAAGGGGAACTTTAAACCCCACATTAGCCTAACACATTAGGCTGGGCTCATCACGTAATAAACATTAGTGGTGAAATATGTTTCCCATGGATAACAACATTTCTGAGTCATTCATTTCTGGAAGTTTTCACATTTGAAATATATTCAGTAATTAAACTGATATTTATTAAGCAGTCACTGTGCATGTGCCATGTAGCTAAGTGCTAAGATAATTGAAACGGCCCCAGGTCATTAAACCCATAGTTTATTGAATATGAAACCTTTTATTTGGAAGATGACCTATTAGGTGACCTACGTTATTGCCCAGATGTATGTACTTTAATCCCATCCAAAAATATAGAGTGGCAATGTTGTATAAGAAATAGGTGCTGGCCTTCTGTGTATTTCTTATATTTAGAGAATAAAATCAGGGATTTCTATTCTTACTGTATAACTGTCTGCTGCTGCAGCTAGCAGTCCATATATTCTTTAACATTCAACTCATACATTATTTTCCCCACTTGGTATGAGTTATATCTTCCTCCACTCAGGAAGCTATTTACTTTTTTTCCCTCTTTTCCATCCTGTCTATAATAGCACAAACATTTTTGTTGCCTTGCTCTGTTGTCCAAAGTTTTTGTTCCTATATGTCATTCTTGTTTTAAATTAATCCATTTCATTTTACAATAAGAGATGGTCATTAAGTCTGTATTTTTTCATATTATATTTTATGATTATTGTTGTTGTTGTTGTTCACTCAGTCATGTCTGACTTTTGTGACCCCATGGATTGCAACACACCAGGCTTCCCTGTCCTTTACCATTTCCCAGAGTTTCCTCAGATTCATGTCCATTGAGTCCATGATGCCATCCAGCCATCTTGTCTTCTGTCATTCCCTTCTCCTCCTGCCTTCAATCTTTCCCAGCATCAGGATCTTTTCCAGTAAGTCAGTTCTTTGCATTAAGTGGCCAAAGTATTGGAGCTTCAGCCTCAGCATCAAACCTTCTAGTGAATATTCAGGATTGATTTTCTTTAGGATTGACTGGTTTGATCTCCGTGTAGTCCAAGGGACTCTCATGTGTCTTCTCCAACACCACAGTTCAAAAGCATCAATTCTTCGGTGCTCAGCCTTCTTTATGGTCCAGATCTCATATCCATATGTGACTACTGGAAAACAACAACAACAACAACAACAACATAACTTTGACCATATGGATCTTTGTCAGCAAAGTAATGTCTCTGCTTTTTAATATGCTGTCTAAGTTGGTCATAGATTTTCTTCCAAGGAGCAGGCATCTTTTAAGTTCATGGCTGCAGTCACCATCTGCAGTGAATTTAGAGTCCAAGAAAATAGTCTGTCACTGTTTCCATTGTTTCCCCATCTATTTGCCATGAAGTGATGACACCAGATGCCTTGATCTTTGTTTTTTGAATGTTAAGTTTTAAGACAGCTTTTTCACTCTCCTCTTTCACCTTCATTAAGGGACTCTTTAGTTCCTGTTTGCTTTCTTCCATAAGGGTGATGTCATCTGAATATCTGAGGTTATTGATTTTTCTCCTGGCAATATTGATTCCAGCTTGTGCTTCATCCAGTCCAGCATTTTGCCTGATATACTCTGCATATAAGTTAAATAAGCAGGGTGACAGTATACAGCCTTGAAGTACTCCTTTTCCAATTAGGAAGTAGTCCATTGTTCCATGTCCGGTTCTAACTGTTGCTTCTTGACCTGCACACAGAGTAATCAGGAGGAAGGTAAAGTGGTCTAGTATTCCCTTCTGTTTAAGAATTTTCCATAGTTTGTGTTGGTCCACAGAATCAAAGGCTTTATCATAGTCAGTGAAGCAGAACTCGATGTTTTTTCTGGAATTCTCTTGCTTTTTCTATGATCCAATGGATGTTGACCAATTGACCTCTGGTTCCTCTGCCTTTTCTAAATGCAGCTTGGACATCTGGAAGTTCTCAATTCATGTACTGTTGAAGCCTAGCTTGGATAATTTTGAGTATTACTTTGCTGGCATGTGATATGAGTGCAATTGTGTGGTAGTTTGAACATTTGTTGGCATTGCCTTTCTTTGGGATTGGAATGAAGACTGACCTTTTCCAGTCCTGTGGCCATTGCTGAGTTTTCCAAATTTGCTGGCATAGTGAGTGTAGCACTTTAACAACATAATCTTCTAAGATTTGGAATAGCTCAATTGGAATTCCATCACCTCCACTAGCTTTATTTGTAGTGATGCTTCCTAAGGCCCACTTAACTTCATACTCCAGGATGTCTGGCTTTAGGTTAATGATCACACCATCATGGTTATCTGATCATGAAGATATTTTTGTATAGTTCTTCTGTGTATTCTTGCCACCTCCTCTTATATGTATTGAGGCTGAATTCCCAATGCATATATTATGATAATGTATTCTTAATTTCTAAATATTTGTGTGTGTGTTTTTGTTTGTTTAGTTTTATTTGCCTATTTTTGTCTGTGCTGTGTCTTGTTGCTACATGGGCTTTGCTCTAGTTGTCAGGAGTGGGGGCTACTCTCTAGTTGCAGTGTGAGGGCATCTCTGTGGTGTCTTCTCTTGTTGCTGAGCACAGGCTCTAGGGTGTGTGAGATTCAGTAGTTGTGGCTCTAGGGCTCTAGAGCACAGGCTCAGCAGTTGTGGCAGACAGGCTTAGTTGCTCAGCAGCATATGGGATCTGTGGATCAGGGATTGAGCCCGTATCTCCTGCATTGACAGACAGATTCTTCACCACTTAGCCACTGGGGAAATCTCAGTTGTTTTTTTTTTTCTTAATAAAATGATTTCCACTTCTTTCTTCTTCTGTATGATTCCTAGAAAAATTCTGACAAGTGTGTATTTTGAAAATCAAAGACAATATCAGTTTCCCAACTGAATCTTAAAAAATTTTTATGTTTATTCTGTGCAACATAAAGCCATGTATTTCTGTGGAAATTTTTATTTTTTTAGAGTTTTTTTGTTTTGATGTGTAAAAATTTAAAGTATTTGTTCTAAATGAAATATCCATATTGCTTGAGGAAGGTTTATATTTTTGAAGACTAACAAAGTAGTTTGATAATCTTATACCCAAAATAAAAACAAAATTTTATAAATATTAAGCAGTACTCATTTCTAACACTTAACTACATTTCAAATCTTGTAGAAGGAAAGAAAAATTATACAGTCTCAATGCTCACGAAGTATTCACATGCATATTTCAGACTATGATGAAAAGATGATGAAGCATGCTTGGCCAAAAATATATCAACAGCTTCAGAATTCCCTGTGGTGAAATAGACTGTTCAATGCATGATTCGAACCTTGAAAAGCAACCATCTAATTTCCTAGTAGGATATAAACTCAGTGAACCACACCAGTGACCATCTGGTAGATTTTGTTGCTCTTTGTAAAGCCATCACTTTAAAGATTAAGGCAAAATAATTTAGGAAAGTGAATGGAGGAAAGGGACCGGTAGCTCACTAAAGACATTGAGTAATGCCATGTGACACATGACTAGTTATGTGGACTAGCTTCATGTGAAAAGTCCTTTTTTGTGTGTGCTAAAAAATTACAGCAAGCAAAAATTTTATAGGAATCATTCTAGAATGATACTTCACACATTTTTGTCTTTGGCTCTCTCTCCCCTATGCAGCATTATTGATCACCTTAGTAAATTATATTAAATGTGTGTGTGTGTGTGTGTGTGTGTTTGAGCCATTCAGTGATGAAAGTTCTTCAATGCAGTTGATAATGGAAGATAAAATTTAAATGTTGAAATCTGAATGCCTTCAGAACTTTTTTTAGTCTATTGCTCAATGTACTTGAAATTTTAAATCTTTCTGTAGTCACTTTTCTTAAGGTTTTCCTAATTGTATATCTGACTCAACAGAACAGAAATAAATTGTTTTTTAATACATAATTTTATGTATGTAAAACTGACACTAGATATCTTAAATATTGAAGAAGTTTTAAAATATAATTATTTTATCTGTAATTTTAATGGTTCTGTATTTCTCACTATTCTTTGTGTTTTTGACTAAGATAATTGTCCCTTCATTTATTGCTACTTATGTTTGAGGTTACCATAGCATTCAAACTCAGTTACAGTATTAAGGCCACTTATAATATATTTATATTAGACTTATAGCTAATGCAAAAAAAGCACATTATGTAGCACATGATTATTTACATAGCAAATAAAGTAAATGAAAATAAAGATAAATGTGTTAAGAGAAATAATGTAAGCAAGTTGAAACCAAGAGCAAAGTAAATATACATAAGTAATGTTCTGTATTTTTATATACTTGTTAAAATCAGCATTAAATTTGGCTTTAATTCATCTGGGAACTTATTTGGGTTTAATTCATCAGGGAACCTAAACATATCTGGAGAACATGATAAGTTCATAGTCTTAAAGCAGACAAATTGTGATGAAAACCAAACTTACTAAGCAGAGTGCAAAATTTCTTATGCAATACATGATAAAGAAGGCACAGTATAATTTAATGGTCTCTGTCCTATATTTGTAAATATGAACTCAGCAAATGAGCTTCTAAGGGTTGCATCACATCTTTTTACTGATGTATAAATGAGGCCTTGATATTGAAAAGATTGAGGATCATATGCATAGAATCAATATCATCAAACCACACATGCCTAATGTCATTGGCCACTATGAGTCCTGTACATACCCACCTATCTATATTTAAATGTGAATCTCTTTGTTAGTTTGTATATTTGAAATTTGATCTGAAAATGCATCATCTGAGAATAGAACCAAGGGTGTAATGTTTCTCCATTAATAGATCTTTATTGATTTTTACATTTTGTCATTTAATAGATTAATAATTAATTTCCAAGATAAGTTAGTTTTTATATTTATACCCCTTATACACGAAACATAATGTCAATATAGGTAACAAAACTGTACTTAGCATGGATTTGTTAACTATTTGTTATAAATATATTAACAGTGATTCCAAACTTTATGAAAATGGGAGATGATTGCATTTATCATAACTCTTTCTTAAATGTCTGTTGCCCGTGAATCTTTATATTTACAATAAAGAAAATGATTCTAAACAACTAAGATGATTTTATTGTAAGTGCAACTGCATATTTAGAAAATCATCTCAGTATAAAGTATTATGCTTCAGTGAAAATACTGGGTATTTTATTGTTGTAAATTTTTATTAAAATAAATCATAGAATTGATGATTGATGTATTAATAATTAAAATGTGAAAATTATAGACAAAACATTTTCAAATTAAAGGATATAGTATTTATGTATTTATAGTAAATTAAATATCTTGATTGACAGTGATGGAGAAGAGATACACAATTGCTGATTTTAAGGAGGTTATGACTTCTGGAAAACACCCACAAAAGTAAATACTGTCATAAAGTAAAAACAGCCCCTTGTACTGCATTCCCTCAAGAGAGTTACAAATAAAATGTCATGGAAAATCAGAATTAGCTGTGAATTTTGTCTTGGTGAGAGGGGGATTAATTTTGATGGAGATGTGAAAAATAACTCAGGTGTTCATGTGTCTTGTCTTCTTTTTATCTCCTATCATTTATTGAGTGTTTTCTTTAGGTCAGAAACAATTTGTGATTACCCACTTAATCTTCATACTCATGCTATATAGACTAAATAATATCTCAACATACATTTTATAAATGGGAAACTGAAGCACAATGAAGTTAAGGAAATTTCCCAAGGTCATGTGGCTAGTAAAAGGTAGTGCTGGGATTTGTATTCGAGCCATTTGGCTCCAATATCACATTCTTAACTTTTGAGTTACACTCTCTTTCCCACTGTCTTGATTATGAAACCTATTCTTTCCATTTTCCCTTAGTCTATAAAATGTTAATATTTTCTCTTAAATCTAACAAAACTTGTAAACAAAAGTCTCAAGTTAAAAGTTTTATAATGACCTACTGTCCTGAGTTGCTATCTTATTCCTCCAGTTTATTTCAACTCAAAATGTATTAATAATGGTCTTGCCTTGTTTCTTTGCTCTTAATGAAACACTTTCAAACTCTCAGTATGTTTCAGCTTTTCTAGAGTTAGGGAATAAATATATCTAGTCATATATAACATGTACAGTCAGGTGAATGTTATAGCTGTGCTACTGTGCTACATCACTTGGGGAAGCTAAAAGTGAATTGACTTTGGTTGGTGGACACAAATGTAAAGAGGAGAGATTATAATTTCAACTGAGATCAGTTGAAATAATCTTTAGGAATATTTTGAAGCTCAGACTTATCCTCTAGGCAGGTGTAAACCATTAAGTGTATTTGAACATTTTTGAGATTTTTAAGCTTTTTTTTTCTTTTTTTGATGACATGGCAACTGCTGTTTATATAAATGTATCCATCATAAATGAGAGAGCATCAGTGATAGGCAGAAGGTTTGTGCTCCATATTGTGTGTGCATGCATGTCACACACACACACACAGAGTTTGCACTGAAGTGAAAGATTGTTGAGGGCACTGAAGTGAAAGACAGTTGAGGGAAGTTTGTATTTAGTATCTGCCTTATCTGTTCAAGCTGCTGTAACAGAATAACATAGACTGGGTGACTTATAAACATCAGAAGTTTATTTCTTATGTTTCTGTTGGCTGGGAAGTCTAAGATTGAGTCACTGTGGTAGGTTTCAAACATGAATTTTGTGGGAACACATACATTTAGTCTATAGAACCATCTCAACAATAATAATAACACATAATATTTTTAAGTCCTTATGATGTTCTGAGGCTGGTTCTAAGAACGATCTCATTTTGCATTTATAAAAACTTACCAATGAGGTATTATGATTTCCTCACTGTAAGTATCCACTGAGGAAGGTGAAGGTTAAAACGCTGCCAAACCCATCTCACATTGGAATATAGGTTAGAACCTAGTAATATAAAACCAATATGTAAAATCTTTGTAAGATTCCAGAACTTTTGTAACTTTCCAATGATGATCATTCTTCCTAGCACACTACTCTGAATTCAATGAAAGTAAGACTACTCCAATCACTTGTTATCAGGGGATGAATCCCCCATCAACTGACTTAGATAAGTCAAGCTTCAACCCCCAGGACATCTTTAAAAGCACAGAGAATAAACTGAAGTTTCCACCTGCAATGAAAAATTTAAGTGGCTATTGATATCTACCTTAGTAACTAGTTAAAGTTTAGTTAGGAACATGCTGCAGTTAGCCATGTAACATTTTATCAGAAAAGTCATCTTTAAATCCCTTGCGGGACTGTCTTTCCTATATGTTTTAGCATATTTAGTGCATGATCTCTTTTGATTCAACATCTGTCCCCTGAATAGAACATAATGTTTATGGATATGATTATTGCTGGTGATTTCTTTGAGGATAAGGAGAGGATTTCTAGGTGATCATAAATGATGTTATGTGGCATATGGGAATAAATTATTCAGTGAGGACATTTTAAATGATTTTCTTCCTTAGCAATCCCTGGTAATTTCAAAGTGAAAGTGTCCAGGAGTATGAGAATAATTTTTCTCTAGGAAACCTTCTAAAGTTTTAATTAAATTTAATTTAACAAAATAAATATTACAATTTATGGTCCATTTTTCTTTACATACTGTGACTATACAAAGTATTGGGAAAATTAGTTTCCTTCATACAATAACATTCTTACAGCTGACACTCAAAATTTGGAATTCTTCCTATTTTAACTTAGCTTCAATATACACCTCAAGGGGCAAGAGTTAAAAAGAAAATTAAAGTTAGAAAAGGAATAAAGAAAAAGTAGAAAAGAGAGAATGTGAAAGTGTTTAAAATATTGCTATCTTACCAAATACATTGTGAACTTTAGTCACTGATATTTATCGAATTCAATATTAAAAAATTTTATCATCACTCCCACACTTTTGCCATAGTCAGTGGAAATAGTATAATATGCATCAGTGGGCCTTGTATTTTAAGCAATTTATTGTTGAGGAATATGTTAAACAACCTTGCAGTCTTTCCTGGTTGATTATAGAAGGAAAATTTAGTGAGGTTATTTCTCATACTAGTGTAAATTATGATTTTTCAAATTATTCCCCAGTAAAACTTAACAAATATACATAAGCAATTGAAAGTATCTGACTTCATAAATTCAAAAAAAAAACATTTCTTCTATCAATTTGTGTTTTTAGATACATCAAGATATCATTCTCACCTATAGTTATTTACCACCGTGTCAATGAAGATCATTTCTCTACTCTTTGACATATGGCTTTTTTAGTGTTGCTTTTACTGAGCACAAATATTTTGATTAGCTTGTAGGAGGTGAAGTTTTCATTCTATAATACTCTGACTTAGCAGTTAGAGGAGTAGTTGGCAGAGGCCACTTTCATTGTTTTCCATCACTTGAACAATAATGCAATCAATTTATGTCCTACAGTGTTAATCAAGTGACCTTTAAGTGTATTTTCTAATATTTTGTAGGAACAAATTATTAGTGAGGAGTAATTTAATCATTTAATGAGAACCTCAGTCTGTTTCATTGATTTTTCTTAATTAAATTTAGGTTAACTCCTCTGCCCTCATGGATAATTCAGCTCAAGAGTGATATTATAATGAATGAATGTGGAGATATTTGAGATAAAGTAACTGCAGTTCAGGGGAAAAAAAAAGTAAAGACTTAGGAAGTATTAAGAATTCTTGAAAGTCTTTAAGTTGTATTTAGTACATCAAAACTGACTAACGTATGGCATGCCTGGTGGGTGGCTGAGATGGTAAAGAATCTGCCTGCAATGTGAGAGACCTGGGTTTGATCACTGGGTTGGGAAGATGCCCTGGAGAAGGGAGTGGCTACCCACTCCAGTATTCTTGCCTGGAAAACTCAATGGACAAGAGGACCATGGCAGCTACAGTCCATGGGATCGCAAAGTGTTGGACACTGCTGAGCAACTAACACTTTTAATAGCTTGTTTCCTTTACGTTAAACTAGGTTATGTGGTAACAACAAATAATCTTGTAGTCCATTAGCTTCATGAAATGACAGATATTTTCTCAGTCTACTTACAGAATGCAAGTGACAGCTGGGCTCAGCTTCCCCCAGTTCAGTTCAGTCTCTTAGTCATTTGGACTCTTTGCGACCTCATGAACTGCAGCATGCCAGGCTTCCCTGTCCATCACCACTCCTGGAGTTTACCTAAACTCATGTCCATGGAGTCAGTGATGTCATACAGCCATCTCATTCTCTGTTGTCCCCTTCTCTTCCTGCCTTCAGTCTCTCCCAGCATGAGGATCTTTTCCAATGAGTCAGTTCTTCGCATCAGGTGGCCAAAGTACTGGAGCTTCAGCTTCAGCATCAGTCCTTCCAGTGCTTCCCTAGTCACTGCCTAACTCAGGGTTATAGAGACACCACCTCAGGATATTTTCCCATAACTTCCCACATGGGGTGGGGGGAAGTACAAATGGCAACTAGGTAGTGTTTCTTAAAATTTTGGTCTGGAATAGAGACAGGATATATCTTTTTTTTTCCCCCATTGGCTAAAACAAGCCCCATGGCTCCAAAGGGTACAGAAGTACATCCTACACAAGCATAGAAGTAGCAGAATATTTATACACATTCATAATAATTAGCATATAGCTTTCATTTCATTTCAGTTCAGTTCAGTTCAGTCGTTCAGTCATGTCTGACTCTTTGAGACTCCATGAATCGCAGCAAGCCAGGCTTCCCTATTCATCACCAACTCCCAGAGTTCACTCAAACTCATGTCCATCGAGTCGGTGATGCCATCCAGCCATCTCATCCTCTGTCGTCCCCTTCTCTTGCCCCCAATCCCTCCCAGCATCAGAGTCTTTTCCAGTGAGTCAACTCTTCGCATGAGGTGGCCAAAGTATTGGAGTTTCAGCTTTAGCATCAGTCCTTCCAATGAACAGCCAGGACTGATCTCCTTTAGAATGGACTGGCTGGATCTCCTTGCAGTCCAAGAGACTCTCAGGAGTCTTCTCCAACACCACAGTTCAAAAGCATCAGTTCTTCGGTGCTCAGCTTTCTTAACAGTCCAGCTCTCACATCCATACATGACCACTGGAAAAACCATAGCCTTGACTAGACGGACCTTTGTTGGCAAAGTCATGTCTCTGCTTTTGAATATGCTATCTAGGTTGGTCATAACTTTCCTTCCAAGGAGTAAGCATCTTTTAATTTCATGGCTGCAGTCACCATCTGCAGTGATTTTGGAGCCCCCCAAAATAAAGTCTGACACTGTTTCTACTGTTTCCCCATCTATCTCCCATGAAGCGATGGGACCAGATGCCATGATGTTAGTTTTCATGAGGAACATATATTATATCTGGAGTTTCCAACAAGGGTGCTGCCTTTTCTTAGATTAAAAAGTTATCAATATTGGCTAACAGGCTAAAGGAGCTCAAACATAGATGTATTCGGGGAAAACTCCTTAGAAGATTTTGCTGATTTTAAGATATCATCTGACACCATTGTCTTTATTTTCTTCCACCATCCTTTTCCCTGCTAAATGTGTTTTAAAAAGGATTATTATCTCAAACTTAAGACACGTTTTTCCTGTCATTAGTGTTTTATCAAGAGTGCTGCTTAAAAATTTTATAGATATGAATATGTATCAATATCTGTTTATACATATCTATAATGAAAACGTTTTCTGCTCATATAGGTATTTTCACAGTATAATATTTTATTAGACGTGTCCAAAGTGGATGATTATAAAGACTTTAAACGTAGGTTTGCGGTTATACTCATGGATAGTCTCTTTGACTTTTGAACAGAGAAAATAAAATATCACTACTTGTTTCAGTTTGCTTCAAGAATGAAATTTGGTAACTTGTACTTGAAAGCTATGAATTTAGAGTCATTTCAAGTGATGATATTCAACTTTATTTTATTATGTTCTCACTCATCACTTGATAAAAATAAGATAAAAATTCTGGAAATGATCAATGGGGGAACCTTCTTTACCATACATGTGATTCATGAATGTTTTTCTTATTCCTTCTCCTATACTCATTGTAGAACCAACAGTGTTATTTAGCCTTTCTCTTTGCTGACATCTGCTGACTGTTTTTTATTTATTTTTCTCTCTTTCATTTTCTGTCAGGAAGTGTTAGTATCATATAGGTTTAGTACAGATCTGACTTATTCAATCATAATTTTCAGCACCCTTAATTACAATTGCAGTAGCTTTTTTTCTTCCTTACATGTTTATGAACAAATACTTTCTGTGTGATGTTCCACTCTCCTTTTAATGCTACTTATGTAATATGAAATTGTTTCAAAATTCTTCATCATGAAAGATGATTTATAAATATTTTCTAAAGATTACATTTTCCCAGGAACTGCATTAGAGGAAGAAATGTTATGGTCTAAAATTCAGAACAGTGCTTTATTTAGCATTGCAACTTTTCAGAAAACGGCATATATTTGATTTCTTTGCTTTTCTCTATGAGGCTGCCATTTTTATAGCTGTCACAAAATTAGATTTAAATTCAGCATAGGAAAGTCATATATTCACAGAGAGCTCTGCATATAACACATATCTCATCCTCTGAAAATTCAGCTCCCTCTTTATTTTTAGCATCTATTTCTGAAATGCTGAATGTAAACAGAGAACATGCATGAAATGCACCACTGTTTTCTTCAAAACTTTTGAAATTTCAAGTATTAATTATATACAAAGCTATTTTAAAGTTTAGGAGGTTTAAGTAAACTGTGTCACATGAAAACTGCACCAATATTGTAGCACATATAAATTTGCAAGATTCTATTTGCCTTTGAAGAAACTGGAAACAAAATGCTGCCCACAGCTATGAAAGTTGTAACATTTTGCCTTACTTGAAAGCTAACAAGTAAACTTACCACAGTGTCATATATATTGGCGAAGACATGAGATTCTTGGGTCAGAGACAAAGGACTGCGTTAATGAAAGCACAGTAAATACCATGTTAAATCAGTTCTTATTGCAAAAGTTGCCCTCCAAATACGACAAGACAAAGTAAAGTACCCCAAGTGGAAATTCTGTATGCAGACTTTTTTTGCCAGAGTTGAAGAACCCCAGCTTAGGAAACCCTAATACTTTAAATGCATATTTCTAGCAAATGTGGTCAATGTTTGCTCCAAAGGGAGACATTGTTTTTTATTATTTATGAAGGAAATTTCCTCTCTGCTTCAGAGGGAGATACTGTCTCTGTTTTCCAGGGCTCTTTGTTATACAAATATCCTAATAAAGATATTCTAGAATAAAAGCTTAGTGTTGTGGCAGTCTTATTGAAGTCAAAGGAGATAAAAGGGTAAAAAAAGAACATTGGTTTTATCTTTATTTAAGATTTTGATATCTTGCCCATCGTAGAATTTTTGCATTAATTTTTATAAAATTTTGATATTGAATTATACTTTATCTTAAACACTGAATTTTTTACATCTGAGATTAGTACCTCACTTACTTTATTTCTGGCTCCATTAATGCTGATATAAAATTCAGATCTGCCTTGTCATCTAACAAGCACAAACTACATTTCTTGCTTTTTGCTTGAAAATGCATTTAACAGATACATTCTGTACAAAAGGTATATTTGTATGAAGATCCAAATACATTCTTCCCAAGGTTTGCTACTTTATTTTTGTTAATATTGAAGTTAAATATTTTGGTGTTTACCTAAATACTAGAATCACATATGGCTCTGCCGTCCCTGGGATTCTCCAGACAAGGACACTGGAGTGGGTTGCCATTTCCTTCTCCAATGCATGAAAGTGAAAAGTAAAAGTGAAGTCGCTCAGTCGTGTCTGATTCTTCGCGACCCCATGGACTGCAGCCCACCAGGCTTCTCGGTCCATGGGATTTTCCAGGCAAGGGTACTGGAGTGGGTTGCCATTGCCTTCTCCACATAGAAATATAGTATACTCCTAATAGAATTCTTATGTATTCTGTTACTTCTCATATTTAATCAGCCTATAATGCTGAAAAATATGTCTTAAAATCCTTGTAAATGATCAGTTTATAACTATATCATGCTATAAATAATAATTCATATTAGGGATTCTAAGAAATGTGACCAAATCTAGCTTATTTTGATGGTTCTAAGATATTTCCAGTACATTTAGTGGGTAAAATACAAGTGGAACACAAATATCTCAGTTTTTTCAGAGAGCCTGAGTTCTAAACTAAGCCTTTTCATGTACTTTAGGGCTTATGAACATTCTTTTGCTTCAATAATACAGTTTTATATTTTCTTAAAGCCCATAATAGTGGCCTAAGGCATCCTTACAATTGGAAGTTAAGTGTATGCCTTGAAGTTTTAAATTATTTTAAAAGGTAAGCAATAGCCATGACAGAGATGAACTCTTGGTAAATTCCATTTTACAATAACATAAAATCATTTTTTCCATACCATGTTTTTACTGGAGTAAATACACAAAGCAAAAATTGTTTACTGACTAAACAATTTTAAGCATATAGTTCAGTTGTTTAAGTACATTCATTTTTTGTACTATCGTTACCACCATCAATCTCCAGAACTCATTCATCTTGTAAAACTGAATCATTAACAGTAACTCCACATTCCTTCCTCCCATCCTAAGCCACTGGCAGCCACAATTCTTTCTTCTGTTTAATTTTGACTGCTTTAGGTACCTCATGTTGAAACAGGAAACCGAGTTCTTGTTTGCAGAGCCAAAAAATGAACTTTGCAAATATGCAAATGCTCGCACAAGAGTTTATTTTAAAGGATACAGATACCAAGCTCTCAGAATAGACACTGAGAAGGGGTGTGCCTGGAAGGGTGGGAATAACAACAGTTTATATCTTTACTAGTATTGACCTGTTTGTTTTTGGTTGGCTCGGAGCCCTGATATATGTACTTTTTGATGAATCAGTTTAAAAGCCGCAATGTCCAGTTTGCCATTTTTATGGCTTTCTTTGATTCCTAAGTCCTTGAGTTTTCTTAGACATTGAGTTACCAGCCTGCAGCCATTTCTCATGACCTCAGGCTATTGTTTAAGGACCAGTTATATGTTTACGACATCAGACTATTTATTAAGGCTATTCAGTTCAGTCGCTCAGTCATGTCTGACTCTTTGTGACCCCATGAATTGCAGTATACCAGGCCTCCCTGTCCATCACCAACTCCCGGAGTTCACTCAAACTCACATCCATTGAGTCAGTGATGTCATCCAGCCATTATTTATTATTTAAGTATGGTTAAAAGTTAATGGTCCACCTGGTGTTTTATCCTAGATAAGTTGGACAGAAGTTACTGATTGTCTTGTCATGGGTCTGTTTGTTTTATGATCCTGTAGACCAGGGAGGCATTCCTCTAAATGTCGGGAAATTAGAACGAGTCAGTTCAGTTCAGTTCAGTCGCTCAGTCGTCTTTGCTACTCCATGAATTGCAGCACGCCAGGCCTCCCTGTCCATCACCAACTCCCGGAGTTCACCTAAATTCATGTCCATCAAGTCTGTGATGCCATCCAGCCATCTCATCCTCTGTCGTCCCCTTCTCCTCCTGCCTCCAATCCCTCCCAGGATCAGAGTCTTCTCCAATGAGTCAACTCTTCGCATGAGGTGGCCAAAGTATTGGAGTTTCAGCTTCAGCATCAGTCCTTCCAATGAACAGCCAGGACTGATCTCCTTTAGAATGGACTGATTGGATCTCCTTGAAGTCCAAGGGACTCTCAAGAGTCTTCTCCAACACCACAGTTCAAAAGCATCAATTCTTCAGCACTCAGCTTTTTCACAGTCCAACTCTCATATCCATACATGACCACTGGAAAAACTATAGCCTTGGCTAGATGAACCTTTGTTGGCAAAGTAATGTCTCCGCTTTTGAATATGCTATCTAGGTTGGTCATAACTTTTCTTCCAAGGAGTAAGCGTCTTTTAATTTTATGGCTGCATTCACCATCTGCAGTGATTTTGGAGCCCCTAAAAATAAAGTCTGACCTGTTTCCACTGTTTCCTCATCTATTTCCCATGAAGTGATGGGACCAGATGCCATGATCTTCGTTTTCTGAATATTGAGCTTTAAGCCAACTTTTTCACTCTCCTCTTTCAGTTTCATCAAGAGGCTTTTTAGTTCATCTTCACTTTTTGCCATAAGGGTGGTGTCATCTGCATATCTGAGGTTATTGATATTTCTCTCAGCAGTCTTGATTTCCAGCTTATGCTTCTTCCAGCCCAGCGTTTCTCATGATGTACTCTGCATATAAGTTAAATAAGCAGGGTGACAATGTACAGCCTTAGGCTAATGGAGCTAGACACCTACGTGAGGTAATAAGTTGGACTTAAAAACTAAAAATAAACGAAAAGCCTGAGGCCTGAACCCTGCACTGACTGCCCTAAGTTTCTACCTCTATATGAGTAGAATCATACAAGTTTTGTCTCTTTCTTACTGGTTTATTTCACTTAGCATAAGGTCCTCAAGGTTCATCCATTTTATAGCATATGTCAGAATTTCCTTCTTTTTTTAAGTTTGAATATATTCTATTGTGTTTATATGATTATATTATTTTGTTTATTCATCTTTGGATGGACATGTGGGTTGCTCTCATACTTGAACTACTGTGAATATGGGTGTATATATATGTCTTGAGACACTATTTTCAGTTCTTTTGGGTATATACTCAAAAATTGAATTCTTGGGTCATATAGTAATTCAATTTTAATTTTCTTAAGAGACACTATACCCTCTTCTAGAGTAGCAGTACCATTTGACACTCCCACCAAGTGCACAAGGGTTCCAATATCTCTTTGTAATCAGCAGAATTTTTTATTTTTACTTTTTGTTTGTTTGTTTTGCTTTGTTTTTAATAGTAGCCGTTCTAATGAGTTTTAGAATGATCCCTAACCTTTTTTTTTTTAATGCAATATAACCCAATCACTGTTCTCTTTCTAACATTATTTAGAATATGGTAACACTTTTTTAGGTCAGATATTATGAAAGTACAGGATTAGAAAGAGAAATGATAAATTGGAGCTACTGACAGATTATTCACTTTTTAAAATACAGTAGACACTGGAGATACTACTGTAGGAAAACAATGACGATGACGAAAAAAGAAAAAAGTCCTACCATCATAATGGGAATACCCTAGTGAAGAAGATAGATATTTACAAATAATATCAAAAAATATAGTTACAAACTATAGTGGGTGCTATAAAGGTAAAGGTCTATAAAAATGATAAGGTACCATTATGAATTATCTGCTCTTTAGCATAAAAATTTTAAGTTGCTTCATATGATCATAGCTTGCTCCTTGGAAAAAAAGCTATGACAAACCTAGACAGCCTATTAAAAAGCAGAGACATCATTTTGCCGACCAAGGTCCACATAGACTGAGCTCTGGTTTTTCCAGTAGTCAAGTATGGATGTAAGAGTTGGACTATCAAGAAGGCTGGATGTCAAAGAATTGATGCTTTCTAAATGTGGTATTGGAGAAGACTCTTGAGAGTCCCTTGAACTGAAAGGAGATAAAACCAGTCAGTCTTTGAGGAAATCAACACTGAATATTCATTGGAAGGACTGATGCTGAATATAAAGCTCCAATACTTTGGCCACATGATGCAAAGAGTCAACTCATTGGAAAAGACCTGATACTGGGAAAGATTGAGGGCAGGAGGATAAGGGGGCAACAGAGGATAAGATGGTTGAACATCACTGAGTCGATGGACATGTGTTTGAGCAAACTGCAGAAGACTTTGAAGTACAGGGAAGCCTGGTGTGCTGCAGTCCATGGGCTCACAAAGAGTCAGATGCAAATTAGCGACTGAACAACAGTGATCATAGCTTACACAGAGATATTGAAATTATATCCAGTTTTCCTTACAGTATATTTCTATTTGGCACTCTGTGAACATGAATGTGGAGATATCAATGTACTTAGATTTCGTATAAAGTTTTTATAAAGTAATTTTCATTTCCTAGAAAATTTTGCTTTTCGTTTTTAGCCTAAGACCCATTTAGACTGCTTAGCTCAAAATGCTTGCTGTTGGCTTGCTGCCAGTGGTAATGTACTTGATAATGGGAAACAAGAAGGAAAAAAATCAAGAAAATGAGTGACCACCTGTAACCCTGATTCTGTAACCCTTGATTCCAGGAAAGAAAGAAATCTTTCAGAGCATAGAAAATCACAGAAGCTGAGAGTCTTCACTTACCCACCTCCCAACAGCTGTTTGTTGCCTATATCTCTTCCATCTATCTGCAAAGCCTAAATGTTGGAGTTAATCATTTAATATATTGTTAATTGTTAGTATGTAATTGCAAACTGGGTACATCTGTACTAAGCTTTCTACTGTACAAGTTAGGATCAAGCTTATTGTCAGAACTAACATGGTCTTAGTAATGCACTTTTTCAACTTAATTAAGCTATTTGTTTTCTTCCCAAAATTATAATATTTTCAAGTTTACCTATTTGGAATTGATTTCAAACAGATAAATATTTACACTATATAGAATATTTTTATCCACTGATGCTTCTGCCTTAGTTCCCTTTTATCGTAAGGGAACAATATTATATACTATTTAAATTTATAATATCACTCTTCCTTTGCTTCATAGATAGAAGTGCTGTGGGTATGTGTAATAATTAACAAAAACTAATCAATATAGTCTAAGAAAAGGAACTAACTTTTAATGAGCTTCTGATTATGTCATGCACTGTGCTTAATGAGGCTTATCACCTGAACCCTTATTTGATTCGCTCCATGAGGTAGGCATATTTTCCTTATTTAAGATGGAAAAATTGTCAGTGGTTCCTGAATCAAGTCCTTACAGAATATTTGACTTGGCAATTTTTAAAAGACACTTAAATTATAATGTTTTCTGGTTGCTTTATCACTAAAGGAAGATTCTTTTCCTACCTAAGTAATACTTTCACTTTTTACCTTTTGTTTTATCAGTAATTATTAAAATAATTTTTCTTTTTAAAATTGCATTCTTGCTTAGTCTCAGGCAAATTTTTAAAGTGTAATTCATCATACTTTATTTTCCATTATTCTTTTCACCCTCCAGCACCAAACTAACTTATTCGTTCAAAAGAGAGAGAGAGAGATATATATATATATATATATATATATATATTAACTCGTAGCTTTCTATGAAGAAATGCCCCCATCATTAGGTCACAAGAGAGACAGATTTGTATTTCTTAAGTCCACATATGAAGTGAATAGAAGCTTAATTATGTGTGGTAGCTTTGGGAATAAAGAAACGTGAGGAATAATACACATTCAAAGATTATTACTCAAATGAGAAAAATGTATAGTGTACATGACATTTCAACATGCTTTATCTCTTCATTCTTAAAGCTCTGAAGGAGATGTTGTTATAGTCAACATCCTTTCTCTCACCCACCCCACTTTATCTTCTAACCCCACATACCATTAACCCTTTCATTCTGCAGCTGCTTCACAATGTGTTTACTTGTGTTACTAATTTATGTTGCCATGAATTCAAGTATCTATTTGCATAAGCAGTTGCACCGTAGGATTTTCAGCCCCCTAAGACTCTCTTATGTGTGCTCAGAACTTATTCCACAGTAGTCATTCAATATATATTTATTGAGTTGAAATGAGTTTCAGAGATCAAGAAACTGAGTTTCACAAAGAAGAAAACACTTGTTAGATGATGGTGCTAAAGTGTGGACTCAGGTGTTCTGATTCTAATTTCAGTTTCCTACTTTAGTTTTGATGCTTTCTATTTTGCTTTAATAAATTTCAGTGACCAAACCTTTCATGACATAATCAGGCAAGGTTTCTTCTTAGTCACACTCAGGTGTCCTGTCAGTAATCACCACGGTTAAACTGTTTCGGCTTGTAATTATTCAGTTCCTTAGATCAGAGGTCCCCAGCCTCCTGACCTAATGCCTAATGATCTGAGGTGGAACTAATGTAATAATACTAGAAATAAAGTGCATGATACATGTAATGTACTTGAATCATCCCCAAACTGTACCGTCCCAACTGTGGAAAAATTTTCTTCCACAAAACTGGTCTCTAGTGCCAAAAAAAGTTGGGTATAACTGGTTAGATAATTTTCCTATTAAGAAGATAAAATCATATATTTTTTGTACATAAAAATCCATTCTGTTTGGCATATTTAAAAATTACAAGGGCATACATGTCAGACTCTCTAAACTTTAGAGAAATTTTCAGAAAAGGTATATTTTATATAGGTGCACTAAATTAAACTTTTATTGGCGTGCAGTTTATCTTATATTGAAACCAATAGGTAGTTTAGAATATATTTAGAATAATAGCTGAATTGTACAATGCATAGGTATAATACTTTTCTTCTTAATAACATTAGAAGTTTAATGGAGTTCTTGTAAATCATCTAATTTGGTACTTATGAATGTAAGCAATCTTGGTGAAATGACGCATTTCCTTTGAAGGACCCCCAATAAGACAGTAGAGGAGGAGGTAAGAAGAATATGGCTATGATCATTTGACCTGCATGACAACCGTTATTTGAGCAGCACTGACATATAGATGGCCTCTGCTGCATCCCCACTACTTTTGAACTCTAATGATTGTGACTCACAGTCTTCAATGGCAGATCTTTCCCTATTTGGACAACTCTTACTAGAAGCCATGTTATACTGAAATGTGAAATTCTTGTAACTTCTATCTCATGATTCGCAGTGTTCCATTTAATGGCAAACAAAATAGTGTCATCTTTCTTGCATATGACAGATGAAGGCCTTCCAAATATTGGAAAAACATTCCTCATAGTCTCAGTGCCTATTACCAAGTCTTTTCTTCTGCAGAGCAATCATTTTTCTCTTAATTATTCCTTTTAAAATAATCATATATTTTGGCATATGCCTTTGTATCTGTTGAATTATCATGTAGTAGGTGAGACTCAGTCAAAGAAAAAATATCTCAAGCTTACAAAGCAGTGAGTGAGTAAAGATAACTTTTCATCTTACTAAATAAAAATATATATTTAAAAAATACTATCTGGGGGAAAAAATAAATTCACAATATAAACTAGAAAGATCTTTAGAGATTATCTCATTCCCCAATTTTATGTTGTCATTATTTATAGCATAGTGACAGAGGATTGAGTTAATTACTTTTCTTATTCCAGTAGTACTGTTATCAGAATTCTTTGCAAGACTGCAAGACCTCTTTCTTGCCTGGATGCAGGTAGTTTGTATGAATATGTATATATTGAATTGCCTTTAATCCTCATTTCATGCTCCCATGCATCTCCCCAGATAAGCAACTGCTCAAATGTGTAAAAGTTACATCTTTTATTTTTGTGTTCTTATAAAATATAAAGTGATATTTTGTGTTTATATGCTTTTTATAGAAGTGGTATTATGCTATAGATTTCTTACTATTTCTTACTCTTCACTCAGTATTCTGATTTTAAGCTTTGTGCAAAACTCTCAACCTTGTCTGCACAACCTTCCATGAAACATCTAGTATCTCAGACCATTGTACACCACTTGAATAAAAATTTCTGAGAGTAGGGCCAGAATATCACTATTTATTTTTAGAAAGCTCTTCAGGTGATTCTAATGCCATACTGTATTGATTCACATAGTGTTAAGTCACTAAACTACCACTGTGAGATGACTCCCTATTACCACAAATAACCCAGTGATGAACACTTTTTCATAAGGTCATTTGTAACTTTAAGGCCTTCTTGTAAAGGATACTCTGTATATGTACTCAGACATGTGATGCAGGGTCATTGGTACAAATGTATTCTTTATTTGACCAATTATTTCCAACCGTTTCTCTAAAATTGCTACACCTTCCTATAGTCCAACTAATAATGTGTTGTGTGTGCTAGGTTGCTTCAGTCGTATCTGACTCTTTGCGACCCTATGGACTGTAAGCCTGCCAGGCTCTTTTGTCTACGGAATTCTCCAGGCAAGAATATTGTATTAGGTTGCCATACCCTCCTCCAGGATATCTTTCTAACCCAGGGACTGAATCCCTGTCTTCTGGAGCTCTTGCCTTGAAGGTGAATTCTTTACACTGAGTCACCAGGAAGGCCCCAGTAAATTAAAATTACTGTATTGAAATTAACTGTTATGTTTTGCCAAGTTATGGCATGATCAGAATTTCTAATATGTTCCAGATAAGCTAAGCATTTCCCAAGATCATGCAGTAAGAAAATTGCAGAAATAAAATTTGAGTTGAAATAGTCTTGGTTCTAAACCGCAGATTTTTTTTAGCATATCAAAATATCTGTAAATAATGCAATGTTTTTGGTTCGATTCTGAAATAAAATGTCAGTTATGAAACAAATTAATTCCTCTGAATTTATCAGAAATTTGATATCAGAAAATTGATGAAATTTGCTGTCTTTCAAATTATATATCCTGCTATTTTATATTACTGTGTCTGTTTCATGGGATGCTGTATACTATCTATGTATCTATGAGTCTGTGTATCTGTTTATCTAAAAATGAGTCCAGTAGTGATCATGAGAAACTAAATATGATCCTTCAACAGTTAAAGAGGTGAAAAGTGCAAGATTTTCCCTCTCTATATTAGTTTTCTACTGCTACATGACAAAACACCACAAACAGTAGCTTAAAACCACAAGAAACTTTTTTCTCAGAGTATAAGTCATGAATCTGCACATGGCTTATCTGGATCCTCTGCTCAGGGTCACATCATGCCGAAATAATTGTTGTCAAAGGCTGCAATTTCATCTTCCGAGCTGACTGGTTGTCTATATAATTCAGTTCCTTGCAGTTTAGGACCGAGGTTCTCAAATCCTAGAGGATGCTCGCCATTCTCTGCCATTGGCATTCTCCTCAACATGGCAGGTTGCTCTTTCATGGTCAATAGGAGAGCACCTGCTGCTGCTTAGACTCTTCATCTCTTTAAGAGCTCAGCTAATTAGACTAGGCACATCAAGGATACGCTCCCTTGTGATTAGTTCAACGTCAACTACCTGGGAATCATTATTACTTCTTCAAAGCCCTTTTATTCTGCCATAGAACATAGAATAATCACCAAAGTGATAAAGATTGTATTTGCAGGCTCTGCCTATGCTCAAGGGGAGGAGATTGTACCAGAAGTGTACAAGCCATGTAGAATATTCTAAGAGTGGGAAACATTTTTCTATTTTGTTTGTTATTGTAGCCATACATGATGGCCTCTTATGATACTATCAGTGAATAGTTGCTGGATGAATGAATTGAAGAGCCTCAGTATAGCATGGTAATTTTTCAATTACTCTGAGAGTTTTTGTTGCTGAAAAAATTTCATCTTTACCCAGTGCTTTTAGAGTGTTACATACAGAATATTAAATCTGTTAGGAGGTAGCAGTGTTCTACTAATCTACTAATGAGTTCTGACTGAATCCTAAATTTTTGGCTTAGATTTTATATTGACACACATTTACTATCAATTCAGAGCACAGATGGTACCACAGCTGTTACAACTTGGAGACTCTAGGACACTTTAAGGGATAACATATGGGAAAGCTCATGTTATATTTGAAGGAGTTCCCTCCCTCATAAATTGTTAAATTAGGTCTTTGGGAAATATGTTATTTTCATTCTTTAGCCTAGCATTACACTGTATATGCAAAACTAGGAAGTCAACAGATACCTGGAATAACAGGCAAGTTTGCCTTGGAATACAAAATTAAGCAGGGCAAAGGCTAACAGTTTTGCTAAGAGAACACACTGGTCATAGGAAACACCCTCTTCCAAAAACACAAAAGATGACTCTACACATGGGTATCACCAGATAGTCAATATAGAAATAAGATTGATTATATTCTTTTCAGCCAAAAATGGAGAAGCTTTATACAGTCAACAAAAACAAGACCGGGAGCTGACTGTGGCTCAGATCATTACCTCTCTCTTGGCAAATTCAAACTTAAATTGAAGAAAGTAGAGAAAACCACTAGACCATTCAGGTATGACCTAAATCAAATCCCTTATGATTATACAGTAGAAGTGACAAATAGATTCAAGGGATTAGATATGATAGACAGAGTCCTTGAAGAAGTATGGATGGAGGTTCATGGCATTGTACAGGAAACAGTGATTAAGATCATCCCCAATAAAAAGAAATGCAAAAAGGTAGAATGGTTGTCTTAGGGGGCCTTACAAGTAGCTGAGAAAAGAAGAGATGCATAAGACAAAGAAGAAAATGAAAGATACATTCATCTGAATGCAGAATTCCAAAGAATAGCAAGGAGAGATAAGAAAGCTTTCCTCAGTGATTAATGCACAGAAATAGAGGAAAACAATAGAATGGGAAAGACTAGAGATCTCTTCAAGAAAATTAGAGATACCAGGGGAACATTTCATGCAATGATGGGCACAATAAAGGACAGAAATGGTATGGAACTAGCAAAAGCAAAAGATACTAATAAGAGGTGGTAGGAATACACAGGAGAACTATATGAAAAAATACCTTAATGATCCATATAACCACAACGGTGTGATCATTCACCTAGAGCCAGACATCCTAGAATGTGAAGTTAGGTGGGCCTTAGGAAGATCACTACAAAGCATGTGGAAGCTATGGAATTCTAGTTGAGCTATTTCAAATCCTCTAAAATGATGCTGTGAAAGTGCTGCACTCTCTGTGCCCACAAATTTGGAAAACCCAGCAGTGGCCACAGGACTGGAAAAGGTCAGTTTTCATTCCAATCCCAAAGAAAGGCAATGCCAAAGAATGTTTAGACTACCACTCAATTGCACTCATTTCACACTGGCAAAGTAATGCTCAAAATTCTCCAAGCTAGGGTTCAACAATACATGAACCAAGAACTTCCAAATGTTCAAGCTGGATTTAGAAAAGGCAGAGGAACCAGAGATCAAATTGCCAAAATCCACTGGACCATCAAAAAAGCAAGAGACTTCCAGAAAAATATCTACCTCTGTTTTATTGACTATGCCAAAGTCTTTGACTGTGCATCACAACAAACTGTGGAAAAATCTCAAAGAGATGGGAATACCAAAACAACTCCCCTGCCTACTGAGAAATCTATATCCAGGTCAAGAAGCAACAGTTAGAACCGGATGTGGGACATCAGAATGGTTTCAAATTTGGAAAGGAGTATATCAAGACTGTTAATTGTCATCCTGTGTATTTAACTTATATGCAGAGTACTTTATGCAAAATGCCGGCTGGATGAATCACAAGCTGGAATCAAGATTGTCAGGAGAAATATCAATATCCTCAGACATGCAGATGATACCACCCTAATGGCAGAACGTCAAGAGGAACTAGAGAGCCTGTTGATGAAAGTGAAAGAGGAGAGTGAAAAATCTGGCTTAAAACTCAACATTCAAAAAATGAAGGTCAGGGCATCCAATCCTATCACCTCATGGCAAATAGTTGGGGAAACAATGGAAACAGTGAGAGACTTTATTTTCTTGGGCTCCAAAATCACTGCAGATGTTGACTGAGCCAGGAAATTAAAAAACACTTTCCTTGAAAGAAAAGCTATGACCAACCTAGACAGCATATTAAAAAGCAGAGACATTACTTTGGCAGCAAAGGTCCATCTCGTCAAGGCTATGGTTTTTCAAGTAGTCATGTATAAATGTGATAGTTGGACTTTCCAATGAATATTCGGGACTGATGCTTAAGCTGATTCCCCAATAGTTTGGCCACCTGATACTAAGAACTGACTCATTGGAAAAGACCCTGATGCTGGGAAATATTGAAGGCAGGATAAGGGGACGACAGAGGCTGAGATGGTTGGATGGCATCACTAACTAGAAGGACGTGAGTTTGAGCAAGCCTAGGAGTGATGAACATCCTATCCAGTGATGGACAGGAGAGCCTGATGTGCTGCAGTCCATGGTGTCACAAAGAGTCAGACACAACTGATCAACTGAATTGAACACCATGGATAGTCACAGGACATGGGCTAGATTATTTTTTCACAATGAGACTGTGGAAAATATTTAAATTATTTCTCTGGGAAAAAATATTTTTAGACTTTGAAAGTTGCATACAATTGCATACAATTCACAAGGTGGCACAAAAATGTTCTTTGCTTTAAATGAATGACTTGAATTTGATTAGCACTACCTTGGACAGGGATTTTGGATTTTTCTACAAGCATTGTGATTTTAGATGTGGAAGAATTGTTTCTAAAACAGAGCTGTGTAAATACACAGTAAGGTAACAGTGAGGGAAGGCACTGAACTGAAAGATAAGGATGCAGGCCACAAGTCCTGTTAGGAATTTTGGTGATGTGATCAGTCAGTTCAGTTGCTCAGTCATGTCTGACTCTTTGTGACCACTTGGACTGCAGCACGTCAGGCTTGCCTGTCCATCACCAACTCCTGGAGTTTACTCAAACTATGTCCGTTGAGTTGGTGATGCCATCCAACCATCTCATCCTCTGTCATCCCTTTCTCCTCTTGCCTTCAATCTTTCCCAGCATCACGATCTTTCCAAATGAGTCAGTTCTTTGTATCAGTTGGCCAAAGTTTTGCAGTTTCAGCTTCAACATCAATACTTCCCATGAATATTCAGGACTGATTTCCTTTGTGATGGACTGGTTGGATCTCCTTGCAGTCTAAGGGACTCTCAAGAGTCTTCTCCAACACTACAGTTCAAAAGCCTCCATTCTTCAGCGCTCAGCTTTCTTTATGTGATGTGATGTGATAAGAAACAAACAACAGAGGATACAGAATTGTAAGCGTTTTCCATGTTCCAGATTTTGTTCATAATGTAAATAACGTTGTAAGAGATTATACTGAGTGTAGAATTTTAGACTTTCCCCTTTCCAAGTTTCATCACTCAAGCTCTGAAATGTCAACCTGCCCCTCAGAAGATTTTGATTTAGTAATATACACATATTCAGGATTTGTGCTGTGCATCACCAGAGATGATTAAATATTATGTATGTGAAGTCATTGCTAATTCATGCATAGATCTTCAGAGAAGTGTAATTAACCTAAAAGCTAAGCATCATGTGAGAACTTCGTGTCTACTTAGCTTTAATTCTTTTTTAAAAAAATCCTATTATTTGGATTATTTTAATAAAGTTAAAATTTACTAGTTTATAACACGCATGAAGAAATCAATAGAACTTTGTTTTTGTTTCCTTCTCAAATGACTGTTAGGGGTAAAGAGTCAGATCAATATACAGTTAAAATAATTATACAGAAGCCACAGTTCCAGTTGTTGTAAGGGCTCTGAGGAAATGATGCAGTCTTCTATGAGAGGATATAAGTGATGCTAAGAACTAGAGAAAGCAACCCAAAGGAATGATGTTCAGGTTCAGTGTGAGGAATAAATGAAGCCAATATTGCAAAAGGCTATGAAAAGCATAAGAAGGGTGATAAAAGATTTTAAGCAGTTGGACAACATGGTCAAAGACAAGATGAATTTGGTACTTTTGAGGAACTAAAAAAAAAACCCTGTGCATTGGGAAAATAGTAAATGAGAGAAAGTAGAGTGAAAAATGTGGATATCAAATCATTTATAAATAAGACTGCTGTAGGACACTGTAAGTTAGGTTAAAAGTTTTTAACTTTGTCCTATGCAGAATGAGAATTAACTAAATGCTTTGGGATAACAATGGGTTGGTGTTGTGTGATAGAATCAAACCTGCATTTTCAAAGATTCTAGTCATCAAAGATACATGGAAGCAGTGATTGAGAGGAAGTTATTGTAGTGGTCTGGGGAAAATATACCGGTGGCTTGAGCAAGGGTGCTCAGAGAGGTAGGGATATGCTACAGCTGATATGTATATTTGGGAGGAGAATTAATAGAATTTAGAAATTTTTAAATCAATGGAAATGTGAATGAGTGAGGAAGAGTTATCAAATGAGAATAGAGGTGAGGGAAGCTCCCTGTTCATCGACATGAATGATGCAAGAAAATATATTTGAACTGGTAAATGCAAAATACTTTTGTATATTTTAATTTTGAGATACTTTAAAGATATCTAAGTGGCAAATTTACAAAATAGTTTAATATATTTATATATGAATCTGGAGCTCAGAATACAGAAGTGTGAGCTGAAGTTATAATCTTGCAGATCTTTGATATATAAATGTTAGAAAGAATGGAATGAGAAGAGAAGCATGTCCAAAAATATATCCAGAGGCACTGAGGAGTATAAGATCTACAATAGTCAGGAAATCCAAGAAATGAGAAATATGAGAAGCTCCCAGAGATGTACGAAAGATTGTGATATGAAAATAGAGTATTTTGAGAAGAAACGTGTGCCAACTATCAAGTTGTTAAGGTTAATTTCTATAATTAGAAGAATGAGGCCACAAAACCTTTAATGCAGCTTAGGGTTTTTGAGTACAAAGTCTAAGCTTATTATTCTTTATTTCCACCACTTCTTTTAGAGCTTGATAAATGGTTATTAGGCTAAACTGTAAAAACAGTTTATAGTCATAAAGCTTCTCCTCAAATCTTTTACTTCTATGTAAGTAAAAGTACTAGTATATGCTTCCTTTTAGCTTATTTATTTATTAGCAAGTGATTTTAATCATGCTGAAATATTCACAATTAACAATCAGGCCATAAGATCTATAATGTTTAATGTTGTATTGTATGATGTAATTAAACACTCCAGTCATACACAGTGCAAGTGCTCAATTATGCATATCATCTTTTAAGTATAGTAAGCCCAATTTAATTCTCACTTAATTTCACAGTGATTCTGACCCTGCCTGATTTTCATTATACATGAATTTCTTTTGCCATCAGGCAGGGAACATGTTTTATTCTCTATAACTCAGTATTTCTCAAGAATTACAGACTATAATAATATTTTTAATGATCATAATAATGCTTTGCAATTAAATATTTTTATATCACCAGAAAACAATAAATGTATCCATATATATAGCTGGTATAAATAAATGACATCAGTCAGCTTGCTGTAATATTTTGAAATGTCTAAATATTCTTTTATGAAATTGAAAAAAGTAACAAAAAAAGTCTTTTATAGTTACAACTATTATTATTAATACCATTATTATTATTTTACCAACACTAATTTGTTGTCCTGGCTTATATTCCTTCTCTATAAGGGCTTCTATTTTTACCTTTGCTGATCCATATTCTTCGCCTTCTTGCAAATGTTGAATAAAATATATCTGCTCTTAGAAAGTATTCAAATTGATCCTTAATCCTGACATTGTTTCACTGATTATGTACTCAGGTTAGGCTTTTTAAAATGTTCTCTCTGATATATAGAACTGTAAAGTAAATCAAATGACTTGTTGGTAAATTAGAGTGTATGTATTGTATGCTTGACACTCTTCTTACTTCTTCAGCACTGCTGAGATGCAAGGCTCCAGAGTGTACAATTCATAGTACAGGTGAATAGAGTACTGGAGAAGGAAATGGCAACCCACTCCAGTGTTCTTGCCTGGAGAATCCCAGGGATGGCGGAGCCTGGTGTGCTGCCGTCTATGGGGTCGCACAGAGTTGGACACGACTGAAGCGACTTAGCAGCAGCAGCAGTACTATGTTACCTCCTATCACCAATGTAACAAGTAGTTTCTTTGAGGTTACTACATTCCATGTATATTCATTTTTCTATTCTTGAATTGTTGTTGGTCAGTTGCTAAGTTGTGTCCAACTGTTTGTGACTCTATGGAATGGACTGCAGCACACCAGTCTCCCGTGTCCTTCACCATAGCTTTGACCATACAGACCTTTGCTGGCAAAGTGATGTCTTGTTGTTCAGTAGCTCAGTCGTGTCTGACTCTTTGTGTTCCTACAGACTTCAGCACTTCAGGCTTCCCTGTCCTTCACCATCTCCCAGACCTTGCTCAAACTCATGTAGCCTTCCAACCATCTCATCCCCTGTTGTCCCCTTCTCCTCCTGTCTTCTATCTTTCCCAGCATCAGAATCTTTTCTAATGAGTTGTCTCTTTGCATCAGGTGGTCAAACTGTTGGAGCTTCAGTTTCAGCATCAGCCAATTAATCACCAAATTAATAATCAGGGTTGATTTTGTTTAGAATTGACTGGTTTGATCTCATTGGAGTCCAAGAAGCTCACATATTCTTGAATGTTGTGCTGTGCTGTGCTTTGTTGCTTAGTAATGTCTGACTCTTTGTGATCCCATGGACTGTCCCACCAGGCTCCTCTGTCCATGGGGATTCTCCAGGCAAGAATACTGGAGTGGGTTGCCATGCCCTCCTCCAGGGGCTCTTCCCAACCCAGGGATCTAACCCAGGTCTCCCGAATTGCAGGTGGATTCTTTATCATCTGAGCCACCAGGTAAGCTCAAGAATACTTGAGTGGGTAGCCTATCCCTTCTCCAGGGGGTTTTCCCAAGCCAGGAATCAAACTGGGGTCTCCTGCATTGCAGGCAGAATTTTTATCAGCTGAGCTACCAGGGAGGCCCCCATATTCTTGAATACTTGACTATGAAAAAATACAATCAACTTTCACTGTAATGGTTTTTGGCCCTTCATTTTCTATGCACTAATATGTCTGACTTTTTAGTCAATTTTTATTTTTCTTTAAATGAACCAAAGTATGAATACTGTAATATATTTCCACTCTATACAATTTCTTAGATTCTTTCACTGAGAAATAAAAGCAGTGTGTCTTCTTATAGAATATTTGGCCATAATGTTATGATATTAAGCACCTAACCTGTGTTGAATACTGGGTTTTTAAATGCTGGGAAAGATTGAAGGCAGGAGGAAAAGGGGATGACAGGGGATAAGATGGTTGAATGGCATCAGTGACTTGATGGACATGAGTCTGAGTAAGCTCTGGGAGTTGGTGATGAATGGGGAAGCCTGGCATGCTGCAGTCCATGGGGTCGCAAAGAGTCAAACACAACTGAGCAACTGAACTGAATTGTGTTAAGTACATGCTGGTTGAAAGAATGACTAAATTAAGTATTATAATGAAAAGACAGCATTATTATAGATCTGGTGCGTCTGAATTCTGTCCTACTAATTGTGCCTGTGTGACCAAAAGCAATTTACTTTATATTTTTTGGACAGCATTATAATCAGTAAAGTTGGACTATTCATTTATTTATTTAGCAAATTAAGTACCACCTCTGAGCCATGAACTATTCTATGTCTAAAAACTGGACATCCAAGGTGAACAAAACAAAGTAGATGATTTATTGAGATTCACATTCTAGTCAGAAGAAAAACTGACAATAAATAAATAAAAATACAGTATTTTAGATTTCATTTATCCATTTCAAAAGGATTTATTAAGCAACCGTGTGCAGATATACCAGTATACTTTTGGGTTGGGTACCAGGATGCATGGGCATCCCAGGTGGTGTTAGTGGTAACAACCCCGCCTGCCTGTGCAGGAAATGTAAAAGACATGTATGTGTTCTATCCCTGGGTCAGGAAATTCCCCTGGAGGAGGGCATGGCAACTTACCTCAGTACTCTAGCCTGGAGAATCTTATGGACAGAGGAGCCTAGCAGGCTACAGTGCATAGCATCTCAATGAGTCAGTCTCGACTGAAGTGACATAGCACAGGACAGCACACCAAGATGAATAAGATAATATGATTGCTCTCAGTCAGATATATTTTAGTAGGAAATATGTCTCCAAAATTACAGTACTTAACAGTAAAAGCTTATGCAATAGCAGTAAAGACAAAAGTTTGGGGAATTCAGGAAGAAAGGAGACAACTCTATTTGAAATATAGCCACATGATTTCATATTCCCTTATAATAGTAAGATACTAAAATATAATAATCAGTATTTTTGATTGACATTTGCACAGATATTCAAAAGACTCATGTCAAAATTATCATAAAGGGAGGGTAAAATATGCCCATAATATATTTTGCAAGGCCACCAGATCCTAAAACCCTCAGATTGTATTCTTCCTCATTTGGTTAAGGACCTAGTCTTTACCTTGAACCTTAAATTTGATCTTTAAATTTTTACATTGTCCTGTTATTTCTTTGGTCCATCTCCTATCACTTGTGCATCACATTCCATCCAGGCCATCCTAACTAGCTTTCACAATACCACTTGCTAAAGAGACTGTCTTTTCTCCATTGTATATTCTTGTCTCCTTGTCAGAGGTTAATTGACCACAGGTTTGTGAGTTTATTTCTGGGCTTTCTATTATGTTCCATTGATCCATACATCTGTTTTTGTGCCAGTACTATACTATTTCTATTACAGTAGCTTTGTAGCATTGTCTGAAGCCTGCGAGGGTTATGTCTCTAACTTTTTTTTTTATCTCAGGATTGCTTTGGTGATCTTCTATGATTCTATATAAATTTTAGGATTATTTGTTTTAGTCCTGTGAAAAATATCATGGTTAATTTGATAAGGATCACATTTATTTTTCTTTCCATTTCTGATATTTCATAATTCATTTCTGATACTTCATCAAATTTCATTCTGATATTTCTGTAATGCAACAGATTTCTGTATGTTAGTCTTGTGTCCTGCTACCTTGCTAAATTCATTTATCAGTCCTAGAGTTTTTGTGTGGAGACTTGAGGGTTTTTTGTGTATAGAATCTTGTCATCTGCATATAATGACAATTTTACATCTTCCCTTCTAATTTGGATACTTTTTCTTATTATTATTTGATGGCTGTGGCTAGGAATTAAGGGCTTCCCTCGTGGCACAGAGATTAAAGCATCTGCCTGCAATGTGGGAGACCTGGGTTCGATCCCTGGGTCAGGAAGATCCCTTGGAGAAGGAAATGGCAACCCACTCCAGTATTCTTGCCTGGAGAGTCCCATGGACAGAGGAGCTTGCTGGGCTACAGTCCACCGGTCGCAAAGAGTCAGACACGACTGAGCAACTTCACTTTCACTTTTATCATGAATGGATGTTGAATGTTATCAAATACTGTTATGCATCTGTTGAGATCATCATGTGGTTTTTGTCTTTCCTTTTGTTGATGTGGTGTTTCACATGGATTGATTTGCATATGGTGAAACATCCTTGTGACCTTGGGGTGAATCCAACTTGATCATGGTGTATGATCTGTTTTATGTGTTATTGGATTCAGTTTGCTAATATTTCATTGAGATATTTTGCACCTATGTTCATCACAGATATTGGCGTGCAATTTTCTGTCTTCATGTTATGTTTGTTTGATTATGGTATCAGGTTGATGGTGGCTTCATAAAATGACTTTGGGAGTGTTCTCTCATCTTCAGTCTTTTTGAAGTATGTGAATATGATTAGCATATTCTTTTTGTATGTTTGGTAACATTCTGCAGTGAAGCCCTCCATCCCTGAACTTTTGTTTGCAGGTTGTTGTTGTTTTTTTTTTTTTTTTTAAATTACAGGTTCTATATCACTTGCAATGATCAGTCTGTTCAAATTATCTTTTTTGCCTTGATTCAGTTTTGGTGAGCTGTATGTTTCTAGAAGTGTGTCCATTTTTTTCTAGGTTGTCCAATTTGTTGGCATGTAATTGTTCACAGTATATATATATAGTGATAGTGAAGTTGCTCAGTCGTGTCTGACTCTTTGCGATCCCATGGACAGTAGCCAACCAATCTCCTCCGTCCATGGGATTTTCCAGGCAAGAGTACTGGAGTGGGTTGACATTTCCTTCTCCAGTATATGTATGTATGTATGTATGTGTGTGTGTGTGTGTATATATATATATATATATATATATATATATATTTCTCCTTTTTCACTTTTTCTTTTCTTTATTCAGGTGTACTCTCTTTTCTTCTTGATGAGCCTGGCCAGAGGTTTGTTGATTTTGTTTACCCTTTCAAAGAAACAGATCTTGGTTTTATTGATTTTTTAAATTGTTTTTTCTTTTTAATCTCTGTTTTATTTATTTCCCCTCCTGATCCTTTCTATGTTTTCCTTGTACTGACTTTACGTTTTGTTTTTCCTTTTTACCTTTGAAATTCTTTTAGGTGGTAGGTTAAGTTGTTTATTTGAGGTTTTTCTTAATTTTTGAGGATGGCCTATATCACATGAACTTTCTTTTACAAACTGCTTTTGTTGCATCCCATAGATTTGTATGGTTGTGTATTCATTGTCTTTTTTCTCAAGATATTTTTAAATTTCTTATTTTATTTCATCATTGACTCACTGATTTTTTTAGTAGCATGTTGTTCATCTGCCTTGTAATTATTTGCTGTTGTTTGTTTGTTTTTGTTTTTCTTTCTGTTGTTGATTTCTAATTTCCTGCCATTGTGGTCAGAAAAGATGCTTGAATAATTCCTGTCTTCTTAACTTTGTTGAGGCTTGTTCTGTGTCCTGGTCGATGGTCTGTTCTAGAGAATGTTTTGTACTTGAAAGGAATATGTATTCTCATTTTTTTGGAATACAATTTCCTGAAAATATCAACTAAGTTCAACTGCAAAGATCTTTATTGCCTTATTAATGTTCTGTTTGAAATATCTATCCATTGATGTGAGTGGGTTGTGTATTCCTGTCAGTTTCTCCCTTTATGTCTCAGTCTTTTTTATGTATTTATGTGTTCCTATATTGGTTGTAAATATGTTAATGAATGTAATATCTGTTTTGTGTTTTGATTCTTTTGTCATTATATAATGTATTTCTTTACCTTTATGGCTTTTGTTTTAAAGTGTTTTGTCTGATTTAAATATTGCTACCCCCACTTTTTTGTCATTTCTGCTTACATGAAATATCTTTTTTCTGTCCCCTCACTTTGAGTCTGTGTGTGTCCTTTGCCTTAATGTGGGTTTCTTGTAGATGCCGTATTGTAACCTCTCTTTTGTTTTCCTAAGTGCCACTCTGTGTTTTTCAGCTGAAGCATTTAGTCCATTAACATTTAGGACAATCATTGATAGATATGTATTTATTGCCATTTTAAACTTTATTTTCCAGTGGATTTTTGTATTTCTTCTTTGTTCCTTTTTAATTTTTCTTTTTGTGATTTGATGTTTTTAATTGTATTATGCTTCTCTTCTTTTTGGTTTTTGTGAATCTATTGTATTAATATTATTATTATTTTTACTTTATAGTTATCCTGTCTTTCAATTATGTTAACCCATTACTACATCTAATTGCTTTAGATGGGTAGTCATAAGGCTTAAACACATTCCAGAAAAAGGAAAATTTACATTTCTTTATTCTCCTTGCCCACATTTTATGATTTTCATGTCCTTTATTACATCTTTTTGTTTTCCCTTTTGCAGTTCATCATAATTACTATTGCTTTCACAAAATTTTTTTTAATATTTTTAAAAAATCTGTGTACTGGCTTATTTAAGTGATATCCCTTCCAATTGTAATTTTTTCCTTTCCTGTGAGTTCTTGCTTCTTTTCTATTTAGAGAAGTACTTTCAATATGTCTTTTAGATTAGGCTTAGTTTTGCTGTATTCTTTTAGTTTTTGCTTGTCTGAGAAATTATCTCTTCTTTTATTCCAAATGATAATCTTGCTGGGTAGACTATCCTAGGTTGCAGATGTTTCACTTCCAGGACTTTGATTAGATCTTGCCACTCACTTTTGTCTTGCACCTTTTCTATAGCCTTATGGGGGTTACTTTGTAATTAACTCTTTTTCTCTTGCTGTCTTTAGAATCCTCTTTTGGTCTTTAATTTTTACCATTTTAATAGTAATATGTCTTGATGTAAGTATGTTTGAGTTTATCTTGTTTGCGACCCTCTGTGCTTCCTGTACCTGTATATCTGTTTCCTTCTTTAGGCTTCGGAAATCTTCTGCCACAATTTCTTCAAACATTTCTTCAATCCCCTTTTTCAATTTTTCCCCTTTGGAGGTCCCTGTTATGCATAGATTGTGACACTTCTATGTGACAGTCCCCAAAGAGTCATGTATTGCTTTCATATTTTAAAATTTGTCTTTCTGTCTGCCATTCTGATTATGTAATTTCCATTATTCTATCTTCAGTATCTTTTTTTTTTTTTCATTTTTCAAGATTTTGAATTTTGGTGTTGATTTACTTTAGCTTAGTTTTCTTCTAGACAAATGAGTTTTCTAGTTTTAATTAGTTCCTCTTTATTTTTTCTAGTTCTTTTTACAGTAATCTCCATTTCTGTCCATAGGTTTTCTTAATTCCTTCAGTAATTTCATTACCTCCTTTTTGAACTTGGGATCTGATAGACTGAAGATACTTGTTTCATTGTTCTTTCAGGGAAATTCTCTTAATGTAATTGTGAATGGTTCTCCTGTTTCTTCAGTTTACTTATCTCTCTCTGACTCTATGAGTTTAATAGAAGTATTTATCTACTGTGGTCCCTATGTAGGAGTGTCCCTGTATAGCCTTTGTGAGTCTAATATTTTTGATAAGAGGTTTGTTTTTAGTATAGATGCCTGCCACATCTTTTCTCAGTGTGTGTGGACCATTATCCCCTTGATGGGAATGTGACTGTTGTTGTGGCAACCCGAATCTGCATTGATAGTTGAGTTGGGCCTCTTCTTTGTTCTGTGGTTGTCACTACCCTGTCAAAACATGGTCTGTGCTATCAAAGCAGTTGTTGGAGTCAGTGCCCTCAAATCTATTTCTGTACTGTAGTGTGAGGTAGGCAGGACTGAAGTGCTCACACTAGGAGAGGAGCCACTGAGTATTCCTTTGCAGGAGCTATCCACTGGGAAGTGCACTCTGTGGTGTTACCTATCATATGTGCAGGCTCACAAAGTACAGTATTTCTGGCATTGCCTTTGTCCAGGACCTCAGCCATGGGAACTTAGAGACTCGGCCAGAGTGTCTTTCAGGATATGTACTCATAAAGATGGTAGCAAAGATTCATTGGCAGAGAACCACTGAGGTCAGACACTGGAACTGCCATAGCTGTGCACCTGTGGTGGCCTGTAGGAGCTACTGTGTCAGCCCAGGCTGCAGCCCAGCATCTGTGTGGGCACTTACAGAGCTTGTAGTTGCTATTGCCAGACTTGCTCCAGCCATGAAAGTACCAGTAATCCACTCAGGTGCACAACAGGACATCCAAATTTTTTTTTTTTTATTAAATTTCATCTTTAAGTCATTTCTTTCTTCTTGCACTTTACTATAAGCATTCATGAGAAACTAGACGACTCTATTGACACTTTGTGAGAAATTCCCTCAGCGAAATATCAAACTTTACCACTCACTAGTTTGACCTTTCACAAAACACTACGGTAGGAACCTAAGTCAGCCAACCTCTTTGTCACTTTTAACAAATATCTCCTTTGTTCTAGTTTCCAATAATATGCTCCTCAGTTCTTTGAGACCTCCTCAAAATGGTGTTTATTGTCCATATTTCTCTCAACATATTCTGTCCACATGCATTTTTATATTCTAAGAAGACTGAGGCTTTCTCCATAACTCTACTTCTCCTAATTTCTCACTAGGATGTCTTTTAATAATTTGCTCATGGCAATGTAGAACATTTTCTATCATGTACACAAGAACTCTTTCAACTTCTGTGTATTCCAAAACTACTTCTGTATTTTTAGCTATATGTTATAGCACTACCAACTTTCTGTCTTAGCCCCCCAAAAATAACACAGGCAGAGTACTTTAAACAGTAGAAATGTATTGCTCACATTTCTGAAGGTTGGGAATACAAGATCAGGATACCAGCATGTTCAGTTCAGTTCAGTTCAATTCAGTCGCTCAGTCGTGTCCAACTCTTTGCGACTCCATGGACCATAGTATGCCAGGCCTCCCTGTCCATCACCAACTCCCAGAGTTTACCCAAACTCATGTCCATTGAGTTGGTAATGCCATCCAACCATCTCATCCTCTGTCATCCCCTTCTCTCACCCTCAATCTTTCCCAGCATCAGGGTCTTTTCAAATGAGTTAGCTCTTCACATCAGGTGGCCAAACTATTGGAGTTTCAGCTTTAGCATCAGTCCTTCCAATGAACATTCAGGACTGATTTCCTTTAGGATGGGTTGGTTGAACCTCCTTGCAGTCCAAGGGACTCTCAAGTGTCTTCTTCAACACCACAGTTCAAAAGCATTAATTCTTCTGTGCTCAGCTTTCTTTATAGTCCAATACTCACATCCATACAGGACTACTGGAAAAAACATAGCCTTGACTAGATGGACCTTTGTAGGCAAAGTAATGTCTCTGCTTTTTAATATGTTGTCTAGGTTGGTCATAGCTTTTCTTCCAAGGAGTAAGTGCCTTTTTATTTCATGGCTGCAGTCACCATCTGCAGTGATTTTGGAGCCCCCCAAAATAAAGTCTGTCACTGTTTCTACTGTTTCTCCATCTGTTTGCCATGAAGTGATGGGACCAGATGCCATGATCTTAGTTTTCTGAATGTTGAGCTTTAAGCCAACTTTGTCACTCTCTTCTTTCATTTTCATCAAGAGGCTCTTTAGTTCTTCTTTGCTTTCTGCCATAAGGGTGGTGTCATCTGCATATCTGAGGTTATTGCTATTTCTCCTGGGAATCTTGATTCCAGCTTGTGCTTCATCCAGCCCAGTGTTTCCATCACCTCCACTAGCTTTGTTTGTAGTGATGCTTCCTAAGGCCTACTTGACTTCACAGTATGTTCAGGTTCTGGTAAAAGGCCTCATACAGGTTGAAAGTAAAAGTGAAAGTGAAAGTCACTCAGTCATGTCTGACTCTTTGCCACCGCATGGACTATACAGTCCATGAAATTCTCCAGGCCACATTACTGGAGTGGGTAGCCGTTCCCTTCTCTAGGGGATCTTCCCAACACAGGAATCTAACCCACGTCTCCCAACATTGAAGGCAGATTCTTTACCAACTGAACCACAAGGGAAGCCCAAGAATACTGGAATGGGTAGTCTATCCCTTTTCCGGTGGATCTTTCCAACCTAGGAATAGAACCAGTTCCCCGCATTTCAGGTGGATTATTTACCAACTGAGCTATGAAGAAAGTCTCTTACAGTTTGCATTCTGCCAATTTCTTGCTGTGTCCTCACATGGTAGAAGGGGTGAGCAAGCCCTCTGGGGCTTCTTATATAAAGATATTAATCCTATTCATGAGGGCTCTGTCCTTAAGACATAATCACTTCCCAAAGGCCTGACTTTCCAATACCATACTCTTGAGAATTAGCTTTCAACTATACATTTTGTGGAGGCATTAACATTGAGATCATAACACCTCTGTCACCAATCTGTTGCGAAGGGGTGTAGCACGTCATTACTGCCAGTTAGGTTAGAATCGTTTCCTCACTTGACCTCCATCAATACCCATTTGTAGGAACTCCTTATTACTGTTGAACACTGTAGTATGGTTCCCTATTAGACTCCACAGATAACCTCGAATACCTCCTTTGTTGGAATGGTAGAAGTACTCTGTTACTGCTTCACATAGGGTCTTTAGTGACACCACAGGGGTCATTGCCTTATTATAGCTATGCTGTGGAGAAAGAGCCAACTGTTTAGAAGTTCTTCTCTGACACTCTCCCAGTGGGGAGGAGGAAGGGTATCTTGTTGCTATTAGGTGGCAGTCATGACCAGGTTTACCACATGGATTCCTCTGAAATTTGGATGATTGCAACATTCATTACTGTTCTGTTGAGTGAAATTCCCAGTTGTCTACTCATCCTTTTTTGATACCAACCTAAGGAAGGAGCTCTAGGACTCCTTATTGCAGTCTCAGGAAGGATTATGTCTAGGATCCCCATTTGTCCTTTACCTGCATGGGTTGCAGAGGGGCCATAGTTTGTGTGTGTGTGTGTGTGCATGGTTTTGGTTCTAGTGGAGTCATTATAATCTAAAACTTTACTCATTCTAGGCTACCTCTTTTGGCTAGAACGTGCAGGCCTCTGGTTGGAGCTTTTTATCTGTTCTTTGTTGGCATTTCTGAGTTGTCAGCTTCTTAAAGCTCTCAAGTATTGGGTATATGAAAATTAAAAAAAAAAAAAAACGGAAAACACAATTATAACATTCTTCAGAATCCGATGTCGCTAGTCAGATTCTCTTCTTGTTTCTGTTCTCTAGGAATAGAGGGAAAACAGTAAAGAGAAGTTGGACATTTCACTCAACAGAGCAGTAATGAATGTTGCAGTTACCATTACAGCATGTACTTGTGTATTCCTAGGCTAATAATTTTGCTGGCATTTAATTCGTCAGTTCAGTTCAGTTCAGTCACTCAGTCATGTCCGATTCTTTGCGACCCCATGGAATGCAGCATGCCAAGCCTCCCTGTCCATCACCAACTCCTGGAGTTTACTCAAACTCATGTACATTGAGTCAATGATGCCATCCAATCATCTCATCCTCTGTTGTTACCTTCTCCTCCTGCCTTCAATCTTTCCCAGCCTAAGGGTTTTTTCAAAAGAGTCAGTTATTTGCATCAGGTGGCCAAAGTATTGGAGTTCAAGCTTCAGCATCAGTCTTTCCAAAGAATATTCAGGACTGATTTCCTTTAGGATGGACTGGTTGGATCTCCTTGCTGTCCAAGGGACTCTCAAGAGTCTTCTCCAACACCACAGTTCAAAAGCATCAATTCTTTGGTGCTCAGCTTTCTTTAAACTCCAACACTCACATCCATACAGGACTACTGGAAAAAATATAGCTTTGACAAGATGGACCTTTGTTGGCAAAGTAATGTCTCTGCTTTTTAATATGCTGTCTAGGTTGATCAGAGCTTTTCTTCCAAGGAGCAAATGTCTTTTAATTTCATAACTATAGTCACAATCTGGAGTAGTTTTGGAGTCCAAAAAAATAAAATCTGTCATGGTTTCCAGTTTCCCCATCTATTTGCCATAAAGTGATGGGACCAGATGTGATGATCTTAGTTTTCTGAATGTTGAGCTAAGCCAACTTTTTCACTCTCCTCTTTCAGTTTCATCAAGAGGCTCTTTAGCTCTTCTTTGCTTTCTGCCATAAGGGTGGTGTCATCTGCATATCTGAGGTTATTGATTTTTCTCCCAGGAATCTTGATTCCAGCTTGTACTTCATCCAGCCCAGTGTTTCTCATGATGTACTGTGCATATAAGTTAAATAAACATGGTGACAATATACAGCCTTGACCTACTCCTTTCCCTATGTGGAACCAGTCTGTTGTTCCATGTCTAGTTCTAACTGTTGCTTCCTGACCTGCATACAGATTTCTCAAGAGGCAGGTCAGGTGATCTGGTATTTCCATCTCTTGAAGAATTTTCCAGTTTGTTGTAATCCACACAGTCAAAGACTTTGGCATAGTCAATAAAGCAGAAATAGATGTTTTTCTGGAACTCTCTTGCTTTTTGGATGATCCAACCAATGTTGCAATTTGATCTCTGGTTCCTCTGCCTTTTTTTTTTTTTTTAATTTTATTTTATTTTTAAACTTTACAATATTGTATTAGTTTTGCCAAATATCGAAATGAATCTGCCACAGAGGTATACCCGCGTTCCCCATCCTGAACCCTCCTCCCTCCTCCCTCCCCTACCCTCCCTCTGGGTCGTCCCAGTGCACCAGCCCCAAGCATCCAGTACCGTGCATCGAACCTGGACTGGTGACTCGTTTCATACATGATATTATACATGTTTCAATGCTATTCTCCCAAATCTCCCCACCCTCTCCCTCTCCCACAGAATCCATAAGACTGATCTATACATCGGTGTCTCTTTGCTGTCTCGTACACAGAGTTATTGTTACCATCTTTCTAAATTCCATATATATGTGTTAGTATACTGTATTGGTGGTTTTCTTTCTGGCTTACTTCACTCTGTATAATAGGTTCCAGTTTCATCCATCTCATTAGAACTGATTCAAATGTATTCTTTTTAATGGCTGAGTAATACTCCATTGTGTATATGTACCACAGCTTTCTTATCCATTCATCTGCTGATGGGCAGCTAGGTTGCTTCCATGTCCTGGCTATTATAAACAGTGCTGCGATGAACATTGGGGCACACGTGTCTCTTTACCTTCTGGTTTCCTCAGTGTGTACGCCCAGCAGTGAGATTGCTGGATCATAAGGCAGTTCTATTTCCAGTTTTTTAAGGAATCTCCACACTGGTCTCCATAGTGGCTGTACTAGTTTGCATTCCCACCAACAGTGTAAGAGAGTTCCCTTTTCTCCACACCCTCTCCAGCATTTATTGCTTGTAGACTTTTGGATTGCAGCCAGTCTGACTGGCGTGAAATGGTATCTCATAGTGGTTTTAATTTGCATTTCTCTGATAATGAGTGATGTTGAGCATCTTTTCATGTGTTTGTTAGCCATCTGTATGTCTTCTTTGGAGAAATGTCTATTTAGTTCTTTGGCCCATTTTTTGATTGGGTCGTTTATTTTTCTGGAGTTGAGCTGTAGGAGTTGCTTGTATATTTTTGAGATTAGTTGTCCGTTGATTCATTTGCTATTATTTTCTCCCATTCTGAAGGCTGCCTTTTCACCTTGCTAATAGTTTCCTTTGTTGTGCAGAAGCTTTTAAGTTTAATTAGGTCCCATTTGTTTATTTTTGTTTTTATTTCCAATATTCTGGGAGGTGGGTCATAGAGGATCCTGCTGTGATGTGTGTCAGAGAGTGTTTTGCCTATGTTCTCCTCTAGGAGTTTTATAGTTTCTGGTCTTACGTTTATAATCAATTTTGAGTTTATTTTTTGTGAAAGGTGTTAGAAAGTGTTCTAGTTTCATTCTTTTACAAGTGGTTGACCAGTTTTCCCAGCACCACTTGTTAAAGAGATTGTCTTTAATCCATTGTATATTCTTGTTTCCTTTGTCAAAGATAAGGTGTCCATATGTGCGTGGATTTATCTCTGGGCTTTCTATTTTGTTCCATTGTTCAATATTTCTGTTTTTGTGCCAGTACCATACTGTCTTGATAACTGTGGCTTTGTAATAGAGTCTGAAGTCAGGTAGGTTGATTCCTCCAGTTCCATTCTTCTTTCTCAAGATAGCTTTGGCTATTCAAGGTTTTTTGTATTTCCATACAAATTGTGAAATTATTTGTTCTAGCTCTGTGAAGAATACCGTTGGTAGCTTGATAGGGATTGCATTGAATCTATAAATTGCTTTGGGTAGTATACTCATTTTCACTATATTGATTCTTCCAATCCATGAACATGGTATATTTCTCCATCTATTAGTGTCCTCTTTGATTTCTTTCACCAGTGTTTTATAGTTTTCTATATATAGGTCTTTAGTTTCTTTAGGTAGATATATTCCTAACTATTTTATTCTTTCCGTTGTAATGGTGAATGGATTTGTTTCCTTAATTTCTCTTTCAGTTTTCTCATTATTAGTGTATAGGAATGCAAGGGGTTTCTGTGTGTTGATTTTATATCCTGCAACTTTACTATAATCATTGATTAGTTCTAGTAATTTTCTGGTGGAGTCTTTAGTGTTTTCTATGTAAAGGATCATGTCCTCTGCAAACAGTGAGGGTTTTCCTTCTTCTTTTCCAATTTGGATTCCTTTTATTTCTTTTTCTGCTCTGATTGCTGTGGCCAAAACTTCCAAAACTATGTTGAATAGTAATGGTGAAAGTGGGCACCCTTGTCTTGTTCCTGACTTTAGAGGAAATGCTTTCAATTTTTCACCTCCTCTGCGTTTTTTACATCCATCTTGAACATCTGGAAGTTCATGGTTCATGTATTGTTGAAACCTTGCTAGCGTGTGAGATGAATGCAATTGTGTCAAAGTTTGAACATTTTTTGGCATTGCCTTTCTTTGGGACTGGAATGAAAACTGACCTTTTCTAGTCCTCTGGCCACTGCTGAGTTTTCCAAATTTGCTGGCGTATTAAGTGCAGCACTTTCACAGCATCATCTTTTACGATTGGAAATAGCTCAAGTGGGATTCCATCACTCCCCTAGGTTTTTGTGTAGTGATGCCTCCTAAGGCCCTCTTGACTTCACATTCCAGGATGTATGGTTCTAGGTAAGTGATTATACCATCATGATTTTCTTGGTTGTGAAGATCTTTTTTGTATATTCTTGCCCCCTCTTCTTAATATCTTCTGCTTCTATTAGGTCCACACCATTTCTGTCCTTTATTGTGTCCATCTTTGCATGAAATGTTCCCTTTGTATCTCTAATTTTCTTGAAGTGATCTCTAGTCTTTCCCATTCTATTGTTTTCCTCTATTTCTTTGCACTGTTCACTTAAGAAGGCTGTCTTATCTCCCCTTGCTATTCTTTGGAACTCTGCATTCAAATGGGTATATCTTTTCTTTTCTCCTTTGCCTTTCACTTCTCTTCTTTTCACAGCTATTTGTAAGGCTCCCTCAGACAACCATTTTGCCTTTTTGGATTTCTTCTTCTTGGGGGTGGTCTTGATCCCTGCCTCCTGTACAATGTCACAAACCACCATCCATCGTTCTTCAGGCACTCTGTCTATCAGACCTAATCCCTTGAATCTGTTTGTCACTTCAACTGTATTATAGTAAGGGATTTGATTTAGGTCATACCTGAATGGCCTAGTGCTTTTGCTTACTTTTTTCAATTTAAGTCTGAATTTGGCAATAAGGAGTTCACAATCTGAGCCACAGTCAGCTCCCTGTTCCCACCAAATAAGTTGATCGGTTGCAATAATGCTTAGAGAACTGTCCCAACCCTAAAGATGCATTGTGTGTCTTGATGATAAAGCTAATGTGAAATAAGCTCTTTAAATAAACACCCTATGCATATATATTCACTGTAAGTCTGAGTGATAGATATTAGAATATCTGAAGAAATATGCAAAATTAGTTGGCATGATTGTGTTATTGTGAAAGAATTTGGGACATGAGAGAAAGAAGAAAGATTTCAGAGTGAGAGAAAGCTGGAGGTTTTTTTATGTGTGTGTGTATATATATATATATACACACACACACACTTTGGAAGCATATAGGGTTTCTCATACATACTAGATCCTTTGCCTTCTCTGTGTTCATTTATTTTTCAAATATAAGTAAAATTAGTTGAATAGATTATAAAACTCCTAACATCATATTATAATTGAGTTTCATTTAGTAGTATATGAGTTATCCTATGTCTGCATCGGTGGAGTGAAGTCGCAGTAGACAAAACCATTCTCATAATGGTAGTTATCAGAAATGGAGTGACTTAGACAGGTGTCAGTAATTAAGATAAAGTACTAAATACTTAATAGCAAGTGATTGATTCGTAATACAGTCTAATGCTTTTGGAAATCTAGAGCAAAGCAATTAAGATAAAAGAGTGATATAAATTCGACTACTGTGCTTGTGTTCTAAATACTTTTTCCTATATAAATCTAATGTAATCTTTTGATACATGATGCTGATATATGTGATTGACACTGTAAATACTATTAGCTTTTTAAAAGCCATTAAGAGTCAAAGCTCAACAATGATAAAGAGCTGTATTATTTACAAGATGATACATTTCTCATTTTGAAAGAAAAAACATCTAAATTTTTGTTTTTAGATAAAATATGAAGGCACAAATTCAATTTGTTATATTAATTTATATCATAAAAGTAGAGAAAAGTTTGAAATTAAAATTTCTGTTTGTAAAACTCTGTCTTGCATTTATCATAACATTGACATATTTTAATATATATACAGACATATAATCACAGCAGCAGCAACAGCAGTAATGTCTGGGCTTATATTAAAATCTATTATTCTCATATATAGCTTTTAATACTTCAGTTATGTTTTGTGTTCCATTACAATTAATTTGAATTATTACCCGTGATGTTTATGCACTTGCATTTTTATTTTTTCTTTGTTAAAGATATCTGGTTGAACTTGATTTGTGATAGTTTGAATTCTTACCACTGTTGAAAAGGAAAGGCAGCTATTTCCATATAAATAGTCTGAACACATTGTGTCTGTTATCACAAGTGACCTAGAATTTTCAATTTAAATGAAATTATTAAGGGAGTAGAACTAAAGATCATTATTTTTCTGCTTAGGACACTTTCTCAAACAGATATTGCCAAATACACTATAGTTTGTACTAGGATTTGATTAGATTTTTATTTTTCAAGTAAGATGCAAGCGTTTTTAGTGTTTTAAAAGATTTGATTTACAAGCCCTTGTAATAGAGGATTAACCAATGTGTTTTGAGTTTGTCACCAAACTTATGTAGTTCTAAAATTTAAAATTTTTAGTTACCAGTGGTATAAGGAAGGTCTCACTAGTTTGAATGACATCATTTAGTCAGCCTTGGGAAGATCTTGAGGAATAGTTTAGAATGAAGAGAATAGTTTAGAACAAAGGTCCTAATGTTAGAGGGAACTTTGTTAAATTTAAGGAAATAGAAAATGAACACTGTGGCTTGAGGTTACTGAGAGGTCTGTGGATTGGGATCATTAAGTTTGTGGTAAGAATATTGGTTTTATTCTAAATTTAAGAAAAGCTATTCAAATGTTACAAATATGAAAATGTGATTGATATCATTTAATTTCCACTATAAATAATAGTCTTTACTTCCTTTTAGCAGATAAATTTTAGTGGTACAAGAGAGAAAACCCATATCTGATACATGTCTCTTGTGTCTCCTGCATTGGTAGGTGGATTCTTTACCACCCCTATATTTGTTAATATATTTTTTGAAATACAGATGTACTTTACATAATTTTAAATATATATTTTTACATACATTATTTTATTTTCACACACTTATACATCTGTATTTATAGTTGTGTATGTGTGAATTTAAGCATTTTCAAGGTGTCTCCTGCTGAGATAATTAGAGTGATCTATCATTTCAAACTCAGCTGATTAGCAACCTTAATTGCATTTACAACTTTGATTATCTTTTGCCATGTAAAGTAACATAGTCATAGGTTACCAGTGATGACATCTGTGGGGGGAGATTTTATTTTGCTGAACACACAGTGTTAACACAGTTTTTCTAAATCCGCATGTTTATTAGCTGTGTAATGGAGGATAAATTTATTACCCTCTCTGAGCTTATTTCCTCATCTTTAAAATAGGCCTGTGAACAAGGCTTAATCAACAATACAGGGTCAACCAGAGCTTCTGCATAATATATATGCTCAGTCAATGAAGTTACTGAATCCAGTGTACCTCACAATTTGCTATGTCCCTGTAGATTTCAGGTAGAAAGAAAGATGATATCTCAAGAAGAAGTCACCTAATTGGCTAAAGAGCTTTTGCTAAAATGATTTATTTTCTTGATGTGGATCTAAAAAATAAAAAAGATGAACTAAACATAAAAGAGCTAAACTATGTAATATACATCTTTTTATGTATTTTATGCATTTTCTTTCTTTTCTTTTCTCTGATTTATTTGTTGATAGTAGCAATAAAATAATCCTCCCAAATAGCCCAGATTTTAAATATTACTAGATGCTTTAAAAGGTATTTGAATGAATATTTATTTTAAAATCTTCCTATTTTATTTATAATTCTTAGTTTGAGATTTTAAAATTTAACATATTAAAAAAAAACAAAAAACCTGTGCAAATCCCCAGTTTTCCAAGAAATTGAGCTTTAATGATCTTTAGCTATTTGGTAGGGTTTTCTTCCTTTGTTTTAATCAACAATATTTTTGTTTGTTGGTTGTTTGGTTTGGAAAACTCAATCATTATAGAGCATTTTTGAAGACAGAGCCCAAGCCTCTTCATTTCCAGATTGAGAAAGGGACTTAACTGTTGTATTCCTTGGGGAGGTCTTTGGGTCTAGCTAGGTCTGGGAATTAAACAGCACAAGGCAGTGAAGCTTTTACTTGCCTTCTTCATTAGGAGCATTTAAAGTAACTGTGGTAGCTGGTTGTAACAAATCCATCTTCATAGAAAACAATGGCACACTCAGAAGCACGTAATAATATATGCTGGAAGCATTAATACTCTACCCTGATAGCATTTTCCTGAAGGACAAGAGAAGCAGATGTTTTTTTTCCCAGTTAACACAGTTGATTGTGCATGACTAATTCTTTTGCTAATCTTGTCTGGTGTCAATCTTTTGGTTTTTAGTGAAGGTTTCCTTTGGGGATTTAGCAGCACACATGGCTGACCTGCATGCTTCTTTATCTTCAGGGCTCTAGTAAAATATTAGCACACAAAGCTGAATTGATTTAAAACATAAGGCACAAAAAAGCTGATTTTATGCAAATGTTAACTCTATAAAAAAGCATTTGGACATCATTTAAAGTGCAGCTTCACCTCACTAACTGGCTCACTGACACTTGGGTGGATGCTAAAATTAACTGTTTAGAAAAATACAAGTTTTGTTGTTCCTGGGGCCCTGCATGTAAATGTGGGTGTATTATATACCTCTGTTCACCCTTGGTACGATTGATTGTGCAGCCAAGTTTTCATTTCTCGTGCCAAGAGAGAAATTATTCAGAACAGCAGAGTATCAAAACTTGTTTACATTTGGCTTTGGACTTACCTTCCCAGTTATAATTGGCTTTGGACTCTATAAAAATTAGTTTGTATTCTCTAACCACATGGAAACTGACATCTTAAAAGGGTGACCGAGATAAATAGTAGGGGGCAAAATTTTGGATGAACAATACAAGCTAAAAATTTACATTTTGATTGCCTGTAATTTTTGATCAATACATTTTTTCCATAGCCACTTGGTTGTATTAAAATATGATACATATTTCTTATAGTAATGCCTTGTACAAGATTGACACTCAGATTATCAGTTGAATAAAGGAAATCACTGTTTAAATGTAGCATATGTCACTGACACAAGTTTTTAGGGTTTATATTTCATTTATTCTTCACTTTTAAAATTGATCAAATGAAAATCTAATTTTGATCGACACATTCACATGTGTATAAAAAACACTTTGTTTTTAGACATGACGTTTTATTACAGGAAGTTAAAGAACAGTCATCAACAAAATTTACAATAGTAATCTGCATAATTTTCCATTTCATCCATCTCATGTCACCAGATAGTTATAGACTATACCATTCCATCCCTTCCAAAGAAAGAAAAAAAGAAGTAACACATATTAAATAAGCCTAAAAATACATCCAGAGCATTGTTGCTAATAATATGCATTTGAGTTATAAAAAATACAAATACTCCTTTAGTTTAGAAAATAATATTAAAAAAGAAGAATATCATTAAGGTATCAGATTTCAGTAATTTAAATAAGAACCAACTTCTTGATAAACATAAAAAGTCTGCAGTTGTTAAGTGGATATATTTCAATGTGTGGTACATTTTGTCAATACTAATGTAATATGCAGCTGGCTCTTGAACAATGTGGGGGCTAGGGACATGGACTCCAGCACAGTTGAAATTTGCATGTAAGTTTTTATTTTTAGCTCACTGATAAAGAATCTGCTTGCCAATGCAGGAGACAGGAGACATGAGTTCTATACCTGTGTCTGAAAGATCCGCTCGAAGAGGAAACGGCAATCCACCTCAGTATTCTTGCCTGGAAAATCCCATGGACAGAGGAGTGGGATGGGCTATATTCAGTGGGGTTGCAAAGAGTCAGACACACACACATACCTCTATGGGTTAGCTGAATTCTGCTTCTATGGATTTAACCAAACATAGGTCATGTGATGCTGTCATATATATATATGTGTCATATATATATATGTCAATATATATATATATATTGAAAAAAAGTCCACATATAAGTGAACCTTCTTAATTCAAACCCATGTTCTTCAAGGGTCATCTGTAATCATGGATTTGCACAAGAGCATTATGTCAGTATTGCCTAATCCCACTAAAATCATTAAAGTAAATAATTTTACGTGAAGTAGTTTACAGATGGATTCATTATAACCTCATTTTCTTTGGCATTTTAAGGTTGTGTATTTATGCATCTGTTCGCCTGTTAATTTCTTGAGCTCCAAAATCACTGCAGATGGTGACTGCAACCATGAAATTAAAAATCACTTGCTCCTTGGAAGAAAAGTTGTGACCAACCTAGACAGCATATTAAAAGCAGAGATGTTACTTTGCTGACAAAGATACATCTCGTCAAAGCTATGTTTTTTCCAGTAGTCATGTATGGATGTGAGAACTGGAACATAAAGAAATCTGAGTGCTGAAAAATTGATGCTTTGAACTGTGTTGTTGGAGAGGACTCTTGAGGGTCCCTTGGATTGCAAGGAGATCCAACCAGTCAATCCTAAAGGTAATCAGTCCTGAATATTCCTTGGAAGTGTTGATGCTGAAGCTGAAGCTCCAATACTTTGGCTACCTGATGCAAAGAACTGACTCTTTGGAAAAGACCCTGATGCTGGGCAAGATTGAAGGCAGGAGGAGACAGAAACGAAAGAGGATGAGATGGTTGGATGGCATCACCGACTCAATGAATATGAGTTTGAGCAAGCTCTGGGAGTTGGTGATGGACAGGGCAGCCTGGTGTGCTGCAGTCCATGGGCTTGCAAAGAGTTGGACATGACTGAGCAACTGAACTGAACTGAACTGCCTGTTAGTGTATGTTTGCGTGCATACTAATTCGCTTCAGTCATATCCAGTTCTTTGTGGTCCTGTGGACTCTAGCCCTCCAGGCTCTTTGGTCCATGGAATTCTCCAGGCAAGAATACTGGAGTGGTTGGGTTGCCATGCCCTGCTTCAGGGGATCTTCCAGACCTGGAGATCCAACTGGCATCTCTTATATCTCCTGCATTGTAGATGAATTCATTACCCCTGAGACACAGAGGAAGCCCATGTTAGCGTATATGTATGCATATTTTACATTGTGTTATTAGGCTAAAACCTTAATTGTGAATTATAAAGCCATTTAAAAAGCTTTCTATTAGTATAATAAATATAAATGTTTTATTTGAAATATTTAATTTAAAAGTTTAAATATTCTCTTTATATCATATTTTTGAGAAATTAATCTAGAATAATAATTCAAAAGAACATAGAAATATTATAATCATAGTTTTATTTTCATAAATCACCATAATCTTGTGATTGAAGCTTACTAATAAACCAAATCTAGAATGTAAAATGTATGTTATATTCCAGTTGTTTACCCAGTGTTGAAATATTGTATTTAATTACTTTTCCTATTGATTCTTATTCAAATATAGAGAATGATGAATTGAGATAAGAATTTGCCATAAACATTGTTTATTTTCATCATGCATGTCTTGACTTAGGAGGGGCTTTCTAGAAAAAATAAGGAAAATCCTTGTTTTCTATGTATTTGGTTTAATTTGGTCTCTTTTCCTCCTTTGGGCGTCTCTTTCAATTACTTCATATTGCCTGCACCCATTGTATATGTTGGTACACTATATTCTTGACTTTTTCTCACTTGCTTTTTTTTTTTTTTTAATCAAGTTGCAGTGTGTACTGAGATTAGACCAGTTCTCTTAGATGGCTTCATTTGAAACCTGGCTCTTCCACTTTTTAACTGTGTGGTTTGGGGATAGTTATAGACCTTTCTGGTTCCAAATAGGAAAAGGAGTACGTCAAGGCTGTATATTGTCACCCTGTTTATTTAACTTATATGCAGAGTACATCATGAGAAACGCTAGACTGGAAGAAACACAAGCTGGAATCAAGATTGCTGGGAGAAATATCAATAACCTCAGATATGCAGATGACACCACCCTTATGGCAGAAAGTGAAGAGGAACTCAAAAGCCTCTTGATGAAAGTGAAAGTAGACAGTGAAAAAGTTGGCTTAAAGCTCAACATTCAGAAAACGAAGATCATGGCATCTGGTCCCATCACTTCATGGGAAATAGATGGGGAACCAGTGGAAACAGTGTCAGACTTTATTTTTTGGGGCTCCAAAATCACTGCAGATGGTGACTGCAGCCATGAAATTAAAAAACGCTTACTCCTTGGAAGGAAAGTTATGACCAACCTAGATAGCATATTCAATAGCAGAGATATTATTTTGCCAACAAGGTCCCTCTAGTCAAGGCAATGGTTTTTCCTGTGGTCATGTATGGATGTGAGAGTTGGACTGTGAAGAAGGCTGAGCGCCGAAGAATTGATGCTTTTGAAGTGTGGTGTTGGAGAAGACTCTTGAGAGTCCCTTGGACTGCAAGGAGATCCAACCAGTCCATTCTGAAGGAGATCAGTCCTGGGATTTCTTTGGAAGGAATGATATTAAAGCTGAAACTCCAGTACTTTGGCCACCTCATGCAAAGAGCTGACTCATTGGAAAAGACTCTGATGCTGGGAGGGATTGGGGGCAGGAGGAGAAGGGGACGACAGAGGATGATATGGCTGGATGGCATCACTGACTTGATGGACGTGAGTCTGGGTGAACTCCGGGAGTTGGTGATGGACAGGGAGGCCTGACATGCTGCAATTCATGGGGTCGCAAAGAGTCGGACACGACTGAGCGACTGAACTGAACTGAACTTAACTGTGCTCCGATTTCCTCTTCTGTCAGAAACAAATAATTATTGTTTTATTTCACTGTTTTCCTCATAGAGTTATTCTTAGGATTACATTTGATGATCTATTTCAAAAGGTTAGAATAGTGCCTTCATATACACAATGAAGGCAATGGCACCCCACTCTAGTACTCTTGCCTGGAAAATTCCATGGACGGAGGAGCATGGTAGGCTGCAGTCCATGGAGTCGCTAAGAGTCCGACACGACTGAGCGACTTCTCTTTCACTTTTCACTTTCACACATTGGAGAAGGAAATGGCAACCCACTCCACTGTTCTTGCCTGGAGAATCCCAGGGATGGTGGCTCCTGATGGGCTGCCATCTATGGGATCACACAGAGTCGGACATGACTGAAGCGACTGAGCAGCAGCAGCAGCAGCATACACAATGAATATTACCCATTAATAACTGAAATTGACTAAGTTTCATTAAATATCTAGTTTCTTCTGAATTTCATTGGTTTGGAATAGAATTCAAATAAAACCTCTATTAAAATATAGTAAATTCAGGAGCAGATTGAGAGAGAGCTAAGTTTTAAGCAATCAGGTTCTGTGGAAGACTTCAAATTATACTAAAATAATTTAATAAGTTACCCTTTCTTGAGGCTCCACATGGACAAAGATTTGATACTTTTTCCCTCACTTCTTTTCTCTTCCTACAACTCTACTTTGTAGCAGAAAAATGAGCAACAGTAAGCAGCATTGAACCTGTCATTTAACTAGTAGAGATGATAAGAGTGAAATGAAAAACATGGAACTGAGAGTGTCTTCTCATCACCCTGCTGTGGCAATTTTGCCAGAGGGAGTAACAAGGCAATTGTGCCATCACCTTGTAGGAACCTTTCTACCCACAAAAATAAAACTTCTAAGACACTGATAAGAAAAATAGAAAATATGTAACTGCAATTCATTCTGCTGGGGGTGGAGAGCAGGAGGGTGTGAGTTAGACCTTGGATTGGCAAATAGAGGCCTGGGGTGGAGGGTCAATGTACCTCAGTTTCCTCCCCAACAACAATTGAAATTTTTTAATATCTGAAAATTGAGGGGGCTTCCCTGGTGGCTCAGACAGTAGAGAATCCTCCTGCAATGCAGGAGATGTGAGTTTGATCATTGGGTTGAGAAGATCCCCTGGAGAAGGAAATGGCAACCCACTCCAGTACTCTTGCCAGGAGAATCCCTTGGACAGAGGAGTCTGGTGGGCTACAGTCCATGGGGTTGCAAAGTCGGATATGACCGAGCGACTGACACACAATTGAGAAATTGTTGGCAAAAAGTAAGTCAATAAATGTGCACTATCAAAATAATGATAATTTTACCAATACAAATACAGCTTAGAATTAATTTAAGTAAATTGAATTAGATAGTGCAATTTATGAGTATCAGATTTGTCCTGGGGCCTCTGTAATTCTAGAGCTCCCACTTCTAGATTTACTGTAAAACTGTCTCTCAAATAATTGTCCAAGAAATTTCATGGACATACTGGGGAGCAGATAAAAATATATTTAACCAGATAAAATATTATTTAAGTAACAAGTATAAACCAGCCTTGTTCTGAGTACTTGGGATAATTCAGTGACTAATGAAGTCAAGATTGCATGACATTTATATTCTGCAGGTAAATTAGAAAGAGATGGTCAATACCGAAATCAGAGTGCTTATATTCTTTGCAGCTGAAGATGGAGAAGCTCTATACAGTCAGCAAAACCAAGACAGGGAGCTGACTGTGGCTCAGATCATGAACTCCATATTGCAACATTCAGACTTAAATTGAAGAAAGTAGGGAAAACCACTAGACCATTCAGGTATGACCTAAATCAAATCCCTTACGATTAGATAATGGAAATCACAAATAAATTCAAGGGATTAGATCTGATAGACGGAGTCCCTGAAGAACAAAGGACAGAGACTTGTGACATTGTACAGGAGGCAGTGATCAAGACCATCCCCCCCAAAAGAAATGCAAAATGGCAAAATGGCTGTCTGAGGAGGGCTTACAAGTAGCTGAGAAAGAAGAGACACATAAGACAGGAGAAAAGGAAAGATATATTCATCTGAATGCAGAGTTCCAAAGAATAGCAAGGAGAGATAAGAAAGCTTTCCTCAGTGATCAGTGCAAAGAAATAGAGGAAAACATGGAGTGGGAAAGACTATAGTTCTCTTCAAGAAAATGAGAGATACCAAGGGAACATTTCATGCAAAGATGGGCACAATAAAGGACAGAAATGGTATAAACCTAACAGAGCAGATTATATTTAGAATAGGTGGAAAGAATACACAGAATAACTATACAAAAAAGATCTTAATGACCCAGATAACCACAAAGTGTGATCACTCACCTAGAGACAGACATCCTGGAGTGTGAAGTCAAGTGGACCTTAGGAAGCATCACTACGAACAAAGCTAGTGGAGGTTATGGGATTCCAGCTGAGCTATTTCAAATACTAAAAAATGATGTTGTGAAAGTACTGCACTCTATATGCCAGCAAATTTGGTAAACTCAGCAGTGGCCACAGGACTGGAAAAGGTCAGTTTTCATTCCAGTCCCTAAGAAAGGCAATGCTGATGAATGTTCAAACTACCACACAATTGTACTCATCTCTCATGCTAGCAAACTAATGCTCAAAATTCTCCAAGCTAGGGTTCAACAGTACGTGAACCAAGAACTTCCAGATGTTCAAGCTGGAATTAGAAAAGGCAGAGGAACCAGAGATCAAATTGCCAATGTCTACTGGATCATCAAAAAAGCAAGAGAGTTCTAGAAAAACATCTACTTCTGTTTATTGACTAGCCAAAACCTTTGACTGTTGGATCACAACAAACTGTGGAAAATTCTTAAAGAGATGGGAGTACCAGGCCACCTTACATGCCTCCTGAGAAATCTGTATGCAGGTCAAGAATCAACAGTTAGAAACGGATATGAAACAGTAAACTGATTCCAAATTGGGAATGGAGTACACAAGGTTGTATATTGTCACCCTGTTTATTTAACTTATATACAGAGTACATCACACAAAATGCCAGGCTGGATGAAGCACAAACTGGAATCAAGATTGTTGGGAGAAATATCAATATCAGATATGCAGATGGTACCACCCTAATGGCAGAACATGAAGAGGAACTAGAGTGCCTGTTGATGAAAATGAAAGAGGAGATTGAAAAAGCTGGCTTAAAATTCAATATTGAAAAAACTAATATCATTGCATCCTTTCCCAACATTTCATTACAAATAGATTGGAAACAATGGAAGCAGTTAGAAACTTTATTTTCTTGGGCTCCAAAATCACTGCAGATGGTGACTGCAGCCATGATATTAAAATATGCTTGTGCCTTGGAAGAAAAGCTATGACAAACCTAGATAGCATATTAAAAAGCAGAGATGTTACTTTGCTGACAAAGATTCATCTAGACAAAGTTATGTTTTTTCCAGTAATCATGTGTGGATGTGAGTGCTGGACCATAAAGAAAACTGAGCACCAAAGAATTGATGTTTCTGAACTATGGTGCTGGAGAAAATTCGTGAGAGTCCCTTGGGCTGTAAGTTGATCAAACCAATCAATCTTAAAGGAAGTCAGTCCTGAATGTTCATTGAAAGGACTAATGCTGAAGCTGAAGCTCCAATACTTTGACCACCTGGTGCAAAGAACTGACTCGTTAGAAAAGACCCTGATGCTGGGAAAGATTGAAGTCAAGAGGAGAAGGGGATGACAGAGGATGAGATGGTTAGATGGCATCACTGACTCGATGGACATTGATTTGAGCAAATTCCAGGAGTTGGCGATAGTCAGGGACTCCTGGCCTGCTGCAGTCCATAGGATCACAAAGAGTTGGACATAACTGAGCCACTGAACTGAACTGAACTGAGTAGAATGTTACAAATGGGAAAATGTGATTGATGCCATTTGATTTCCACTTTAAAAAATACTATTTACTTCCTTTTAGCAAATACATTTTATTTGTACAAGAGAGAAAACATGAATTGATGTTGGTAAGATATTAATTTTGTTCCACTGAGAAATGATAGAGCATGGATAGATAAGTCAACCAAAAACATAGGGAGAAATAGACAAATATTTTATACATGTAAAGTTAGTAGCTTGGTCTTCTTGGTGGCTAGATGGTAAAGAGTCTGCCTGCAATGCGGGAGACCTGGGTTAGTTCCCAGGGTCAGGAAGATCCCCTCAAGAAGGGAATGACTACCCATTCCTGTATTCTTGCCTGGAGAATTCCATGGGCAGAGGAGCCTGATGTGCTACACTTCATGGGGTCGCAAAGAGTTGGACCCGGCTAGAGCAACTAACACTTTCACTTCAATGTTGATAGCAAAACTTAATACTCAAATATTTAACTACTGTTAGCTTTGTTAACATGATTGCTATCTTCAAAGAATGCAATATCTTTCTTAAAAATTTTGAAAAATATATATACTCTAAGTTCAGCAAAGTTGAATTGGAGGAGGGAGACACTACAATTTTATTAAGAAAAAAATCATTCAAAGTTCATATAAAAGCCAGTGATATCTTGCAAAACCATTCTATTCAATATCATTTAAGACAAATATTTTGATTACTAATTAAATTCCAAGCATATGGGGGCTTCCCTGGTGGCTCAGATGGTAAAGAATTTGTCTGCAATGCAAAAGACCAAGCATATATCTAAATCTTGTCTTTTATAAAATAGATCAACAGATTCACTCAGATTTTAAAATTTCCTTTTTAAAGTAAATTTGGCTCAAGTTTTATAATTTTAGATATGGTAAAACACTGCAAGATATTTATAAAAATAAATACAAGACATAAATTACTGTTCAGTGATCTGTCCTATGAAATAGAAGAGGGAGAAAATTCCTCAAAAACACATCAGATTTAAATATGAAATTAAGACTTCTTTGTTTCTATAATTTATAATAATTGACAAAATGAGTTCAAGTGGACAGTGCATCACTATGAAATGGAAAGATTTTGGAAAGGGTAATTGGTACACAAACTGGCTAATATGTTTAATTAAAGTTGAAGATTTCCCTTAGGCATCTAAGGGGACAGTGAAAGAGATTTAACTAAATGATGTGGATTGAAAAATCATCAGTATACCTGGAGAGTAATTGACATAAAGAGGGTGGATACTATCACCTTTGGAGAAAGTATACATTTTTAAAAGAAGAATAGAAGCCTAGGGAGCTCTGATATTAAAATAGCTGATATAAGAGGCAATGTAATAGATGGGTAAGAAGTTTTAGACAACTAAAAGGGTAATCAGGAAAATATTTCACAAGAAGCCAAAGAAGAGGGAAGTAAAGAGTTAATAACAATGCCATCTGTCACTGAGAGACTCAGTTAAAAATACTGAACAACTGTGTATCCTTTAGGAAGTCAATGTTGAGCTCAGGAGAAAGGGTTCAATAGAACGTATAAAGAAAAATAAAGATTTCAGGACGTTGAGGGATGACTGGGAGATAAATAAGTAGAAACATTAAACAAAGATAAATTTTCTGAGGAATTTGGAAAGGGAAGAGGTAAAAATTACTTTTAGAAAAGAATAGTTAATAGTCCAAGATAAATTTAGTTTATCTTCCTATTTGGAGGTGGATAGAGTTGGCTTCAATCATACATGGACCTTTAGGTAATATTGGAGAGAGATTTATCAGTTTAAGTGAACTCAAGTTAAGACCCTGAGTTAAATAAAAGATATGGTCAAGTACCCAAGTGAATGGAGTAGCTATTTTGCATGAATTATTACAGTGATTGTTGATCCTAACTATGCATTAGAATTTCCTATCGAGCAAGTAAATAAGAATCTTGGGGTTGGGGCTGATTTGTGTGAAAATGTTAGTTGCTCAGTTGTGTCCAACTCTTTGCTACCCCATGGACTGTGGCCTCTGTTCGTGGAATTCTCCAGGCAAGAAAACTGGAGTGGGTTGCCATTCCCTTCTCTAGGGCATCTTCTTCATCCAGGAATCAAACCGAGGTCTCCTGCATTGCAGGCAGATTCTTTATCATCTGAGCCATCAGGGAAGCCCAGGGCTGATTTATAGTTGTTTTAAAAGGCTCTACACAGATTTCTGATATTCAGTCCATGTTGAAACAGAGGTTATAGGACTTTGGAAATTTTGAGGGCAATAAGGCCCTGAATATTCTTTCTTTTTAAAATGTAGTAGCATTGAAGTTTGCCTTCTGAGAGTAATAATAATAATCACATGGATGAGGACTTGAGAACAGTAGTGGAAGTTAAAAATGAAATATGAACAAGGACAAGGGTTATGGAAAATAGAAAAAAATGAGATGGTAGCTACTATCTTAGTACCAAAACCATAGTTTCAAATTGCAAATTTCTAGGCTGATTTCTGGACTTGCTGTATCAAAAACTCTGGGAATGACAGCCAGCAGTCAACTGTCTTTAGGCACTCCCAAATCACACTAAACTTTGAGAACAATGACTTTGCTAGTCCTGAATGTCTGGATCATGCTCAGTTTCTAATTTCCATCTCAAAGAATTCAGGAAGAGGTGGGACAGCTCTGAACAGTCTTTAGGAGATTTAGGGCACATCTCATGACATATTTGCTGACTTGAAAGGAGAATATCTCCTTTTAAAGTTTTCTTCTCTTTTATTTTATAACATTTTTAATTAAAATATAATACAAATAAAGAAAGGTTACAAGTTATAAGTGTACAGCTAGATACTTTTTCACAAAATAAACATCGATTTGGTTGGTTCAGTCGCTCAGTTGTGTCCGACTCGTTGCGACCCCATGAATTGCAGCATGTCAGGCCTCCCTGTCCATCACCAACTCCCGGAGTTCACTCAAACTCACGTCCATCGAGTCAGCGATGCCATCCAGCCATCTCATCCTCTGTCATCCCCTTCTCCGCCTGCCCCCAATCCCTTCCAGCATCAGAGTCTTTTCCAATGAGTCAGCTCTTCGCATGAGGTGGCCAAAGTACTGGAGTTTCAGCTTTAGCATCATTCCTTCCAAAGAAATCCCAGGGCTGATCTCCTTTAGAATGGACTGGTTGGATCTCCTTGCAGTCCAAGGGACTCTCACGAGTCTTCTACAACACCACAGTTCAAAGGCATCAATTCTTCAGCGCTCAGCCTTCTTCACAGTCCAACTCTCACATCCATACATGACCACAGGAAAAACCATAGCCTTGACTAGACGGACTTTTGTTGGCAAAGTCATGCCTCTGCTTTTGAATGTGCTATCTAGGTTGATCATAACTTTCCTTCCAAGGAGTAAGTGTCTTTTAATTTCATGGCTGCAGTCACCATCTGCAGTGATTTTGGAGCCCCCCAAAATAAAGTCTGACACTGTTTCCACTGTTTCCCCATCTATTTCCCATGAAGTGATGGGACTGGATGCCATGATCTTCGTTTTCTTAATGTTGAGCTTTAAGCCAACTTTTTCATTCTCCACTTTCACTTTCATCAAGAGGCTCTTTAGTTCCTCTTCACTTTCTGCTATAAGGGTGGTATCATCTGCATATCTGAGGTTATTGATATTTCTCCTGGCGATCTTGATTCCAGCTTGTGCTTCTTCCAGCCCAGCGTTTCTCATGATGTACTCTGCATGTAAGTTAAGTAAGCAGGGTGACAATATACAGCCTTGACTTACTCCTTTTCCTATTTGGAACCAATCTGTTGTTCCATGTCAAGTTCTAACTATTGCTTCCTGACCTGCATACAGATTTCTCAAGAGGCAGGTCAGGTGATCTGGTATTCCCATCTCTTGAAGAATTTTCCACAGTTTATTGTGACCCACACAGTCAAAGGCTTTGGCACAGTCAATAAAGCAGAAATAGACATTTTTCTGGAACTCTCTTGCTTTTTCCATGATCCAAGAGCAATATTGCATAGGAACCTGGAATGTCAGGTCCATGAATCAAGGCAAATTGGAAGTGTTCAAACAAGAGATGGCAAAAGTGAATGTCGACATTCTAGGAATCAGCAAACTCAAATGGACTGGAATGGGTGAATTTAACTCAGATGACCATTATATCTACTACTGTGGACAGGAATCCTTCAGAAGAAATGGAGTAGCCGTCATGGTCAACAAAAGTGTCCGTAATGCAGTACTTGGATGCAATCTCAAAAATGACAGAATGATCTCTGTTCGTTTTCAAGACAAACCATTCAATATCACGGTAATCCAAGTCTATGCCCCAACCAGTAACGCTGAAGAAGCTGAAGTTGAACAGTTCTGTGAAGACCTACAAGACCTTTTAGAACTAACATCCAAAAAAGATGTCCTTTTCCTTATAGGGGACTGGAATGCAAAAGTAGGAAGTCAAGAAACACCTGGAGTAACAGGGAAATTTGGCCTTGGAATACGGAATAAAGCAGGGCAAAGACTAATAGAGTTTTGCCAAGAAAATGCACTGGTCATAGCAAACACCCTCTTCCAAAATAAACATATCTGTGGTACTAGAACCCATATCGGGAATAGAATATTACTGGAAATTTCTTGAGTATTCCTCCTGGTCATTATTTGTCCTTGCCTGAAACTAAGCATACCTCTGAATTTCTAGCAACATATTATTTTTTGCATATTTTCAATTATATAAAGTGGAATATTATAGTATGTACTCTTCAGTGTTATTCTTTGTGACTCATCATATTTGCTTTGTATAGTAATAGTTTCTTCATTTTCACTGATAGTTCCTTCATTATAGGACTAAACCACCATTGATACATATGTGATATCTTTGATGAACATTTAGGTTCTTTCTGGCTTGGATTATTATAAATAATTAATCCATGAACATTTTTATAAATATCTTTCAGTGCATCTGAGAAAATACTTAACAGTAGAAGGAAATGGCAACCCACTCCAGTATTCTTGACAGGTGAATCCCAGGGACAGAGGAGCCTAGTGGGCTGGTCTGTGGGGTTGCACAGAGTCGGACACGACTGAAGTGACTTAGCAGCAGCAGCAGAAACATTGTCATATGGTATTTAGAGTTTTATTAGATAGCAGCCAATAACTTTTCCAAAGTGACTATACTAATTTACAGTTATCAGGGGGATACAGAAATTTGGACTGTTTCATTTTCTTACTAAACTTTTACATTATCAATTTTTGTAATTTTAAACTTTCTAGTGTGTGTGTGTAGTAGAGAGTTATTGTGATTTTAATTTTAATCTCCTTGATGACTATTGAGTACCTTTCTTATATGTCCATTGGCAATTCCTCTGCTTTCAATTGTGAGATGCTAATTATAGTGTTTTGTCTATTTTTCTAGTAAGTTGTTTGCTTGTTACTTAATGATTTGTAGTTTTTTATATATTTTGGGTGAAACTTCATCAATTATGTATATTGGAAGTATCTTCCACTTTGTGTCTGGATTCTCCTAGTGAAATTACTTTAAAAATATAATTCCTAATTTTTATGTAGTATAATATACCTATTTAAGAAAACTTGGACAATCCTAAGGATATTTTACATTGTTTCAGAATCTGAGGGCTTCCCTTGTAGTGCTAGTGATAAGGAATCTACCTGCCAATGCAGGAGAAGCAGGAGACATGGGTTAGATCCCTGGGTCTAGAGATCACCTGGAGTAGGAAATGGCAAACCACTCCAGTATTCTTGCCTGGAAAATCCCATGGACAGAGGAACGTGACTGATTACAGCCCGAGGTGTTGTACAGAGTCAGACATGACTGAGCACACATGCAGGATCTGAATTCTTTCACCTTTTTTATTTAAGTCTATGGTTAAAATGTGGATATCCAATTGATCGAGCACCATTTAATGAAAAGATGTTCTATTCCCACTGCTCTGCAGTGCCGTTTTTTTCACAAATCAAATGTTTAAGTGTGTTTGTGTGTATGCAGGTATGTATTTTTCTGAAATCTTTTTTTCTGTTCCATTGGTTGACTGATCTATATTTACTTTTAATCCCTCATTGTTTTGATTAGTGTAGCTTTATAATAATAAATCTTAATGGTGGTAACTTAAATTTATTTTCCTCTTTAAGATTATTTTAGATATGCTTATTAGCTTTTTGAATTTCGAGGTAAATTTTATTTTATTTTTTTTTCAAGATTTCTTTTTTTTTAAATTTAATTTAATTTTATTTTTAAACTTTACATAATTGTATTAGTTTTGCCAAATATCAAAATGAATCCGCCACAGGTATACATGTGTTTCCCATCCTGAACCCTCCTCCCTCCTCCCTCCCCTACCATCCCTCTGGGTCGTCCCAGGCACTAGCCCCAAGCATCCAGTATCGTGCATCGAACCTGGACTGGCATCTCGTTTCTTACATGATATTTTACATGTTTCAATGTCATTTTCCCAAATCTTCCCACCCTCTCCCTCTCCCACAGAGTCCATAAGACTCGAGGTAAATTTTAAAAATAGCTTGTCAGTTTACATACTTGTATCTACACATGCACACATACACATTCCAAAATTTTGATTGGGATTATATTACATTACAGATTAATCTGGGGAGAATTGACATTTTTAGGTTACTGTTTGAAAACATGGAATGTCTATTTATTTACATAGATCTAAATTTTCTTTCAAAAATAAATTTAAAACTTCACTCAGGCTTTTCTTGTTTCACTACTTTCATTCCTAGATATTTGAATTTTTATCCTATTAGAAATTATATTTTTAAAAAACCTCAGCTTCTAATTGTTTAGTGCTCATATATTTTTGAGTATTGCCCTTATGTTCAGTTCAGTTCAGTCACTCAGTCATGTCTGACTCTTTGTGACCCATGAATTGCAGCATGCCAGGCCTCCCTGTCCAACACCAACTCCGGGAGTTCACTCAAACTCACATCCATAGAGTCGATGATGCCATCCAGCCATCTCATCCTCTGTCGTCCCCTTTTCCTCCTGCCCCCAATCCCTCCCAGCATCAGAGTCTTTTCCAATGAGTCAACTCTTCACATCAGGTGGCCAAAGTACTGGAGTTTCAGCTTTAGCATCATTCCTTCCAAAGAACACCCAGGGCTGATCTCCTTTAGAATGGATGGGTTGAATCTCCTTGCAGACCAAGGGACTCTCAAGAGTCTTCTCCAACACCACACTTCAAAAGCATCAATTCTTCGGTGCTTAGGTTTCTTCACAGTCCAACTCTCACATCCATACATGACCATTGGAAAAACCATAGCCTTGACTAGACAGACTTTTGTTAGCAAGGTCATGTCTCTGCTTTTGAATATGCTATCTAGGTTGGTCATAACTTTCCTTCCAAGGAGTAAGCGTCTTTTAATTTCATGGCTGCAGTCACCATCTCCCGTGATTTTGGAGCCCAGAAAAATAAAGTCTGACACTGTTTCCACTCTTTCCCCATCTATTTCCTATGAAGAGATGGGACCCGATGCCGTGATCTTAGTTTTCTGAATGTTGAGCTTTAAGCCAACTTTTTTACTCTCTTCTTTCACTTTCATCAAGAGGCTTTTTAGTTCCTTCTCACTTTCTGCCATAAGGGTGGTGTCATCTGCATATTTGAGGTTATTGATATTTCTCCCGGCAATCTTGATTCCAGTTTGTGCTTCTTCCAGCCCAGAATTTCTCATGATGTACTCTGTATAGAAGTTAAGTAAGCACGGTAACAGTATACAGCCTTGACGTACTCCTTTTCCTATTTGAAACCAGTCTGTTATTTCATGTCCAGTTCTAACTGTAGTCTTGCTTAATTCACACATTAAATCAATATTTTATTGGATGATTCTCTTGAATACTCCACATATATAATTCTTCCATCTGCAAATAATGATTTGAAGTAAAATATGGAGAAAAGTTTTAAAATGAGGTAACTCCCATACTGAACAGCAATAAGCATTTTCCGTTTATGCTTACCTTTTTATTATAAAGCTTTTGACATACAACATACAGTTTGTTCCTAAAATTTATTTGGCAAATATTATCATCCTTCTACTTTGTTTTGATTTTTTGTTCCAATTATCAATTATCCTGTTTTGGAATGGTGACATATAACTTGTGTTTTCTTTTTATGCTATTCCATAGATGGCTCAGAAATTAGAGTTTAATTTGATGATTAGCCTAAATAGGTGTATATATTCATTTATTTCATATTTAATTCAGTAAATTCATATAAATCTCTACTATATATGTCAGTCTTTCTTTAATAGTACAGATGTGATGTGAACAAAAATAGATACATCATCTGTCCATTGGTGAAAGTTGAATGTTAAAATCCTCCACTACTGTTGTGTTCCTGTTGATTTCTCCCTTCATGGCGCTTAGTATTTGCCTTCTATATTGAGGTACTCCTATGCTGGATGTCTATAAGTTTACAATTGTTATGTCTTCTTGTTTTGATCACTTGATCATATATAATGTCCTCCTTTGTCTCTATAAAAGTCTTTATTTTATAGTTTATTTGTATGATATGAGTATTGTTACTTCAGTTTTCTTTTGATTTCCGTTTGCATGGAATATCTTTTCCATCCCCTCACTTTCAGTCTGTGTGTGTCCCTTGGTCTGAAGAGGGTCTGTTGTAGATAGCATATATGTGGTCTTGTTTTAGTATCCATTCAGCACTCTCTGTCTTTTGGTTGGAGCATATAATACACTTATGTTTTAAGTAATTATTGATTATATATTATATTATTGTGACTATTGATTAATTATTGATATTAATCACAATTATAATTTATTATCAATATTAATTAGTATGATTATATATTGTATATATATTATAATTAACATACATATATTGATATAGATATATAAGGGAAAACAGGGCTTTTAGATGACACATTAGACCAGATAGACTTAATTGTTCTTTAAAAGGCATTCCATCCAAAAGCAGCAGAATTCACATTCTTTGTGCACATGGAACATTCTTTAGGATTGACCACACAAAGGCTACAAAGTGAGCTTCGGTAAATTTAAGAGAACTGAAGTCATATCAAACATCTATTCTGTCCATGAAGCTATGAGATTAGTAATAAACTATAAAAAAGCTGTATAAAACACAAAACACATGGAGGCTAAACAATTTGCTACTGAATAGGGTTTCCCTGGTGGCTCAGATGGTAAAGAATCTGGGTGCAATTTAAGAGACCTGAGTTTGATCCCTGGGTCGGGGAGATCCCATGGAGAAAGAAATGGCAGCCCACTTCAGTATTCTTGCCTAAAGAATTCCATGGACAGAGGAACTGGCGGGCTACAGTATGCACTGCTGAGTGACTAACACTTTTACTTTCAACCAGTGGATCACTGAAGAAATCAAAGCAGAAATAAAAAAAACACCTAGAGAATGAAATGAAAATGAAAGCACAATAATTCCAAACCTATGGGATGCAAAAAAAGCAGTTCTAATGGGAAATTTATGGCAATACAGTCTTACATCAAGAAATAAGAAAAATCACAAACAACCTAACCTTACACCTAAAGCAATAATAGAGAGAAGAACAAGCAAAAGCTAAAATTGTTAGAAGGAAAAAAAAGTCAAAATGATTATGGCAGAAATAAATTAAATAGAAATGAAGAAAATATTAGCAAAGATCCATGAAACTAAAAGCTGGTTTTTGGAGAAAGTAAACAAAATTGATAAACTTTTAACCATACTCATCAAGAAATAAAAAGAATGAATAAAAAATACGAACCGACCATTTATAAGTACTGATAATGAAACTGTGATTAAAAAATTCCCAACAAACTCACAGCTAACATTGAGCATACTTAATGAACAAAAGTGGCGAGAGTGGACATCCTTGTTTTATTCCTGATTTTAGAGGAAATGCTTTCAGCATTCCAGTATTCTTGCCTGGAGAATCCCCTGGAGTCTGGTGGGATACAGTCCATGGGGGCGCAAAGAGTTGGACACGACTGAATGATTAAGCACAGCACATTCATCATTGAGTATGATGTTAGCTGTTGGTTTGTTAGATATGGCCTTTATTATGTTGAGGTATATTCCCCTTTATGTCCACTTTCTGGAGAGTTTTATCATAAATGGATGCTGAATTTTGTCAAAAGCTCATTTTGTGTCTATTCAGATGATCATATAGTTTTTATTCTTCAATTTGTTGATGTTATATATCATACTGATTTATTTGAAGATATTGAAAAATTATTGCATCCCTGGGATGCATCTGTCTTGATCATGAGCCTTTTAATGTATCATTGGATTCAGATTGCCAGTATTTTGTGTCTATGTTCATCAGTGACATTGGCCTGTAAATTTATTTTTTGTATATGTTTGTCTGGTTGTGGTATCAGGGTGAATGTGGCCTCATAGAACATGACTGGGAGTTTTCCTCCCTCTGCAATTTTTTATAACAGTTTCAGAAGGATGGGTGTTGGCTCTTCTATAAACCAGTGAACCAGTGAAGTTTCTCAGTCATATCTGCCTCTTTGTGATCCCATGGACTGTAGCCTACCCGGCCCCTCCATCCATGGAATTTTCCAGGCAAGAGTACTGGAGTGTGTTGCCATTTCTTTCTCCAGGGGATCTTCTCGACCCAGGGATCAAACCCAGGTCTCCTGCATTGCAGGGAGATGCTTTACTGTCTGAGTCACCAGGGAGAATTTGCCTGTGAAACCATCTAGTCCTCCATTTTCTCTAAGGTCAGGAACAAGACAAAAGTGCCCAATCAGACCACTTTTATTCAACATAGTCTTGGAAGTACTAGCAACATTAATCAGAGAAGAAAAGAAATGAATGGGATCCAAACTGGAAAAAAAGTTAAAACTGCCATTGTTTGCAGATGATATGATACTATACATAGAAAATCCTAAAGACACTACCAGAAGACTACTAGGCCTCATTGATTAATTTTGTAAAGTTGCAGGATATAAAATTAATACACAGAAATCTGTTGTATTTCTGTATCCTAACAATGAAAGTGGAGAAGGCAATGGCACCCCACTCCAGTACTCTTGCCTGGAAAATTCCATGGACGGAGGAGCCTGGTAGGGTGCAGTCCATGGGGTCGCTAAGAGTCAGACATGACTGAACGACTTCACTTTGACTTTTCACTTTCATGCATTGGAGGAGGAAATGGCAACCCACTCCAGTGTTCTTGCCTGGAGAATCCCACAGACAGAGGAGCCTGGTGGGCTGCTGTCTATGGGGTTGCACAGAGTCGGACACGACTGAAGCGACTTAGCAGCAGCAGCAGCTGCAGCAACAATGAGAGATCAGGAAGAGAAATACAAAAAGCGATCCCATTATCATTGTATCTAAAAGAATAAAATCCCCTTGGAGTAAACCCTACTAAGGAGACAAAAGACCTTTACTGAACTCCCAAAACTATAAGATGCTGTTGAAAGAAATTGAATATGAGACCAGCAGATGAAAAGATTTTCCCTTTTTTTGGATTGAAAGAATCAATTTTGTCAAAATGACTACACTACCCAAGGCAGTACAGATTCAGTGTAATCTCTATGAAATGACCTATGGCGTTTTTCACAGAACTAGAACCAAAAAAATCTTAAAATCTGTATGGAATCCAGAAGACCTCAAATAGCCAAACCAGTCTTGAGAAAGAAAAATGGAGCTGGTGGAATCGGCCTTCCTGATTTTAGACTATACTACAAGGGTATAGTCATCAAAACAGTATTGTACTGGCACAAAAATAGAAATATCCTGATCAACAGAGCAGGATAGAAAGCCCAGAAATAAACCCACACACCTATGGTCAGTTAATTTACAACAAAGGAGGCAACATACAGTGGAGGAAAGATAGTCTTTTCAGTGAATCGTGCTGGAAAAGCTGGATGGCTGCATGTAAATAAAAACACAAAATTAAAACATTCTTTAACACCATACACAAAAATAAATTCATAATGGTTAAGACCTAAATATGAGACTGGACATTTTGTAGTTCTTAGAGACAGACATAGAACACCCTGTGACATAAATCACAGCAGTATCTTTTACAATCTGTCTCCCATACTCATGGAAATAAAAATGAAAATAAATAAATGGGACCTAATTAAACTCAAAAGCCTTTGCACAGCAAAGGAAACCATAAATAAAATGAAAAGAAGACCCACAGAATGGGATAAAATATTTACAAATGAGGCAGCTGACAAGGGATTAGTCTCCAAAATTTACGAACAGTTCATGTGGCTGAATATCATAAAAAAATAAATAAAAATATGGGCAAAAAAAAAAAAAAGGACAGAGTCCTAAATAGACATTTCTCCAAAGAAGACATACAGATGACCAAGAGCCACATGAAAAGATGTTCAACATCACTAATTATTAAAGATATGCAAATCAAAACTAAAATGAGTTATCACCTCACACCAGTAAGAATGGCTATCACTAAAAAATTGAAAAACAATAAATGCTGGAGAAGGTGTGGAGAAAAGAGAACACTCCTATACTGTTTTTGGAAATTGGCACAGCCACTGTGGAGAACATTATGAAGGCTCCTTAAGAAATTAAAACATAGAGCTACCATGTTTTTGTTGTTCAGTCACTAAATCCTGTCCAACTTTTGTGAACTCATGGACTGCAGTATGCCAGGCTCCTCTGCCCTCCACTATCTCTTGGAATTTGCTAAAATTCATGTTCGTTGATTTGGTTTTGTTATCTAACCTGTCTCATTTTCTGCTGCCATCTTTTCCTTTTGTCTTCAGTCTTTCCTAGCATCAGGCTCTTGTCTAGTGAGTAGGCTATTCGTATCAGGTGGCCAAAGTATTGGAGCTTCAGTTTCAGCATCGGCCATTCCAATGAATATTCAGGGTTGATTTCCTTTAGGATTGATTGGTTTGATCTCCTTGCAGTCCAAGGGACTCTCAAGAATCAATGTTCTCAAGCACTATGATCTGAGAACAACAATTCTTTGGTGCTCAGTCCTCTTTATGGTCCAACTCTCATATCCTGCATGACTACTGTAAACACCATAGCTTTGACTATACACACCATTGTCAGCAAAGTGATGTCTCTGCTTTTAATATGTTCTCTAGGTTTGTCATGGCTTTTCTTCCAAGGAGAAAGTCTTTTAATTTCATGGCTACAATCACTGTGCACAGTGATTTTAGGGCCCAATAAATAAAATCTGTCACTGTTAACCATTTCTCCGCTATCTATTTGCCATAAAGTGATGGGACCCGATGGCATGATCTTAGTTTTTTTATTGTTGAGTTATAAGCCAGCCTTTTCACCCTCTTCTTTCACCCTCATCAAGAGGCTCTTTAGTTCCTTTTCACTTTCTGCCAGTAGGGTGGTATCTGCATATCTGAGGTTGTTGATATTTATCCCAGCAATCTTGATTCTAGCTTGTGAGTCATCCAGCCCAGGATTTCACATGATATACTCTGCATGTAAGTTAAATAACAGGGTGACAATATACAGCCTTGACATGCCACTTTTACAATTTTGAACCAGTCTGCTTGTTCCATGTCCAGTTCTAACTGTTACTTCTTGTCCTGTGTACAGGTTTCTCAGGAGACAGATAAGGTGGTCTGGTATTCCCATCTCTTTAAGAATTTTCCACAGTTTATCGTGATCCACATAGTCAGAGTATGTTCTGGCCCATACATGTACACACTGGTATATTTAAAATAAATAACCAACAAAGAATAATAAAAAAAGGCCCAATCCCTACCTTTTTAGAGCTTACAAATTAGAGGGAGATAGAGGTTTTCAAATACTAACCCAGAAAAATACCTTTCATCAACATGTGGCCTTTAAGGTCACTCAAGGTCACAGTATCCAGATAAAATAAGAAGAAAAAATGTCAGTGATTTTGTGGGAAGTTTTTATGACCAAAGCATGCAATGGTAATTCACATCACTGACATTCTACTAACAAGAATTCAGTTACATGGCTTAACCTAGACATGAGGAGCATTAGAAAGTTTGCCATTCTTGTGAAGCTGTCTCCCAACAATAACCTTACATTTGAAGATGGAACAGGGGTTTTAGTGCTTAGCTAGTTATCTCTCCACATCAAGATGCTAAGATGCATGTGCTTCTTATATCTGGATTTTTAGTTTTTATCAAATTCGGAAATATTTTTCTCTTCAAATACTTTTCTAGGGTTCCTCCCCTCCCCACAGCCTTTTTGGAATTTTAGTATAATTTATGCTAAGCTGCTTCATATTTCCTGCTGCTGCTGTTGCATATTTTCCTACAGGAGAAAAAATATTTTTTAAGTTCTTCTATTTTCTTTGCTTCATTTTGAATAATTTCTGTTGATCTGTGTTCAAGTTTTATATGTTTTATTCTGTAGTATCTAATCTGCTCTAAGGCCCATTGAGCAATTATTTTTATTCTTAATAATGTATTTTGATCTGAGTTTCATTTGGTTTTAATTTATGTCTTCTCTTCCTTTTCTCACTATAGTCACTGTGTTTACTTTTTCTGTAAATGGCTATGTAGTAAATATTTTAGACTTTCCATAGCATATGTGGTCTCCATCATATATTTATCTTTAATTCTAGTCTATTTTTCATCTGTTTTTATAATCCTTTAGAATTATGAAAATCATTCTTAACTCTCAGGAGATACCAAAACCAGGCACAGGCTAGATATAGTAAAATACAGTTAAAATATGTTATATAGTTTTTGTATGCTAATTCCATTATCTCCACATTTTTTCTCTGTTTCTATTAACTGATATTTCTCTGGATAATTGGTCATAATTTTCTGCTTCTTGAGATGGCTAATCATTTTTTACTAGGTGTTGAACTTTGTGAATTTTAAATTACTGAGTGTATGGATTTAGTTATCTTCTTTTAAGAAATGTTGGGCATTCATCTGGCATATAGTGAATATATATTTGGTTCAGTTTATGTTTTCGAGTTTTAAGTTTGTTAGGGATGTTCTAGAGTAATCTTCAGGGATGGTTTAACTCCTCTACTGAAAGTGTATCCCTTCTAAATTTGCTGGTAAGTATACTAGTTTCACTGCAGATGGTGCAGCCATGAAATAAAAAGACGCTTACTCCTTGGAAGGAAAGTTATGACCAACCTAGATAGCATATTCAAAAGCAGAGACATGACTTTGCCAACAATGGTCCATCTAGTCAAGGCTATGGTTTTTACAGTAGTCATGTATGGATGTGAGAGTTGGACTGTGAAGAAAACTGAGTACCAAAGAATTGATGCTTTTGAACTGTAGTGTTGAAGAAGACTCTTGAGAGTCCCTTGGACTGCAAGGAGATCCAACCAGTCCATCCTAAAGGAGATCAGTTCTGGGTGTTCATTGGAAGGACTGATGCTAAAGCTGAAACTCCAATACTTTGGCCACCTCATGTGAAGAGTTAACTCATTGGAAAAGACCCTGATGCTGGGAGGGATTGGTGGCAGGAGGGGAAGGGGATGACAGAGGATGAGATGGCTGGATGGTATAACCGACTCGATGGACATGAGTTTGAGTGAACTCTGGGAGTTGGTGATGGACAGGGATGCCTGGTGTGCTGCTGTTCATGGGGTCGCAAAGAGTCAGACATGACTGAGCGACTGAACTGAACTGAACTGAACTGATACTGGTTATTTACAGAGGACTCTTCATTCTTGCCAAAGGAAATTGAAAATTATCCAACTATGCCTCTCTCTTGGAACCTTTCAGGCCACAGATCCCTTGACTCTGCCTAACACCATGGAATTTTATCCTTTGCATGCATTTGTTAGTATTTAGCACCTATCCAGGGACAGCTATTAAGATTTTGTAAATTCTTTTTCTGCAGAGCTCCCTTTTCTCTGGATCTGTCTTTCGGCTTATAGGCACTTCATATTTCCTTCACAGTGTCTACTCATTCTAGGGAGAACATGATGTTCTTTTTAAAATCCACTCCTTGGTTTATGGTTTTGAAATTGCTTCTAGACAAATGCCAGGCAATTATGGGAGCCTCCCCCTTTGTCCTCTCCATTTTGGGATCACAGTTCTATATGGCCCTGGCCCAGTGTTTGAATAAAGATATATTTTGCTCAGTTTTTAAAATTCTTTGAAAAAACATGAAAATCTGCTCCCTGTTTTGCTATCGTGGCTCTTTCTTGATTTTAAGATTTTATTTTTCCTCCAGATTTTTAGATAATTTAAATTATCATTGAATGAATTCTTGTGTGTTTTTTTTTTTAATTTGGAAATTCTGAGAAGTATTGAGTGAAAAATATTTATTAATTACTTTCCTCAGTGCATTAACTTACATTGTCATTTCTAAACATGTCTCTTCAATGAAAGTCACTCAGTTGTGTCCGACTCTGCAACCCCATGGACAGTAGACTGCCAGGCTCCTCTGTCCATGGACTTCTTCAGAGCAGAATACTAGAAGGGGTAGCCATTCCCTTCCCCAGGGGATCTTTCCAACCCAGGAATCGAACCAGGTCTCCTTCATTGCAGGTGAATTCTTTGCTGTTTGAGCCAGCAAGCATGTTTCTTAAGGAAAGTAAATAAAACTGAGGTGGGATATTTACTTTAAAGCATATTTGAGTTCAGTTCAGTTCAGTCGCTCAGTCGTGTCTGACTCTTTGCAACCCCATGCCCTGCAGCACATCAGGTCTCCCTGTTCATCACCAACTCCTGGAGTTCACCCAAACCCATGTCCATTGAGTTGGTGATGCCATCCAACCATCTTTGAATATTCAGAACTAAATCTTCAGTGCTGAGATGTCATATTTAGTTCATTTCCATGATGTGGTCATCTGGATAAAAATGATGAATATTTGTCTTCAAGTTGTCATAAATCAATTTCTCAGATGAATTTAATTTCATCTGTTTTAGAAAGAATCAGAAGTAGCTTAAGTGAGAGATAAAAAATTGAGAAATCCTTTAGTTTTCTTTCATAATGATCAACATTTTTAGTTTCTTTAAAATTTGGAAGATTATTTGTTGTACCTTGACAAGTGTTATAATTACCCTGTTCCTAATTTTCTTCCCTTGAAAAGTGAAAATGAAAGTGTTAGTCAACCAGTCGTGTCCAACTCTGCAACCCCATGAACTGTAGCACACCAGGCTCCCCTGTCTATAGAATTCTGCAGCTCAAGCAAGAATACTGGAGTGAGTAGCCATTCACTCCTCCAGGGGATCTTCCTTACCCAGGGATCTATACTGGTCTCTACACTGGTCTCAAAGAATTGCAGACAGATTCTTTACCGTTGGAGCCACTATGAGAAAAAGAGTTTCTTCTTACAAATAAAGATGTGTAAGGCTAAACTATTAAATATAAAGAAAGTTGCTATATATGTGGACCTGCTGCTCTGTATATGTAATAGATAATTAATGAATTTAATATTAAATAGTTTGTCTAATTAGGAGATAGCAGTGATGCCTGTCTTGGGAAGAAAAAGAAAACCTCACATAAATGACAATTTTACTTGAGTGCTGATGGAATGTTGAAATTTAGCAAGGGAGATTTGCAGAATTTCCCAGTGTAACATCTGAGATTGGATTGAATGCTTAGCAGTATCTGGAACTGACCAAGTGTACTCCTCTTCTACAATGTACAATTCATTTCTTTTTTTGAAAGAAATAAGCCTATGTCCTGTCACTACTCCCTCCAAAAATCCCTAAGCTCTTTAAGAAGAAACTAATAGCAGGACAGAGAACAGTATGATCAGTATCTGAAAAAATGTGTTACAGTCAACTTGTAGGTTTGTTTTGAAACTTTTTTTTTTTTTAAGCTGTCATGTTTGTGGTGTATCAATATGCCAGCAAATTTGGAAGACTCAGTAGTGGCCACAGGACTGGAAAAGGTCAATTTTCATTCCAGTCTCAAAGAAAGGCAATGCCAAAGAACGCTCAGACTACTGCACAATTGCACTCATCTCACACGCTAGTAAAGTGATACTTAAAATTCTCCAAGCCAGGCTTCAGCAATATGTGAACTGTGAACCTCCAGAAGTTTCAGTTTGTTTTAGAAAAGGCAGAGGAACCAGAGATCAAATTGCCAATATCTACTGGATCATAGAAAAAGCAAGAGAGTTCCAGAAAAACATCTATTTCTGCTTTATTGACTATGCCAAAGCCTTTGTGTGGATCACAATAAACTGGAAAATTCTGAAAGAGATGGGAATACCAGACCACCTGACCTGCCTCTTGAGAAACCTGTATGCAGGTCAGGAAGCAAAGGTTAGAAGTGGACGTGGAACAAAAGACTGGTTCCAAATAGGAAAAGGAGTATGTCAAGGCTGTATATTGTCACCCTGCTTATTAAACTTATATGCAGAGTACATCATGAGAAACTCTGGCTGGAGAAGCACAAGCTGGAATCAAGATTGCTGGGAGAAATATTAATAACCTCAGATATACAGATGACAGCACCCTTATGGCAGAAAGTGAAGAAGAACTAAAGAGCCTCTTGATGAAAGTGAAATAGGAGAGTGAAAAAGTTGGCTTAAAGCTCAACATTCAGAAAACTAAGGTCATAGCATACGGTCCCATCACTTCGTGGCAAACAGATGGGGAAACAGTGGAAACAGTGTCAGACTTTATTTTTTTGGTCTCCAAAATCACTGCAAATGTTGACTGAAGCCATGAAATAAAAAAGGCACTTACTCCTTGGAAGGAAGGTTATGACCAACCTAGACAGCATATTAAAAAGCAGAGACATTACTTTGCCAACAAAGGTCCATCTGGTCAAGGCTATGGTTTTTCCAGTGGTCATGTATGGATGTGAGAGTCATATTATAAAGAAATCTGAGTGCCGAAGAATTGATGCTTTTGAACTGTAGTGTTGGAGAAGACTCTTGAGAGTGCCTTGGACTGTAAGGAGATCCAACCAGTCCATCCTGACTGATGCTGAAGCTGAAACTCCAATACTTGGCCACCTGATGTGAAGAGCTGACTCATTTGAAAAGACCCTGATGCTTGGAAAGATTGAGGGCAGGAGGAGAAGGGGACGACAGAGGATGAGACGGTTGGATGGCATCACTGACTCAATGGACATGGGTTTGGGTGGACTCCAGGAGTTGGTGATGGACAGGTAGGCCTAGCGTGCTGCGATTCATGGGGTCACAAAGAGTTGCACAGGACTGAGTGACTGAACTGACTGACATTTTTGTGGAAGTTCCAGCTTATACTACTTCAAATGAGTATGATCTCATACTCAAAATCAGAGCAAGATCAGTTATTTTCAGTATCTAAATAAGTGTCACAGTAATTAAATGTAAATAAAATTTGATTTTAAGAAAAATAAATTTCTGCAAATTATTAAGCTTTTTTCTTCTTAATACCAATAATTTTGATTTTATTTTGTGACTTTTCCCCCTGCTTTATAGGTAAGAAATTAAAGGGTATTGTTTCTATAAATTCAGTTATTTTAAAGTGTAGAAACAGGAGCATTTGATGGTAGATTTACAATATTATAAACAATTAAAATTAGGTTTAATAGCATTTTAAATTTAATAGCTATATTTTTATCAATATATTTGAGTACATCAAGAATTTAGACAGAGTTGTTAGTATTTCATGCAGGTAATTGGAATAAGTTTCAACTCAAATGATTAATTAAAAAAATCATGTTCTTAAATGACTACATTGCCCTCACTGATTCTGTTAGCTGAGTTGGTTGTTTCCTTCATGTTTTACAATAGTGTGAGTGACTCTGCAAACTTAACATGCCACTAACATCATTCAGCCTATGTATTGCATTCAAAAAAAAGAAAGAAATCACATTTTAAGTCTTAACAACCTAAATCATTTTTAGAACAAGAGTAGAGAAACCATCAACCTTTTTATATTTCTAGTATGTTAAATAACTACATTTTGAAGCCATCATTACTTCTAGTTAACATCATAAGAAGTCTAAAATATATAATCATATTGCTTTACTCTTTAGATGAAAAACATTATTCTTAAAAATGGATCTAAGATAATTATTCTTATTTATTGTGCAATTATGCTGTTTATCCCAAAGTACCTACAAAGACCAAACTAATATTTTGAAGATATTGAGACAAAAATACTCTAAACTACTGAATAAATGAGAGATAGTTTATCTTTGGGAATAATAAAGCATGAGAAAAATTGACTGGATTCTTGATTCAGTCCCCTAATCTATATCTTCCATTATTTCCTTTCTCTGTCATTTTTATAGAGCAGCAAGAATATTTTTAAGACTCAAAACCAATCATGTCATCTCTTTGCTGAAAACCCATTAATAACTTTCCATTGCTCCTCTGAATGCATCCCATAGTCTTGTCAAAAATGTCCTGCAAGGTCTTGGAAGTTGCATATCGATTTATTTATTTATTTTTTTCTTCTCAGCTTGGGGAATTTTGGAGAATGCTCATTTCCTCTGGTGAAAAAACATGTGTATGTACTCAAAACAATGTTCATTTCCTCATGTAGTTAATGCCTAACTATTCACCCTTCAGGTTTCTAGTCCATCATCACTTCCTACTTCAAAGCCACAAACATGCATTGTCAGTACTAAACACTCCTTCTTCAAGGTACCTGACAGAAATGTAATTTTATATGTTTTTTGTTACTTATTTAGAGCCTTAATCTCTGCTATGTACAGAATTATCAGTTAGGCAGGTATCATGCTGACTTAAATAACCACTGTAGCATGAAAGACTAACACAGTTTCTCCTGGTATTTTAGCATATCTCGAAGAACATTGCTTGACTAGATGACCAAATGAATTAACTTTAAAATTCAAAGAAAGCTTATACAAATAACCAGTATCTTGAGTATGTTCTATTGAATGTTCTATGTTCCGTGGTTCTATTGAATAATTTCTATGAGCCCTGCCCTTTCTGTGACATAAGAGACAGAAAATACTACAGACAACACTAATCAAATGAGCAAGGCTGGTGACCACGACAGACTGATGCTGAAAGAATAAAGGTTCTGTCATTGCCACGATATGTATCAAGGCACTTTGCCCAGAGACCAGGCAATATTATTTAGCAGAGAGAGCACAGCACTATATATAAAAGTCTCATGGTTTGTTTGCCTTTTACTTGTTCTAACTCTTGATACAAAAATGAAGTTTTTATTTAGGCAATACATTCTACTGCAAGATAAAACTGTATTTGTTTTTATAAATATTATAGTAAATCCAGGTTGAATCACAATACAAATGTTCTGGCATTCAAATAGGTCACCTAGGCAAAATGTTGCATATCTAATAAGCTAAAAGAAAACTTATTTCACAGTTTTGTCAATTGCTGATTCTATGATAGTCTCTGTAGTAATAAAGAGATCAAACAAGTGTACTGAACCGAGAACTTGATACAGGAATTGGCAAGAGCATTGGTCTGAGTGCTGGAAGGTCTCGATTCCCATGCTTGTTTTCATGCAGGTCAATTATACTTTTGGGTTCAAGTTCTTTTTCTATAAAATAAGACTTTCCCTGGGGTGAACTATTCTATGAATTACTCTGCATTTCATGTGACAAGAATTTGGGGTGATGTCTGTCTTCTATGTGCCTAGATTACTTCTTAAAGGAGACCATGCAGACAAATGGATTTGTTTGCTCTGGAGCTTGGGGAACACAGTGTATTATTATTAAGACCTTAGCTGAAATATTTAAATATCTGTTGCAAACCAAGAAGTCTACATTTGGGAAGAAATTGCATTTCCACAGAGGATAAATAAATGGGGCATGTTTCCTTGACCATATGCAAGACTTTTGAGAGGGAGTTATAGCCTGGAATTATCTTAGATCCTGCCCAAAGGGTCTACCCATAAGGATAAAGAAATATAGTTGGAAAGGGAGTAGAACATACCATTCTATACACATGGTGTTCTTGGGTTGGTTATTTCTCTGTCTTGGTTCTCTCATTGCAATAAAAATTTGGAACATCTTCTGGACCATCTTCAGACTAAAGGGTTTAAAACAACAGACAAGTTACAGCTCAGTTACAGTTCAAGCAGATTTATCGTTATTAAACAGACACTCCCAAGACATGGGAACAGACCAACCTCAAAAGAGTCGTTCTTGCCACTGTTCCCTCTTGACTTCCCCCCTTTTATATTTCCTGTCTCCTCCATTTGGTTGTGTCCTCTGCAATATAATCAGTTGTATATATGTATAGAATATTTATGAATCCTTAATTGCCTCCTGGCTGCCTACGGTTAAGCGGAAGACCTCATGGTTAGTTTGTTTCTACTGTGTGCCTAGGGTTGATGTGCAGGAGTTGGAAAAGTCTCTGAGGTTGTCTTGTAGCATATCTGTTAGCTCCTCTGGGTGTGTCCGGGATGAGGTTTAGAGAATAGCTTGCATCCTTTTTGTCTAGGCCACCTTTGGTTGCTCATGCCTAATTTCCTACCTAACAGTAGGGTGGAGAAAATAAGCAGTCAGCCAGAGAAACAATTCATCCACAACAAGGGAACTTCTGAGGGTCGCACGAAAAGATTTACAGTCAAAATGAATCATCTTTCTTTAATCATCTGCCAAAGCCCTTGGAAACCAGTACCAAATCAGTGCGAGGCAAATAATATTCATGTGCCCTAATCTCTTTTACTTCCAAATCTACGATGAATCATAGGGAACTCAGTGAGTAGGGAGAGATGAAAAAGAAATTCTAGAGGGGACAATGGGAAAGAAAAGCTGACTTCAATCCCTCACCTCTGCCCCATTTGCCACAGGCCTTAGCTAAGGAAAGCAAAGAATCTTTACCCAAATGAAATAATTTTTTTGTGTGTGATTAGCTAGGAATTTTTTTATACAGTTCATGAGGTTCTTATGGCATGTATAATGCAGTGGTTTGCCATTCCCTTCTCCAGTGGATTAGATCACATTTTGTTAGAACTCTCCACTATGACCCATCCATCTTGGGTGGTCCTACATGGCAGGGCTCATAGCTTCGTTGCATTACCCAGGCCCCTTCGCCATGACAAGAAAAACATCTATCTTTGTTGCATAGACTACACCAAAGCCTTTATATCATTAAACTGCAGAAAGCTCTTAAAAAGATTGGAATACCAGACCATCATATCTGTCTCCTGAGAAACCTGTACACACGTTAGGAAGCAACAGTTAGAACCCTGTATGGGACAACTGATTGATGCAAGATAGAGAAAGGAGTATGACAAGGCTGTCTTCTGTCACCCTGTTTGTTTAACCTATATGCTGAACACATCATGAGAAATGCTGGGCCGGATGAGTTACAAAATGAAATCAAGATAGGTGGAGGAAGCACCAACTACCTCAGATATGTGGATGATATCACTCTAATGGCAGAAAACGAAGAGGAACTAAAGAGCCTTTTGATGAGGGTGAAGGATGAGAGTGAAAGAACCAGCTTAAAACTAAATATTAAGAAAACTAAGATCATGGCATCCAGCCCCATTACTTCATGGTAAATAAAAGGGGAGAGGGTGGAAGTAGAGACAGATTTCCTCTTCTTGGGCTCCAAAATCACTGCAGGTGGTGACAGTAGCCATGAAATCAGAAGATGATTACTTCTTGGAAGGACAGTTATGACAAACCTAGACAGTATGTTGAAAAGCAAAGACATTACTCTGCTGACAGAGGTTCATGTAGTCAAGGCTATGGTCTTCCCAGTGGTCATGTACGATTGTGAGAGCCAGCCCATAAAAAAGGCAGAACAGCAAAGAGTTGATGCTTTTGAACTGTGGTGCTAGAGAAGACTCCTAGAAGTCCCTTGGACAGCAAGGTGATCAAACCAGTCAATCTTTAGGAAAATCAACCCTGAATCCTCATTGGAAGGACTGATGCTGAAGCACCAGTATTTTGGCTATCTGCTACTAACAGCCAACTCATTGGACAAGTCCCTAATGCTGTTAAAAATTGAGGGCAGAAGGATAAGAGGGCATCAGAGGATGAGATAGCTGGATGGCATCATTGATGCAATGAACATGAACTTGGGCAGACTTTGGGAGATGGTGAGGGACAGGGAGGCCTGGTGCACTGCAATCCATGGGGTTGCAGAGTTGGCCGTGATTGAATGACTGAATGACAACATCCAGGACTAGACACACTAATAGATAAATTTATATTTTTGAATTAAAAACTGGAGTATTTTTTTCTTATTCTGAGTATGAACTGAAATGTTTCTCCCTGAGATTTTATCTAGACAGAGAAATAAAGAGCTCACAGAACTTGTTTGAGTATGTTGCATACCAGTTACACTACAAATACATGATAGTATAACATTTCATTTCTGAAGCAATACTTAACCTTGGTGTTACTACTGAGAAGACAAAGAGTGGAAATAATTTGTGGTTCTGGATTGAAAGCTGTAGACATTTTCACCAGAGGTTAAAGTTAACGTATTGAGGGAAGACATTGTGTATTCTGGCAAGAAAATTATAGTAATATATCTCATAGTCTATACTGGACCACTAGGTCATTCTAATTACTCATCAAACTTAAAAAAGTAGAGAGGGCATCATTAAAATAAATACCATACTTACCGTAGTGTATGATAAAAATTAAGTTATCTTTTAAGAGCAATATATTTATGCTTTTAAATTTTGAATTATGGAGCTAGGTGGATAAAGAGTGGGACAGAATGAAGCTAATGTTATTTAATGCATACTATTTAATAAGAAAATTATTCTTAGTACCAAAGCATGTTGCCATTCTGTGCCCATTGTGTAGTAAAATAGAATGCTGTATATCTCTATTTATTAACCTTATAGAGTGTTAGCTATTTCATCAAACAATAATTGGTCATTATAGAGCTAGATATTTCCCCAGACATTTGATTTGAATTGAAGGAATTCCCTGAGTGGCTCAAGACAACAGCATAAATCTTGAGAAATTTTATTGTACAAATAGACCAGTAGCCTATTGACCAGCTTAAACCATGTTAGGATAAGACACATTTTATAGCTTCAATTTCTTTATTAAACAATGAGCTTTATCTTATGTTTTAGCATTAAGCATTGGTGGTCATATAATTTCTCTGTTAACATACTCCATTAGTTAAAAATAGACTCATGGAGAATCTGTGGCCCTTACTGAAAAATGAGAACCGCAGGTCCAAATGTCCAAACGTAACATTAGTACAAACTTTCCAAATTGAAGAAAAGTATGATTTATAAAATAGAAGGTTCTGAACCACCTACAGTATAATAAGTTGATACGTCTACTCAACCTGTCACTGATGTCATTGCATTTATAATACTGTGTATACATGTATTATATGAATATGTAGCAAAATATGCTTACATTGCTTGATAGTCATAGGGAATATGTTACTAAAGATGTGTTGCTGAGTATATTATTGTAGTGGCTATATTATTTCTTTCTAATTAAAGTGTCCTAGATATGTGATGTATTTTATTTAAATTGCATTTCCACAAACATTTTCAATAACTTTTGAATGTCAATGACAAAAATTTATTTTTTATTATATTCTCTCATATTATTTATTTGGTACATAACTACATTAAGGAAATAAAAACAAAGCTGAGACCTATCATGAATATGCACAAAGTGACTGAAAATTTCCCATTATAGACCTTAAGAACAATGTTTCTTTTGTTTTACTCCATCATCTAATCAATGTAAAGAAAATCTTAATTCTTTTACTCTGAGCTCTGATTGGAGTACAGTTTTTATTTACATCATTGCTATTTCAACCAATGATTATAAAATAATCATGATAGCCCATCCTTCCATCCTTCCTTGCTCAGTCATGTCTGACTCTTTGTGATCCCATGGCCTGTAGCCTGCCAGTCTCCTCTGTCTGTGTTGCCATTTGCCATTTCCTACTCTAGGGGATCTTCCCTACTCAGAGATCAAACCGACCTCTCTTGCATGTCTTGCACTCACAGTGGATTCACAGTGGTGGATTCTTTACCACTAGTGCCACCCAGGACCACTGGTAGCTCAGAGGTTAAAGCGTCTGCCTGCAATGCAGGAGACCAGGGTTTGATCCCTGGGTCAGGAAGATCCCCTGGAGAAGGAAATGGCAACCCACTCCAGTATTCTTGCCTGGAGAATTCCATGGAGGGAGGAGCCTGGTAGGCTACAGCCCACAGGGTAACAAAGAGTCGGACATGACTGAGCTACTTCACTTTCACTTTCAGCACCACCTGGAAGCCCAGTCATGATAGCATTTATATTTATATATGTGATTAAAAATTTTTATGAACTTAACATTTTATTTAATCTCTATTAGTATAATGTGCATTTGGTTTCAAAACATTTGTCCTGTTACCTTTATTCAATAATATTAACAATTGATTTAATAGCATTTCTCTTAATGATTTATATCTGAACATCTCATTTTTGTTTTCAACAGCTGAAGATGCATGTGGAGGAACAATGAGAGGATCTAGTGGCATCATATCAAGCCCTAGTTTTCCTAATGAGTACCATAATAATGCTGATTGTACTTGGACCATTGTAGCAGAACCTGGGGATACAATTTCACTCATATTTACTGATTTCCAAATGGAAGAAAAGTATGATTACTTAGAAATAGAAGGTTCTGAGCCACCTACAATATGGTAAGTAGACAGTTTCTATCAACTTAGCATTGATGTCATTGCCTGAGGCAAAATTGGGATTCAAGAACAACTATATTTGGGCCTTTAAAGAATTAGATATCTTAAAAGATTAACAGATTCAGGAAAATTATAAGGAGTAATTATCAGAGCTGAGGAAATTTTGAAGATTGGATACTGATATATAGAGTGGAATTTTGAAAGATGAAGCATTTCATCAAGTATTTCTTTATCACTCAATGAAAAGTACTTTGATTTTATCAAAACTTGTGAAAGGAAATAAAAGTTGTTCCTACAGTTCTGTTCCTTAGTGTGCCAGTTCATATTTGGCATTCTTTTCAAATTAATTGAATAGTCTTGGAAATAATTTGCCTTTGGTTTTGTAAGTATATCTTTTAGGTACCATGTTATTTGAAGGCAAAAATTAAACACTATGATATGGGTGAATATGATCTATTTCTTTAGAAACTCAAGACATGGTCTCATGAAACTGCAGAGTTTTCAAAACATAATTTTAGGATATAATATTTTTAAAAAGAAAATACATATTTATGCTGTTTTAAAAATTTTAATGCACTGTTATCATTGAAGTGTAAAGTAAAATCAGTAATTGAGTGAAGAATGGTGGAATTAGTGAAATGAAGTCATAGGTAAAATCTAGACTAAAAGGGTATTTTAAGAAATGTAAAAATTTGATAAGAATACTGATAATTTATTGAAGGATTTTTATCAAAATCAATTAAATGAAGAGGTTTGCATTTTTAGATGATAATTCTTACTGAAATATAGAGATTGATTTGAAGTGAGGCCAGATTAGCTACAAGAAAATCTCTTAAGAGGTGATTGCTGTAATTTAAGAAAAAAATCATGATAGCTTGTATTAGGATGATATTGATGGTGATAAAGAAGTAGAATAACCTGATACATATTTAGGAGGTATAGTGATAAAGACCTCTGTAATGAATGTTAAAGAAGGTGGTGTTCTAATAAAACATCGTTTTCTAGTGAGCATAAATTGGTGAAGGCCGGAGATATACTCACTGAGTTGGAAAATGTTGAAGAAAGGTCAAGTTTCGAATAGAAATACTGTGATTATTGAGAGTTGTTTTAGTAATATTATTTAGTTGTTTTAGTAATAAGTCTCTTTGAGACATATTAAAGCCATCTGATAGACAGTATCTATTTATATGATTCAATAGCTGTGAGTAGAAGCACAACTGATATGTATTTGATATTGATGGTAATAAAACAAAAACACATTGATAGGAGTCTAAAACAGAGAGATAGGAGGAAATACAAGGGATAAGGTGTCAAATAGGCAAGAGAAGTATGAAGAAGGAAGAATAAGACGACATTGCAGATTGCCATCGAAAGGACACTAGGTAAAAGTGTGTGTGTTTCTTTTGTGACTCCATGGATTGTAGCACCAGGCTCCTCTGTCCATGGGATTTTCCAGGCAAGAATACTGAAGTGGGTAGCTATTTCCTTCTCCAGGGGATCTTCCTGACTCAGGGATCGAACCCAGATCTCCTGAATTGCAGGTGGATTCTTAACCGCAGAGCCACCACAGAGGCCCATATATTATATGCAAACACATAAATTAGATATACACACAAATATGTACACATTAGTTTGTGTATATGTGTGTGTGTATATATATACACACACACCTATATGGTATATTATCTTTCATATGTTTGGAATATATACATTTTATATATATATGCTAATGGCTTCTCTGGTGGCTCAGTGGTAAATAATCCGTCTGCCAATGCAGGTGACATGGGTTCATTCCCTGGGTTGGGAAGATTCCCTGGAGAAGAAAATGGCAACCCACTCCAGTATTCCTGCCTGGTAAATCCCATGGACAGAGGAGCTTGGTGGGCTCCAGTCCATGGAGTCACAAAAGAGTTGGACATGACTTAGCGACTAAACGACAGACAAATATATGCTAATAATTCCAAATTTAACAGTATTTCTCATATGGGGTTTTGTGTGTGTGTGTGGTTTTTTTGTAATATTTACATCAGAATTACCTTCAGTGTTTGTTAAAGTGCAGATTTACAAGCTCCTGCACAAATGTATTGATTTATATGCCATAGACATGAAATCAGTAGTCTGCAAACTAGATTATTCCACTCATTGCTATGGCAAGTAAAACAATAAGTTTGGTTTTATCACTATCATACTCTGTCAATATAACTGTCCTATAAGCCATCCTACAAGAGTTAAAATATTTACCAGTCAAAAAACTGAAAGTCAAATTAACATGGTATATAAAATCAAACTAATTATATAATATATACATTTAAATATATGGTAAGGATTTATATAATGGATAGCACAAAGATTGTGTTAGTGAATCAACAATTATCCAACTAAATAAGATAAATTAATTAGAAGTAACTGACTATAATTTCATTCTACAAAATAAATATTACATATACTAATCCTATCAAACAAGTATTTCTCTTTACCACCTTATTTATGACAATTATGAGACTAAAATGTACAGTGAAGAAGCTGTGGTTCTGTATATTATTGCTTATTCACAGCAGTAAAACAATTTGATTAAATATGTATTGTGGTTATATAATTTTGAATTAACATTCATTGCTGTGATAAGAGAATTTAACATAAGATCTACCTTCTTAGCAAAATTTTAAGTATACAATACAGTGTTCTTAACCATAGGCACAATATTGAACAGCAGATCTGTAGAATAGAACTTACCTGTTTTACATAACTAAAACTTTAATTCTAGTGGATAGCAAATCTCCATTTCCTTTCCCTCCAGCCATTGGCAAATAACATTACACTCTCAGTTTCTGTAACTATATAAGATATCTCATAAGCAAAATCATGCAGTATTTGTCCTTCTGTGGCTGGCTTATTTCACTTAATGTAATGTCCTTAAGGTTCATCCATGTTGTTGAATATAGCAGGATTCTTATTTCCTAAGGTTGAATGTTATTTCTTTATATGTGTATGCTACGTTTTCCTTACCCATTCTTCTAACATGGTTGCTTCTCTTTAGACGAATAGAGTACTCATAAAATGGTAAGAGCCAGAGGGATTTTAGGGATCCAGCTGACCAGAGGGTTCTTTGAGGGAAATACGTTTTCAGGCTTATTGTGTATGTTGAAAATTCAGGATGAAAACCAAGATCTTCTAATAGTTACTGCAGTGTAATCTCTGACAAAAGTAATTCTTGTTATGCATACAACCAGGGCTTTTTCAAAAATATATGCCATATATCAGTAAAACATTTTGAAAGCCTGAAACTCTGACGTATGAATAGCACAATATGGATTAATGCTTTTAAATGCCTAAAGTTCCTACTAGATATTTAGTTGATACCTAAATATGAATTTGCATCAAACAAAACTTCTTATAGATATCTAAGAATCCCTAGTATGGTTAATTTACCATTTTTAGTACATCTGAATGTATTTTTTTCTACCTTAAGGAAAACCTGTTTGACAGTGTACCTAGAAGAGGTAACACTTCTATAATATAGCCTTGCTTGCTCATCCATTAAATAATGAGTCTTGCTTGCTCATCCATTAAAATAAAAATTACATAATAGATGAAACCAGAATTAACACAAATAACTGGGAACTACTGAGAGAAGCATTTTGAAAGTTTTCTAAAAAGACCACTTCAATTTATGTACATGATGTTTCCTCTCTAACTTCTTTTTCATAGTATTCTTTAAAAAAAAAAACTGGAGTATAATTGCTTTACAGTGTTGTATTGCTTTCTTCTATACAGCAAAATGAATCATTTATATATATATACATGTATCCCCTCTTTTTCAGATTTCCTTCACATTTAGGTTACAAAATAGCACTGAGTAGAGTTCCCTGTGCTATAAAGTAGGTTTCATTAGTTATCTATTTCATACATGATAGTGTATATATGTCGATCTCTGTCTCCCAATTCATTCCACCCACTCTTTCCCGCTTGGTATTCGTAAGTTTTATCTCTACTTGTTTGTCTTTATTTCTGCTTTGAAAATAAGTTCATCTGTACTATTTTGGTGACTGCAGCCATGAAATTAAAAGACGCTTACTCCTTGGAAGGAAAGTTATGACCAACCTAGATAGCATATTTTGAGAAGGCAATGGCACCCCACTCCAGTACTCTTGTCTGGAAAATCCCATGGATGGAGGAGCCTGGTGGGCTACAGTCCATGGGGTCAAAATCTTTCAAGCTCAGCTCCAACAGTACATGAACCAAGAACTCCCAGATGTACAGTCTGGATTTAAAAGGGCAGAGGAACCAGAGATCAATTTGCCAACATCCCCTGGATCTTAGAAAAAGCAAGGAAATTCCAGAAGAACATCTACTTCTTCTTCATTACTATGCCAAAGACTTTGACTGTGTGGATCACAAAACTAGAATATTCTTAAAGAGATGGGAATACCAGACCACCTTACCTGCCTCCTGAGTAATCTGTATGCAGGTCAAGAAGCAATAGTTAGAACCAGTCATGGAACACCAAACTAGTTCAAAATTGGGAAAGGAGTACGTCAAAGCTGTATATGGTCACCTTGCTTATTTAATTACTATGCAGAGTACATTATGCAAAATGCTGGGCTGGATGAGGCTCAAGCTGGAGAAAAGATTGCTGTGAGAAATATCAATAACCTCAGATATGCAGATGGCACCGCCCTTGTGGCAGAAAGTGAAGAGGAACTAAAGAGTGTCCTGATGAGGGTAAAAGGAGAGTGAAAAGGTTGGCTTAAAACTCTACATTAAAAAAAACGCTGAGATCATGCCATCCAGTCCTATCACTTCATGACAAATAGATGGGGAAAAAATGGAAGCAGTGACAGACTTTATTTCCTTGGGTTCCAGAATCACTGTGGATAGTGACTGCAGCCAGGAAATTAGAAGATACATGCTTCTTGGGAAAGAAAACTGACAAACCTAGACGGTGTATTAAAAAGCAGAGACATCACTTTGCCGCCGATTGTCCCTATAGTCAAAGCTGTGATTTTTCCAGTAATCATGTATGGATATGAGAGTTGGACCATAAAGAAGGCTGCTGCTGCTGCTAAGTCGCTTCAGTCGTGTCCGACTCTGTGTGACCCCATAGACGGCAGCCCACCAGGCTCCCCCGTCCCTGGGATTCTCCAGGCAAGAACACTGGAGTGGGTTGCCATTTCCTTCTCCAATATGAAAGTGAAAAATAAAAGTGAGCTCTGAGGAATTGATGCTTTCAAACTGTGATACTGGAGAAGAGTCTTGATAGTCCTTTGGACAGCAAGGTGATCAAATCGGTCAATCCTAAAGAATACCAGCTCTGAATATTCACTGGAGGGACTGATGCTGAAGCTGAAACTCCAGTACTTTGGCCAACTGAATCAAAGATGGGAAGAGCTGACTCATTGGAAAACACGCTGATGCTGGGCAAGACTGAAGGCAGGAGGAGAAGGGGATGACAAAGATGAGATGGTTGGATGGCACATTCAGTGGACATGAGTTTCAGCAAACTCAAGGAGATAGTGAAAGACAGGCGAGCCTGGCGTTCTGCAGTCCATATGGTCACAAAGAGTTAGACATGACTGAGCAAACGAACAATAACAACAACATATATACATGTTTGTACAGCATGCATATTTACCACATCTTCTTTATGCATTCTTTTATTGATGGACATTTATATTATTTCCATTTCCTGGCTATTGTAAATAGTGCTGCTGTAAACATTGAGGTCTGTGTATCTTTTTGAGTTATGTTTTTTTTTTTCCAGGTATATGCCCAGGAGTGAAATTGATGGGTCATATGGTAGTTCTATTTTTATTTTTCTTGAAGACCTCTATAATGTTCTCCATAATGGCTGTACCAATTTACATTCCAGCGAACAGTGTCAGAGAGTTCCCTTTTCTCCACACCCTCTACAGCATTCATTTTTTTATTTATTAAAAAAAAAATTTTTTTTGATTGTAGGAAAACTGCTTTACAGTGTTGTGTTGGTTTCTGACATACAACAGCACTAATCAGCCATAATTAAATATGTATCACTTCCCTCTTGAGCCTCCTTCCTACCCCCCATGCTGTCCCTCTAGGTCATTACAGAGTTCCAAGCTGGACTCCCTGTGTTATATGGGATCTTCTTACTAGCTATCTATTTTACACATGGTAGTATATATATATTGTTTCTACTTTCTCCATTCATCCCACTCTTTCCTTCTCCTGTTGTGTGCACAAGTCATTCTCTATATCTGCATATCTATTCCTTCTCTACAACTTAAGTTCATCAACACCATTTTTTTTATTCCATATATATGCATGAATACATGATAATTGTTTTTCTGACTTACTGCACTCTGTATCACAGGGTCTAGGTTTATCCGCCTCACTAGAACTGACTCAAGTTCATTCTTTTTAATCACTAAGTAATATCCCATTATCTATATGCACCACATCTTCTTTATCCATTCATCTGTCCATTGAGTATTCATCCATTGACAGATGAATGTCCAGGTTCCTTTCATGGGCTAGCTATGGAGTAAAGAGTGCTGGTATGAACTTTGGAGTACATGTGTCTTTTTCAATTATGGTGTTCACAGGGTATATACCCAATAGTGGGATTGCTGGTCCATATGGTAGTTTTATTCCTAGTTGTTTAAGGAATCTCCATACTGTTCTCTGTAGTGGCTGTATCAATTTACATTCCCATCAACAATGCAAGAGTGTTTTGTTTTCTCTGCAACCTCTCCAGCATTTATTGTTTGTTGATTTCTTTGACTATGGCTATTCTGACTGGTGTGAGGTGATATCTCACTGTTTTTTTGATTTGAATTTCTTTAATAATTAGTGATGTTGAGCATCTTTTCATATGTTCACTGGCTATCTGTATATCTTCTTTGGAGAAATATCTATCTAGGTCTTCTACCCATTTTTTGATTGGGCTGTATTTTTTTATGTTACTGAGTTGTATGAGTTGCTTATATACTTTGCAAATTCCAGCATTTATTTTTTGTAGATATTTTGATAATAGCCATTCTGACCAGCCTAATGTGATATCTCATTATAGTTTTAGTTATATTTCTCTAATATTTAGTGATGCTGAGCATCTTTTCATGTTGTTTCTCACTGTGTGTATGGTTTCTTTGGAGAAATGTCTATTTAGATCTTCTCCCCAATTTTTGATTCCATTATTTTTTTTAATTGAGTTGAATGAGCTGTTTGGATATTTTGGATGTTAATCCCTTGCATTTGTAAATATATTCTCCCATTCTGAGGGTTGCCTTTATATTTTTAATTTTTTCTTTATTTTTATTTACTTATTTTTAAAAATTATTTTTATTGGAGTACAGTTGTTTTACAATGTTGTGTTAGTTTCTACTTTATGGCAAAATGAATCAACCATACATATACATATATTCCCTCCCTTTTGAACTTCATTCTCATTCAGGTCACCAGAGTGCATTATGTCATTTCCTGTGCTCTTCAGTATGTTCTCATTGGTTATCTATTTTATACATAGCATTGGTAGTATATATGCATGCATCACCATCTCCCAATTCTTCCCAGTCCCCGCCCCTTTGCTATCCATACATTTGTTCTCTAAGACTGTCTCTGTTTCTGCTTCTCAGATAAGATCATCTTTACCATTTATATAAGTGATGTTATACAATATTTGTTTTTCTCTTTCTGACTGATTTCTCCCTGTATGACATTCTCTAGGTCCATCCATGTCTCTAAAAATAACCTAATCTCATTACATTTTATGGCTGAGTAATATTCCATTGTAAATATTGACTGCATCATCTTTATGCATTCTTCTATCAGTGGTCATTTAGGCTACTCCCATGTTCTGGCTGTCATAAATAGTGCTGCTGTGAACATTGGGGCACATCTATCTCTTTGAATTATGATTTGCTTCTGGTATATGCCCAGGCGTGGAATTTCTGGGTCATATGATAGTTCTATTTTTAGTTTTTTGAGGAGCTTCCATAGTGTTTTCCATGGTAGTTGTTTCAGTTTACACTCTACCAGAAGTGTAGGAGGGTTCCCTTTTCTCGATACTCACTCCAGCATTTATTGTTTGTAGATTTTTGATAATAGCCATCCTGACCAGTGAGACCTCACTGTAGTTTTGCTTTGTATTTCTCTAATAATTATAATAAAGTTTCCCTAGTGGCTCAGATGGTAAAGCGTCTGTCTACAATGTGGGAGACCCAGGTTTGATCCCTGGGTTGGAAAGATCCCCTGGAGAAGGAAATGGCAATCCACTCCAGTACTATTGCCTGGAAAATCCCATGGACAGAGGAGCCTGGTAGGCTACAGTGCATGGGGTCGCAAAGAGTCGGACACTATTATAATTTTAATAGCAATGTTGAGCATCTTTTCATGTGCTTGTTGGTCATCTGTATGTAGGTTGAGTTTTATTAAATGCTTTTTCTACATCTTTTGAGATGATGTGTTTTTTGTTTTTCTTTTTGTTGGTATGGTGTGTCACGTTGATTGCTTTGTATGTATTGGATCATCCTTCTGACCTTGAAATGAATCCACCCAGGCCAAGGTGTATGGTACATTTTAGGTGTTTTTGTATTTGGTCTGCCAAAATTTTGTTGAGAATTTTTGCGTCTATATTCATCAAAGATACTGACTTATGATTTTCCTTTTTGGTAGTGTCTTTGTCTATTTTTGGTATCAGGGTGATGATGGTTTCATAGAATGACTTTGAGAATGGCCCCTCTTTTATGTTTTGGAAGAAATTTGAGATGGATTGATATAAGTTCTTTTTTGCATGTTTGGTAACTTTCCCCAGTTAAGCTGTCCAGTCCTGGATTTTGTTTACAAGGAGGTTTTTTTTTTTTTTTTTTTTAATTACAGATTCTGTTTCACTTGTAGTGATCAGTCTGTTCAAATTATCTTTTTCTTCTTGATTCACTTTTGATTTGTTGGCATTTATTTGTTCATTGTATTCTGTTATTTATTTATTTATTTTTGGTATATCTTTTATAGGTTGTTACTTCCCCTCTTTCTTTTATTATTTTACTTGGGTCTCTCTTTTCTTCTTCATGAGTCTGGGCAGAGGTTTGTTGATTTTGTTTATCCTTTCAAAGAATTAGCTGTTGTTTTATTGATTTTTTTTCTCCTATTTTATGAATGTCTAATATATTTCCTCTTTTATCTTTCCTTTTCTTCCCCTTTCTTCTGCAAACCTTAGGTTTTGTTTGTTCCTCTTTTTCTAATTCTTCTAGTTGATAGGTTAGGTTGTTATTTGAGATTTTTCTTGTCGTTTGAGGAAGGCCTGTGTTGCATGAAATTCCTTCTTAAAGCTGCTTTTGTTGCATCTCACAGATTTGTATGGGTTTGTTTTGTCATTTTTATCAAAGTATTTGTTTTTTTTTTTTCCAGTCTTACTAAGATATAATTGACACCCAGCACTATATAAGTGTAACATAATGATTTGACTGATGTACATCATGAAATGATTATCACAGTAAGTTTAGTAAACTCCATCGTCTCATAAAGATATGAAATTAAAGACAGAAACGATTTTCCATTGTGATGAGAACTCTTAGAATTTATTTTCTTTAATATATAATGTACAACAATATTAATTATATGTATGTGATGTTGTACATTGCATCACTAGTACTTAGTGGTCCAAGTATTTTTTAAATTTCTTCTTTGATTTCATCATTGACCCATTTTTTTTTTAGTCTCATGTTCATTCCACATGTAATCTTTTTTTACTTGTTTATCTTTCTGAGATTAATTTCTAGTTTCATGCCATTTTGGTCAGAAAAGATGCTTGAAATAACTCCTGTCCTCTTATTGTTGAGACTTGTTCTGTCCTATTAGGTAGTCTCTCCCAGAGAAAGTTTCATTTGCACATGAGAAGAAAATGAATTCTGAATTTTTTTAATGTAAACCAATACAATATTGTAAAGTAATTAGCCTCCAATTAAAATAAATAAATTTAAATTAAAAAAAAAAGAAAATATCAATGAAGTCCAACTGTAAGAATCTTTGTCGCCTTATCGATTTTCTGTTTGGAAGATCTGTTCCACTGATGTGAATAGGGTGTTAAGGTCTCCTACTATTATTGTATTTCTGTCAGGTTCTCCCTTTATGTCTGTTGGTATTGTTTTATGTATTTAGGTGCTCCTGTATAAGGTGTTTATATGTTAATGAATATAATGTCTTCTTTTCGTATTGATTCTTTTTTCATTATTTACTGTTCTTTCTTTCAAAGTCCATTGTGTCTGATATGAATATTGCTAGCCCCACTTTCTTGTCATTTCTGACTGCATGAAATATCTTTTTCCATTCCTGCTTTCAATCTGTATGTGTCCTTTGCCCTAAAGCAGGTCTTTCATAAGCAGCATATTCTCATTTGATTCATTTGAAAGTATATTTTCCCATTCAGTAGGTTGTCTTTTTGTTTTGTTTCTGGTTTCCTTTGCTGTACAAAATACCTTTTTGCCCCACATTTAATTATCTGGACACACATAATGTTGTGGTTTTAAGACATCATTATATTTGTTTCCCCTATGTAATCATGTAAGATTCATCATGCTAAATAAAACATAATGGAAAGTATGGAATTTAATTATCTCTAAGTAACTATTACATGTTAGAGTAGTCTTAAAGTTTATAGTATCCTTAAAAGAAAAAAATAGAATAATAAGCAGCCTAGTTTTTATATTTTGTATTATGTACTTGAAGAAAGGTGTAAAAACGCCAAATAGAAGATACTGGTTAAAAGTATTTATGAATTCACAAAATGGAGAACCATTCAGATTATGGTTGACAGGGAAACTTACAAAGAACTTTAGGCCCTGAATTGAATGTTGAAAGATAATAGTCTTTTAGCCAGTTACATGAAATCCCTGCTCATGCTATATCCATTAATCCTGCCACTTTTTGTTCCAACATTTAGGGAGTAGAATTATGTTTCCCTTAAAAATATATATTCAGACCCAAGTCCCTTGTATCTGTAAATGTGACTTTATTTGGAAATACAATCTTTGCAGATTAGTTCAGCTTTAGATAAGGTCAGTTTAGATTTTAATGTGGGCCCTAATCCATTGATTGTCACTATTATTAGAACAAAATTTGGATATAGACATATAGGAAAGAAGAATATGTGATGCTGAGGCAGAGATTGAAATTACATATCTAGAGCTAAGGACTGACAAGGATTTCCAACAACCTTATGCAAGCTAGGAAGAAGTAAGGCAGGATTCTTCAGTAGGACAGAGCATACATAGTGCTACTGACCCTTGATTTCAAAATTCTGTGTATAGAACTGTGTGATAATAAAATTCTGTTGTCTTAAGATACCTAATTTTTGGTACTTTTTGATTAAATTCATTGGGAATTAATGAAGTAACAGTGATTTTCAATAATTCTTTCGCGTTTCAGAGGACATTTAAAGGTATAACTAAGCTCTTTTATATAGTATATAAAATTTGTTCAAGGATTCAAGGACAGCTTTCATTTAAGAGGTGCTGAAATCCATCTGTTTGGCAGACATCACTCAGTGTATGCACCAGAGGCCATGTTAATTGCTAACAAAAAAGAACCAATAAGAGCACTTGCCCACAGTGCCAAAGAATGAGGTAGAAGGTGCTATATTCAAGCCTACAGAAAGAGTGCATTTACTTGAGAGTGGTAGAATGTAAAGAAAGGAAAATATTTAAAAATACCAAGGTAGTTTATTATAAATTTAAAAGACATTAATATCTTATATGTATAGTTTGGAAGATAATCACTCCAGGTTTCTCTGCAAAAATGCACTTAAATAGGATATCTTGTTATAAGTGATTAAGAAGTCAGAATGTCATAATAGAGAAATAAATCAGTGGTTTAACTGACTCTTCAAAGAAATATAAAAAATAATATTGAATGGGAATGTACTGCTTAATTTTTACTTCAATAAAAATTTGGAGTATGTCCTTCTAGTGTGTAGCTTTTCAGCTCTATCATGCCTATATGATTTGCCTTCATCAATGTTTGTAAAAAAAGATTGATGTCCTACTTCTCATACTTAAAGCATTTCATTTTTCTTTAGCCAATATGTAAAATCCTTTAAACTTACTGTGTTACTTCAATCTTCAAATGCAAATTTGGCAGCCCCTCTCTCTATATAATATTCTCTCTGCTGCTGTTGCTGCTAAGTCGCTTCAGTCATGTCCGACAGTGGGACCCCATAAATGGAAGCCCACCAGGGTCCCCCGTCCCTGGGATTCTCCAGGCAAGAACACTGGAGTGGGCTGCCATTTCCTTCTCCAATGCATGAAAGTGAAAAGGGACAGTGAAGTCTCTCAGTCGTGTCCGACTCTTAGCGACCCAATGGACTGCAGCCCACCAGACTCCTCCTTCCATGATATTTTCCAGGCAGGAGTGCTGGAGTGGGGTGCCTTTGCCTTCTCCAAAATTCTACTTAGGAAGAAAAAGATGAAACTAACTTGAAGAAATGAAAGTTGAATACTAGGGTGAATTGTTCTGGTAATTATTTCACTACTGCTAGCAAGTTCACTGAAAATAAGATTACCTGTGCTGAAAATATAAATGTAGATTTTGTGTTAATACAATAATTTAAACTTTGCAAATCTTATAATTATTAAGAAATACTTGCCAAAATATTTTCTTCAATATGTACTGAGTAATGTTATTTATTTTGAGAAATTCCAAGTTATTTTTACAATCTCAGTCATTTGTTTTATTTTAATATTTGCTTTCTAGGGATAGCTTAGGATAATATTCAGTTCAGTTCAGTTACTCAGTCGTTTCCGACTCTTTGCGACCCCATGAATCGCAGCACTCCAGGCCTCCCTGTCCATCACCAACTCCGGGAGTTTACACAAACTCATGTCGTTCGAGTCGGTGATACCGTCCAACCATCTCATCCTCTGTCATCCCCGTCTCCTCCTGCCCCCAATCCCTCCCAGCATCAGGGTCTTTTCCAATGAGTCCACACTTCACATGAGGTGGCCAAAGTATTGGAGTTTCAGCTTCAGCATCAGTCCTTCCAATGAACACCCAGGACTGATCTCCTTCAGAATGGACTGGTTGGATCTCCTTGCAGTCCAAGGGACTCTCAAGAGTCTTCTCCCACACCACAGTTCAAAAGCATCAATTCTTCAGTGCTCAGTTTTCTTCACAGTCCAACTCTCACATCCATACATGACCACTGGAAAAACCGTAGATAGCCTTGACCAGACAGACCTTTGTTGGCCAAGTAATGTCTCTGCTTTTGAATATGCTATCTAGGTTGGTCATAACTTTTTCCAAGGAATAAGTGCCTTTTAATTTCATGGCTGCAATCACATTTGCAGTGATTTTGGAGCCCAAAAAATAAAGTCTGCCACTGCAAGTCTGCCAATGTTTCCTCATTTATTTCCCATGAAGATAGGTTGGCCAAAAAGTTCCTTTGAGTTTTTCTGTAAAATGTTATGGAAAAGCTTGAATGAACTTTTTGGCCAACTCAGTAAATATTTTTTGAAAAGATAAAGGGCAAAAAAACCCCAAAAAATCTTCAAATATACTTCCTGCATCAGGATTGCTAAAATGTTGTTCTAATCCTTGTTCAAAGCAAAGTAGCATTTCCATTAATCTAAAATACATGCTGCCTGTGAAACAAAAGATGTTCTCACAGGTTTTATATCCATAATCTTGGATGTTTCAGGAAGTAACAGGTACAAATTAACTACTTTTCAAATCATTTTTTTTTTCTTTTCCTTTTAGCCCTTTGCTTTAAAAGGAGACCTGGCTTGATTTCTTATATGTAGTGATCTGGTTCTGAAGGTGTTTGTTGAATACATCTTCTCTGTGGCATTTACATACAGATGTAGTTCTTAAAGCATCTTGTCCATCCCTTACTTTTCAAATAGAATAAGAAAGTGATGCAGTGGTTTTGGCTAACTCAACAATATTTTCAAAATAATTTTCTCAAAGAGAAACAAAACAAAATAAAATATAAACTTTATAATAAAGATTTCCACTTTCATTAAAGCCAACATAGGCATTCAAAAATTAATCAAAATGAAGCTTTTCAACCCCTCAAATTTATACAAAAGTAGAATGACTAAGATAAGGAAAAATAAAGTTATGATATAATTTGTTTTATGTTCATATATTTTAATGAAAGGTAAGGTGAACTTTTATTTGGTTAGCTTATAATTTTTTTTTTTAATTTAAGAATATTTTGGGGCAAGGAACATATTTCATATTTACTAAATTGGAATTTAGTAAACTAAATTGGAATTATTTAAACAATGGAAGTCTGTGAAACATACAATGGATTTCTTAAGAATCAGTACCATAAAAGAATACTTAATCTATTTTATCTGAAATTTGTCTCAAGGGGATCTGTGTGGCATGCAGGAAAAGGGAGTATATACTATATTCCCCAACTAACAAGTAGAGCTGGGAAAGCGATGCAATAAAAACTCGAGGAGACTCCAGGTATATCATAGTCTATGTAAGTGGCACCTGTTTCTGTTGTACAGTGCACAGCTAGTATGACTGTCAATGGTCTCCTTTTTGTATTGAGCGTAGTTTCTTGCCAGGATGGTCTTCCTCTATCCAGACTGTACTACTGTGATGAAAAGCTTTTAAGTCAATTCTTTTTTGATGAGTGAACATCCTTTCCTAACTCCAAACTCCCCTTCTTTTTTGTTTTAGATTTTACTTATATTTTCACATTAAAAACTCTAATTAGGCATCTCAGAAAACAAAGGAATAATCTTGTGCTGGAAACATGCATTCTTTCTGATTTCTCTGATGTCAAAACTGAGTCTCAAATTGAATCTCAAATATTAGTAATTTCTGGCTTTTGTTATTGTCCACCAAGTAGTTTAGTAACTGGTTGACACATTCCTTGCTTTCTCTTCTCATACTACATATTTTTGTATTCCTAAGTGAAGTTAAACTAGTTTCTTCTCATCTGTAGTCTTTCTTGTGTGTTAGAGATATTTATTAACTAGTTTCTCTGACTCTACTCTTCCATTCACTTCTTGTCATAATGCCTTCCTCAGTTCAGTTCAGTCGCTCAGTCATGTCCAACTCTTTGCAACCCCATGGATCACAGCACACCAGGCCAGTCTGTCAAATTCCCAGGGTTTACCCCAACTCATGTCCATCAAGTCGGTGATGCATTCCAGCCATTTCATACTCTATCGTCCCCTTCTCCTCCTGCCCCCTATCCCTCCCAGCATCAGGGTCTTTTCCAATGAGTCAGCTCTTTGCATGAGGTGGCCAAAGTACTGGAGTTTCAGCTTCAGCATCATTCCTTCCAATGAACACCCAGGACTGATCTTCTTTAGGATGGACTGGTTGGGTCTCTTTGCAGTCCAAGGGACTCTGAAGAGTCTTCTAAAACACCACAGTTCAAAAGCATCATTTCTTCCATGCTCAGCTTTCTTCACAGTCCAACTCTCACATCCATATATGACCACTGGAAAAACCATAGCCTTAACTAGATGGACCTTTGTTGGCAAAGAAATGTCTCTGCTTTTGAATATGCTATCTAGGTTGGTCATAACTTTCCTTCCAAGGAGTAAGCATCTTTTAATTTCATGGCTGCCACCATCTGCAGTGATTTTGGAGCCCCCCAAAATAGTCTGTCATTGTTTCCACTGTTTCCCCATCTATTTACCATAAAGTGATGGGACCAGATGCCATGATCTTAGTTTTCTGAATGTTGAGCTTTAAGCCAACTTTTTCACTCTCCTCTTTCACTTTCATCAAGAGGCTTTTTAGTTCCTCTTCACTTTCTGCCATAAGCGTGATGTCATCTGCATATCTGAGGTTATTAATATTTCTCCGGGCAATCGTGATTCCAACTTGTGCTTCTTCCAGCCCAGCTTTTCTCATGATGTACTCTACATATAAGTTAAATAAGCGAGGTGACAATATACAGCCTTGACGTACTCCTTTTCCTATTTGGAACCAGTGTGTTGTTCCATGTCCAATTCTAACTGTTGCTTCCTGACCTGCATATAGGTTTCTCAAGAGGCAGGTCAGGTGGTCTGGTATGCCTATCTCTTTCAGAATTTTCCACAGTTTATTGTGATGCAGACAGTCAAAGGCTTTGGCATAGTCAATAGAGCAGAAATAGATGTTTTTCTGGAACTCTTCTTGCTAGGAATGATGTCCTAGACATTTCTTCCTAGACTAGTAATGTCTAGTCTAGGAATGTCTTCTGAGACTAACCCAAAATGTTGAGTGTTATTATAACCATAGTTTATAGTTCTATCTCAAATTGAAAAAAGTAGGGAAAACCACCAGGTCATTCAAGTACAATTTAAATTAAATCCCTTATAATTATACAGTGGAGGTGATTAATAGATTTAAGAGATTAGATGTGGTAGACAGAATGCCTGAAGAACTTTGCATGGAGGTTTGTAACATTGAACAGGAGGTAGTGACCAATACCACTCCAAGGGAAAGAAAAGCAGGAAGGAAAAGTGGGCGTCTAATGAGGCCTTACAAATAGCTAAGACAAGAAGAGAAGCAGAAAGAAAGGAGGAAAGGAAAGATATTCCAACTGAATGCAGAGTTCCAAAGAATAACAAGGAGAGATAGGAAAGCCTTCTTAAGTAAACAGTGCAAAGAAATAGGTAAAACCAATAGAATGGGAAAGACTAGAGATCTCTGCAAGAAAATTGGAGATACCAAGGCAAAATTTCATGCAAAGATGAGCATAATAAGTACAGAAATGGCAAGGACCTAACAGAAGCGGAAGAGATTAAGAGAGGTGGCAATAATACACAGAGGAATTATATAAAAAAAAAGTCCTAATGACTCATGTAACCATGATGGTGTTGTCACTAAACTAGAGCAAGATATCTTGGAATGTAACGTCAAGTAGAAAGCATTACTACGAACAAAGCTCGTGCATGTGATGAAATTCCAGCTGAACTATTTCAGACCCTAAAAGTTGATGCTTTTAAAGTGCTTCACTCAGTTTGCAACGAAGTTGGAAAACTCAGCATGGGCCACAGAACTGGAAAAGGTCAGTTTTCATTCCAGTCCCAAAGAAGGGCAATACCAAAGAATGTTCAAACTTCCACACAGTTGCATGCACTCCCTATGCTAGCAAAGAAATGCTGAAAAATTCTCCATGCTTGGCTTCAGCAGTATGTGAACCGAGAACTTCTAGATGTTGAAGCTGGATTTAGAAAAGAGGAACCAGAAATCAAATTGCCAACATCCGTTGGAACATAGAAAAAGCAAGAGAGTTCCAGAAAAAGATCTGCTTTATTGACAAAGCCAAAAGCCTTTGATTGTGTGGATCACAGCTGGCTGTGGAAAATTCTTAAACAGATGGGAACACCAGACCACCTGACCTGCCTCCTGAGAAATCTGTATGCAGGTCAAGAAGTAACAGTTAGAACTGGACATGGGACAATAAACTGGTTCCAGATGGGGAAAGGAATACGTCAAGGCTGTATATCGTCATCCTGCTTACTTAACTTATATGCAGAGTACATCATGCAAAATGCTGGGGTGGATAAAGTACAAGCTGGAATCAAGATTGCCTGGAGAAATAACAATACCCTCAGATATGCAGATGACATCACCCTTATCGCAGAAAGCAAAGAAGAACTAAAGAGCCTCTTGATGAAAGTGAAAGAGGAGAGTGAAAAAGTTGGCTTAAAACTCAACATTCAGAAAACTAAGATCATGGTATCTGGTCCTATCACTTCATGGCAAATAGATGCGAAAACAGTGGAAACATGACAGACTTTATTTTCTTGGGCTCCAAAGTCACTGCAGTTGGTGGCTGCAGCCATGAAATTAAAAGACACTTGCTCCTTGCAAGAAAAGCTATGACCGGCCTAGACAGCATATTAAAAAGCAGAAACATTACTTTGCCGACAAAGGTACATATCGTCAAAGCTATGTTTTTTTCCAGTAGTCATGTGACAGTTGGACTGTAAAGGAGGCTGCGGCTGCTGCTGCTGCTAAGTCGCTTCAGTCACGTCCAACTCTGTGCGACCCCATAGATGGCAGCCCACCAGGCTCCCCTGTCTTTGGGATTCTCCAGGCAAGGACGCTGGAGTGGGTTGCCATTTCCTTCTCCAATTCATGAAAGTGAAAAGTAAAAGTGAAGTTGCTCAGTCCCATTCTTAGTGACCCCATGGACTGCAGCCTACCAGGCTCCTCCATCCATGGGATTTTCCAGGCAAGAGTCCTGGAGTGGGGTGCCACTGCCTTCTCCAAAATGAGGCTCAGTGCCAAAGAATTGATGCCTTTTAATTGTGGTGCTGGAGTGAATTGTGGTGCTGGAGAATACTCTTGCGAGTCCCTAGGACAGCAGGGAGATCAAACCAATCAGTCCTGAAGGACATCAACCTTGAATATCACTGGAAGACCTAAACCTGTAGCTGAAGCTCCAATTTTTCAGCCACATGACGTGAGGAACTGACTCATCAGAAATACCCTGATGATGGGAAAGATTGAGAGCAGGAAGGGAAAGTGATGACAGAAGTTGAGCTGGTTGGAAAGCATCACCAACTCACATAGACATGAGTTTTAACAAAATTCAGGAGATAATGAAGGGAAGCCTGGTGTATTGCAGTCCATGCGGTTGCAAAAAGTTGGACATGACTTAACAACTGGACATCAATGTAGTTCTATTATCATCCATTCATTTCTAATCCACTGTATATTTATAAGAATATGCTTTAATGAGATAGCATTTGCTTCAAATTTTATTTATGTTATATTAAGAAAGATCATTTAATATTTTAAAAATAAAAGCATTATTATATATACCACATTGTACCTCTACCACTAAATTTTTGGATTAGCTTATGCAAATGATTACTCTCTCTCATACTTTTCCTATGCTTTTGAAGATCAAAGGAAAGTTTATATTTTATGATTGTAAAACCCCCTCTAACTGGTCTATATTTAATGTTAATCTTCTAGGTGTTATAACATTGTCCTCTGGCTTTAATTTATAATGTAAATTATCTTAGACTTTAAATTATGAAGGATTAGACTAATGTTATAATTGGTTCACAAAACTGTCCTTGAACATAACAGTAAAAGATTTAGTATAGATAATTTTGATAAATAGGTATCAACTTCAAAAGGTTGATTATGACCACAAAAATTTGTAATCAGCATATCTATCCAGATTACTTACTGTATATGTAATGTCCATGAATTTATCTTAGATCTAGTTAAATAAGTTTTATTTCCATATTCTTACTGCTATGGCCACCTCATGTGAAGAGTTGACTCACTGGAAAAGACTCTGATGCTGGGAGGGATTGGGGGCAGGAGGAGAAGGGGATGACAGAGGATGAGATGGCTGGATGGCATCACTGACTTGATGGACATAAGTTTGAGTGAACTCCAGGATTTGGTAATAGACAGGGAGGCCTGGCGTGCTGTGATTCATGGGGTCACAAAGAGTCGGACACGACTGAGCGGCTGAACTGAACTGAACTGCTATGTATAAAGACTGAGATGCATGACTTTGCATATTACTTTATACGGTAACATCATTGGCTGTCTTTGTTTTGCTTAATATCCCTCAAGCTTCAAGGGTGATTTCTAGTGATAATGCTCAATAGGAATACAGTAGGTGTAGAGACCAGAAGAAGTTGTAACTTCCTGATGCACAATTTTTATGTCTCCTATTTTCACATGTCAAATCATCTATGATTAAATGGCAGAATTTACCAAATTTTCAGCTTTTATGTGTCTAATAGAAAATATTGATTTTTACAGGAGATCACTGATACACTGCTTTTAACTTTTTTAGGTACCTTGTCATTTCTAACAGTGACACACTCTGTAAAATATTTTTATCCTATTTGTTTTCATGCAAGGGTCAGTGTCAGCATGATCCTTAGCTGTGTTGATATTTTGTACCACCTAAATAGGTTGAAATAGATGAGGTATTTTGAATACTATAGGCATATTTCATGACCATTGTTTTCAGTGAGTCTCTCTCTAATATTACATCTTTTATCTCTCCTTTGATGAGAATGAATTAACCCAAGGCACTATTAGATGTGGTACTATTGTCTATATATGTATTTTGAAAATATTTCATAGTCATCTTAAGCATAAAATATTTAATACTTTGGACAGTCATATGAAATCATTTCAGATGTGTAAAATATTGATAATGCAAGAGAGATGATACTTAGCCTGTTTGAATAAGTGGAAAAAACTGAAGGTAACAGTTATAAATTATTAAGGGAAGGAATTTGGCTCAAGATAAGTAGACTCTTTCAATGACTAAAGATTCCCTCCAAAATAGATGACTTCTTATAGGCAGTAAGATGCTTTCTTTGAAAAGCCTTGTACAGAGGTAAACAATTTATTATTGGTAATAAAGGATTCATGAAATAAATAGTGATTATTCAGTATGACTATTAAAATACCCTTTAATGTAGGGCTTCTCTTTGACAATCTCAGCAGTTTTTCCTGAGTGTTACTGATACTAAACAATGTGTTCATCAAATACAACTTCATCTAGCCTGAATTTTTCTTAAACTGTGCTTGCTACAATACCAGCCATTTAGCCATTCATTGGTCATCTCAGCCTTAAACATGCATTCTCAAAAGCAAAATTACAATAAATAAGATGAAGTAAAGATTGAAAACACTATTTAAACGTAGTATTTGAGCCATCTAAAATAATATTAAACCATATTTAATTTTCATTCCCCCTAAAGGACTTGCCAATTATAAAATATTTCTACTTTCATATCAGTTCAGGTCAGTCACTCAGTCGTGTCTGATTCTTTGCAACCCCATGAACTGCAGAACGCCAGGCTTCCCTGTCCATTACCAACTCTCACAGGTAATCAACTCATGTCCATCGAGTCGGTGATGGCATTCAACCATCTCATCCTCTGTCTTCCCCTTCTCCCACCTTCAATCTTTCCCAGTATCATGATCTTTTCCGATGAGTCAGTTCTTTGCATCAGGTGGCCCAAGTATTGGAGTTTCAGCTTCAGCATCAGTCTTTCCAATGAATATTCAGGAATGATTTCCTTTAGGATGGACTGGTTGGATCTCCTTGCTCTCCAAGGGACTCTCTCAGAGTCTTCTCCAACTCTACAGTTCAAAAGCATCAGTTCTTCGGCCCTCAGCTTTATTTATACTCCAACTCTCACATAAATACATGACTATTGGAAAAACATAATTATGACTAAATGGGTTTGCCATAATTTTTCTTCCAAGGAGCAAGCGTCTTTTGATTTCATGGTTGAGGTCATCATCTGCAGTGATTTTGGAGCCCTCAAAATAAAGTCTGTCACTGTTTCCATTGTTGCCTCATCTATTTGCCATGAAGTGGTGGGACCATATGCAATGATCTTAGTTTTCAGAATGTTGAGATTTAAGCCAACTTTTTCACTCTCCTCTTTCACTTTCATCAAGAGGCTCTTTAGTTCTTCTTTGCTTTCAGCCATAAGGGTGTCGTCTGCATATCTGAGGTTATTGATATTTATTTTGGCAATCTTGATTCTAGCTTGTACTTCATCCACCCCAGCATTTCTCATGATGTACTCTGCATATAAGTTAATTAAGCAGAGTGACAATATACAGCCTTGATGTACTCCTTTCCCAAATTGGACTCAGTCTGTTGTTCCATGTCCAGTTATAACTGTTGCTTCTTGACCTGCATAAAGATTTTTCAGGAGGCAGGTCAGGTGATCTGGTATTCTCATCTCTTTAAGAATTTTCCAGTGTTTGTTGTGATCCACACAGTCAAAGGCTTTGGTATAGTCAATAAAGCAGAAGTAGATGTTTTTCTGGAACTGTCTTGCCTTTTCTGTGATCCAGCAGATGTTGGCAATATGATCTCTGGTTCCTCTGCTTTTTCTAAATTCAGCTTGAACATCTGGAAGTTAACAATTCACATACTGTTAAAGCCTGGTTTGGAGAAATTTGAGCATTACTTTGCTAGCATGTGAGATGAGTGCAATTTTGCAGTAGTTTGAACAATTTTTGGCATTGCCTTTCTTTGGGATTGTAATGAAAACTGACCTTTTCCAGTCCTGTGGCCACTGCTGAGTTTTCCAAATATACCAGCATATTGAGTGCAGCACTTTCACAGCATCATCTTTTAGGATTTGAGATAGCTCAGCTGGCATTCCATCACCTCCACTAGCTTTGTAGTGATGCTTCCTAAGGCCCCTTTGACTTCACATTCCAGAATATCTGGCTCTAGATGAGTGACCACACCATTGTGATTATCTACATCATGAAGATCTTTTTTGTACAGTTCTTCTATGTATTCTTACCTCTTCTTCTTAATATCTTCTGCTTCTGTTAGGTCCATACCATTTCTGTCTTTTATTGAGCCCATCTTTGCATGAAATGTTCCCTTGGTATCTCTAATTTTCTTGAAGAGATCTCTAGTCTTTCCCATTCTGTTGTTTTCTTCTATTTCTTTGCACTGATCACTGATGAAGGCTTTCTTATCTCTTCTTGCTATTCTTTGCAACTCTGCCTTCAAATGGACATACCTTTCCTTTTCTCCTATGCTTTTGGCTTCTCTTCTTTTCACAGCTATTTGTAAGGCCTCCTCAGATAGCCATTTTGCTTTTTTTGCATTGTAGGAAAAGTAGGAAATTAAGTCATATCTGAAGTTACAGGCAAGTTTGGCTTTGGAGTACAAAATGAAGCATGGCAAAGGCTAAGAGTTTTGCCAAGAGATCTCTAGTCTTTCCCATTCTATTGTTTTCCTCTATTTCTTTGCACTGATTGCTGAGGAAGGCTTTCTTATCTCTCCTTGCTATTATTTGGAACTCTGCATTCAAATGGGTATATCTTTTCTTTTGTCCCTTGCTTCTTGAGTCTTTTCTTTTCTCATCTTTGCAAGGCCTCCTTGGACAACCATTTTGCCTTTTTGCATTTCTTTTTCTTGGGGATGATCTTGATCACTGCCTCCTGTACAATGTCATGAACCTCTGTCCACAGTTCTTCAGGCACTCAGTCTATCAGAATCCCTTAAATCTATTTCTCACTTCCACTATATAATTGTAAGAGATTTGATTTAGGTCATACCCTAATGGTGTAGTGGTTTTCCCTACTGTTTTCAGTTTAATTCTGAATTTGTCAATAAGTATTTCATTATCTGAGCCACATTCCACTCTTAGTCTTGTTTTTCTGACTGTATAGAGCTTCTCAATCTTCGGCTTATAGATTATATTAAATTAATGTATATTAAATATAGATTATATTAAAGAATATAATCAATCTGATTTCAATGTTGACCATCTGGTAATGTCCATGTGTAGAGTCTTCTCTTTTGTTGTTGGAAGAGGGTCTTTGCTATGACCAGTGCCTTCTCTGCAAAAATTGTTAGCCTTTAACCTGCTTCATTTTGTACTCCAAGGTCAAATTTGCCTGCTTTTGCATTCCACTCCCCTACAATGAAAAGGACATCTTTTTCGCGTGTTAGTTCTAGAAGATCTTGTAGGTCTTCATAGAACCATTCAACTTCAGCTTCAGCATTACCAGTTTGGGCATAGACTGGGATTACTGTGATATTGAATGGTTTGCCTTGGAAAAGAACAGAGATCAGTCTGTCCTTTTTTGAGATTGTACCCAAATACTGCATTTTGGACTCTTTTGTTGACTATGATAGCTATGGACTGTAGCCTACCAGGTTCTCCGTCCATGAAATTTTCCAGGCCAAAGTACTGGAGTGGGTTGCCATTTTCTTCCCCAGTGGATCTTCCAAACCCAGGGATCGAACCCTGGTCTCCCGCATTGCAGGTGGGCGCTTTACCATCTGAGCCATCAGGGAAGCCCAATAGTCAACAAAATAAAATATTTTACTTATATATAGGAAAACATAATATACAGAAAAATGTGTGTGTCCTTGTAATAAACTTTTATGGAGAGATTAACAATTTATAATGGCTTTCCTTTCAGATTAAGTTAAGAAACATTTGTCCAGTATTTTTGATTGTTTATAGAGAAACTCCATGGCCATGAAACAAAGTAAATAAAACTCTAAGGGATGTCACAAAAGTAGTAAACACAAGGTCTTGAAGGTCTCAGCTATATGGTCTACCAAGTGTTCTAACTAACTATAGCATGAAAGATTACATGGTACATAATTCAATTCATTAAGGTTCTGATTGGAGCAGGCAAAATTTTACATTCTAATTTTCTAGTTATCTAGGTTTCTGCAAATGACATACTATTAAAAACCTGCTGGAAAGGTCTGACTTAAGGTTATGCATCCCATAGCTCTTGATAATATTCAGTTCCAAATTGAAATAACTTAATTACATTCTCCAAGGATCCATTTTCAGAGTAGATGCAGCTGTTGCATTTTCTTTTTTAGAAAGACAATTATAATTACAGGCAACTTTCTTAAGAAGATGGAATTAATAATGTATTACAATTTCAGAAAAACAGATTAAAGTTTTGGTTCATGTAAAAAGAGACTGGTGATGATACACCAATAGAAATGAAACTATTCTTTGTGTGTATGATTGTGTGCACACTTTAAGTTACATTTTGCAGAGAGCATATGTAAGATAATCTAGCAATAAATTTATTTTTTAGGGAGTTTCATCTAGTGTTTACTACATAACAGTGTACAGAATATATAGTCAAAAAGAAGCATAATAAGCATAATATTTAGCAAGAAGATCACAGTCTTGCAAGGACAAACCTCTATAATCAACAATTCCCTGGGAGAGTCTTATAGATATGTATAAAGCACATCTGGGTCAGTATAGGAGGAAACTGCATGTAGGGAGTACAATTCAGCAAAGTCTTAAAGCAAGGCTTTTAATTAATTAGGATGACAAGACTGGGGGCCATAGGAACCAAAATTAGACAACATTCCCTAGGGAAGAACCTGTCAACTGTGAAGGGTCAGAAATTGTATTATGTTGTCAGCTAACGGGTTAGAATCCCATATTTTAAAGTATGCAGGAGAAAACACAAGACCCCTACGTCAGATTCAAAGGCCTTTATTTATTAAGTGTGGCACAGCAACAGGGTGAACTTCAGGTTTGTGTCAATTTTTCCTAGCCCATTTGACCCAGAGTGACACAAAGAGGACCAAGTAACAGCTTCATGTGTGGTAGGTCCCATTATGGGAGAAAACCTGAGTTGAGGAAACCTGGATCTTTGATCCTGGACAGTAAGAATTGCCTACACATCCTCTGTAGCAAGGTGCTATCTCTATCTTTCAAAGCTGTGAGGACACCTACACTTTACTACACTTAACTGTATTAGGAGCCTTTTTGTGATTAAAAAATCCTTGAAAAAATAGTCTATGAAGAAGGAAGTCAATGCATCTACCTATAAGGTGTGCAGAAATGAGACACACTCGTGAAACAACCAAATGTAAAATCTCTGAGTTTAAATATTATATTTTGCCTCAAAAGCTCAAAGAAGTCTCATGTGGATAAATGATAGTGTGTTATTTGGTCTGTGAAAATTCCAGGGAGTATACTGATTATGAAGATCTTGGCATATCTTCCTAATATATTTGGCTTTTATTCTGAAGGTTAATTGAGTAGATGAGGACCCACAATTATTCTAAACAGGTGTGTTACATAGTCAAATTTGAAATTTGAAATATCATTAAGCCTGTTGTGTGAGGATGAAGCTAATATTTGTAGACAGAGTGCTAACTCATAAAGTTTGAGGAGGCCCTTGTGAGTGATGAAAAGAATATTAACCAGTCAAGTTATACCCAGGTTGAGGATTAGCAGAATTATTTATATTTAACTTAGAAATAATTTGGTATTTGCAAATCCATTGGAGGTAAGATGGGATAAAAGAGAAGCAGGAATTGAGCATGTCTCAAAATATAGAGGAAGAGGAAATTGATGGGTGAAAAGCATTTAACTGTTTAAATATTGACTGTCCAAAGAATGAGACATTGTAGGTAGAAGATATTTATAATTTGAGCAATTGAGGAGCCATACTGGGATAAAGCAGTTAAAATATATGAGCTCAAAGGGAATGAGTGGAATAATAAAACAGAGAAGAAGGAGCAACTTTGGGATAAGGGCAAAAAGAGAAATTATGAACTAATGAGACAGTTGTAAGAGAGAACGGAGGAGAATGCAGAAAGAGAAGTTTTGTGGCAATAAGGAGAGGCCACATCATCAGGGAGGATCAGTTCAGTTCATTCAGTCACTCAGTCATGTCCGACTGTGACCCCATGGACTGCAGCACGCCGGGCTTCCCTGTCCATCATTAACTCCTGGAGCTTACTCAAACTCAAGTCCAACCAACCATCTCATCCTTTGTTATTCCCTTCTCCTCATTCCTTCAGTCTTTTTGAGCTTCAGGGTCTTTTCTAATGAGTCCATTCTTTGCATCAGGTGGCCAGAGAACTGGAGCTTCAGTTTTAGCATCAGTCCTTCCAATGAATATTCAATGATTTCCTTGAGGATTGATTGATCTCCTTGCAGTCCAAGAGACTTAAAAGAGTCTTCTCCAATTCCACAATTCAAAAACATCAATTCTTCAGTGCTCAGCTTTCTTTATGGTCCAACTCTCACATCCATACATGACTATTGGAAAAACCATAGCTTTGACTATACTGACCTTTGTCGGCAAAATAATGTCTCTGCTTTTTAATATGCTGTCTAAGCTGGTCATAGCTTTTCTTCCAAGGAGTAAGCATCTTTTAATTTCATGGTGGCAGTCACTATCTGCAGTGATTTTGAAGCCCAAGAAAACAAAGTCGGTCACTGTTTCCATTGTTTCCCCATCTATTTGCCATGAAGTGTTGGGACCAGATGCCATGATCTTAGTTTTTTGAATGTTGAGAATTAAGCCAGCTTTTTCATTCTCCTCTTTCCAATTCATCAGAAGGCTTTTTAGTTCCTCTTCACTTTCTGTCATAAGGGTGGTGTCATCTGCATATCTGAGGTTATTGGTATTTCTCCTGGCAATCTTTATTCCAGCTTGTGCTTTATCCAGTATTTCTCATGATGTATTCTGCATATAAGTTAAATAAGGTGGGTCACAATATACAACCCTGACGTACTCCTTTCTCAATATGGAACCAGTCAGTTGTTCCATGTCCACTTCTAACTGTTGCTTCCTGACCTGCATACAGATTTCTCAAGAGGCAGGTCAGGTGGTCTGATATTCCCATCTCTTCAAGAATTTTCCAGTTTGTTGTGATCCACACAGTGAAAGGCTTTAGCATAGTCAGTGAAGCAGAAGTAAATGCTTTTTTCTGAAATTTTCTGGCTCTTTTGATGATGCAATGGATGTTGGCAATTTGATCTCTGATTCCTCTGCCTTTTCTAAATCCACCTTGAACAGCTGGAAGTTCTCAGTTCAAGTACTGTGGAAGTGTGGCTTGGAGAATTTTGAGCATTTGCTAGCGAGTGAGATGAGTGCAATTGTGTGGTAGTCTGAACATTCTTTGGCATTGCCTTTCTTTGGGATTGAAAACTGACTTTTTCCAGTCCTGTGGCCACTGCTGAGTTTTCCAATTTTGCTGGCATCTTGAGTGCAACACTTTCACAGCATCATCTTTAGGATTTGAAATAGCTCAACTGGAATCCCATCACCTCCACTAGCTTTGTTGATAGTAATGCTTCCTAAATTCCACTTGACCTCACACTCCAGGTTGTCTGGCTCTTGGTGAATGATCACACCATCGTGGTTATCTGGATCATGAAGATCTTTTTTGTACAGTTTTATGTATTTGTGCCAACTCTTAATATCTTCTGCTTCTGTTAGCTTCATACAGTTTCTACCTTTTATTGTGCCAATCTTGTGTGAAATGTTCCCTTGGAATCTCTAATTTTCTTGAAGAGATCTCTAGTCTTTCCCAGTCTGTTGTTTTCCTCTATTTCTTTGCATTGATCACTGCAGAATGCTTTCTTATCTCTCCTTGCTATTCTTTGGAACTCTGCATTCAGGTGGATTTCCTTTTCTCCTTTTCCTTTTACTTCTCATCTTCTCTTAGCTATTTATAAAGCCTCCTCAGACAACCATTTGTGGTCTTGATCACAACCTCCTATACAATATTGGAAACCTCCATCCATCGTTCTTCAGACACTGTTTCAGATCTAATCCCTTGAATCTATTTGTCACTTCCACTGTGTAGTCATAAGGGATTTGATTTAGGTCATATCTAAATGATGTAGTGGTTTTCCCTACTTTCTTCAATTTCAGTCTGAATTTGGCAATATGGAGTTCATGATCTAGCCACAGTCAGCTTCTGGTCTTGTTTTTGCTGACTGTATAGGCTTCTCCATTTTCAGTTGTAAATAATATAATCAGTCTGATTTCGGTATTGACCATCTGGTGATGTCCATGTGTAGAGTATTTCTTGTGTTGTTGGAAGAGGGTGTTTAATATGACCAGTGACTTCTCTTGGCAAAAGCCTATTAGGCTTTGACCTGCTTCATTTTGTATTCCAAGGCCAAACTTGCCTGCTACTTCAGGTATCTCTTGGCTACCTACTTTTGCTTTCCACTCCCGTATAATGAAAAGGACATGTTTTTTTGGTGTTAGTTCTAGAGGGCATTGTAGGTCTTCATAGAACCATTCAACTTCAGCTTCTTTGACATTAGTGGTTAGGACATAGACTTGGATTACTGTGATGTTGTATGGCTTGCCTTGGAAACTAACAGAGATCATTCTGTTGTTTTTGAGACTGCACCCAAGTACTGCATTTTGGTTTCTTTTGTTGACTATTAGGGCTACTCCATGTCTTCTGAGGGATTCTTGCCCACAGTAGTAGATGTAATGGTCATCTGAAATAACTTCACTTATTCCGGTCCATTTTAATTCACCCTTGCCCAACATTTCCTTTGGCAAAACTTTCCCTTCACCTTCCTCCACTACTTTCTTGCCTGAAATGCAGCAGTGATGGCTAAAAGAGTGGCAGTTATCTTATTGCAAGCATGAGGTTGCAAACCACCATCATGTATCAGTCAAGATCTAGGATATGGAATAAAACAAATCAACCCTGACATCTCAGTGGCTTAATAAACAAAGATTTATTTGTCTGTTTATTTTATTTTACACTTTTGAAAGCTGAATTTACATTTACTCTCCACTTAATGGCAGCTAGGTAAATTGCAGGCAATAACAGGTCCTCTGTAGGGCAGGCTGTCCTTCTGTACAAGTGAAGTACAAGAGAAAGTCGCTCGGTCACGTCTGATTCTTTGCAACTCCATGAACTATACAGTCCATGGAATTCTCCAGGCCAGAATACTGAAGTGGGTAGCCTTTCCCTTCTTCAGGGGATCTTCCTAAGCCAGGAATCGAACCTAGGTCTCCCACACTGCAAGTGGATTCTTTACCAGCTGAGCAACAATGGCTACCTTTTAAACAGTGGCTAGGGGATCTAGTCAGCTGCTATTCTATAAGTGCAATTACAGCCAAGGCTTCTAAGTCAGGAGGAGAGGAGAAGAGATTAAGAAGGTCATGAAGGGACTTTTTACTGCCTTAGAGTCAGACACAACTGAAGGACTTCACTTTCACTTTTCACTTTCATGCATTGGAGAAGGAAATGGCAACCCACTCCAGTGTTCTTGCCTGGAGAATCCCAGGGACGGGGGAGCCTGGTGGGCTGCTGTCTATGGGGTTGCACAGAGTCAGACATGACTGAAGCCACTTAGCAGCAGCAGTTTGAAAGTTACAGAAGACCTCTGCTCTTGGTCTTTTGGCCTGAACTCATCACGTGACCTTGCCTCCCTACAAGAGGGCAAGAAAGTAGTGCAGTCTTCAGTGAGCTCAGGAAGAGCAAGAGTACCGGAGACAAGGGAATTAATGAATGCAATATTGTAAAGTTAAAAAATAAAATAAAATAATTAAAAATAAAAATAAAAAAATTTTAAAAATGAATGCAATAGTTTAAGGCACCTTAAGCAATTATATTAGCCCTGTACTGCCCACCTCTGGACATCTTACTGAATGAGATCAAGGTATTTCTATTCATGACAGCTACCATAAGTCAGATTTGGGGGCTTCCCAAGTGGCTTAGTGGTAAAGAATCTGCCTGCTGAGCAGGATATGCAGGTTTGATCCCTGGGTGGGGAATATCCCCAGGAGAAGGAAATGGCAACCCACTCCAGTATTTTTTCCTGGGAAATCCGATGGACAGAGTCGCCTGGTGGTATGCAGAGTTGGATATGACTTTAGCGACTAAACAAGAAGTCAGATTTATATCCCGTGAAATGAAACAGAATCCTGACAGACTTAAGAAAAAATATAATATTTAATTTAATTTAAATTAGCTGTTAAAATAAATGCTGTTTTACATTAATGGAAATTAAAATGTTATTTATTTACTTAATTTAACTAAAATGTTAGTTCAAATCCAATATTGCTGTTTTAAGACTAGCAGACAGGGCTAGCAACAAAACTGAGTGGGCACTGAAATGGAGAATGGAGTGGTATTTCAGGTTTGCAGACAGTGGGATCCAGAGGTTTCCTATGATCTGCTATTTTCTTCATTGATAGATGAGAGGACCTCCCTGGAATAGATAAGACATCTGTTTATTCTCTAAACTGCTAGGTGTCATTGTGAGTGCATGGCAAGTTTAAAATAGCCTGTTCTAATGTACAAAATTAAAGCTTATTGTGAAATAAACTAAGGAACTTAAATTTATATTATTTGGTGTTTTTGTCAGGGAGGAAGGGTATAAATACAACATTGGAAAAATTTTTGTCTTTTATACTCTTTGTTTTATTTGTTTATTTGTTCTTTTGTTTGACTGAGACCTTGGTACTGTTTACTTATCTCTAAAATAACATTAATCAGTTCAGTTCAGTCACTCAATTGTGTCTGACTCTTTGCGACCCCATGGATTGTAGCACTCAAGGCTTCCCTGTCCATCACCAACTCCTGGAGCTTACTCAAACTCATGTCTATTGAGTTGAGATGCCATCCAACTATCTCATCCTCTCCACCCACCTTCAGTCTTTCCCAGCATCAGGATCTTTAACAATGAGTCATTTCTTTGCATCAGGTCTCCAAAGTATTGGGGTTTCAACTTCAGCATCAGTCCTTCCAATGAATATTCAGGATGGATTTCCTATAGGATGGACTGGTTGGATCTCCTTGCAGTCCAAGAGACTCTCAAGAGTCTTCTCCAACACCACAGTTCAAAAGCATCAATTCTTTAGTGCTCAGCATTCTTTGTAGTCCAACTCTCACATCCATACATGACTACTGGAAAAACCATAGCTTTGGCTAAATGGAATTTTGTTGGCAAAGTGATATATCTGATTTTTAATATGCTGTCCGGGTTGGTCATAACTTTTCTTTCAAGTGGCAAGCATCTTTTAATTTCATGGCTGCAGTCATCATCTGCAGTGATTTTGGAGCCCCAAAATATAAAGCCTGTCACTGTTTCCCCATCTATTTGTCATGAAGTGATATAAAAATAGTATTATTATAAAAATAGAGGTAATCGTGAGACCCAAATCATACCTGTTAAGGATTGGGGGTGGATTTTTCTTGCTAAAATTCTTCCATTCACACTTTTTGAACTCAGAATTTTTCAGCTAGAAATCCATCAGTAGCAAGATCAACAGTTTCAAATAAAAAATAAGTTATGCTGTTTTTGTTCAACATTTGAGAAAAAACTGGATGTTTTTAGGTGTAACAGGAAACTTTCTGGCACAGGAGGCTTAGTTCTAAAAGTCTAACCTGATTCTTAATTTGTATTTCTACAAAATAAAATTGCTATTGTGGGAATAAAGTCAGTTGACTTTTCTGATCATGGACACAAAGATGATGGCTAGTCCAGTCCTAAGGGCTAGGTGCCTTTACCACATGGAAAGAAATAGGTAGTGGATGAAAACTGATTGTGGATCTTTAAGTCAATTATCCTGCCCATTGTTGAGAAGTGATGTGATTAACAGTTCTGAGTCTTACCACTCATATTATTAGCACTTTTCTTTTTCTGGAGACCTGAAAATAAATGGTAGGGAATACAAGATCTGTGTTATGGGTTGATTTGTATCCCATTGAAAGTTATTTGTTGAAATCCTAACCCCTAGAGCCTGTGAATATGAATTTATTTGGATGAAAATAGTATCTTTACAGATGATCAAGTTAAAGTTATATAAAAAGTGGAAATTTGGGAAGAGATATTCACAGGCAGAATGCCCTGTGAACCTGAAGGCAAAGATTGTGGTGATGCCTTTACATGCCAAGGAACACTAAAAATTTCTAGGAAATCACCAGAATATAGGGGAGAGGCATGGGATAGATTCTTTTTGACATTTCACAGAAGGAACCAATACTGATGACGTCTTGATCTTAGATTTCTATCCTACAGAACTGTAAGAAAATTAATTTTTGTCATTTAAGTCATTCAGTGTGTGGTATGTTGTGAGGGTACCCTAGCAAACTCTAATTCAAAGTATCAGGAGAAGGGGATCCCTCTAATGTAAGTTAAGTAAAAATGTGGAGAGAGGATAGTTTATAATGTGGATTAGCTACTGTATAAAACATTTATCAGAGTATGTCACACATAATAAGCAGAAAATGCTGTTGCCATTGCAGTGTTGATAACTTAGTCTTGATTCTGTTTACAATATGATGGTCAATTTCACTATATCCAAACAGCATGGCTCGAATCCTGCCTCCACTTTCCAGCTGTCTGGCCTCAGACAACATACTTAAATTTTCTATATTTTCATTGTCTCTAAAATAAACTTAATGTGAATGCCCACCTGATGGGAATATGAAATTATGCCCAGGAGAGCTCAACATGGGCCTACTTTCGCTCAGTATATTTTAGCTGTTACTATTATTTTTAGTTTTCCAAATACTCACATTTGTTGTTTTGACAATGAGAATTAAATGTATTCACTAAATAAGCCTGGTCAATAAAGATTGCTGCTAAGTCACTTCAGTTGTGTCCGACTCTGTGTGACCCCATAGATGGCAGCCCACCAGGCTCCCCCATCCCTGGGATTCTCCAGGCAAGAACACTGGAGTGGGTTGCCTTTTCCTTCTCCAATCAATAAAGATTAGTTCACTGAAATTCACTTAAAATTTTCCACTTGTTCTAATGTAAAGTTGGAATTTTATTTTTAAAAAAGCAAACTTAGATAGCATTGTTTTTCTCTTTACTTGGGAACAAAATTTCAGTTTGTTTTAAAACTTTGGAACACCTCACTGAACAATAATTAAAGTAATAAAATTGTATTCAAAGTACCTAAGTCAGTCCCTTGTAGTCAATTAGGTGTTCAGAGAAATGCAATTATGTTTTAAACCACTAGGGTACATTTAAACCACTGAAGCAGAATGTTGCCCTGGTGCTGTTAGGAAAATGCTATAGGCGATTTGTTCAGGCCATTTATTCACCTTACAGAGCCACATTAACCCTTTAAGTCATAAGTACACATTCACACCTACTATTCTTTTCCTAGGTACTAGAGGGGAAATAAAAGTCATATAGGAAATACTTTGTAATATATTAGAAAAGCATGAAAATAGGTCAGATAATTTTTGAATGTTTCTCTGCTGTAAATTTTTTTTGTTGTTAATTGAAGTATATTTCTCTGGAAGTGTGTTAATAATATGTCCAGCTAAAGTACATTTTGTCTTTCAAGGCTTTTAAGCAAAATTTACATCACGTTCCTGATTTTAAAGAATGCATATTTTTCTTAAACCTGTATTCTGCAATTTTAGTCAATTCTGTACAATTCTGTTTTCAGTATGGATTGATAATACTGATGGCCATGTGTTTAATATTTATCTTTTGTCTGAAGTAATGTAATCGTTGTTTTTTGGCAATATGAACACCAGAGTCTTGCACTGTATTGTGGACATAATTCACAGTGAAATGAATCAGGAACATGTTCATACCTGAATAATCCACCAATTTGCCAATAATTGAATATTCTGACAGTTAACTAAAAAGATGACTTGTTCAATTAAAAGTTATACATTTCAAAGTTCAGATTTCTTATCTATCTAAATTAACATTCTCTTTAAAATTTTAGCCAGCTTTATACACTTTTGTCCTTAGATATTGTTAATAATAGTGGTCTTCCTGTTTACTTAAGAGCAATTTGTATATTTGTTTGTAGATAATTTCTTAGTAATGTTTTAGTTTAATAGATGTGCCTTGTATTTATAAACACTTTATACTGTCTGATTTTAAGTATGTTGATAGGTTGTGTCTGACTCTTTGCAACCCCATGGACTGCAGCACACCAGGTGTCCCTGTCTTTCACTATCTCCTGGATTTTGCCCAAGTTCATTTCCATTAAATTGGTGATGCTTTCCAACCATTTCTCCTTTTGCCTTCAATCTTTCCCAACATCAGGGTCTTTTCCAATGAGTCGGCACTTCACATCAGAGTATTGGCCAAAGTATTGGAACTTCAGCTTCAACATTAGTCCTTCCAGTGAATATTCAGAATTGATTTCCTTTAGGATTGACTAGTTTGATCTCCTTACTGTCCAAGGGACTCTCAAAACTCTTCTCCAGCACAACAGTTCAAAAACATCAATTCTTTAGCATTCAGCCTTCTTTATGGTCCAACTCTTACATCCATGTATAACTACTGGAAAACCGTAGCTTTGACTATATGGACCTTTGCCGTCAAAGTGATGTTTATGCTTTTCAATATGCTGTCTAGGTTTGTCATAGCTTTCCTTCCAAAAACCAAGCATCTTCTAATTTCATGGCTGCAGTCACCATCTGCAGTGATTTTGGAGCATAAGAAAAGAAAACTGTCATTGCTTCCACTTTTTCTCCCCTTCTACTTGCCATGAGGTGATGGGACTGTATGCCATGATAGTTTTTTGAATGTTGAATTTTTTTTTTAATTTTTTATTTTATTTTTAAACTTTACATAATTGTATTAGTTTTGCCAAATATCAAAATGAATCCGCCACAGGCATACATGTGTTCCCCATCCTGAACCCTCCTCCGTCCTCCCTCCCCACACCATCCCTCTGGGTCGTCCCTGGATGAATGTTGAATTTTAAGCCAGCTTTTTTACTCTAGTCTTTCACTCTCATCAAGAAGCTCTTTAGTTCCTCTTTGATTTCTACCATTATGGTGGTATCATTTGGATATCTGAGGTGTTGATATTTTTCCCAGTAATCTTGATTCTATTTTGTAATTCATCCAGCCTGGCATTTCACATGTTGATGCTTTTGAACTGTGGTGTTAGAGAAAACTCTTGGGAGTCCCTTGGACTGCAAGGAGATCCAACCAGTCCATCTTAAAGGAGATCAGTCCTGGGTGTTCATTGGAAGGACTGATGTTGAAGCTGAAACGCCAATACTTTGTCCACCTGATGCGAAGAGCTGACTCATTTGAAAAGACCCTGATGCTGGGAAAGATTGAGGGCAGGAGGAGAATGGGACGACGGAGGATGAGATGGTTGGATGGCATCATCGACTCAATGCACATGAGTTGGGTCAACTCCGGAAGTTGATGATGGACAGGGCAGCCTGGCATGCTGTGGTTCATGGTGTTGCAAAGAGTTGGACACGACTGAGCGACTGAACTGAACTCAATAAGTTAAGTAAACAGGGTGACAGTATACATTCTTGCTGTACTCCATTCCCAGTTTTGAGCCACTCTGTTGTTGTTGCTTCTTGATCTGCATACAGGTTTCTCAGGAGACAGGTAAGATGGTCTGGTATTCCTGTCTCTTTAAGAATTTTCCACAGTTTATTGTGATCCACATAGACAAAGGATTTCCTGTAGTCAGTGAAGCTGAAGTACATGTTTCTCTGGAATTCCCTTGCTTTCTCTATGGTCCAATGAATGTTGCCAATTTGACCTGTGAACAGTGCTAAAGAACATTAAAGAAAGTTGCGTTTGTTTCCCATGCCATTAAGGTTGTGCTCAAAATCCTACAAGCTAGGCTTCAGCAGTACTTGAATTTAGAACTTCCAGATGTTCAAGCTGGGTTTAGAAAAGGCTCAGGAACCAGAGTTTATATATATATATATATATAATTTAGCCAATTAAGTGAAAATAAATTAGTTTACGGCAAATAAATACAGATGAATGGAATTAATGACTAATGTCTTTGAATAGTGAAAATAGAAGCTATCACTTGAAAATTCTGATGATCTCTCAGAAAATGAAAAGACATTTTATAGGAAGAACTTCACAGAAATGTGATTGGTTGAATGATGAATTATAAATGAAGGAGGAACAATACAGTAGGAAACTACCCTAGCAAAAGATAAATTATAAGATGATAAATAGAAAAATTATTTCAGACTGATGTCAGCAACATGATGGAATGAAAAACTAACTCTGTCTTTTCCTTTAAGCTATAACCAATAAACTATCTACAAGGCAAAAAAGGTGCCTGTGCCCAAAACACACTAGTACATTAGAGAATTCCATACATCTCTATATCTAAAGGTAGGTGGTCTTAAACACATAGAGATGAAACCTAGAGAACAGCAGAAACATTGGACACTGTCACTATTTGTGGATGTCATGATTTTATATATATAAAACCCTAAAAACACCAAAAAACTATTAGAAATAATAAGAGGATCAACTTTCAGGGTGCAAAGTTAACATACAAAATCTGTTGTATTTCTATAAGCTAATAGAGAAGTTAAGAAAACAATCGCATTTTCATTTTCAACAGCAACAAAAAATACCTAAGACTAAGTTTATCCCAGGTGGTGAAAGACCTGGATGCTGAAAACTGTACAGGTTTTGACGTTGTTGAAAGAAATTGAAGAAGATATTGTTGAATGAAAATGAAGAAGACACAAAGAAATTGGAAGATATCTGTGTTCATGGATTGAAATAACTAATATGTTTAAAATATCTGTATTACCCAAATCAGTCTACAAATTTGGTGCCATCTCTTTCAAAACTACAAAGACATTTTTTGCAGAAATAGAACAAAACATGCTAAAATCTTATGGAACCATAAAAGGGTTCCATAAGACCCCAAATAGTTAAAGCAATCCTAAGAAAAAAGAACAAAGCTGGAAGTATCACACTCCTTGACTTCAAATTATATTACAAAACCATAGTAATCCAAACAGCAAGGTACTGGATGCACTGAATGACTGGCCTGGCACTGCAGATTGAGAGGAGAGCCTGAAGGTGCAGGGGAAATTATGAAGCCACTTCTGTTAGTGAACCTCAAAAAATCTGAGGCAGAATGGCCAAAATGACAGAATGGAAAGACCCTGAGCTTGTCTTCTCTCACAAGCAGACCAAAATCACAACAATCTGCAGAACAACTATTGATGGAAAAAGATTGGAATCTACCAGAAAAGATCTTCTATAATTAGATATATAGAAGGAACCATGAAACAAGTAGGAGTGGCAGACTTCTGATATAATCAGATTTCATATCCCCTTAGTAGGTAACTGACAAACTGGAGAATAATTGTATCGAGGAGGTTCTTCCTCAGGAATTAGAGTTTTGAATTCCATGTCAGGTTTCCCACCTAGATGTCTGGCACTGGAAAGATGAATCCCCAGAGCATTTGTCTTTAAAGAGCAGCAGAGCTTAATTGTAGGAGCCACACAGGACTAGGGGAAATAGAGTCTTCACTTTTAAAGGGTGCACACAAAATCTCACATGCACCAGGACTCAAGCAAAAGCAGTAATTTAATAGGAGCCTGAGCCAGACTTACTTTCTGGTCTTGAAAAGTTTCCTGGAGAGGCAGAAGGTGGCTGTGGCTCAACCTGGGGATGTAGACAGTGGTGGCAGACATATCTAGGAACATTCAACCCTGTGACACTCCTGATGACTGTCATCTTGGATCATTAATGCTGAGACCTGGCCCCACCCGATACCCTGTAAAATTTGGTGCCCAAATTAAGTGGGCAGGGACACAGCCCTACTGATTAGCAGACAGTCTGCCTAAATACTTCCATGCCCCTAGATACAACCCTGCCCACTAGAGGGCTAAGACCCAGCTCCCCTACCACAAGGAAGCCTGCACAAAACTCCAGATCAGTCTCACCCACCATGGAGGAGATTTTTGAAGCAAGAAAGCTATGATCCCACAGCTGATGGAACCAAGTCCACCAATGCAGGCTAGACCCTGCTCTGGGACTAGCTGAGCCCTGGCCACTCTGCCCATTAGCAAACCAGTACAACCTTGGGACACCCCAGGTCATACACAACTGTGTCAGGAACCAGCATACCTCTCCCCACTCTCATTTATCTCAAAATCTCTCTGGATACATGAGCCTTGCAGCCAGACTCCAGGAACCAGCTCTGCCTGCTGGTACTCCAGACCTAACTCCAGGACCTAGCTTCACCTGGCAGTGGGTGGGCAACAGTCCCAGAATCAGGACTAACTGCCTACCAGCAAGCCAAAATTAGATCCAGGCCCCTTCTTGGGTTCTGCCTGCCACACATGACTGCTGCTGCTGCTGCTGCTGCTAAGTCACTTCAGTCATGTCTGACTCCATGCGACCCCATAGACAGCAGCCCAGCAGGCTCTCCTGTCCCTGGGATTCTCCAGGCAAGAACACTGGAGTGGGTTGCCATTTCCTTCTCCAGTGCATGAAAGTGAAAAGTGAAAATGAAGTCGCTCAGTCATGTCCGACTCTTCACGACCCCATGGACTGGACCCCATAGACTGAAGCAGCCCAGCAGGCTCCTCGGTCCATGAGATTTTCCAGGCAAGAGTGCTGGAGTAGGGTGCCATTGCCTTCTCCATCACACACATGACTAGGCCCCACTAAAATTCTACTAAACATTTAAAGAAGAGTTGGCACTTATAGGAAACTATTCCAAAAGTAGTTTTCATAACTATTCCAAAAAAAGGAAAGAATATTTCTGAATTCATCCTATGAGGCCCTCATCACCCTGATACCGAAAATCAAATAAAGATATCAGAAGAAAAGAAAATTACAGCCCAGCATCAGTGGTGAGCATAGATGCAAAAATCCTCAAAAAATACCAGCTAGACAACTTCAGTGATGCATTAAAAAGGTCATACACCATGATCAAGTGAAATTTATCTCAGCAATGTAAGGAATTTTTGATATCTGCAAATCAGTCATTGTGATATACCATATTAACAAGTTGAAAAAGAAAAGTCATATGATTATCTCAATAGATGCATGAAAGCTTTTGATCAAATAAAAGATCATTTGTGATAAAAACTCTCCAGAAGGTGGGCATAGAGGGAATAAACGTACCTCAACATAATAAAGACCATATATGACAAACCCACAGCTAATATCCACAATGATGAAAAGCTGAAAGCTTTCCTCTATAATCAGGCATAAAACAAAGATGCCCACTCTTACCAGTTTTACTCAACAAAGTTTTGGAAGTCTTAGACACAACAATCAGAGAAGAAAAGTAAAGGATCCAAAGTGGAAAAGAAGAAGTGAAACTCACTCTTTGCAGATGATGTGATACTATACATAGTATATTCTAAGATGTCACCAGAAAACAACTAGATTTCATCAGTGGACTTAGTAAAGTTGCAGGATACAACTTAGTGTATTTATATACACTAACAACATGATATCGAACAGAGAAATTAAGGAAAGAATCCTATTTACATGCCAAAATCAGTAGAATACTTAGGTATAAACCTACCTAAGGACACCAAAGACCTGCCATCCCAAATTATAAGATGCTAATGAAAGAAATTAAAGACCACACAAACAAATGGAAAGATATACCATATTCTAGGATTGGAAAAATCAGTTTTGTTAAAATGACCATACTACCCAAGGCAATCTGCAGATTCAATGCAATCCCTATTAAGTTATCATGAAATTTTTCACAGAACTAGAACAAATAATTTAAAATCTGTATGGAAGCAAAATACAGCCTAAATAGCCAAAACAATTGTGAGAAAGAAGAATGAAGCTGGAGAATGTCAGACTATACTACAGAGCTATAATTATCAAAACAGAATAGTATTGGCAGAAAAATATACACATAAATTAATGGAACAGAATAGAAAATCCATAAATAAACTGACTCCCTTAAGTTCAATTAATCTATGAATGACCAAGGAGGCAAGAATACACAGTGGGAAAAAAAGACAGCCTTTTCAATAAATGGTGCTTGGAAAGCTTGACAGCTGCATGTAAAAGAATGAAACTTAGGAGGGGCAGGAAAAAATTAGGACTTTGGAATTAACAGATGCATACTAATATATTATTAAGTAAACAACAACTACTTACTGAACAGCACAGGGAACCATATGCACTATATTGTAATTAACTACAATGGAAAAGAATCTGGAAAACTGAATAACTGAATCACTTTGCAGTATACCCAGAAGATTGTCAAATAGATATATTTCAATAAAAAAAGAAAAAAAAAAGAATGAAACTAAAATATTTTCTAACAGTATATACAAAAATAAATTTCAGTTCAGTTCAGTTCAGTCGATTAGTCATGTCCGATTCTTTGCGACCCCATGAATCGCAGCACGCTAGGCCTCCCTGTCCATCACCAACTCCCGGAGTTCACTCAGACTCACGTCCATCGAGTCAGTGATGCCATCCAGCCATCTCATCCTCTGTCGTCCCTTCTCCTCCTGCCCCCATTCCCTCCCAGAATCAGAGTCTTTTCTAATGAGTCAAGTCTTCGCATGAGGTAGCCAAAGTATTGGAGTTTCAGCTTTAGCATCATTCCTTCCAAAGAAATCCCAGGACTGATCTCCTTCAGAATGGACTGGTTGGATCTCCTTGTAGTCCAAGGGACTCTCAAGAGTCTTCTCCAACACCACAGTTCAAAAGCATCAATTCTTCAGCGCTCAGCCTTCTCCACAGTCCAACTCTCACATCCATACATGACCACTGGAAAAACCATTGCCTTAACTAGACGGACCTTTGTTGGCAAAGTAATATCTCTGCTTTTCAATATGCTATCTAGGTTGGTCATAACTTTCCTTCCAAGGAGTAAACATCTTTTAAATTCATGGCTGAAGTCACCATCTGCAGTGATTTTGGAGCCCCCAAAAATAAAGTCTGACACTGCTTCCACTGTTTCCCCATCTATTTGCCATGAAGTGATGGGACCGGATACCATGATGTTCATTTTCTGAATGTTGAGCTTTAAGCCAACTTTTTCACTCTCCACTTTCACTTTCATCAAGAGGCTTTTGAGTTCCTCTTCACTTTCTGCCATAAGGGTCGTGTCATCTGCATATCTAAGGATGTTGATATTTCTCCCTGCAATCTTGATTCCAGCTTGTGTTTCTTCCAGTACAGCACTTTTCATGATGTACTCTGCATATAAGTTAAATAAGCAGGGTGACAATATACAGCCTTGACGTACACCTTTTCCTATTTGGAACCAGTCTGTTGTTCCATGTCCAGTTCTAACTGTTGCTTCCTGATCTGCATACAGGTTCTCAAGAGGCAGGTCAGGTGGTCTGATTTCCCATCTCTTTCAGAATTTTCCACAGTTTATTGTGACCCACACAGTCAAAGGCTTTGGCATAGTCAATGAAGCAGAAATAGATGTTTTTCTGGGACTCTCTTGCTTTTTCCATGATCCAGCAGATGTTGGCAATTTGATCTCTGGTTCCCCTGCCTTTTCTAAAACCAGCTGGAACATCAGGAAGTTCACGGTTCACGTATTGCTGAAGCCTTGCTTGGAGAATTTTGAGCATTACTTTACTAGCATGTGAGATGAGTTAAAATTGATTAAAAACAAAAATGTAAGCCTGGATTCTATAACACTTCTAGATGTTGACATAAATAGCACCCATATGTATTTGGATCTGCCATCTAGGGTAATGAAAATAAAAGCAAAAATAAACTTAAACACTTTTGCACAGCAAAGGAAAGCATAAACAAAATGAAAGACAACCTACAGAATGTGAGAAATATTTGCAAGAGATGTGACTGAAGAGAGATTAAAGTCCAAAATAAACAAATAGCTCATACAGCTCAATATTTAATAAAAAATAAATTAAAAATGAACAGAAGACCTAAATAGACATTTCTCAAAAAAAATACAGATGGCCAATAAGCACATGAAAAAATGCTCAACATCACTAATTATTAAAATAATGCAGATGAAAACTATAATATGATGACATATCACCTCATACTAGTCAGAATAGACACTGTGAAAAAGTCTAGATGATAAATGCTGAAGAATGTGTGGAGAAACGGAAACCTCCTACACTGTTTTGGGAACATATATTGGTACGACTACCACAGAGAACAGTGGGAGTTTCCTTAAAAAAATTTAAAACAGAGTCTCTACCATTTGATCCAGGAATCCCAGTCTGGGTCATAAATATGTAAAAGGCAAAACTTTAATTAAAAAAGATATTTGCACTCCAATGTTCTTAGAGACACTATTAACAATGGCCAAGGTATGGAAGAAACCTGAATATCCATTGACATATGATGGATAAAGAAGATATGATATCTTTAGTTTTGTTTTCTACAATTCCAGAGTAGATTAAGAAAAAAATGGTGAGAAAAGACTAAATGAATGAATCTGAAAGTGGTTAAGTATACTGAAATAGGAAAATATGAAATAAATATTGACAGTGACCATTTGGTAAAAATATATTTAAGTCAGTTACACTGAAAAGAATAAACATTATCTCAAAAAATCTAAGAGCTAAGACAGAGAAGAAAAATAATTTGATTAAAATAAGAAAATATTCCCTACATTGTAAGTGGTTAAATAGTAAAAAAAAAAAAAAAGCAAAAAGAATCATTAAGCAAAAGTATTTATTTCTAGATATTATTATTATAAAATAGATATATATATGTAAACACACTAAGATAAAACTTAATTTTCTTACATACTTATATCTCATTTTACTGATTTATAATTTTTTTTAAATCTAAATTTCAAAGTTTTTCATTAATTTTGACTTTTATTACTTTCTTGCTATTAATGTTTGACATTGTTTTAATCTGCTTATTATTATTCATACAATTGTGCTATAGTCATCCTATTTCTTCTTTCTTTTAAAATTTTCCTTTTTATAATGGTGGCAATATATGGGGAGCCCCCTTGCCCCAGGGGTTTTTGTAGTAATTTCTTAAGCTTCTTTAAAATTTTCCAACAATTCTAAAGTTTTATATTTAAAATTACTAGAATTTTAGATAAATCAAAGAATTTGTTGGCTTATTTCACTTGCTACCTGTTAACTTACAAGAACCTGTTGCCACAAAATTCATGATTCAACTCTGAATAAGTGTCTGCTCAAATAGAATACCTTAAAATTGCCTATTCTGACAATATATTTATACTTTAAGTACTACCTTTACACACACACACACACACACACACACACACACACATTTTCTCTTGGATAATCACTTGTTTATGCATATAGTCAGGGAAAATAATATGTATATATTCATTTATTGATTACCCACCTTTTGTCAAACACTAGTAGTGTTTAGTAAGTGAAAGTCACTCGGTCATGTCTGACTCTTTGTAACTCCAAGGACTGTATCAGTTCAGTTCAGTTCAGTTCAGTCGCTCAGTCGTGTCCGACTCTTTGCAACCCCATGAATCACAGCACACCAGACCTCCCTGTCCATCATCAACTCCAGGAGTTCACTCAAACTCACGTCCATCGAGTCTGTGATGCAATCCAGCCATCTCAACCTCTGTCGTCCCCTTTTCCTCCTTCCCCCAATCCTTCCCAGCATCAGAGTCTTTTCCAGTGAGTCAGTTCTTCGCATGAGGTGGCCAAAGTACTGGAGTTTCAGCTTTAGCATCATTCCTTCCAAAGAACACCCAGGGCTGATCTCCTTCAGAATGGACTGGTTGGATCTCCTTGTAGTCCAAGGGACTCTCAAGAGTCTTCTCCAACACCACAGTTCAAAAGCATCAATTCTTCAGCGCTCAGCCTTCTCCACAGTCCAACTCTCACATCCATACATGACCACTGGAAAAACCATTGCCTTAACTAGACGGACCTTTGTTGGCAAAGTAATATCTCTGCTTTTCAATATGCTATCTAGGTTGGTCATAACTTTCCTTCCAAGGAGTAAACATCTTTTAAATTCATGGCTGAAGTCACCATCTGCAGTGATTTTGGAGCCCCCAAAAATAAAGTCTGACACTGCTTCCACTGTTTCCCCATCTATTTGCCATGAAGTGATGGGACCGGATACCATGATGTTCATTTTCTGAATGTTGAGCTTTAAGCCAACTTTTTCACTCTCCACTTTCACTTTCATCAAGAGGCTTTTGAGTTCCTCTTCACTTTCTGCCATAAGGGTCGTGTCATCTGCATATCTAAGGATGTTGATATTTCTCCCTGCAATCTTGATTCCAGCTTGTGTTTCTTCCAGTACAGCACTTTTCATGATGTACTCTGCATATAAGTTAAATAAGCAGGGTGACAATATACAGCCTTGACGTACACCTTTTCCTATTTGGAACCAGTCTGTTGTTCCATGTCCAGTTCTAACTGTTGCTTCCTGATCTGCATACAGGTTCTCAAGAGGCAGGTCAGGTGGTCTGATTTCCCATCTCTTTCAGAATTTTCCACAGTTTATTGTGACCCACACAGTCAAAGGCTTTGGCATAGTCAATGAAGCAGAAATAGATGTTTTTCTGGGACTCTCTTGCTTTTTCCATGATCCAGCAGATGTTGGCAATTTGATCTCTGGTTCCCCTGCCTTTTCTAAAACCAGCTGGAACATCAGGAAGTTCACGGTTCACGTATTGCTGAAGCCTTGCTTGGAGAATTTTGAGCATTACTTTACTAGCATGTGAGATGAGTTAAAATTGATTAAAAACAAAAATGTAAGCCTGGATTCTATAACACTTCTAGATGTTGACATAAATAGCACCCATATGTATTTGGATCTGCCATCTAGGGTAATGAAAATAAAAGCAAAAATAAACTTAAACACTTTTGCACAGCAAAGGAAAGCATAAACAAAATGAAAGACAACCTACAGAATGTGAGAAATATTTGCAAGAGATGTGACTGAAGAGAGATTAAAGTCCAAAATAAACAAATAGCTCATACAGCTCAATATTTAATAAAAAATAAATTAAAAATGAACAGAAGACCTAAATAGACATTTCTCAAAAAAAATACAGATGGCCAATAAGCACATGAAAAAATGCTCAACATCACTAATTATTAAAATAATGCAGATGAAAACTATAATATGATGACATATCACCTCATACTAGTCAGAATAGACACTGTGAAAAAGTCTAGATGATAAATGCTGAAGAATGTGTGGAGAAACGGAAACCTCCTACACTGTTTTGGGAACATATATTGGTACGACTACCACAGAGAACAGTGGGAGTTTCCTTAAAAAAATTTAAAACAGAGTCTCTACCATTTGATCCAGGAATCCCAGTCTGGGTCATAAATATGTAAAAGGCAAAACTTTAATTAAAAAAGATATTTGCACTCCAATGTTCTTAGAGACACTATTAACAATGGCCAAGGTATGGAAGAAACCTGAATATCCATTGACATATGATGGATAAAGAAGATATGATATCTTTAGTTTTGTTTTCTACAATTCCAGAGTAGATTAAGAAAAAAATGGTGAGAAAAGACTAAATGAATGAATCTGAAAGTGGTTAAGTATACTGAAATAGGAAAATATGAAATAAATATTGACAGTGACCATTTGGTAAAAATATATTTAAGTCAGTTACACTGAAAAGAATAAACATTATCTCAAAAAATCTAAGAGCTAAGACAGAGAAGAAAAATAATTTGATTAAAATAAGAAAATATTCCCTACATTGTAAGTGGTTAAATAGTAAAAAAAAAAAAAAAAAAAAACAAAAAGAATCATTAAGCAAAAGTATTTATTTCTAGATATTATTATTATAAAATAGATATATATATGTAAACACACTAAGATAAAACTTAATTTTCTTACATACTTATATCTCATTTTACTGATTTATAATTTTTTTAAATCTAAATTTCAAAGTTTTTCATTAATTTTGACTTTTATTACTTTCTTGCTATTAATGTTTGACATTGTTTTAATCTGCTTATTATTATTCATACAATTGTGCTATAGTCATCCTATTTCTTCTTTCTTTTAAAATTTTCCTTTTTATAATGGTGGCAATATATGGGGAGCCCCCTTGCCCCAGGGGTTTTTGTAGTAATTTCTTAAGCTTCTTTAAAATTTTCCAACAATTCTAAAGTTTTATATTTAAAATTACTAGAATTTTAGATAAATCAAAGAATTTGTTGGCTTATTTCACTTGCTACCTGTTAACTTACAAGAACCTGTTGCCACAAAATTCATGATTCAACTCTGAATAAGTGTCTGCTCAAATAGAATACCTTAAAATTGCCTATTCTGACAATATATTTATACTTTAAGTACTACCTTTACACACACACACACACACACACACATTTTCTCTTGGATAATCACTTGTTTATGCATATAGTCAGGGAAAATAATATGTATATATTCATTTATTGATTACCCACCTTTTGTCAAACACTAGTAGTGTTTAGTAAGTGAAAGTCACTCGGTCATGTCTGACTCTTTGTAACTCCAAGGACTGTATCAGTTCAGTTCAGTTCAGTTCAGTCGCTCAGTCGTGTCCGACTCTTTGCAACCCCATGAATCACAGCACACCAGACCTCCCTGTCCATCATCAACTCCAGGAGTTCACTCAAACTCACGTCCATCGAGTCTGTGATGCAATCCAGCCATCTCAACCTCTGTCGTCCCCTTTTCCTCCTTCCCCCAATCCTTCCCAGCATCAGAGTCTTTTCCAGTGAGTCAGCTCTTCGCATGAGGTGGCCAAAGTACTGGAGTTTCAGCTTTAGCATCATTCCTTCCAAAGAACACCCAGGGCTGATCTCCTTCAGAATGGACTGGTTGGATCTCCTTGAAGTCCAAGGGACTCTCATGAGTCTTCTCCAACACCACAGTTCAAAAGCATCAATTCTTCGGCACTAAGCTTTCTTCACAGTCCAACTCTCACATCCATACATGACCACTGGAAAAACCATAGCCTTGACTAGACGGACCTTTGTTGGCAAAGTAATGTCTCTGCTTTTGAATATGCTATCTAGGTTGGCCATTCCAAACCCAGTAATTGAACCTAGGTCTCCCATGTTGCAAGTGGATTCTTTACCAGCTGAGCCACAAGGGAAGCCCAGTGTTCAGTAAAAAGGACAAAATTTATGACCTAATGGGGAGTGGTTTATATGAATTATTTTGCATACTAAGGAGTTCAATATTTAAATAAATGTATTTTCAGCAGCAAAAGATGTAAATAAAATCCTTTAACTCAGATGCAAATAGCTACTGGTTTGAGGACCATCTGTGCAAATATGTCATATTATAGGAGAAAAATCCTTGTAGACTTTGAAGGAGGGCTAAGGCTATGTTGAACCTTCTGGTCAATATTCCTGAGAGAGGCATGGGGTAGTATAAAGTGCTGATGTTTTGGAAACTGACATACCTAGATTCAAGCCTTATTTTACTCTTAGTCATGTGTCTATGAATAGTTAAACTATTTAAGTTTTTCCTCATTTAAAAAATTGAATAGTCATAGGATTTTTCTGCTTGATTTAAATGAAAAATATTTACTGATTGTCTAAACTAGGACATGTGTCTCTAAGTTCACTATGGTACATATTCCTTGTCTTCATGATAGTAAGAAAATATCCTCCTGCTTTTTTGGCCATTACTGATAGAATAAAGTAACCAGGGGTAGTAACAGACTAGAATTTTAGAATTCCATTTTACAGCAGGGACAGTGACTTCCATTTAGACTGGATCATTACTGAAAGATCTGGATATTAGGAGAATACAAGGACTAAAGGAATCAAGAAATTATTCAGTTTTTTAAGGAATCTCCACACTGTTCTCCATAGTGGCTCTTCAGCAGATGAATGGATAAGAAAGCTGTGGTACATATACACAATGGAGTATTACTCAGCCATTAAAAAGAATACATTTGAATCAGTTCTAATGAGGTGGATGAAACTGGAGCCTATTATACAGAGTGAAGTAAGCCAGAAGGAAAAACATAAATATAGTATACTAACGCATATATATGGAATTTAGAAAGATGGTAACAATAACCCTGTGTACGAGATAGCAAAAGAGACACTGATGTATAGAACAGTCTTATGGACTCTGTGGGAGAGGGAGAGGGTGGGAAGATTTGGGAGAATGACATTGAAACATGTAAAATATCATGTAAGAAACGAGTTGCCAGTCCAGGTGCCATGCACGATACTGGATGCTTGGGGCTAGTGCACTGGGACGACCCAGAGGGATGGTATGGGGAGGGAGGAGGGAGGAGGGTTCAGGATGGGGAACACATGTATACCTGTGGCAGATTCATTTTGATATTTGGCAAAACTAATACAATTATGTAAAGTTTAAAAATAAAATAAAATTAGAAAAAAAAAAAAGAAAAAAAAAAGAAATTATTCACTTAAATATTTTTCTACAGCCTTTGTTTCCCAGATAAACTCTTGAAGCAAAAGCATAAAACGGAAGTCAGAATTCTCTTTTCCTTTACTTACCATTTCAAGAAGAAGCAAATATTAATCTCAAATTATTAGGAAAAAAGTTCCTTTAGGAATCGGGCCTTAACATTCACTAACCCAAATTCAGGCTGTTCTCTTCCAGTAGAAATAAACAAAATGGCATTAATTCCTATATGGTATAGTATATCAACATTACAAAGCAGCGTTTTCCTTTGTCCTGACCTGTTTGAGAATTTGAGCCACCAGCTCTAATTTCTTCAGAGATAGTCCATGATTTTAAATGACCTTTGATGACAGATTCTTTTTTTATAGTACAATTTAGTCATGTACATTAAAGTCAGGGATGAAGGTAGATTTTGATTTATCCTTCCATGTGGCATATGTGAATAAGTTTGTGAGGCTTGTTTTTTTCTCTGATTTATAACAGGAATGAACAAAAGTCCAAACAAAGCTAGAATCCAAAGCATGATCAGTTTAAAAAGGCTTAAAGAGAGGGAAGGATGAATTAGAAGTTTGGGATCAACAGATACATGCTACTATATATATATGTCTAAGGGGAATCAGTGGCTCAAAGGTAATGAATCCACCTGTAGTGCAAGAGGCATAGGAGATGCCGGTTCAATCCCTGAATCTGGAAGATCCCCTGGAGAGGGAAATGGCAACCCTCTCCAGTATTCTTGCTTGGAAAATCTCATGGACAGAGTAGCCTAGCGGACTATAGTCCATAGGGTCTCAAAGAGTCAGACATGATTGAACAACTAAAGACAGGAACGTGTGTGTGTGTGTTTGTGTGTGTGTGTGTGTGTGTATGTATGTATATATGTATCTATAGACGTGTATATATGCTATTGATATATATATGTATGTATATGTATGTTATAGACATATATACGTGTATATATGTTATTGATAGATAACAAGGATCTATTTTATAGCACACAGAACTGTATTCAATATCGTGTAATAAGCTGTAATGGGAAGAATCTTAAAATGAAAATGTGTGTGTGTGTGTGTGTGTGTGTAACAGAATCACTTTGCTGTGTACCCGAAACTAACACAACACTGTAAATCAACTATACTTCAATTAATTTTTTTAAAAAGGCTGAAATTAAATGCATTGGAAAGAATTCTGTTATTTTAAGTAAAATCTCCCTTTCTGATTGGTCAAAAATATATTTAATCTTATTTATGTTTTAAATAATATGTGTCATCTGTTTCTTTCCTTTTTTATTAAAGTGAAATTCTCTACCACAGCCCTTTCCTCACTCTTTACTTCATCCTCCATAACAAAATATAGGTAGGGTTTAAATCTAATAATTAAGAGTACTTTTTCCATCTAAGACGTATGCTAAAACCTTTAAAATCCTCACAAAATTCTTGAAATTATTGTAAAACTTATGGATGAAGAACCTGAAACTTAAAATATGAATCATCCTCTCTGTCACTGAGCTAGTATATGCCAGAACTGAAATATGAAACCTGGTCTTCACCCTGATATCACATTACTGAAAATGAGTGTCATTTCTTCCCTAATGCATTGCAAGTCTTGGATTTTCATCCCAAATACTGTAAAATAAACAGGTAAAACATAGACTTGACTATTCTACTGCTTATCATTACACAAAAGACAGAGCAAGATGATTTGCTTTTGTCTGGGATTTTGGTTTATAGACAAGAAAGAACAGAGCAAAAGTCTCCATGCTTTTCAGATTTGCACACCTATCAGGAAAAAATTGAGCATGCATGGTCAATATAAGTTTGCTTAATTGTTCATTCATTTATAAAGTATCTGTGTATGTATACAGATATTTAATATTATATAAAGTATGTGACAACATAATATATATTATAAAATATTACAATAATATATTATACAGACTCTTTGCGACCCCATGAATCGCAGCACGCCAGGCCTCCTTGTGCATCACCAGCTCCCGGAGTTCACTGAGACTCACGTCCATCGAGTCAGTGATGCTATCCAGCCATCTCATCCTCTGTCGTCCCCTTCTCCTCTTGCCCCCAATCCCTCCCAGCATCAGAGTCTTTTCCAATGAGTCAACTCTTTGCATGAGGTGGCCAAAGTACTGGAGTTTCAGCTTTAGCATCATTCCTTCCAAAGAAATCCCAGGGCTGATCTCCTTCAGAATGGACTGGTTGGATCTCCTTGCAGTCCAAGGGACTCACAAGAGTCTTCTCCAACACCACAGTTCAAAAGCATCAATTCTTCAGCGCTCAGCCTTTTTCACAGTCCAACTCTGACATCCATACGTGACCACAGGAAAAACCATAGCCTTGACTAGACGAACCTTTGTTGACAAAGTAATGTCTCTGCTTTTGAATATGTTATCTAGGTTGGTCATAACTTTCCTTCCAAGGAGTAAGCGTCTTTTAATTTCATGGCTGCAGTTACCATCTGCAGTGATTTTGGAGCCCAGAAAAATAAAGTCTTGACACTGTTTCCCCATCTATTTCCCATAGCAATACTAATAAATCATATGCATTTTGCACGTGATATAGAGACTACTGATTCTAAATTTTGTGAATTTGATTCATAATTTCAGCTATGTAATATCTTCTAAACCTTACTGGTGTCTTAGTGAAGAGTTTGAGGAAATGCATTATAGCATTCAGTTGAAAGAACAGCAGGCTATTTTTGTCCCTCATCCCTTGTATGTTATTTGGATTTTAATGACATTGAACAACATTTTGATGTACTTGAAACTTAAAATAGAAATATAACTCTTTTCTAGAATAATTTTATGGTTTTATTGTTGCAAACTAGAAGTGACCTAAGAAATTGCCAACATCCTTTGGATTGTCGAAAAAGTGAGAGAGTTACAGAAAAACATCTACTTCTGTTTATTGACTAGGCCAAAGCTTTTGACTGTGTGTATCATAACAAAATGTGGGAAATTCTTAAAGAGATGAGAATACCGGACAACCTGACCTGCTTCCTGAGAAATCTGTATGCAGGACAAGAAGAAATAGAACTGGACATGGAACAACAGATTGGTTCCAAATTGGGAAAGGAGTAGGTCAAAGCTGTATATTGTCACTGTGCTTATTTAACTTATATACAGAGTACATCATAAGAAATGCTGGGCTGGATGAAGCACAAGATGGAATCGAGATTGCAGGGAGAAATATCAATAACATCAGATATGCAGGTGACACCACCCTTATGGCAGAAAGTGAAGAAGAACTAAAAAGCATCTTGATGAAAGTGAAAGAGGAGAATGAAAAAGTTGGCTTAAATCTCAACATTCAGAAATCTAAGATCATGGCATCTGGCAATGGCACCCCACTCCAGTACTCTTGCCTGGAAAATCCCATGGATGGAGGAGCCTGGTGGGCTGCAGTCTATGGGGTCGCTAAGAGTCGGACACGACTGAGCGACTTCACTTTCACTTTTCACTTTCATGCATTGGAGAAGGAAATGGCAACCCACTCCAGTATTCTTGCCTGGAGAATCCCAGGGATGGGGGAGCCTGGTGGGCTGCCGTCTATGGGGTCACACAGAGTCGGACATGACTACTGAAGTTACTTAGCAGACAGCATATTAAAAAGCAGAGACATTACTTTGCCAACAAAGGTCCATCTAGTCAAGGCTTTGGTTTTTCCAGTAGATGTGAGAGTTGGACTATAAAGAAATCTGAGTTCTGAAGAATTGATGCTTTTGAACTGTGGTGTGGGAGAAGACTCTTGAGAGTCCCTTGGACTGCAAGGAGATCCAACCAGTCCATCCTAAAGGAAATCAGTCCTGAATGTTCATTGGAAAGACTGATGCTGAAGCTCAAACTCCAATACTTTGGTCACCTGATGTGAAGAACTGACTCATTTGAAAAGACCCTGATGTTGGGAAAGACTGAAGGCAGGAGGAGAAGGGGATGACAGAGGATGAGATGGTTGGATGGCATCACTAACTCAATGAACATGAGTTTGAATATGCTCTGGGAGTTGGTGATGGACAGGGAAGCCTGGTGTACTGCAGTCCATGGGGTCACAAAGAGTTGGACATGACTGAGAAACTGAACTCAAGAAACAGCACATCCACCTACTTATTTATTGCCAAAAAATGTAGCTTGTTAAAATAAAATCTAATCAAGCCAAAGCACTGTGTTTGGTATATATTTACTGATACCTAAATAGTTTATATCTAAAGACTTTAGATTATCAATTATATGATTGTATGTTTTTTACTCATTGTGGAAGATACACCAGGAAAACAGACAGTTTACAAATAATTGTTGTATGAACACTTTATTACAATAACTTACTAAGTTGTACTATGTTAAAGAACATTCAAGTGAAACTTACAGTTGGTCTTCTCTATGGTACATAATTTTGTCTTGTCAAGCAACACTTTGTCTGTATGATAGAATAGATCCAGGGTATTTCCTAGAGTTGCAGAGATAGGATGGTTTCAGTGACAGTGCTGTAATTCCTCTCTCAAAACAGAGGGGAATAAAGTCCTAATCTGTGGAGTGTTCCAGTTCCATAGTCAACCAAACTAGTAACCTGTCACTGAATATGAAGAGATGTGCAAGTTCTCACAAGCTGGACCAGGAGGCTCCACCTCACCATTGGATAGCTGTATTTTCTTCTTTTATTAAATACCATTTACTAGTTTCATTAATGACTTAGTTTTATCCTATAGTATTATTAATAAGAATATCATATACTTTTGAAGAGTAAGGTAGAGCTTAAATAAATTAAGAAGAAATGTGTCTTTTTAAAGAATCTCAAGTTTTGTGTACCTTGTTTATTATTACCTTATAGGTTTCTTGCTCTGTAAAACATGTTAAGTAGATCATACATTAAACAAAGTGAAACATAAAAAAACAAAACAATTTATACATACTTTTTAGCAAAATGAAAAAAGTGGGAACCTGTTGATGCATACTAGTTATATTCATAAATTTATTTTTAATTCAATCCACCTTATCAAGGGCTACTTTTAGTAATTACCTTAGCTGCTTAACAGTGTTTGAGGATGAAGAAAAAAAATGTTGTCATGTAAAGCTATTGAAATGATTTAAAAATACTGATTATACTAAGCCTCTACCATTATAATTGTCATTTAAGCAGTGAATTTTAGATAACTACTTTAAATATTACAAAATATGAGTATTTGACTCTATTAATATACCATTAAAATTAATACTTCCACGATATTATATTTATTATTTTTTTTGCTTTAAAAATCTATAAACATAAATTACATCTAAAGAGAGTAGGATATCTTCACCTAAACAAATGCAGTGGAAGGATGTTGGGTTTGTAAACACATCTTTCCAGTAAATAAAGAGGTGAAAATGCTGTGACATAGGTCAATAATTTCCAGACTGATTTATTGAGCACAGCAGGTGGCTAATTATCAACCTTACAAGATGGTGTCCCTGAGCAGTGTGCTTATTTTCTAGGTCAGGGTTTTAGTTTTCAAAGGAAATCAAGTGTATACATAAGTAGTGAGTCTGACATAGATTGAGTTGCATTTTCATCACCAAATTAAATATAAATCTGATAATGCAAAAAATATATATATATATACTAAATATTGAACATGCTATTTTCAGTATAAAATGTAACATATATTTTAAATCAGTAGAGTTTTCAAATGAATATCCATGCAGTGAAGATATTCTTTGACTAAATAACTTTAGCCCCACAGCAATTAACAATATCAGTTGGATAAAAAGTAGGATGGACAGCAGAATTTGTTGTTCCATCGCTAAGTCATGTCCAACTCTTGGCGACACCATGGACTGCAACATGCCAGACTTACCTGTCCTTCACTACCTCCCAATGTTGGCTCAAGTTCATGTTCATTGAGTTGCTATGCCATCTAACCATCTCATCCTCTGCCACCTTTTCTCCTTTTGCCTTCAATCTTTCCCAGCATCAGTGTCTTTTCCAATGAATTGGGTCTTTGCATCAGGTGGCCAAAGTATTGGAGCTTCAACTTCAGCATCAGTCTTTCCAATGAATATTCAAGGTTGATTTCCTTTAGGAAAGGAAGGCAGAATATTCTGTCCTTATTGTACAAATTGAAGGGATTTAGGAAAATCTGAATTCTAACCTCAATTAATCATTATAAGATATATGGCTTTGTTTACTTTTGTCATTACCTTTCTTTTCAGATTTATGAAAACAGTCAAAATTTTATTCAAATTATTTCCTTCTTAAAAGTTGGCCTTTAACAATATGACAATCAGAATCCACTAAATATGTAATAAAGTATACCTACTTTCATATTTATGTATGTAAACTACCTCCAAAAGAAGAAAATACTTTTGTGTAGCTTCAGATGAATTCAGTGAACACAGTTTTGCAAAACAAATTCCCAGACCACAGGTTTGGGAATAAGTGTGAATATGTATATGTATTTCTTGAAGAAATGCCAATGACTACATAGTGAATGTTATCTGTATGAAAACAACTTGAATGCTTGGGGTCAGATTAATAAGGATAGATCACTAAAAGTATCTAAAGGCTAAGTAGGGAACAGATACATTTAAAAGTAGGCATATAATAACTGAAAATAGTTAAAAATAGAAAGTAATGCAAAATAGTAGAACAATAATATTAAAAAGAAGCATTTTAAAACAAATTGTTTAATAGGTGTTTTTAATTACTTTTCAACTTTAAATAAATGGAATGGTAAGGAACTATGTTTCATCAACTACATATATATACATATATATGTATATATATGTGTGTGTGTGTATATATATATATATATATATATATATATAGTTAATTACAGTTGCAATTGTTAGATATCTGCCTAAAGAGAGAATTCTTGGGTTTATATCAGATTTATGGATGAGTGTACATCTACATATCTTAAGATAAAGTATTTAAAATTTTGTTGATACTTTTACAGTGTGTTTGATACCCCACTAACTTTTCATTAACTATTTGTGTGTCCCAATTATACTAAGTAAATGTGCTTATCAAATATCAAGAATACATGAAAACTAAACCAGTTGTTCAAAAAAGCAGGAGTTCCAGAAAAACATTTATTTCTGCTTTATTGACTATGCTGAAGCCTTTGACTGTGTGGATCACAATAAACTGTGGAAAATTCTGAAAGAGATGGGCATACCAGACCCCCTGATGTGCCTCTTGAGAAACCTGTATGAAGGTCAGGAAGCAACAGTTAGAAATGGACATGGAACAACAGACTGGTTTCAAATAGGAAAAGGAGTACATCAAGGCTGTATATTGTCATCCTCCTTATTTAACTTATATGTAGAGTATGTAATGAGAAATGCTGGGCTGGAAGAAGCAAAAGCTGGAATCAAGATTGCAGGGAGAAATATCAATATCCTCAGATAGGCAGATAACACGACCCTTATGGCAGAAAGTAAAGAGAAACTAAAGAGCCTCTTGATGAAAGTGAAAGAGGAGAGTGAAAAAGTTGGCTTAAATCTCAACATTCAGAAAACGAAGATCATGGCATCTGGTTCCATCACTTCATGGCAAATAATGGGGAAACAGTGGAAATAGTGGCTGACTTTATTTATTTATTTTTTTGACTCCAAAATCACTGCAGATGGTGACTGCAGCCATGAAATTAAACGATGCTTACTCCTTGGAAGGAAAATTATGACCAACCTAGACTGCATATTAAAAAGCAGAGACATTACTTTGCCAACAAAGGTCTGTCTAGTCAAGGCTATGGTTTTTTCAGTGGTCATGTATGGATGTGAGAGTTGGGCGATAAAGAAAGCTGAGCACCGAAGAATTGATGCTTTTGAACTGTGGTGTTGGAGAAGACTCTTGAGAGTCCCTTGGACTGCAAGGAGATCCAACCTGTCCATCCTAAGAGAAATCAGTCCTGGGTGTTCATTGGAAGGACTGATGTTAAAGTTGAAACTCTAGTATTTTGGCCACCTGATCGGAAGAGCTGACTCATTTAAAAAGACCTTGCTGTTGGGAAAGATTGAAGGCAGGGGAAGGGGACGACAGAGGATGAGATGGTTGGATGGCATCACCGACTCAATGGACATGAGTTTAGGTAAACACCATTTGGTGATGGACAGGGACGCCTGGCGTGCTGCGACTCATGGGGTCACAAAGAGTCAGACACAACTGAGCGACTGAACTGAACTGAACTGAAACCAGTTGTTTAAAATTAAATTTTGAGAAAAGTCCGTTTGAAATGTATGAACAGTTAATTCCATCTGTTTCTTTCCCATCAATTCCAAACTATAGGAAACTATCAGTTTGTTTGTTTCCTGTCTCTGCCTCATATTTCCTTTCCTCCTTAATTCCTAGAACCTCACCTAGGACTTAATTCTCAAACTGACAAATTTGCTCTGCATTGTGATTCAAACAGTTCTGTTGGATGACTAGTATCCATGTGGGTGATGGTCCCTCCAACACTCTAGTACAGTCTATTTGACACTGAAGTTCATCCTGTACATAAAGCTGATGCAGAAACCCCTGAAGTAATAAAGATGTTTCAGGGAGGGAGTACCTTCCAAAATATAAGAATAGCTTGCACAGGATTCCAAACAATAGACACCAGGGAAATGTAAGAGAACTGAGGAGAAGCAGTCCTAGAGATGAAAAGAAGTAACAGTTATGGACTCATGGACGAGAAGAGAAGGAGGTATTTGAGTTCCAGGGGGGCAACTGCACATTTTTTGCATTATCATTTGGTACAATCTCTTTTTCTTCCTTGTTCATTTTTTAAAAACAAATATAATGATATTTCTTTATAATATATGGTACTTCTTATGAAGTATATGATTACTGTAGTTTAAAAGCAAAGATTTTAGTAGGCACAAATAAATAGTAGAAGTATCACAATTTTTTCTGTGGTTAATTCTATTTTGTAACCAATTAAGTAAGCTCAGGTTTATGGTATTTCTGTTAAGGATCTGAAGCTCTGAGTCTCACATAAACCTTGGCAAGAAAACAAGGCCCTGTAGTCTTTATAACCTACTGCTAGGTTAATTACCCTTAATTAACTTGTATATCTTATTAAAAGCAAAAAATGTTACACTTCACTCTATCTTCTGCTGAGTCCCTAGCTGCTTCCCAGATATGTCTTCTGCTTTCCTCTGCAGTTCAAATAGAAAATTCCTGTTTCTGTTTTCAATGTAAATGTTGCCAATAGAAACCTGGAAGCAAAGGTGATACCCCGGATCTAAATCCGTTTCTCTCTTTGTTCTCTGTATGTCAGACCTTTTAAAGAATAACTGATGTTTCCAAAGTGATTCATGGTTCAAAAATTCAAGTTAGTTAGCATGTAATATCACATCTTCCATACATCTACTATCTCAGGTTCTTTTCACATTTCAGCCAGTAGCCACTTTTAAAATTTAATAAGAGACAAAGGGATTTCAAACACAATTTTCAGTAGTAGTTTTCTTTCAGTCAATTAGTAGTTAGCAAAAATAGCAGCAGGGAAAATTGTGTCTAATTTATATATTTATTGTCTTGTAACAAAAGCAGTATCTATAAAGTAGGAGGGGAAATGGGTAGACTGATGATTATGGATGTAGGATGCAATAATTGAAGGATAGCTATTATCAGGGCATGATGATCAGACAGTTCTATATGGTGCCAAATCAGAAACAAATCTTTCCATTTGCCAAGTGTTAGATTTATGTCTCAAAACACAAATCTGATATATTTTGTTTCATGCAGTGATGGGAATGAAAATGTAGGGTTATAACCACAAATTAGATAGAATCTGACACAAAATAAAATTATCTAGTTTGCTTTGAGTTACCTAGAGAGATGAACCTTTGTGCTTTTACTGTTAATTTCTAAACTATTTAAATTTTTTAACCATTATGAATGTCCCTGGGGAGTCATAAGTAGACTCTGTGCTATGTATTATAAAGCATTAATGTTGCATTATGCAATTTCTTGAATAAATTTGCTAATTTCCAGTTGATTACAACTCTCCTTACCTTTTGCTATGGTAGCTATAATGTAATTTGTTAGGTATTATTTGAGAATGCCTCTAAATCATTTATGGAAGTCTATATTATCTCCAGTGTGCTTTAATTTAAAAAAAAAAACAAAACCTCTATTTCATTGTGTAGAATTTTTTTGTACATAGCATTAAATTTTTAAATTGAAAACCAACCATAGAGAAAAAGTGTAATTTTTGGCTTATTCAGTATTTTCAAATAAGTGAACCCATAAGAAGACACTGGATTGTAGGTATCACTAGGGAAGCTACTTCTTTACATTTATAAAATCAGTTTAATTAAAGTAGAAATAGTACCGAAGGGAACATTTGACCATAAAATTGTAATATAAATATGTCAATGTTATTTTTTAATCAACTCAGCATGTTTAAGCATATCATTTTAATTATGCATGTTTTTAGCATTGATATTTGAATGGAAACAACTGAATTTACATATTCTAGATCATATGTCAGTATTAGACAAACTGGACTTAACTAGACAGCTTTATTTCCAATATTTCTCTCTGTTACTCTGGATTAGAAGTTGTTTTTTTTTCCTTGTTGGTTTGAAAGAAAAAGCACTCAAAGACAGACATCTAAGAGATTCGCCTAGAACCAGCAAGAGAACTTGCATGACCGAGAATAAACCTTGGCTATTTAAAGCCCTTGAAACAGTAAAGTTATTTGTTACTAGTCTAGTCTATCGGAGAAGGCAATGGCACCCCTCTCCAGTACTCTTGCCTGGAAAATCCCATGGACGGAGGAGCCTGGTAGGCTGCAGTCCATGGGGTTGCTAGGAGTCAGACACGACTGAGCGACTTCACTTTCACTTTGCACTTTCATGCATTGGAGAAGGAAATGGCAACCCACTCCAGTATTCTTGCCTGGAGAATCCCACGGACAGGGGAGCCTGGTGGGCTGCTGTCTATGGGGTCACACAGAGTCGGACACGACTGAAGCAACTTAGCAGTCTAGTCTATTCATATAATATAATGCTTGAATTTTATTTAGAGTATAGCTGTTTCATTAAATTTTTAACTGGAAATATTTAAAGCTCATGCCATATACTAATGGAATACAGAATATCTGGTGTTCTAAACTAGCTAATATTTCAGAGGAAATTAGTTTACTGATTAAAAATAATAAAAACAAAGAAATTAGATCATTATTTTCAAGTATTCCTGATAAAATATGATGAAATTTATTTCAGAGAAGCTTGTGTACCTAATTATATGAATTTTCAATGGAATTTTAGTATTTTAACCACAGTATTTCCATATCAATAAAACTGTTTATTTTTGTGACACTGGGTTCAGTTTGAAGAAATCACTATCAAATTATTAAAATATTCTACTTAATAGGTAAAAAAAGCTCAGTTTGTTTAGTGATTCCATAATAGGAAAAACAATATGAGGAAATTTTATTAAGTTTTTGCTTACGATGTGTTAACAAAATGTGTATTACTATTTAGTTCATTACTTCAGCTATCAACCAAAAAGAGCACTGTTTTATATTTTTTTAATTTCATATCCTACATACTCAGCCTTGAAGTACTTAATTCTATTCACTCCTCTACATTTAAAAGTAGTGGTTGTTTTGAAGTAGTTATTATATATGTAAGTAGGAGGATACAATTTTAAAAACTTTCATTTTAGTTATGGAACTTTGAATTCTTGGTTGTCTTCATGTGTAGATATTTTCTTTCATCTTTATTAATATTACTTATAACTGAAAATTCTCATATGGCTATTTAAATGAAATTATTCCTTGATAAATTCATTGTGTCTTTTCTAATTTATGATTTGAGTAATAATACATGATGATTATATGACCCAAATTCAAGTTCTTAATATTATTAAGCTAAATATTTATGAGTTGTTATAAATCCATCATCTAGTAACTTTTAGATTAGAGACAATCTAACTTTGTTGTCACAGATTGCCTGGTGAATATACATTTTTTTGAGTGAAATAAAAAACCTAAATTTTCTTTTTAAAGTATAAATTAATGTTAAAGTTTCTATTCAGTTCATTGTTAAGAAAATTGTTTAAATTGGATTCTATACTACTATGCAGTTCTAAGATCAATGATAAAGATAGACAAGCTCTCTGCTTGCTTGGATCTGATGTTCTAAAGGAAGGGCTTCTGAAATTACTATATTAGTAAATAAAGGAAACAGCTTCAAAAGCAGAAAAAATGTAAATATTAAAGTAGCATAATGTGCTAGAGTGGGAAGGGTGTGTTACGGTCAACCAACTACAGTTATGTGCGTGCCTGTATGCTCAGTCATGTCCCACTCTTTGTGACCCCTTGGATGGTATCCCAGCAGGCTCCTCTGTCCATGGCATTCTCTAGGCAAGAATACTGGAGTGGGTTGCCTTTTCCTACTCCAGGGGATCTTCCGAGTCTCCTGTGTTTCCTGCATTGGCAGACAGATTCTTTACTACTGCGCCACCTGGGAAGCCCAGTATAGTTATATTTGAGGACTGAATTCTTGATTGAATAATGAAGATGAGGCTAACTAACCAGAGGACCACCTGGGGAAATGGCATTCAAGCTCAGCGAATGTTAAGTGCAAAGGCCATGTGATGGCAAATAATTTCCCATGTTTAAGGGAAAAGAAACAGTGAGACTAAAGTATGGTGAAGGTAAAGTTGCTTTGTATGAGATGAGTGAGAAGGGTGGATGAAGACCAGAATTTCTAGGCCTTCTGAGGACTGAGTAAGGAGTCAAAATTTAATTCAAGGTTAATGAAAAGTAAAGCTTGGTAGTGACATGTCAGTTGGAAAAAGAATGCTTTGGCTACTGGATAAGAAGCAGTTTGTAAGAATGCTTGGTAGAATCAAAAAAAGGGACTACTGCATCGTCTGTGTGAGAACATAGGCACCTGTCTGTTATCATAAGAGCAGAAATTTTAAAAAATGAACAAATTTAGGATGGATTTTAGAGGCAGAAGAAGATTTGCAAATTCATTGGGATTCTAGGAGTGAGGAGAATAAAGAATTAAAAGATGACACTTAAATGTTTGACAGACTCATGAGTGATGGTGCCATTTGATGTGACGTATTGAGGAATAGGGGTTTCCTGATGGTGGCTCAGTGGTAGAGAATCTACCTGTGATTCAGGAGAGGCAAGAGACTCAGAAGATCCCCTGGAGAAGGAAATGGCAAACTACTCCAGTATTCTTGCCTGAGAAATTCTATAGACAAAGGATCCTGGCAGGCTACAGTCCCTGGGGTTGCAAAGAGTTGGACACGACTGAAGTGACTGAGCATGCACATACACACTTAAGAATAGAGGAAAGACATACTTGTGAAGAGGACATTAAAAATTCTGATATGGAGAGGGGTTGGGGTGGGGGTGTTGGGGCGGCTGCAGTGGGCAGCAGTCTTGAGGAGACGATTTCTCAGGTCCTCTGGCAGACCTCCTCCCCTCCCCAGCTGCAGAGGCCCTTAGGGTACTGGGACCTGGCCTGTGGAACATCAAGAGATTACTGCCCACGGAGAACTCCAAGTTCTGTTCAAACTTGTATTGGTTGGTGCTGGTGATACTGAAAGAATACATTCGTGCAAGGTCATCTGACTGGTGAATTTGAGAAGTAAATTGTTGAGGTCCATCTCCTTGTGCTCCATACCAACAGAGGACCAATTAAGTTCAATGTATGGGATACAGCTGGTCAGGAGAAATTTGGTGAACTGAGAGTTGGCTATTATATCCAAGCTCAGTGTGCCATTATTATGCTTGATGTAACATCGAGTTACGTACAAGAATATGCCTAACTGGCACAGACATCTGATAGGACTGTGTGAGAACATCCCCATTGTGTTGTGTGGCAATGAAGTGGATATTAAGGACCAAAAGATTAAGGCAAAGTCAAGTTGTCTTCCACAGAAAGAAGAATCTTCAGTACTATGACATTTCTGCCAAAAGTAACTAAAACTTTGAAAAGCCCTTCCTCTGTCTTGCTAGAAAACTGATCAGAGACCCTAACTTGGAATTTCTTGCCATGCCTACTCTCATCCCACCAGAGGTGGTCAGAGACCCAGCCTTGGCAGTGGCTATACAAGCACAATTTAGAGGTTGCTCAGACAGATGCTTTACTGTGAGAAAGTGAAGCTGGGGCCCAACATCCGAAGTCTAATTTTATAGGCAACTTTCCTGTGATATCAGTGGTGCCGTGTGTTTGCCATTTTATTATATAGGGAAACAGAACATGTGCTTCATCTTTGGACGCTGAAGAAAATGGACAGGCTTTGGAGTGAATATGGAAGTTACAAAACTATCTTCATTGTTTGGACCTGCATATTTAGGTGTTTCGAAACACAGCTGTTTCTTCTTTGAGTTTCAGATATAAGACTGCTATAGTCACATGACATATTGAGAGGTGGAATCTTGTTTTTGTCATTCCCATTCCTTTTTGTTTTGAATCAGAATAAAGTTGTATTTCAAATATCTTAAAAAAAAATTCTGATTCAGAGTTTGAGTTTAAGACACGTATTTGAAACCCAAGTGGGGGTGTTGAGTAGAAAGTTTGGATATGGTAGGTAGCATTGAAAAACAGGCAGCACTTGGACATGGACAATGGGATTGTTGCTTTAGGTTCTGCTTTGGCATACTGCCACGTGATGTCCAACTGCTGCCTTCGTTTCTGCTGTCGTTGAATTTTTTTTCCTAATAATGACATTCAGCAATGTTTTGATATTCTGCACTGATGACTGCTGCCACTTGGTCTCTCTAAGCATAAGCATTGTGTCCCCCAAACACTGTTTCCTCTGCTCTGGATTTAATTTTGGTGGATTATCAGAGGTCTGCCACATCCTCTCTGATACTCCATGAGAGATATGAACCTTGTGATGTTTGGAAGTATTTTCCTTCTTAATTATCTGTAAAAGCTCAAGCTCTCCTAGGACAACACATACTGCCTCTCAAAGGAGCCATGGTAAATTGCACTGATACTGCTAAGGGGTTGAGAATATTAGGATGAGAAGGGACTTTGACATTCTTGGAGTTCAGCTTATTGACTTTTTGTTGCAGGAAACTGTAATGAGGATGATAAGAGGTATATGAAAGATAATGTTGGTATAATATATAAAGACATTTAAATAAAATATAAACTATATTATGGGTTATAACTTTATGAAGAAAAATAAAACAGGGGAAAACGACAGTGCAGTGAGGAGATAAAATTTTAGACATAGTGTTCAGCATTTATACCAAGAAGGTGTGGCAGGGAGAGTGAAGGAGAAAGCCTTGAAGGTACATTGGAGAAGGCATTCCAGGATAAAGGATTACTGCTGCTAAGTCACTTCAGTGTGTCCGACTCTGTGCGACCTCATAGACGGCAGCTCACCAGGCTCCTCTGTCCATGGGATTCTCCAGGCAAGAACACTGGAGTGGGTTGCCATTTCCTTCTCCAATGCATGAAAGTGAAAAGTGAAAGTGAAGTTGCTCAGTCGTGTCCGACTCTTAGCGACCCCATGGACTGCAGCCCACCAGGCTCCTCCATCCATGGGATTTTCCAGGCAAGAGTACTGGAGTGGGGTGCCATTGCCTTCTCCAAAAGGATTACTAAGGATTACTAAGTGCTAGAATCTTGGTGCCCCTCTAGAGCCATTTAAGTAAAGCCCTTCCATTCCCTCTGGAATGGAAGCCCATCTGGAATGGGTTCAAGAGGAAAAGTTAGACAACAAATGAAAAAAGTATGTACAGAGAGTTCTTTCTAAGAGTCATTTTGAGGGGAAGTAGAAAAATGGAGCTGCAGGAAAACAGAGCATGCTAGTTGTGGGATGTCTCAATAAGAGTGTAAATAATTTGATTGAAAGTAAATATTTTATATTCTGAGAGTAAAAATGAATATTATATAATAATATTTTAATATAATATACCTGAAATATATTTTATTGTTTGTTCCAAGTTGATTCAGGTAAATGGCTTTCAAACCTCCTTTTTTAATTGTGGCAATGTAGAATATTTATGTTGTAGTCATAATACCCAACCCTATTATAAGTAACTGAGGTAAATTGTGCCAAATTACTAGAAATATTTCTAGTAAAATCTATCTCTAAATTCTCATGTGAAAGTAAGTTTAGAGTAAAGACCTTAAAAAATTCTCTTTTTTTACCTTTTTTTTTTTGCTGACATATCATGTTATCACACTTTCTCTTTTCCTTGATGAGAAAAAATTGGTTTATTTTTCTTGAAGGTTAGGTGTTGACCCTTAATGTAATTCAACATACATTTATGGAACACTTGTTATGTGCTTGTGCTATAAACACTGAATTTCAAATGAAGACCCAGCCTTCAGGAAATTATAGTATAGTTCAATGGCCAAGTTGGTTGTTAGTGTTTTCACAAATACAGAATTTTCTTTGAAGTTAATATATAAGACGTTCAAATTCTTCTAACATGAATTTGAATTATACATATGGAAATAGAAGGTGGCCAATAAATATCTACTTATAAATTATTTGTGTGAAACTTTCATGTGTAAAGTCGAGTAACAGAAGAAGATTTGAAGAGACAGTAAAATTTAGGAATTTGCAGGTAGAGCTCTTTAGAAAAAATAACTCAATTCAGTTCTTTAACATAAAAATAATATAAAATCTCTATAGAAAAGTTTTATTTTTGATATAATAGGGAAACTTGAACTGCATATATTCTTTGACAGATATCCGGGGTATTGTTGGAGAAGGCAATGGCAACCCACTCCAGTACTCTTGCTTGGCAAATTCCGTGGACGGAGGAGCCTGGTAGGCTGCAGTCCATGGGGTTGCAAAGAGTCAGACACGACACGTGATTTAGCAGCAGCAGGGTATTGTAATTTTAGGAAGTTTGTTTACAAAATTACCTCATTTGGAAATTAGAGGTAGAGTGGGAAGTAGTTTATCTATCTAGGCTATGCACTATTCTCACTGAATACAGTAGAAAGAATGAAATGACTCTGAGCCTTCCAGGTTAATGTAACGAACAATACCAAGAGTGTATTTTTCAATGTCAGAAATATATAGTATTTAGTTTGCAAAACATCACCTTCAAAAGGACTACTACATTTTGAGTACGTCTTCAGAAAATTATTAGAGTGTTTTTCACTTGTAATGTTGAAGCTTTGCTAAACTTGAAAAAAAAATTGAAGATGAAAATTTAGAAATAACCTCAGCTCACAACTCTCGTTTATCATTTTCTTCCATCCAATGTTATATACATCACTACTCCTAGATGTGGAAGCTTCATTCTTGCAGAATTTTAAATTGCTGAGAAATTAGAATGTTTAATTTTATCTCATATTGTAAATTGAGAGAATAGATGATACAGATCTCTAAATAAAATATTTTGACATCTGTGAGATGTTTAGATTGATTCACATGCCTAATACTTTATATTAAATAACTTAATGGATACCTATTAAATTGATTTGCCCTTTAGACAACCAGAAGGGAACAGTTACTACTGAGCACAAGTCTAGAATCTGCAAATACTCTTTTAAATTGGAAAATCTTAAATGTAATATAGATATGAACATATATGTTCTTTTTTTAAAATTTATTTTAATTGGAAGATAATTGCTTTACAATGTTGTACTGACTTTTGCCATGCAGCAGTGTGAATCAGCCATAAGTATACATATGTTCCCCCTTCTTGAATATCCCTCTCACTTCTCACCCCATCCAACCCCTCTACGTTGTCACAGAGCACCAGGTTGAGCTGGCTGTGTTATATAGCAACTTCCCACTAGCTATCTGTTTTACTTATGGTAATGTGTATGTTTTAAAGCTACTATCTCAATTCATCCCAGTGGCATGGGTCAGAAATAGAAAAACAAATATCGTGTATTAATGCATCAGATCAGATCAGATCAGTGGTACTGATGAGCTTATTTGCAGGGCAGGATTAGAGGTACAGACATACAGAAAACAGACTTGTGGACACCGTCGGGGAAGGAAAGGATGGAGCAAATATATTCTTTTGTATGCTTTTTTAATTTTCAGGACTACTCTGTAAGCTTGGTATGAATTTATTCTGTCTTTGACATTTGTGATTTTTACATCACTGAGAGAGTTGGCTAATTCTTTAATGCCATTTTCTTATCTAAGATAAGGCAGTCTTTTGTTTCTGATCCATTGCCTCTGAACTCTGCTGGCAAGCTTATAAATCAGATCACCAACCATACATAATTTATTTCCATAGGTTACTAAATGTGCAGTGTATAATACAAATATGTTTCAAACAGTATATCTGCATATCTTAAATTTAATAGATTTAAAGGTTTACAGAATAGGCTGATATTTCTTTTTGTTATTTTTACTTTTCCTCTCAACTGAATATAATCTATATCATGCAAACCAGATTTATTCATTATTACTTACATGTATGACGTCTAAGATGTTTAAACCTACTAATTTTATTTTAGCAGTATATGCTTTGACTATCTTAATTTTTTAAAAATTTCCCTTAAAATCGAGGACAATTTCCTTAATAAAACATCCTTGTTTATGTTTCCTCCAGAGATAACTAGTTATATCTAACGTTAAAAAATAAATTATTTCATGAGAACATTCCATTGAGAGCTTTTTGTAAGGTAATGAGATGAATGTGCTGTTGGGCATTATATGAAACATTATGTAATGTAAAATGTTGTGACCTTTCTGTGTCATTTACTCTGTTATATCATGTGGGTATCAATATAACATAATCACTGAAAAGTCTCCTCAATCAAAGTTTGTGTGGATTACAAACAGGAAAGAAATATACTTCTACCCTTAAATTTTTACATTCCTGTGACTGCAGCCATGAAATTGAAAGATGCTTACTCCTTGGAAGGAAAGTTATGACCAACCTAGATAGCATATTGAAAAGCAGAGATATTACTTTGCCAGCAAAGGTCCGTCTAGTCAAGGCTATGGTTTTTCCTGTGGTCATGTATGGATGTGAGAGTTGGACTGTGAAGAAGGCTGAGCACCGAAGAATTGATGCTTTTGAAGTGTGGTGTTGAAGAAGACTCTTGAGAGTCCCTTGGACTGCGAGGAGATCCAACCAGTCCATTCTGAAGGAGATCAGCCCTGGGATTTCTTGGGAAGGAATGATGCTAAAGCTGAAACTCCAGTACTTTGGCCACCTGTTGTGAAGAGTTGACTCACTGGAAAAGACTCTGATGCTGGGAGGGATTGGGGGCAGGAGGAGAAAGGGACGACAGAGGATGAGATGGCTGGATGGCATCACTGACTCGATGGACGTGAGTCTCAGTGAATTCTGGGAGTTGATGATGGACAGGGTGGCCTGGCGTGCTGCGATTCATAGGGTCACAAAGAGTCGGACACGACTGAGTGACTGATCTGATCTGATTTGATAAGCTCATTTAAAAAAAAATATGCTGACATCAAATCTTGTTTATTTTGAAACCTCTGTACAATTGAAAATGTCAACATAAAAACATGTTATGTAAATGTGTTATAGAATATAGCTTGCCTTTTTATTTCTGAGATGCTTATATCTATTGTTCTGCTTTTGTTTTGTGTATGTTGTCTTTATGTGTCTCCTGCTCTTAAAAGTAATAATTTTTGTTAGTTGGTCTGTCAGCATTATGTGAAAACCAGTTCAGTACTCAGCAATGGATGGCTCATTGTTAATAGTAATAAAACTGACTCACATATTAGATTCCCAAGTACTTTCTCCTAGAAAAACAGACAAAATCAAAGACCTGTAGTCAGGTCTGTCTGATATAGAGACTTCCAAGTATTTTCCCTGCTGCTCTCAGGTGTTTATGATCATTTTGGGGAATTTGGAAATGTATAAAATTCAAAACTCATATGATTTCTACAGAGACTCTAAAAAATTAAGTGCTCATTCAAAGATTTTGTTAGAGAAAAACTTTAAATTTGTAGATCTTGAAAATTATTATATATTATAATATTATATAAGATTATTATATAATATAATGTACTATATAATTATAAAATTATTATAATATTAATTTGTAATTATTATATAATACATAATTATTATAGATTATAATAATAATAATCTTCAAGATCTACAAATTTAAAGTTTTCACTATCATAATTTTGAATTAGCACTTAACTATTTAGAAGTCTCTGATAGAAATCATAAGAGTTAGGAGGAGGAGTGAATTTGATCTCTGGGTTGGAAAGACCACTGGAGGCAGGCATGGCAACCCACTCCAGTATTCTTGCCTGGAGAATCCCATGGACAGAGGAGCCTGGTGGGCCACAGTCCATAGGGTCACAAAGAGTTGGACATGACTGAAACGAGTTAGCATGCACATAGTTGATTTACAATGTTGTGTTATTTTCTGCTATACTGTAAAGTGAATCAGTTATGTTGTTGTTGTTTAGTCACTAAGTCATGTCCAACTCCTTTCTGACCCCGTGGACTGTAGCCCACCAGGCTTCTCTGTCCATGGGATAGCCCAGGCAAGAATACTGGAGTGGGTTGCCATACCGTCCTCCAGGGGATCTTTCAGACACAGGGATCAAACCCAGGTCTCTTGATTGTCTTTCTTCACCCAGTTAGAGACTGGATTAAAAGAAGCAAGTTTAAAGTCCAATTGGTGCAGGATCTGTAGTGCTTTCCTTCAGTAATCTTATTTTCAGTTCCTTTTACTATTCTATTTACTGAAAAGTTCCCAGCTCCACTTGTATCTTTGTATTTCTATTTAAAAATATACATGATATTTAACACTGTTCTAGAAGTTCTGATTAAAGAAATAAAATGTGAAAGTTAAGGGTTTTTATAAAATTTTATTTTCAAAGAAGAAATACATTAAATCTAGGAAAGTTAAAGAATTAAGTATACTTAGAATTAATGAGCGGAAAAGGCAATGGAACCCCACTCCAGTACTCTTGCCTGGAAAATCCCATGGACGGAAGAGCCTGGTAGGCTGCAGTCCATGGGGGTCACAAAGAGTCGGACACGATTGAGCGACTTCACTTTCACTTTTCACTTTCATGCATTGGAGAAGGAAATGGCAACCCACTCCAGTTTTCTTGCCTGGAGAATCCCAGGTACGGGGGAGCCTGGTGGGCTGCCGTCTATGGGGTCGCACAGAGTCAGACACGACTGAAGCAACTTAGCAGCAGCAGCAGCAGCAGAATTAATGAGACAGCAAGAAACTACGCATAAGATAAATATACACAATTCACCAGAAGTAACAAGTAGAAGAATGAAGGCAAAATAGCACACTCTTCAAAGTATAAAATAGAGTGAGGTCTTATTCTAAAGAGAAATGTGAAGAATCTGTCGGGAAAGCTGTGTAACTTCATTAAAAGATGTCAAAGATGACAGAGGTAACCACATCAGGCTAATAGTTTTCTTGACTATTCTAATTGACTTGTGACTCTGTTGTACCTGTTAACTATTTTTAACCAATGTCTGGACTGTTCTTTCTTTCCAAATGAGTGTAATACAATTCTAATCAGAACTTTAAAAATTATTTTTCATAAAATTGGACAGTATATTGGAAATAAACAGAGGTGTAAGTAACTAAAACTTTTCAAAAAATATAATAATGAGGCTGGACCTTCAAACTAGTTATGAACTTAGAAATGCAGAGAGATGCAATCATTGAAATAATGTCATAGGTACACACATGAATGTACACACACATAGGTACACACACAAATGAGTGTAATACAATTCTAATCAGAACTTTAAAAAATTATTTTTCATAAAATTGGACAGTATATTGGAAATAAACAGAGGTGTAAGTAACTAAAACTTTTCAAAAAATATAATAATGAGGCTGGACCTTCAAACTAGTTATGAACTTAGAAATGCAGAGAAATGCAATCATTGAAATAATGTCATAGGTACACACATGAAAATAGATGTAATCAGTAAAACAAAATGGAGATTCTACTATATATTGGAGCATAAGACTTGATAAAGCAGATAATTCCTTAAGAAACTGGAGAGCAGTATGGAACTCCCTCGAGAAACTAAAAATAGAACTACTGAATGATCCAGCAATTCTATTTCTGTGTATTTATCCAAGAAAACAAAATCACTAATGTGAAAAGTTACATGCACCTTTATGTTTACTGTAGCATTATTTACAAGATATGGGCAAGATATGGAAGCAACCTAATTGTCCATCCCATAGATGAATAGATAAAAAATATATTGTGTGTATGTATGCACATGTGTATACACACATATACACCTATACATACAATGTAACATTATTCTGCAATAAAAAAAGAATGAAATATTGTCATTTGCAACACCATAGGTAGACCTGGAGACTATTACACTAAGTGAAATAAGTCAGAGAATAACAAATACCATATGACTTCACTTCTATGTGGAATCTTAAAAAACAAAGCAAAGAAACAAAACAAAACTGAAATGGGCTAGTAGAGAACCAACTGGCAGTTGCCAAACAGGAGGAAGTAGGGAAATGGGCAAAATAGGTGAAGAGGATTAAGAGTTACACATCCCAAATCTATGCACACAGCCCAACATGCTTTCTTGTTTTTCTTTTCCAAAAGACAAAACCCAAATAAAGGTATGGGAAATATAATTAGCATAATCAGTATCTTAGAGGAGACACTTTTATAATTAATGTTTCATTTAAATGAAAATTTGATTCTCTGTGTGTGTACATGTGCAAGAGCTATTATTTTTTTCTGTATGAATATCTCTTACATGAACTCATAAGCTACTTGTATCCTACAATATAACTTTTTTTCTAAAAGTGAAGTGAATAGTTCATTTAATTGAGGATATTTATGTTGAATACTGTTTATCTGAAATTTGGTTGTACAACAAAATTATAAATGCAAATATTTACGATTTTAAACATAGATGACTATATTCAAATTTGTAAATTCATATGCCATCTTTCAAGCTGATAGAAGGGGAGACATAGATACAATATGCTTAAACTTGTTGTACTATTGTATTTATTTTTTTTTTCTTTTAATTTTATTTTATTTTTAAACTTTAAAATATTGTTATTAGTTTTGCCAAATATCAAAATGAATCCGCCACAGGTATACCCGCGTTCCCCATCCTGAACCCTCCTCCCTCCTCCTTCCCTTAACCTCCCTCTGGGTCGTCCCAGTGCACCAGCCCCAAGCATCCAGTACTGTGCATCGAACCTGGACTGGCGACTCGTTTCATACATGATATTATACATGTTTCAATGCCATTCTCCCAAATCTCCCCACCCTCTCCCTCTCCCACAGAGTCCATAAGACTGATCTATACATCGGTGTCTCTTTTGCTGTCTCGTACACAGGGTTATTGTTACCATCTTTCTAAATTCCATATATATGCGTTAGTATACTGTATTGGTGTTTTTCTTTCTGGCTTACTTCACTCTGTATAATAGGTTCCAGTTTCATCCATCTCATTAGAACTGATTCAAATGTATTCTTTTTAATGGCTGAGTAATACTCCATTGTGTATATGTACCACAGCTTTCTTATCCATTCATCTGCTGATGGGCAGCTAGGTTGCTTCCATGTCCTGGCTATTATAAACAGTGCTGCGATGAACATTGGGGTACACGTGTCTCTTTACCTTCTGGTTTCCTCAGTGTGTATGCCCGGCAGTGGGATTGCTGGATCATAAGGCAGTTCTATTTCCAGTTTTTTAAGCAATCTCCACACTGTTCTCCATAGTGGCTGTACTAGTTTGCATTCCCACCAACAGTGTAAGAGAGTTCCCTTTTCTCCACACCCTCTCCAGCATTTATTGCTTGTAGACTTATGGATCGCAGCCATTCTGACTGGTGTGAAATGATACTTCATAGTGGTTTTGATTTGCATTTCTCTGATAATGAGTGATGTTGAGCATCTTTTCATGTTTGTTAGCCATCTGTATGTCTTCTTTGGAGAAATGTCTATTTAGTTCTTTGGCCCATTTTTTGATTGGGTCATTTATTTTTCTGGAGTTGAGCTGTAGGAGTTGCTTGTATATTTTTGAGATTAGTTTTTTGTCCATTGCTTCATTTGCTATTATTTTCTCCCATTCTGAAGGCTGCCTTTTCACCTTGCTAATAGTTTCCTTTGTTGTGCAGAAGTTTTTAAGTTTAATTAGGTCCAATTTGTTTATTTTTGCTTTTATTTCCAATATTCTGGGAGGTGGGTCATAGAGGATCCTGCTGTGATATATGTCGGAGAGTGTTTTGCCTATGTTCTCCTTTAGGAGTTTTATAGTTTCTGGTCTTCCATTGAGATCTTTAATCCATTTTGAGTTTATTTTTGTGTATGGTGTTAGAAAGTGTTCTAGTTTCATTCTTTTACAAGTGGTTGACCAGTTTTCCCAGCACCACTTGTTAAAGAGATTGTCTTTAATCCATTGTATATTCTTGCCTCCTTTGTCAAAGATCAGGTGTCCGTATGTGTGTGGATTTATCTCTGGGCTTTCTATTTTGTTCCATTGATCAATATTTCTGTCTTTGTGCCAGTACCATACTGTCTTGATAACTGTGGCTTTGTAATAGAGCCTGAAGTCAGGTAGGTTGATTCCTCCAGTTCCATTCTTCTTTCTCAAGATAGCTTTGGCTATTTTAGGTTTTTTGTATTTCCATACAAATTGTGAAATTATTTGTTCTAGCTCTGTGAAGAATACCGTTGGTAGCTTGATAGGGATTGCATTGAATCTATAAATTGCTTTGGGTAGTATACTCATTTTCACTATATTGATTCTTCCAATCCATGAACATGGTATATTTCTCCATCTATTAGTGTCCTCTTTGATTTCTTTCACCAGTGTTTTATAGTTTTCTATGTATAGGTATTTAGTTTCTTTAGGTATATATATATTCCTAAGTATTTTATTCTTTCCATTGCAATGGTGAATGGAATTGTTTCCTTAATTTCTCTTTCAGTTTTCTCATTATTAGCATATAGGAATGCAAGGGATTTTTGTGTGTTGATTTTATATCCTGCAACTTTACTATAATCATTGATAGTTCTAGTAATTTTCTGGTGGAGTCTTTAGGGTTTTCTATGTAAAGGATCATGTCATCTGCAAACAGTGAGAGTTTTCCTTCTTCTTTTCCAATTTGGATTCCTTTGATTTCTTTTTCTGCTCTGATTGCTGTGGCCAAAACTTCCAAAACTATGTTGAATAGTAATGGTGAAAGTGGGCACCCTTTTCTTGTTCCTGACTTTAGAGGAAATGCTTTCAATTTCTCCCCATTGAGGATAATGTTTGCTGTGGGTTTGTCATATATAGCTTTTATTATGTTGAGGTATGTTCCTTCTATTCTGCTTTCTGGAGAGTTCTTATCATAAATGGATGTTGAATTTTGTCAAAGGCTTTCTCTGCATCTATTGAGATAATCATATGGTTTTTGTTTTTCAATTTGTTAATGTGGTGTATAACATTGATTGATTTGCGGATATTGAAGAATCCTTGCATGCCTGGGATAAAGCCCACTTGGTCATGGTGTATGATCTTTTTAATGTGTTGATGGATTCTTATTGCTAGAATTTTGTTAAGGATTTTTGCGTCTATGTTCATCAGTGATATTGGCCTGTAGTTTTCTTTTTTTGTGGGATCTTTGTCAGGTTTTGGCATTAGGGTGATGGTGGCCTCATAGAATGAGTTTGGAAGTTTACCTTCCTCTGCAATTTTCTGGAAGAGTTTGAGCAGGATAGGTGTTAGCTCTTCTCTAAATTTTTGGTAGAATTCAGCTGTGAAGCCGTCTGGACCTGGGCTTTTGTTTGCTGGAAGATTTTTGATTACAGTTTCAATTTCCGTGCTTGTGATGGGTCTGTTAAGATTTTCTATTTCTTCCTGGTCCAGTTTTGGAAAGTTTTACTTTTCTAAGAATTTGTCCATTTCTTCCACGTTGTCCATTTTATTGGCATATAATTGTTGATAGTAGTCTCTTATGATCCTTTGTATTTCTGTGTTATCTGTTGTGATCTCTCCATTTTCATTTCTAATTTTATTGATTTGATTTTTCTCCCTTTGTTTCTTGATGAGTCTGGCTAATGGTTTGTCAATTTTATTTATCCTTTCAAAGAACCAGCTTTTGGCTTTGTTGATTTTTGCTATGGTCTCTTTTGTTTCTTTTGCATTTATTTCTGCCCTAATTTTTAAAAGATTTCTTTCCTTCTACTAACCCTGGGGTTCTTCATTTCTTCCTTTTCTAGTTGCTTTAGGTGTAGGGTTAGGTTATTTATTTGACTTTTTTCTTGTTTCTTGAGGTATGCCTGTATTGCTATGAACTTTCCCCTTAGGACTGCTTTTAAAGTGTCCCACAGGTTTTGAGTTCTTGTGTTTTGATTTTCATTAGTTTCTATGCAAATTTTGATTTCTTTTTTGATTTCTTCTGTGATTTGTTGGTTATTCAGCAGCGTGTTGTTCAGCCTCCATATGTTGGAATTTTTAATAGTTTTTCTCCTGTAATTGAGATCTAATGTTACTGCATTGTGGTCAGAAAAGATGCTTGGAATGATTTCCATTTTTTTTTGAATTTACCAAGGCTAGCTTTATGGCCCAGGATGTGATCTATGCTGGAGAAGGTTCCATGTGTGCTTGAGAGAAAGGTGAAATTCATTGTTTTGGGATGAAATGTCCTATAGATATCAATTAGGTCTACATGGTCTATTGTATAATTTAACGTTTGTGTTTCCTTGTAATTTTCTGTTTAGTTGATCTATCCATAGCTGTGAGTGGGGTATGAAAGTCTCCCACTATTATTGTGTTATTGTTAATTTCTCCTTTCATACTTGTTAGCATTTGTCTTACATATTGCGGCACTCCCGTGTTGGGTGCATATATATTTATAATTGTTATATCTTCTTCTTGGATTGATCCTTTGATCATTATGTAGTGACCATCTTTGTCTCTTTTTACAGCCTTTGTTTTAAAGTCTATTTTATCTGATATAAGTATTGCTACTCCTGCTTTCTTTTGGTCCCTATTTGCATGGAAAATCTTTTTCCAGCCCTTCACTTTCAGTCTGTATGTGTCCCCTGTTTTGAGATGGGTCTCTTGTAGACAACAGATGTAGGGGTCTTGTTTTTGTATCTATTCAGCCAGTCTTTGTCTTTTGGTTGGGGCATTCAACCCATTTACGTTTAAGGTAATTACTGATAAGTATGATCCCGTTGCCATTTACTTTAGTGTTTTGGGTTCGAGTTTATACACTGTTTTTGTGTTTCCTGTCTAGAGAATATCCTTTAGTATTTGTTGGAGAGCTGGTTTGGTGGTGCTGAATTCTCTCAGCTTTTACTTGTCTGAGAAGCTTTTGATTTCTCTTTCATATTTGAATGAGATCCTTGCTGGGTACAATAATCTGGGCTGTAGGTTATTTTCTTTCATCACTTTAAGTATGTCTTGCCATTCCCTCCTGGCTTGAAGAGTTTCTATTGAAAGATCAGCTGTTATCCTATTGGGAATTCCCTTGTGTGTTATTTGTTGTTTTTCCCTTGCTGCTTTTAATATTTGTTCTTTGTGTTTGATCTTTGTTAATTTGATTAATATGTGTCTTGGGGTGTTTCGCCTTGGGTTTATCCTGTTTGGGACTCTCTGGGTTTCTTGGACTTGGGTGATTATTTCCTTCCCCATTTTAGGGAAGTTTTCAACTATTATCTCCTCAAGTATTTTCTCATGGTCTTTCTTTTTGTCTTCTTCTTCTGGGACCCCTACGATTCGAATGCTGTAGCGTTTAATATTGTCCTGGAGGTCTCTGAGATTGTCCTCATTTCTCTTAATTCGTTTTTCTTTTATCCTCTCTGATTCATTTATTTCTACCATTCTATCTTCTAATTCACTAATCCTATCTTCTGCCTCTGTTATTCTACTATTTGTTGCCTCCAGAGTGTTTTTAATTTCATTTATTGCATTATTCATTTTATATTGACTCTCTTTTATTTCTTCTAGGTCCTTGTTAAACCTTTCTTGCATCTTCTCAATCTTTGTCTCCAAGCTATTTATCTGTGATTCCATTTTGATTTCAAGATTTTGGATCAGTTTCACTATCATTATTCGGAATTCTTTATCAGGTAGATTCCCTATCTCTTCCTCTTTTGTTTGGTTTGGTGGGCATTTATCCTGTTCCTTTATCTGCTGGGTATTCCTCTGTCTTTTCATCTTGTTTAAATTGCTGAGTTTAGGGTGTCCTTTCTGTATTCTGGCAGTTTGTGGAGTTCTATTTACTGTGGCATTTCCTCGCTCTGTGTGGGTTTGTACAGGTGTCTTGTCAAGGTTTCTTGGTTAGGGAAGCTTGTGTCAGTGTTCTGGTGAGTGGAGCTGTTTCTTCTCTCTCCTTTCGAAGACTTGGGTTGCTTTTCTGGGTGCCTGATGTCCTCTGCCGGCATTCAGAAGTTGTTTTGTGGAATTTACTCGGTGTTTAAATGTTCTTTTGATGAATTTTGGGGGAGAAAGTGTTCTCCCCGTCCTACTCCTCCGCCATCTTAGCTCCTCCCCCTGTACTATTGTATTTATTTGGTAAACATTTATTATTTAAACATATTAATAGAAATATACCATGAAATGGTAGTTCTATGATATTAATTCAGTGACTTTTCCTAATTCAAAGGAGATCATTGAACACTATATCATAAGTAATCAATTTTAAAACACATTCTTTTTTTAAAAATAGATTTAAAGAACAACTTTTGGGAAAAAAATTCAGTATTTTTATTGTAGCTATACAATTGTGTATGTGTGTCAAAATATTAATACATAAAATTGATGCCTGAGAAGGGTGACTTTTATCATAAATTACACTTCAATAGACCTGACTTTAAGAAAACAAAAAAAATTTTGAGAGATTTTGGCTTGCTAATTAATAACATTAAAATATAATATGTATATTTCCATGTTTAGAAGCATAAAGTTGAAACAAATCTATTCTCCCAAAAAAAATGACAGAAAGTCATTTTAAATTATTTGAAAAGATTATTCTCCTTATAACTAGAGGAATTAAACCTCAACTGCCCACCGCCCCAAATTTTCTTGTGTCACTCTGTAATAATTTCCCCCTTACCTCCAGCCCTCAGCAACCAGTTATAACATCTGTAAGTCTTTCCTTTGTTCAGAATGTCATATAAAAAAGTCATACAGTATGCAGACCTATAGTATGTGGCATGTATATTCTTTTACTTACAGTGCTTTTGAGATTCATCTGTGTTGTTTTATGTATCAACATTTCATTCCTTTTTATTGGTAAGTAACAGATTATTATATGAATGTACCAAATATATTTATTTGCCACTTTTGACTTTTTGTAATTAGGAAAGAAGATGGCATGAGCATTTGTATGCAAGTCTTTTTATGGCCATATATTTCACTTCTCTTAGGTGAATGACTAGGAGTGAAATTACTGAGTGAATGTGTACTTTTATAAAAAATTGCTGCAATGTTTTCCAAAGTGTCTCTGCCACACTGCATTTTATCAGCAATGTGTAAAAGTTCCAGTTTCTCTTAACCTTTTCAAACCTGAAAATTTTTGCCTTTGAAATGAAAATTATTTTAATTTGATGTGTCAGTTCAGTGTGATGTTCTAATCAGCTGCTTTCCTAAGTGCATGACAGTGAAACTGACAGTTGCTCAGTCATGTCCTACTCTTTGTGACCACATGGACTGTAGTCCATGGAATTCTCCAGGCCAGAATACTGGAGTGGGCAGCCATTCCCTTCTCCAAGGGGTCTTCCCAACCCATGGATCAAACCCAGGTCTCCTGCATTGCAGGTGGATTATTTACCAGCTGAGTCACAAGGGGAGCCCTCCTAAATGGATAGTGGTATCTCATTTTAGTTTGCCTATTCTTAAGGATATTGCAAAAGTAGGAAGTCAAGAAACACCTGGGTAACAGGCAAATTTGGCCTTAGAATATGGAATGAAGCAGGGCAAAGGCTAATAGAGTTTTGCCAAGAAATGCATTGGTCATAGTAAACACCCTCTTCCAACAACACAAGAGAAGATTCTACACATGGACATCATCAGATGGTCAACACCGAAATCAGATTGATTATATTCTTTGCAGCCAAAGATGGAGAAGCTCTATACAGTCAGCAAAAGCAAGACCAGGAGCTGACCGTGGCTCAGATCATGAACACCTTATTTCCAAATTCAGACTTAAATTGAAGAAAGTAAAGAAAACCACTAGACCATTCAGTTATGACCTAAATCAAATCCCTTATGGTTATTTGTGGAAGTGAGAAGTGAGAAATAGATTTAAGGGATTAGATCTGATAGAGTGCCTGATGAACCATGGATGGAGGTTCATGACATTGTACAGGAGACAGGGATCAAGACCATCCTCATGGAAAAGAAATGCAAAAAAGCAAAATGGCTGTCTGAGGAGGCCTTACAAATAGCTATGAAAAGAAGAGAAGAGAAAAGGAGAAAAGGAAAGATATAAGCATCTGAATGCAGAGTTCCAAAGATAGCAAGAAGAGATAAGAAAGCCTTCCTCAGTGATCAATGCAAAGAAATAGAGGGAAACAACAGAATGGAAAAGACTAGAGATCTCTTCAAGACAATTAGATATACCAAGGGAACATTTCATGCAAAGATGGGCTCGATAAAGAACAGAAATGGTATGGACCTAACAGAAGCAGAAAATATTAAGAAGAGGTGGCAAGAACACACAGAAGAACCGAACAAAAAAAAGCTTCACAACCCAGATAATCACTATGGTGTGATCATTGACCTAGAGCCAGACATCCTGGAACGTGAAGTCCTGTGGGCCTTAGAAAGCATCACTACGAACAAAGCTAGTGGAGGTGATGGAATTCCAGTTGAGCTATTTCAAATCCTGAAAGATGATGCTATGAAAGTGCTGCACTCAATATGCCAGCAAATTTGGAAAACTCAGCAGTGGCCACAGGACTGGAAAAGGTCAGTTTTCATTCTAATCCCAAAGAAAGGCAATGCCAAAGAATGCTCAAACTACCGCACAATTGCACTCATCTCACACGCTAGTAAAGTAATGCTCAAAATTCTGCAAGCCAGGCTTCAGCAATATGTGAATTGTGAATTTCCATATGTTCAAGCTGGTTTTAGAAAAGGCAGAGGAACCAGAGATCAAATTGCCAACATCCACTGGATCATGGAAAAAGCAAGAGAGTTCCAGAAAAACATCTATTTCTGCTTTATTGACTATGCCAAAGCCTTTGACTGTGTGGATCGCAATAAACGGTGGAAAATTATTCAAGAGTTAGGAATACCAGACCACCTGACCTGCCTCTTGAGAAACCTGTATGCAGATCAGGAAGACAGTTAGAACTGGACATAGAACAACAGACTGGTTCCAAATAGAAAAAAGAGTACGTCAAGGCTATATATTGTCACCCTGCTTATTTAACTTATATTCAAAGTACATCATGAGAAATGCTGGGCTAGAAGAAGCACAAGCTGGAATCAAGATTTCCAGGAGAAATATCAGTAACCTCAGATATAAAGATGACACCATCCTTATGGCAGAAATTGAAGAAGAACTAAAAAGCCTCTTGATGAAAGTGAAAGAGGAGAGTGGAAAAGTTGGCTTAAAGCTCAACATTCAGAAAACTAAGATCATGGCATCCGGTCCCATCACTTTATGGCAAATAGATGGGAAACAGTGGAAACAGTGATTGACTTTATTTTGGGAGGCTCTAAAAATCACTGCAGATGGTGATTTCAGCTTTGAAATTAAAAGACACTTCCTCCTTGGAAGGAGAGTTATGACCAACCTAGAAAGCATATTAAAAGCAGATGCATTACTTTGCCAACAAAGGTCTGTCTAGTCAAGGCTATGGTTTTTCCTGTGGTCATGTATGGATGTGAGAGTTGGACTATAAAGAAAGCTGAGCAGCAAAGAACTGATACTTTTGAACTGTGGTGTTGGAGAAGACTCTTGTGAGTCCCTTGGACTGCAAAGAGATCCAACCAGTTAATCCTAAAGAAGATCAGTCCTGAGTGTTCATTGGAAGAACTGATGTTGAAGCTGAAACTCCTATACTTTGGCCACCTCATGTGAAGAGCTGACTCATTTGAAAACACCCTGATGCCTTTCCTGCACTCTGTTGAGATCAGGAGGAGAAAGGGACGACAGAGAATGAGATGGTTAGATGGCATCACTGGCTCAATGGACATGAGTTTGGGTGAACTCTGGGAATTGTTGATGGACAGGGAGACCTGGTGTGCTGCAGTTCATTGGGTTGCAAAGAGTCAGACACGACTGAGCGACTGAACTGAACTGAATTCATTAGACCAAGGACACATTCCAGGAGTTTGCAAGATGGTATAGCTTTAGGCCAATGGAGTTCTACACTGACTGCCTACCAATTTCTACCTTTTACTGTTATTGGACATCTTTGTTATAGGAGCAATGGTAGCTTTATAAAACTAACTGGTGTGCACTTTCTTTTGTTGTTGTTGTTTTCTGAAAAACTTTGTGTATAACTGATATTATTTTTTATTTAAATATTTGGTAGAATTCAGTGTAACTATTAGGGCTTCTAAGGTGGCACTAGTGGTAAAGAACCCACCTTCCAATTCAGAAAACATAAGAGATGCTGGTTTGATCCCTGAGTCAGAAGATCCCCTGCAGGAGGGCATGGCAACCCACTCCAGTATTCGTGCCTGGACAACCCCTTAGACAGAGGAGCCTGGCAGGCCACACTCCATAGGGTCTCAAAGAGTTGGACACAACTGAAGCAACTTGGTGATGGACAGGGAGGCCTGGAGTGTTGCAATTCATGGGGTTGCAAAGAGTCAGACACGACTGAGTGACTGAACTGAACTGAAGCGACTTAGCATGCATATATTTGGGCCTGAAATTCTACTTTTACTGTGAACTTTATTTGTAGAAAAGAATTTACTGTCCATGTAATCTATTTCTTGTTTTATAGAAAGTTTTTACTTCTATCTCAGTTTTAAAGGATTTGTTAGTGAAATAACACTCTTGTTATATACAAATAAAAATTATCTAGCTTACTTTCAATATACTAACATTAAAAGAAAAGAGAAATAGAAATAGAGGAGGCTACCTTACAAATTGGGTTTTGACCAACGTTAAGACTTAAACAATGTTGGGAAATCCCATGACACAGCACATCAGAAGTCCCTGTTGGGAAAAAGTCCCAGACAGCATGTTCCTTCCACTGGTGAGACTATAAAAATTGCTGTTTTAGTTCTTGCTTATAATCCCAGGAATCAAACTGATACACTTGTAAGTCTGTGAGAAAACTGAAGCTCTGTTTTCAGTTAATGCTGTTTGTTTTGTCTTGAAAAATGGACTGTTGTTAAGCTTGGGGGCATGGTTGGCCAAACCTCCTCCAGGGGCTCAACAATCTCAAGTTTCATGCTCTATTTTATCTATAATCTGTGGTACCACAAGATTTGCACTCACAGCAGTCAGGTGGTCAGGGCATTCACGGTCAGGTCAGTGTCCAGCAAGGTTAGAACAAAGTCAAAGGACTGCTCTGCTTTGTCTCTGAAGCCTAAACAAGACTACCTATTTAATTTCCCTAACACTTGTAGAATGAGGTTTTGCAGTATATACCTTAAGGAGTTTTCCATTGCACCTGATTTTTCAAATTAGCTGGAATGAAGATTTTATTTAGAATATTGCATTAATATTATTGAAATATCTGTATTGTCTTTGATGGTAAATCCTTATCTAGTTTTGTAATTTGTATTCTCTTTCTTTGATTAGTCTACTAGGATCTTTATCAACTTTATTGATCTTGTCAAAGAACAAGGTTTTAGTTTTATCAATTTTTCTGTATTGTTTTTCTGTTTTTAATTTTTTGCTTTCTGTCTTATTTTCGCTATCCCTTTCCCTTCTGCTTGAAGTGGGTTTGGCTTGCTTTCACCTCCTAATTTCTTAAAACTTAGGTTATTGACTTGAAACTTCATTATTTTCAGCTCAGTAACATAATACTGTAAAATTTTCTCTACTTGCTGTAAATACTCAGGTTGTTGACTTAGTTCAATTCAAAGACTTCAGATTCAATTTTGCTTTCTCCTTCACATTTGAGTTATTTAGAAATATGTCATTTAATATTCAAATATTTGATCAGTTTCTTGATAGTGGTTGTTATTTGTTTTTAGTAATTTTCTAAATAGGTCGACTGTGCTGAATCTTCATTGCTGCACAGGCTTTTCTCTAGTTGTGAATGGGAGATACTCTTTAATTGTGGTGCATGGGCTTCTCAAGATGGTGGCTTCTTGTTGTAGAGCATAGGCTCTAGGGTTTACTGGCTTCAGTAGTTGAAATGCGAGGTCTCAGTAGTTGTGGTTTCTGGGCTCTAGCTGCTAAGTCACTTCAGTCGTGTCTGACTCTGTGCGACCCCATAGATGGCAGCCCACCAGGTTTCCCTGTCCCTGGGATTCTCCAGGCAAGAACGCTGGAGTGGGTTGCCATTTCCTTCTCCAATGCATGAAAGTGAAAAGTGAAAGTGAAGTTGCTCAGTCATGTCCGACCCTTAGCATGGACTGCAGCCTACCAGGCTCCTCTGTCCATGGGATTTTCCAGGCAAGAGTACTGGAGTGGGGTGTCATTGCCTTCTCCGTCTGGGCTCTAGAGCACAGGCTTAATAGTTGTGGCACATGGGCCCATTTGCTGCATGGCAGGTAGGATCTTCCCTTACCAGGGATTGAACCCATGCCTCCTGCATTGGCAGACAGATTCTTCATCACTGAGCCACTAGGGAAGCCCCTGTTGTTTATTTTTAGTTTAATTTATTTTGGTCAGAGAACATACTTCATAAGATTCCAATTATTTTTAAACTGTTGAGATTGGTTTTGTGTCCCAGAATAGGGTCTTTTTCTTTGTGTCCATTAAAAAAAAAATGTTGCTGAGTAATATATTTTATAAATGTCATATAGGAAAAATTTTTTGATAGAGTTGCCACCGTATGGCAGAAAGTGAAGAGGAACTAAAAAGCCTCTTGATGAAAGTGAAAGTGGAGAGTGAAAAAGTTGCCTTAAAGCTCAACATTCAGAAAACGAAGATCATGGCATCTGGTCCCATCACTTCATGGGAAATAGATGGGGAAACAGTGTCAGACTTTATTTTTCTGGGCTCCAAACTCACTGCAGATGGTGACTGCAGCCATGAAATTAAAAGACACTTACTCCTTGGAAGGAAAGTTATGACCAACCTAGATAGCATATTTAAAAGCAGGGACATTACTTTGCCAATGAAGGTTCGTCTAGTCAAGGCTATTGTTTTTCCTGTGATCATGTATGGATGTGAGAGTTGGACTGTGAAGAAGGCTGAGCACTGAAGAATTGATGCTTTTGAACTGTGGTGTTGGAGAAGACTCTTGAGAGTGCCTTGGACTGCAAGGAGATCCAACCAGTCCATTCTGAAGGAGATCAGTCCTGGGATTTATTTGGAAGGAATGATGCTAAAGCTGAAACTCCAGTACTTTGGCCACCTCATACGAAGAGTTGACTCATTGGAAAAGACTCTGATGCTGGGAGGGATTGGGGGCAAGAGGAGAAGGGGACGACAGAAGATGAGATGGCTGGATGGCATCACTGACTCGATGGACGTGAGTCTGAGTGAACTCCGGGAGTTGGTGATGGACAGGGAGGCCTGGTGTGCTGCCATTCATCGGGTTGCAAAGAGTCGGACATGACTGAGTGACTGATCTGATCTGAGATCTTCAGTATCTTTATTGATTCTCTGTATACTTAGTCACTAACTAAGAGAAGATTGTTGAGGACTCTCACTGTATTTGTGTCCTATGTATTATTTTGTTTGTTTAAGTTTTTGCTTCAGATAAAAATACATGAATAATACTGGATAATATTTAGTCTTATTTAGTAGATGTATTCATTTATCACTATCTACTATTCTACATTTTCTCCAGTAATATTCCTTTCTTTGAGATCTATTTATATTAGTGTGACCACCCCTAATTTTTATGATTAACGTTTTCATGGTATATTTTCTGTTCTTTTAGTTCATTAGATATTTTTAAATGACTTGTTGAGATATGGTTCACATATGTTAGAATTAACTCATTTTAAGTATAAATTCAGAATTCTGTGAATTTTACAATAATCTAATTTTAGAACTTTTTCATCACTCCAAGAAGAGAACTCATATCCAGCAGCCATCAACTCATCTCAACCATCATTAGTAGCAGTCCTAGACAACTACCAATCTAATTTCAGGCTCTTGAGTTTTGCCTATCCTGGATATTTCCTATAAACAGAATCATTCAATATATCGTCTTTTGTGACTGGTATCTTTCATTGAGCATAATTTTTCAAGTTTCATATGTGTCATAACATTTATCAATACTCCATTTTCATTGCAAAATAACATTCAGTTGTATGGAAGTACCACATTCTGTTTGTCCATTCATCAGTTGATAAACAACTGAATTTTGGGAGCCTTTTGCAGGAATAATACTATTTTAAGTTTGTGAATAATTGTGATCAATATTTAAGATTTCTAATTTTTCTTTATTTTGAGGCATTGTAGATTTACCTTCAGTTGCAAGAATTAATACAGAAACATTTGCATACTATTCATTCAGTTTCCTGCAATTGTAACAGCTTGCATAACTGGAATCCAGTGTAACAACAGGAAATAATCATTGAGATATTCCATTGAACTTATTCAGATTTCACAAATTTTACATACATTCATTATAAGTGTCTGTGCATGTATTTAGTTGCATGCAGTTTACCACAAGTATAGATTCTTGTGACCATCACCACAGTCAAGATACAAAAAAACTCCATCAAAAAAATCCCTCGAACTACACTTTTATAGCCATAGTCATGTGCTGTCACACCCCCCATACAATATCACCAAACCTGGCAACTACTACCATATTTTTCATCTTTTTAATATTGTCATTTCAATAATGTTCTATAGGTGAAAATGTAGAACATATAACCTTTATGAGATTTCTTTTTTTTTCTCACTTAGATTTTTGCTTTCACACATAATTACTTTGAGAGTCATAGAAGTTGTTTTGTACATCAATAATTTGTTCTTTGTATCGCTGAGTAGTTTGAACATTCTTTGTCATTGCCTTTCTTTGGGATTGGAATTAAAACTTACCTTTTCCAAGGCTGTGGCCACTGCTGAGTTTTCAAAACATGCTGATATATTGAGTGCAACACTTTCACAGCATCATCTTTTAGGATTTGAAATAGCTCAACTGGAATTTCATCACCTTCATTAGCTAAAGAGATGGGACTACCAGACCACCTGACCTGCCTCCTGAGAAATCTGTATGTAGGTCAAGAAGCAACAGTTAGAACTGTACATAGAACAGTTAGAAGTGTACATAGACTGATTCCAAATTGGGAAAGGAATACATTAAGGCAGTATATTGTCACCCTGCTTATTTAACTTACATGCAGAGTACATCATGCAAAATGCTGGGCTGGATGAAGCACAAGCTGGAATCAAGATTATAAAGAGAAATATCAATAACTTCAGATATGCATATGACACCACCCTTATGGCAGAAAGCGAAGAAGAACTAAAGAGCCTCTTGATGAAAGGGAAAGAGGAGAGTGAAAAAATTGGCTTAAATCTCAAATTCAGAAATCTAAGATCATGCCATCCGGTTCCATCACTTTATGGCAAATAGATGGGGAAACAGTGGAAACAGTGAGAGACTTTATTTTCCTGGGCTCCAGAATCACTGCAGATGGTGACTTCAGCTATGAAATTAGAAGACACTTCTTGGAAGACAAACTGTGACCAGCCTAGACAGCATATTAAAAAGCAGAGACATTACTTTGCCAACAAAGGTCTATCTAGTCAAAGCTATGGTTTTACCACTAGTCATGTACAAATGTGTGAGTGTGTGTGTATGTATGTGTGTGTGTGTTTGTGTGTGTGTTAGTCACTCAGTTGTGTCTGACTCTTTGCAACCCCATGGATTATAGCCCTCCAGGATCCTCATTCCATGGGATTCTCCAGGCAAGAGTATTGGAGTGGGTTGCCATTTCCTTCTCCATACAACTGCCTCTGTGTGTATGTGTGTGTGTGTGTGTGTGTGTGTTAGTCGCTGTCATGTCCGACTCTTTGTGACCCCATGGACTGTAGCCTGCCAGCCTCCTCTGTCTATGGAATTCTCCAGGCAAGAGTATTGGAGTGGTTTGCCATTTCCTACCAATGTGAGAGTTGGACTATAAAGAAAAGTTTCTTGGACTGCATGGAGATCCAACCAGTCCATCCTAAAGGAAATCAGTCCTGAATATTAATTGAAAGGACTGATGCGGAAGCTGAAACTCCAATACCTTGGCCACCTGATGCGAAGAACTGACTCATTGGAAAAGACCCTGATGCTGGGAAAGATTGAAGGCAGGAGGAGAAGGGGACAACAGAAGATGAGATGGTTGGATGTCATCACCGACTCAGTAGACATGCATTTGAGTAAGCTCTGGAAGTTGGTGATGGACAGAGAATCCTGGCATGCTGCAGTCCAATGGGTTGCAGAGTTGGACATGACTGAGCGACTGAACTGAACTGAACTAATTGTTGAATAGTATTCCATGATATGAATGTGCTACAATTTATTGAATCTTTCATCTGTTGTGAAGAATTTGAGTTTTCTCAAGCAGTTTTTGAAGATTATAGGTTTTTGTGTGACTAAAACTTCTTGTATCGCTGGCATAATGCTCAAGAGTACAATTACAGGTTGTATGGTAAGTACAATTTTAGTTTTCTAAGAGGCTATATTACTCTTTTCCAGAGTGGCTATACATTATACATTCCCGACAGCAGTATATGAGTGGTCCAGTTTCTCCATATCCTCATATTTGGTGGAGTCACTCTTTTTAAAGTGTGATGTAACAGGTATAACATGGTATCTTACTGTGCATTTAATTTGCATATTCTCATGGTTAATAATGAGGAATATACATTTGTATACTTATTTTCAAATTTATACCCTTTCAGTATAATGTCTATTTATATCTTTTGCTCATTTGCTTTTTTTTTTTTTATTTTTTTGCCTTTTTTACTGGTTGAGGTTAAGAAGTCTTTATGTTTTCTACATACAAATACTTTGTCAGATATGTGGTTCGGTTCAGTGCAGTTACTCAGTTGTGTCCAGCTCTTTGGGACCCCATGAACCGCAGCATGCCAGGCCTCCCTGTCCATCACCACTCCTGGAGTTCACCCAAACTCATCCCCATTGACTCAGTGATGCCATCCAACCATCTCATCCTCTGTCATCCCCTTCTCCTCCTGCCCTCAGTCTTTCCCAGACCAGGGTCTTTTCAAGGAGTCAGTCAGTCAGATCAGGTGGCCAAAGTACTGGACTTTCAGCTTCAGTATCAGACCTTCCAAAGAACACCCAGGACTGATCTCCTTTAGGATGGACAGGTTGGATCTCCTTGCAGTCCAAGGGGCTCTCAAGAGTCTTCTCCAACACCGCAGTTCAAAAGCATCAATTCTCCGGTGCTCAGCTTCACAGTCCAACTCTCACATCCATACATGACTACTGGAAAAATCATAGCCTTGACTAGACAGACCTTTTTTGACAAAGTAATGTCTCTGCTTTTTAGTTCGCTGTCTATGTTGGTCATAACTTTCCTTCCAAGGAGTAAGTGTCTTTTACTTTCATGGCTGCAGTCACCATCTGCAGTGATTTTGGAGCCCAGAAAAATAGAGTCAGCCACTGTTTCCACTGTTTCCCCATCTATTTGCCATGAAGTGATGGGACTGGATGCCATGACCTTAGTTTTCTGAATGTTGAGCTTTAAGCCAACTTTTTCACTCTCCTCTTTCACTTTCATCAAAAGGCTCTTTAGTTCTTCACTTTCTGCCATAAGGGTGGTGTGGTATGAAAATATTTTCCATATTATACCTTATCTTTTTATCTTTTTATTCAATATCTTCTGCATCACTAAAGTATTTAATTTTGATGAGACCCACTTTATCAATTATTTTCTTCTGAATCATGGTTTTGAATTAAATCTAAAACTTCATTTAACCTACATCCCTCAAATTTACTTTTATATGTTTTCAAAGTGTTTTATAATACTTTTATGTTTCATATGTAAGTCTGTCATGAAGCTTGGGCTAATGTTTTTTCATAATTATGAAAATTATGTAAAAATGTAAATATGTAAAAATTCACACAAATATGTAAAATTATGAAATTTTACATTAAGTCATTTTTTGCCTATCATTTTCCATTTGCTTCAGCATCACTTGTTGAAAAGGCTATGGCTTATTCGCACTTCATTCTTCTTTTTCAATTGTTTTAAATTTTCTGGATCTTTACCTTTCCATATACATTTATAATTGCCTTGTCAATATTCTTGAAAACAATTTGCTGAGAATTCAACAGGAATTGTATTAAATACACATTTAATAGTTTGGAGGATCATTTTGTGAAGAATTTTCTTCTTTATTATGCTAAGTCTCCAATTAAGGAATGTGGTATGTTGGTCTATTTATTTATATCTTTTATTTCTTTCATTGCATTGTGTAATTTTTTTGAGATAGACCCTGTAAGCAATGTACTGAAACTATACCTCAGAATTTACTTTTATTTCAAACAATTTTAAATTGCATTGTGATTTTAAACTATTTTAATTTCCATATATTCATTGTTACTGTTTAGAAATATGAATGATTTATGTTCATCTTGTATCCAGTGACTTGGCTGAATGTGTTTATTTATTCTAGAACTCTTTTTATCTACTGGTTGAGATTTTCTACATAAATAATCTTGTCACCTTCACATAGGACAGTTACTTTCTTTCCAATATGTTTCTTTTATTTATTTTCTAAGCTTTATTGCATTCTCTAGAACATGAATGAGAGTGATGTGTCATGTGCCTAATCTTAATGAAAGTCATCCAGTGGTTCAACATTAAATGTGATGTCAACTGTATTATAGGTTTTTGGTATATAACCTTTATCAAGTTGAGGGTATTCCATTTGTTCCTAATTTGCTGAGAGCTTTTATCACAAATATGTGCTGGATTTTGTCAAATGCTTTTTCTGTGTCCATTGATTTGATTATTTAAATTTTCTTCTTTAGCCTGTTGAGATGGTGGATTACATTGATTTTTCAATTGTTGAACTAACCTTATGTAACTCATAATAAATCTCACTGGATCATGATATATAATTCTCTTCTTATTTTCTGGATTTAATATGCTAATATTTTATTGAGAATTTTGCATCTAAGTTCATGAGATAGATTTGTTTGTAGATTTTGTTTTTGATTTTGTATTTTTGTTTTTCTACTGACTTAATGCTTTTGAACTGTGGTGTTGGAGAAGACTCTTGAGAGTCCCCTTAGACTGCAAGGAGATCCAACCAGTCCGTTCTAAAGGAGATCAGTCCTGGTGTTCTTTGGAAGGAATGATGTAAAGCTGAAACTGCAGTTCTTTGGCCACCTCATGCAAAGAGTTGACTCATTGGAAAAGACTCTGATGCTGGGAGGGATTGGAGGCAGGAGGAGAAGGGGACAACAGATGATGAGATGGCTGGATGGCATCACCAACTCGATGGACATGAGTTGGTGATGGACAGGGAGGCCTGGTGTGCCGCGATTCATGGGGACGCAAAGAGTCGGACACGGCTGAGTGACTGAAGTGAACTGAATCTGGTTTTATTATCAGGGTAATACTAGCCTTGAAAAATGAGTTGAGAAGTGTTCCCTCCTCTTATTTTCTGGGAAAAAAAATGAGCAAAATTGTTGCAGTTCTTTATATGTTTAGTAAAATTCTCTCTTAAAGAATCTAGATCTGGATTTTTTTTGTCAGGTTGCTGCAGTCCATGGGGTTGCAAAGAGTCAGACATGACTGAGCAACTGAACTGACTGACTGAAATTACAAGTTTAATTTTGAATTGGTGGTAGTACTATTCAGCTATTCTATTTATCTGTGTTAAAATTTGGTAGTTGAATACACACACATATTGTATCTAAAGTATAAACCTGGATTTCTATGAAGCATGTGTTTAGATAAAAATGACACTATTCAGCAGCAAAGGGGGAAAGAGAACACTAAGTGTGACTACTTCTCTTATATGCCTTGAAAATTCTTTAGTGTGTCTGGCTTCTGAGAAATTGGACTATATAACACAATACGTAGCCTCTTAATGCTCTTGTTAAAACCATGTAGGATTGTATGTTCTGTAGGCCAGTGACTTTCAAACATCTAATCAAGAGCAGAGTCAGAAATCTGTGACAAAAAAAGTACAGTCTGCTCAGTGTCACTATCTGTACACCCCATACACAGAGTATTCATGACTTGAATAGAGTGAAATAGTGCTTTTGATGCCATCCATAAATGGATTATTTTTGTTGTTAAGATAGTATATCTACTTATATTGCAGAACATAATAGAAAGCTTATTAGTTTTTCATTTTGACCGTGTTTAAAGATGCTGATTTTTCTTGGGACTGTGGAATACATTCCTGACCAGACATAAATAACATCAGTGGTTTCTGAAAGGGTTCATTAAACTAATTGCACTGCATATTATTTGACTTTAAGGCAAAGTGTGAAAAGAGGAGAGTCTTTGTTGAAATACATTTAAAGAATTCTTTGTTAAAACATATTTTTTAAAAACTATGAGAGGAGGATACAGTTACAAAAGAATAACTCAAAAACCTTTTGACTAGTGTACCTTCCCTCATTCCCAAAAGCATTTTTGGTGGCTAATTTCTGTAGCACACACGTTGAGAAATTTTGTAAAGAGGGATTACTTTATATAATCAGCATCATTTATTATCTATAGTTTGAAATGTGCTTGTGGATTCAACGATAAATCCAGTGTGGCTCATTTTCCAAATTCTTATAATTTGTGGAATGTATATAATAAGATGAAATCAGTATTAAGTGCCAAAAGAAGAGTTTAACAGAGAAATAACCTTCAACTAAGAAAACTGAAGAACTCTGAAGGAAATATAACTTTAGATGGACCTTAAATAAAGAAAAGAATTAAAGCATTTGATAATGGTATGAGATAGAGTTATTGACAATTTACATTAAAAATATGAATGAATGCTTAGATACAGAAAGATAGGGTATGTATCAAGTATATATTCATTTATTTTCTTGATAAACAATTTCAGTGTATACATACTTTTCATCAGTCATTGTGCTCAGCATTAGGGACTTACTGACCTATTTCAATGAAAATATAAAATAATACTGAAGATAGAAAACTTACTATCAAATAACATAATAAGTTATGTGATAACAATATTCACAGGTGCTCTGTGAGGGCAGAGAAGGAGAATGAGAATTTATATTAACCTTGAAACTTTAAGGCTAGCTTCACAAATTAAGAAAATGTTAAAAACATGGTACTTATTTCAGTCTTAAAGAGTAGTATGTGAAAAGACCCTGAGTTAAAATGAAAGAATGAATTTTAGAAATTAATTAGAGCTCAGTATAAAACAATTAACCTGATAACACAATCTTGGAGAACTAGGAAGCATGAGGAGTGACTCTTATCTCAGTCCCAGAGAAAGAGGGTCAAAAGAAGTAAAAGAAGGAGAGTGGGGAAAAAGTGAGAGAGTGAGAGAGCAAGAAAGAGAAAGCAGTAAAATTAGGAGAAAGTGGGAGAATTGTGGTGTTTGCCAGGTGATGATTTGAAAAATCATGGGTTTAGATTTGACTGTGTCTACAGACTCTTGAAAGTCCCTTGGACTGCAAGGAGATCCAACCAGTCCATCCTAAAGGAGATCAGTCCTGGGCATTCATTGGAAGGACTGATGCTGAAGCTGAAACTCCAATATTTGGCCACCTCATGCGAAGAGTTGACTGACTGGAAAAGACCCTGATGCTGGGAGGGATTGGGGGCAGGAGGAGAAGGGAATGACAGAGGATGAGATGGCTGGATGGCATCACCGACTCGATGGACATGAGTTTGAGTGAACTCCGGGAGTTGGTGATGGACAGGGAGGCCTGGCGTGCTGCAATTCATGGGATTGCAAAGAGTTGGACAGGACTGAGCGACTAAACTGAACTGAACTGATAGTTACTAAAGACGAGAGAAAACAGATCATACTGCCAAAGATGACATCTGTTGTTGGAAATGCTAATTTTGAGAAAATTGAGAACCAGAGATCCACCAAGGACAGCAATGAGGATCTCAGAAGAGAGTTATAAACCAAAGGAATAAGCTCAGAATAGTTCTAGGCTCTTTTTAAAAAAATGGTAAAGACTTCTGGTTCTTCTAATTTTCTTACACTTAATTGAGTTTTTTTTTAATATAAATTTATTTATTTTAATTGGAGGCTAATTAGTTTACACTATTGTATTGGTTTTGCCATACATTGAGTTTTAAGACAATCTTGTAAGGGTTATAATCATATTCTTTCAGGTAGTATCTATAAAAATAAAACATTGCATTTATTTAATGCCAATTTATGATTTAGTTATTTCTCTAGAAAATTGTATAAATAAAAGCAATTTTAGCAAAGATTAATTATGGCAGATCACACTGTTTTATTGTCCGTATCCTATATTGAATGTGCAATGAACTTTGATGCTATTATTAATTTACTATGCTCATTCAAATTTATTAATTACTCAAATGGCATGTCTTAATTTCTTTTTGGAAATAAATATCATAGGTTAAAAGTTATGACATTTATTGTTATCATTAATGTTATTGATATAATACTCCTAAAATCCAAGTTAATAATTACACTTTCACAACATAAAATCATGAGTATGGCTGTTTCAAGTGTAAAATGCAGAAGATAACAGACAAATTGAAACCTTATTGCTAGAAATTCTTTATCAGGTTGCTCTTTTTTTTTTTTTGATACATCTTTTGGCACCCTCTGAAATTATCTTACTAATTTGTTTATGTTTTCTTATTTGTTTGTAAGACCACAGATCTTGTTGGTGTTGTTTACAATTATGTTTCCAGCCCTTAACATCAGTGTTTGTCACATAGTAAATGCTCAGTAAATAAAGAGTATGCTTAATCTCTTTCAGTCTTTGTGCCAGTACCATACTGTCTTGGTAACTGTGGCTTTGTAGTAGAGCCTGAAGTCAGGTAGGTTGATTCCTCCAGTTCCATTCTTCTTTCTCAAGATAGCTTTGGCTATTCGAGGTTTTTTGTAAGACAGAAATATAGATCAATGGAACAAACTAGAAAGCCCAGAGATAAATCCACGCACATATGGACACCTTATCTTTGACAAAGGAGGCAAGAATATACAATGGATTAAAGACAATCTCTTTAACAAGTGGTGCTGGGAAATCTGGTCAACCACTTGTAAAAGAATGAAACTAGAACACTTTCTAACACCATACACAAAAATAAACTCAAAATGGATTAAAGATCTAAACATAAGACCAGAAACTATAAAACTCCTAAAGGAGAACATAGGCAAAACACTCTCTGACATACATCACAGCAGGATCCTCTTTGACCCACCTCCAAGAATATTGGAAATAAAAGCAAAAATAAACAAATGGGACCTAATTAAACTTAAAAGCTTCTGCACATCAAAGGAAACTATTAGCAAGGGGAAAAGGCAGCCTTCAGAATGGGAGAAAATAATAGCAAATGAATCAACTGACAAACAACTAATCTCAAAAATGTACAAGCAACTCCTACAGCTCAACTCCAGAAATATAAATGACCCAATCAAAAAATGGGTCAAAGAGCTAAATAGACATTTCTCCAAAGAAGACATACAGATGGCTAACAAACACATGAAAAGATGCTCAACATCACTCATTATCAGAGAAATGCAAATCAAAACCACTATGAAGTATCATTTCACACCAGTCAGAATGGCTGCGATCCAAAAGTCTACAAGCAATAAATGCTGGAGAGGGTGTGGAGAAAAGGCAACCCTCTTACACTGTTGGTGGGAATGCAAACTAGTACAGCCACTATGGAGAACAGTGTGGAGATTGCTTAAAAAACTGGAAATAGAACTGCCTTATGATCCAGCAATCCCACTGCCGGGCATACACACTGAGGAAACCAGAAGGTAAAGAGACATGTGTGCCCCAGTGTTCATCGCAGCACTGTTTATAATAGCCAGGACATGGAAGCAACCTAGCTGCCCATCAGCAGATGAATGGATAAGAAAGCTGTGGTACATATACACAATGGAGTATTACTCAGCCATTAAAAAGAATACATTTGAATCAGTTCTAATGAGATGGATGAAACTAGAGCCTATTATACAGAGTGAAGTAAGCTAGAAAGAAAAATACCAATACAGTATACTAACGCATATATATGGAATTTAGAAAGATGGTAACAATAACCCTGTGTACGAGACAGCAAATGAGACACTGATGTATAGAACAGTCTTATGGACTCTGTTGCAGAGAGAGAGGGTGGGAAGATTTGGGAGAATGGCATTGAAACATGTATAATATCGTGTATGAAATGAGTTGTCAGTCCAGGTTCAATGCACGATACTGGATGCTTGGGGCTAGTGCACTGGGACGACCCAGAGGGATGTTATGGGGAGGGAGGAGAGAGGAGGGTTCAGGATGGGGAACACATGTATACCTATGGCGGATTCATTTTGATATTTGGCAAAACTAATACAATTTGTAAAGTTTAAAAATAAAATAAAATTTAAAAAAAAGAAAGAAAAAAAAATCTCTTTCAGTACCAAGAGGTGATTCTCACTGGCTTTATAATAGAATGAATCCATATGGGCCTACTTTCAAGTGACCATAGTAGCTTCATATAGGGATAACAGTGAGTTATATTTAAGAAATATCTCTGTTAGTATTTAATAAATTAATTATCATAAGTAGTTAATTTAATGTAATCTTCTAGTTGTCACATAATCTCACACCTCCTGATAACATGTGAAATATATTGCATATATATGGAAATTCATTTACTAGATTGCTCCATAAGTCACAAAGTCATATTGTATAAATCATGTTTAAATAGTGAGCAATACTAAGAGCAATTTGGAAATTCCATGTGACCCCCTTATAACCAATGAAGCTAAATAGTTTTCTTCTCTGGTGGCAGATGGGCCTTTGGTACACTTGCTTTCTATTTCTTGGTTTGTCTACTGTTACGCTTCATGAGAATAAGCACTGATCTGTTAGGAATTTCTGTTTGGTTCCACCTCTGTTAAATTGTCATTTTTTTTCTCGACCTCATGCATATTTTGCTTCTAGATAATTCTGCTCTAACATCTTCAGTTCTAGCTTTCTCAATTCCTGAAGCTGAATTTAGTTTATAAACTGTTGTTCCACATTAACTATTACTTGCTTTTTTACTCCATTCTATTGCTGGAATTATTTTTGATGTTGCTGAGAAAGGTGGAAAGTTTATCATTTTTATTGTCTGTATCATCTTCTTTCCTCTCATACTTTTCTTGATGTGCTTGTTGAGTTGCTTCTCATCTGTTGGATTTTCTAAGGGTCATTCTCCATACTGTATACTTTAGTCTTTTACAACCATCCATATATTATAGTCTCTCTATATGTAGAAATGTGTGCAGCCTATCAAAAATAATTTAAACTTTCCCTAATGGATGTTTATGCTCAGTGAATTAGGGAAATGAAGAGCATAAAATTATAAATCAAAATCTGGCATGCTATGTACCGAAAATATAATTGTACCAAATCCAAATTTTTTTCATTGAATTTTTGTTTAAACCAAGCCACCCAGAAAGCAAACAAAATTAAATATAACCTGGATACTGAACTTTCTGAAAGAAATGAAGTAAATTTTTAAAAGATGAATTTTAAAATTAAGCATGCATTTTACAAATATTTATTTACTCAATTCAGATTCATTAAAAAAAAAAAAAAAAAACAGCCAGCTCTACTTATGAACAGTTGCACTAAGAACAGAGGAAATAAGACACTGATTCAGTTCAGTTCAGTTGCTCAGCTGTATCCAATTCTTTGTGACCCCATGATCTGCAGCATGCCAGAATCCCTGCCCTTCATCAACTCCCAAAGCTTGCTCAAACTCATGTCCATCAAGTCAGTGATGCCATCCAACCATCTCATCCTCTGTCATCCCCTTCTCCTGCCTTCAATATCTCCCAGCATCACGATCTTTTCCAGTGAGTCCATTCTTCGCATCAGATGGCCAAAATATTGGAGCTTCAACTTTAGCATCAGTCCTTCCAATGAATATTCAGTACTGATTTCCTTTAGGACTGACTGGTTTGATCCCGTGCAGTCCAAGGGACTCTCAAGAGTCTTCTCCAACACTAGTTCAAAAGCATCAATTCTTTGGGGCTCAGCTTTCTTTATGGTCCCAACTCTCACATCCATACATGACTCCTGGAAAAGCCATAGCTTTGGCTAGATGGGCCTTTGTTGGCAAAGTAACGTCTCTGCTTTTTAATATGCTGTCTGAGTTGATTATAGCTTTTCTTCTAAGGAGCAAGTGTCTTTTAATTTCATGGCTGCAGTTACCATCTGCAGTGATTTTGGAGCCCAGGAAAATAAAGTCTCTCACTGTTTCCATTGTTTTCCCATGTGTTTGCTATGAAGTGATGGGACCAGATACCATGATCTTATTTTTTTGAACGTTGAGTTTTAAGCCAGCTTTTTTCACTCTCCTCTTTTATTTTCCTCAAGCAGCTCTTTAGTTCCTCTTTGCTTTCTGCCATAAGGGTGGTGTCATCTGCATATCTGAGGTTGTTACTATTTCTCCTGGCAATCTTGATTCCAGCCTGTGCTTCATCCAGCCCAGCATTTCACATGATGTACTCTACATATGAGTTAAATAAGCCGGGTGACAGTATATAGCCTTGATGTACTCCTTTTTCAATTTGCAACCAGGGTGTCGTTCAATGTCCAGTTCTAATTGGCTTCTTGACCTACATACAGATTTCTCAGGAGGCAGGTAAGGTGGTCTGGTATTCCCATCTCTTTAAGAATTTTCCACATTTGTTACGATCCACACAGTCAAAGGCTTTACCATAGTCAATGAAGCAGATGCTTTTCTGGAATTCTCTTGCTTTTTCTATGTTCCAATGGATGTTGGCAATTTGATTTCTCATCCTCTGCCTTTTCCAAATCCAGCTTGAACATCTGAAAGTTCTCAGTTCACGTACTGTTGAAGTGTGGCTTGGAGAATTTTGAGCATACTTTGCTAGTGTGTGTGATGAGTGCAACTGTGCAGTAGTTTGAACAATCTTCGGCATTGCCCTTCTTTGGGATTGGAATGAAAAATGACCTTTTTCAATCCTATGGCCACTGCTGAGTTTTCCAAATGTGCTGGCATGTTGAGTGCAGCACTTTGACAGCATAATCTTTTGGGATTTGAAATAGCTCATATGGAATTCCATCACCTCCACTAGCTTTGTTCATAGTGATACTTCCTAAGGCCCACTTAACCTCACACTCCAGGATGTCTGGCTCTAGGTAAGTAATCACACCATTTTGATTATCTGGGATCATTAAGATATTTTTTGTATAGATCTTTTGTGTATTCTTGCCACCTCTTCTTAATATATTCTGCTTCTGTTAAGTCTGTACCATTTCTGTATGGTTAGGTCCATAACATTTCTGTATCAATTTAATACACTGGTAGGGATAAGTTAAAGAGAATTCATTCTAAAGCTGGTGGAGAAATGAGAAACATATGTGACAGAAGCCACCTTGTTCATCTTGCTTGCTGTATGCTGCTAAGTCACTTCAGTCGTGTCCGACTCTGTGTGACCCCATAGACGGCAGCCCACCAGGCTCCCCCATCCCTGGGATTCTCCAGGCAAGAACACTGGAGTGGGTTGCCATTGCCTTCTCCAATGCATGAAAGTGAAAAGTGAAAGTCAAATCGCTCAGTCATGTCCGACTCCTAGCGAGCCCATGAACTGCAGCCTACCAGGCTCCTCCATCCATGGGATTTTCCAGGCAAGAGTACTGGAGTGGGGTGCCATTGCCTTCTCCGTTGTTCATCTTAGAATCCATGAAAATTGGATTTCACAATAATGTTGCCAAGCCCACTGTATACATTCTTGGGCACAGTGATACAATGAATGTGAATTCGTAATTTTTGTGCTGTGGCAGGTGGTCATCCACTAAAAGCGATGGCTAGCTCCCAAGCATCCTAGGAAATGTGAGTTTAGGGGAATAAAAGGGAAGGATGTAGGATAAAATGTTTTTGTTTCACTATCTACACTTCACTACTGATTACATGTGCAAGATGGATATTCTAATCTCCCCCTACCTGTCTCTGAGATGAATGACTGCCAAGCATTGAGAGAAGAGTTGTAATCTCCTGCCCCAATATACGTGCACACACACACACACACACACACACACACACACACACCCCAAGTGGTCTAGTTTGTCTTCCTATGAAGAAAGAAAGAAAAGTATAGGCTTTGAAGATTGGGAAAGATATGCCATATAGTGGTATTAGGAAACCTTTTCTAGAATTCTGCTTCACGATGTAATAGTCTTTTGAGAGCATTTCACCTTGGCTTTATAACACATATCTACTATTTAAATAGATTTATAGGGTGGTATTTTTTGTTGAATTAAATCAGAAAACCTGCTTTGCTGGAAATCTTCAAAAGATTATAGAGCTTTGAAAGTTATTTCATCTGTTAATCATGACCAATATCTGGGGCATAGTTTTAAATATTTGCTTTAAGGAGATTATGCAATAATCTCTGTGACTAGATACCTGGTGACTAAGTATATATACAAAATACAATCTGTTTTCTATCAATTGAAGCAGAACTCTAGTGCCTTATAGTATTGTAATGAAAGCTAATCATACAAATGTACAATGCTATGAAATTACATTAAAATAGTGCTTGTTCTAGGAAATAGTGAAATCTTCCATTGAATGTGAAATGTTAAAAATATATAACATGGAAAAAACTATATCAATTGCTTTAAAGTCTGTTTTGTAATTATTACCATATCAATACATACATAGGTTATGCAGTGACCAACAGTATTAGCTAAGCAGCCATTATGTTTATTATTATCTACTTAATAAATTTGGGAGAATCAAAAAAAATTTTTTTTTTGAGAATCAAAAATTACATTTAGTTTCCAGTTGATTTTACTCCTATATGCAACCTGATTGGAACAGCTTATTTTGAAATTATGCTATTCTATGATTGACTTTTCTATGCATAAAACTATTTCACTTGTGCTTAAAAAGGGAGCAGTGAAAAGTTATGAATATTGTATACAGGTAAACTTTTTTGGGTCCCAATTCAGTGGCAATGTTTACTACTGAAAAGCTTTTTAAATTTGTTTGTTGTTGTCTTCCATAATTCAGGTTATCTGGAATGAATATACCACCACCAATTATCAGCAACAAAAACTGGCTCAGACTGCATTTTGTTACAGACAGCAATCATCGATACCGTGGATTTAGTGCTCCGTATCAAGGTATATTTAACTAATACCTCTGCCTCTTTTGACGTGTAAAATGATTTTGGTATACATAACTGCATTTTATGTTAGAGGCAAAATATCTTTATCTTAAAACATGGTAATTTGAGTAAGCAAAAATGACCATTTTATTGCTAAGGCAATATTGTGATCATAACTAAATTGCAGTATAAAAGTTAGTTGGGTTTTATAGCACACTGTCCAGAATAAAGAATATTATAACCTCCAAAAGATAATGTGTAACATGTAATATTTATCTTTAAGAAAGTGCTTCAGCAGTGGGACATGCTACCCAAACATGTACCACAAAACACTGCAGAAAATTCTGAACAGAGTCTTCATCAATTGAAATCCATTTCCATATACAGTGTTTTTGTGGATGCTATTTTAGTTAACCTTGTTAAGATTGCTGTCTACCATTTTTATTAACAGGTATAATTTTGAATAAGTGAGATATAGTATTTGCTATATTAACTTAAAAAAACTGTTTAGAACTTGATTATTATGAGGATGGAGTATTAATAAAAATGTGCTTTCTGTAATGTTTAGTAATATTATGTGGATTTAGTGCATTTTATCCTCAGACTACTTATTTAAATAATTCATTTCATTCTCAGCAGTGTATTAGCTACTATTCAGTGAACATTGCCACAGTTACATATTTCCATTTATCTATTTTTTTACAATACTTTCCTTTTTAGTAATCTTCAGTATTAAGCACTTTAGGAATTTAATATGATGGCTTTCAGCAGCTTATAGTTAATAACTGAAATAGTGTTAGACTACATATTGTTTTCTGGAATACAGATTTCAACAATTTATACTTTGTATACCAGTAACCTTTCTACAGCTACCCTGTCAATACGTTTCTCATAATAATAGCAAAAGATTAATATGATTGGAATTTGTAATAGTGTATTGGGTGTCACTATAATAAAAATTCCAAAGATTTTAACTCAAGATATTAGACAAAGTCCACTGTAGAAAAATCTATAATTTCTATTGTAAAGTTGTTGATTCAAATGGAAACATGAATGCAGATTTTCTCTTAAATCTGTGCATTGTATTAACATCTCTTACGATAGCATATATTTTTAAAATGAAAATTAAATATCTATAGAAATTTTTTTCCTTTATTTTATTAAAAATAACTGGGCATATTACTTAAATCTTATGATTTTTAGCCAGTGTCATTTTAAAATTTGCAATCACATTTTGCTGCATTTTTACTTAAATTTTAAAAATTTTTGTGTGCTTCAGAAATAAGAGGACTCTTTAAGTGAAAATAAATAGTTTGTGTAGAGCCTCTTTATTTCTGGGTTCACCCCTTTCCTTATGGAGTTTTCCACTCACATGATTTTATGGCTCTGATTTCCCTCTACAATGAGTTAAAGCAGATGGCATGGCAGATATTCAAATGATTATCATCTTTGACTCATGTGGTGATCCTTTCTGCTCGATTCATGGACTCCTTCAGTAAGATGTACTCTTTATCTGAATAGAAATAAAGTAGCACTTATTTTATATTGAAATGTACAACTTGCAGAGAGAAAAAAAAAAACATAGATGTCCTGTCTTAAAAAATAAAGTGGTATTTCATTTGCTGTATGCTGTATGGTTTCATAAAAATGGTATCTTTAGATAGATTGTTTTCCATTACAAGACAGTAGTACAAAATTGTTAGTAAATTTGTGTACTTAATTATCAATATTCTACTGACTGGTCTTAAATTGACTTTTATAGTACGTTCAAGATTCAGTTTGATTTTCCTGCATTGCCTATCCAGTTTCAGCACTGAAAAGTAACATATAAAAAAATTTACTGTAGAAAAATAGGAAGTGTTTTATGGGATATGAATTATTTCTATTTTTAGCAGGAAAAGGAGCTCAAATGAGGATGACTTTAGATATAATCTGTATCTTCACACTATAGAGGGAATAAGGTGGCCTGAGAAAATGTAAGCTATAATTTTATAATAAAATCAAGGAAAAGTTTTAATATATAAAAGCATACCTTTGCACTGTATCCTTTTAAAACTTTCCTGATTCAGCCTTGAGTTTTTCAACTGCATTATCTTCAAAAAACATTTTACCTAAACCACAGAAGTTCAGTTGGAGAAGTAATTATTGAAACTATAATCAAAGAAATTCGGATTAACAAATACTCTGCTAGGCTAACTTAAATAGCTATAAAATTCATAATTCCACAATCTGACATCCTGAATACATGCCCAGACATGAAATGATAATCATGATTTTTAGATTGTTTTGTGCTACCATATAATTTCAGTAGTATCTAAATTGTAACCAATTCAAGATAGAAAATTTTGTAGAATATTCTACTCAAAAGTCACCACCAGGTCTCCATGTGGCATGATTTCCTAATAACTCAAATACTTATTGAGTACTTGTAATTATTATTGATTTATATTGTTTCCAAAGATTGATGTTTTTCCCCCTAATGTTTTTGTTTAATCTGTATTATTTATATTATGAAAATAAGCTGAAAACTCCTAAGATTCCTAAGTACCACTAGCTATTTTTAATAGCTTGCTCCATAATTGATCCTGTAATTGATAGTATAGGCATATAGATACAGCAACATGCTTTCCCCCATAGAGCTTCCTTTCAGTTATGTTATATGGCTTCTTTATTATTTTATATACAGCAATTTAAATAGGGTTGTGTAGAGTTTGAGGATACACTCTGACAAATATTTATGTTCTGACTCAAAAGTAGTGAGAAAAATCATGGTTTAAATGAAATACCTTTGATACAGAAAATGCTTTTCCTCCCCTTGGTCCCACATTGAATATATTCACTCCTGTCTAAAACAAATAAAGCATACCCCCCAAATTTATTTATATTGGAAATATCTTCTTTTAAAGTTCTATTATTATCTGTTCTATGCTTTAAAACTTTTCCTTTTTCAATTTTCAATTCTCCCTCAAAGGAAGATTTCAATATCGTTTTTCCGTATTAGTCTTTGATTTTAAATAAGATTCTTATATTTAATTTACATTATTCTCTTCTAATAAGAACTTGAATAGTGCTACTTCACACATAATAGTGAAACTTTTCTTTATCTGTGGTGTTTTCAAGTTCTCTTATTTATTTATAGAAATCCCCATATTATTGTCACTTATAAACCTAAAATCTATTATTTTCTATTTGCATGAATAATAATCAATTTTCTTAATTTCTAAGTTGGAAGGAGATTTTCAGATGACAACCATAGAGAAAATTTTACCTCTACATGATGTTTATTAAAAACTATAATTTTTATCAGATATTCAAGTGTGAAATATTATTACAACATTTTCATTTTAAGTTATTTGACGTATCACACTTTTTAATATACAAAGATACAATTCCTGTATTCATAAAATTGTCTTTGGCATGCAAATTTAGGAATTACAGTATTTAAATAATTATAAATATGTAAATATATGAGTAATCTTATATTTGTCTTCTAAATCTTTATAGATTTTATCACAGTTTGATTTTTCTTTTGTCTTCCATAATATTGTTGATATGATTCTTTTTATGCATATCAACATTTTGTAGACACTTAGTTTTAATTCAACAAAGGTATGCCAATAGTAATAGAATGTGTTCTCAATTTATGTATAAAATGTTTTATAATATTCTAAAAGGGATTAGCATTTTCAGATGAGCAATGCATCTTTTTGGTAAGGAAATCATACTTAATGGACAGACCTTTCAAATTCTATTGAAAATTCACGTAAACTCCAGTTACACTGAGGCCCTTGGCATTTTAGATGCACATAATATAATCTGGAAATAACTTCCGAGGACTCTATATTTTACATTTGGAAGGGTTTTGACTTAAGTGTGTGTGCACTGTCACTGAGCAAAATAAATAAAAATATCAGGGATGCAGCGTAATATAGTGGGAAATAATAGAATTTGACGGTCAGAAGGTGAGTGTTGAATTGTGAAGTTACTAATTGCTATCTGAGTTGTCTTAAGCCTTGGTTTCCCAAAGAGTTAAAATATTCACAATAGATAGACATGTTATCTTGGTGTAAATCAAAAGATATTAGGATTTCTTTTAATAAAATTCGGACATGCAAGTGAATAAAGATACTATTTAATGAAAGAGATAATCAACTATATGGGATGAATGAGAAGCACATTGTCTAACCATGAGGTACAGATAGTTAAAAAAAAATTGTGATGAAGCGTAAAATTTAAATCCAGCACTCACAATTAAAAGGAAAAATGTAAAGTTTTGTTATTTCTCACTATCACAAATGGTGTCCATATTTCTCCAGGAACAAAAGCACTTTTCCTTAGAACTTAAATTTAAATTACAATTTTAGTGAAAGTGTAACTGAAAAACAGTTTCCTCTGTATTACAGAATTTTAAAAATCATAAAGTTTGAAAATAGAGCACAGCATCAAAGCAATTCTGTTTAAATGCACTGTTTTCTAATTTTGTTTAGATAATCAGCTTTTCCTAGTTTCCTTTATACCTTGTTTAAAAAAAAGGCAGGGAATCATATTTCAGCATCTAATCTTGAAATAGCTCCTCTAACTTAATAACTATCAATGTGAGTCAATGTTTATGATTTCAGGATTGAAGGTGGGAGCATGATATAGTAAGAGAATATCACCTCTTTTGGTTTGGACAATTGAAGTGTAGTTTACTTTCATGGGAGTGTAGCACATGGACAAATAGGCTCTTTTTCTGATAAAGACAGTGGGCATAGCCTTGTCAGCACAATTTAAGAAATAGTGATATATATATATATATGTGTGTGTGTGTGTGTGTGTGTATGTGTGTGTGTGATGTGTGTGTGTGTGCACGTGCTCAGTCACTCAGTCACATCCAACGCTTTCTGACCCAGTAGACTGTAGCCTGCCAGGCTTCTCTGTCCATGGAGTTTTCCAAGCAAAGTACTGGAGTGGGTTGCCATTTCCTCCTCCAGGGTATCTTCCTGACCCAGAGATCGAAGCCATACCTCTTGCATCTCCTGCACTGGCAGACAGATTCTTTACCTCTGAACAACCTGGGAAGTTTATATGTGTGGTAGTAGATATTGTTTCAATTTTAATTGACCACATTCTGAGAGAACATTCACAAGCTGAATTTGAATCCTTATCTTAATCCCCTTTTCATACATGGACAAACTGCATTATTTTAAGCTTATATAAATTGTTCACGCATGCTAAGTCAATTCAGTTGTGTTCTCTGTGTGACCCTATGAACTAACTGTAGCTTGCCAGGCTCGTCTGTCCATGGGATTCTCCAGGCAAGAATACTGGAGTGGACTGCCATGCACTCTTCCAGGGGATCTTCCCAATCCAGGGATCTAACCTGTGTCTCTTATGTCTCCTTCATTGACTGGCAAGTTCTTTACCACTAGGACCACCTGGGAAGCCTTATAAATTAAACTAGATATTTCATTTACTGAGTTTTAAGAGAATAGGAAGTTGAGTTCTATTGGTCTGTAGAGTTTGAAAATAGTTCCTAATCTTGTCACTTGTTTTATTTCCTTTTGATTTTAATAGCAATGTAACCATTATATCATCATGTATCTTTTAGTGCTAAATAGTTACTTTACCTTGAAATACTTAAAAAAGAAACTTCTTTTACTTCTCTGTCTTTATGAACCTCTCTGGTCTATGAGAGTCAACTTAATTAATATAATGTCTACAGAACCCATGACAATAATTAAAAGAAGATATTTAGTTGTCAGAATGGTCTAAGTAACCATTGGTCTAAAACAACCATTAAAAACTCCCTGATAACATTTTCTTGCATGATATAACTGTATATTTCATAGTTATGGCAATGTAACATTTAAGGCCTTTGACCGTATTAGTTGATAATGATGTTAGAATTAAATTCTTCCATAGCTGACTATGGGGTTTCCCTGGTGGCTTAATGGTAAAAGAATCCACCTGCAATGCAAGAGACATGGGTTCAATCCCTGGGTTAAGAAGATCCCCTGGAAAAAGAAATGACAACCTACTCCTGTATTTTTGCCTGGGATATACCATAGACAGAGGAATCTGGCATGCTACAGTCCAACAGGTTGCAAGAGTTGGACAAGACTTAGCCACTAAACCACCACCATCACATAGCTGACTATATTTATGTTTTCATTTCAATCCTTACAATTTATTTGCCAGTCATATATCTCCCAACATAAAATTCTGTTCATAAATTATGGGTGTATTTAACAGTAAACTGGGTAATTGCCATTTAATTTCAAATGAAATTTGAAATGTGTAGAGAAGTAGTCATGTAAATCAGCATATTAAATACGGGATTGAGATTCTGTTACGAAAATTTCATTATTTTCTAAAGAACTGAATCCATCTTCATAATACTGATACTAGAGGAACCCTGACTTATAGATAAAAAGGGAAATATGGCAGATCGTTACTTTAAAAAAAGGACTATGCTGCTTACATTTTCTGTGTTCTTAATGTGTTTAATATATGAAAGTCAAAGTCACTCCATCATGTCCAACTCTTTGCGACCCCATGGACTATACAGTCCATGGAATTCTCCAGGTCAGAATTCTGGAGTGGGTAGCCATTCCCTTCTCCAGGGGATCTTGCCAACCCATGGATCAAAACCAGGTCTCCCATATTGCAGGTGGATTCTTTACCATCTGAGCCACCAGGGAAGCCCATTATATATATATATATATATATATATATATATTCACACAAATATATATATACACAAACCCATTATTGATCTATTTTACAGTGAAAATCAAGTTACATTAACCTTATTTTAATATCTCATTGAATTTGTGAAAACCAAGATATATCTTAGTAAAATAAATAGAATTTAGATTACTATATTTAAGTATCAATAGAACTGTTATTAATAGGAGATAATCTATCAAATATCCAGTTTTAATGTAGATCATATACTAAAACATCTAGCAGGTTTAAAATATAGTACTTGATGACTATAAAACTGAAAAAAGTTTTGATTTACATTTTAGTTTGGATCACACATGCCTACTATTGATAGAATAAAGTTAAAATTTCACAACCTCTGCTATGAGAAAAGTCTCTTTTGTGTTAACTCAGCTTTCTTGTGGTGGCCTTCAAACTTTCATGGCTTAGGCCACTTCCTACTTCCTTTTTAAAGCAAACTTCTAGTTATAAGTGATATCTTTTGAACCCTCATAGTGATGAGTTGAAACCTACTGGTCATATATAGAACCCCAGTTCTTATTCAAACATATTAACTGGTTTCAGTGAAGACTTCATTTCTTGGTACCTGAGATTTCTGAAGATACCACTGCTGGTGTTCACAGGCAATTTGTAATTTTTGATTTTTGCATGGTCAGTTATCTACCTTTCTGATTGTACTCCATACCTTTTGCTGGGTCTTCCATTCAGTCTGGCTATAACTCTTTTAACTACATATTCTATAATAAATTTTCCTTTTCCCTTACCATGATAGACCAGTGGCAGGGTCCTGGCTGTCTGTTAACTCACTCATATGTTTCTGCCACCCAAAACTGTCCTTCAGTGAAGTATAAAACTCTCAATTTGTTGAACATATATTATGCTTTGTGTGCTACTGAATGTGTATATGTATTTAAGAGGCTTATATTTTTCCATAAATCAGTGCTGTAGGACTTCAGAATTAATTCCTTTAGCCAATGGGTTTTAACAAATCTGTATAAAATTTTGAGCTATCCTCGCTAACCTCTATCCTCCACGAGAGATTTTATATGAAGGTGCAGCTTATACTTCTTATTCCTATCAGATGTTGGGAGAACTTCTCTCTTGTCATGTCCTGAGTTTTCACTAGTAATGGCTTTTGGTAAAGTTCTGTTAACTGAGTCTTCCAGGCTTGCCTCTTGATCAAAAATGTGACTCTCAAGATTAACATGTGGGTTGGACTCTGAAAGTAAAAGTGTTAGTTGCTTAATCGTGTCTGACTTTTTGGGACCATGTGGACTGTAGCCCACCAGGCTCCTCTGTCCATGGAATTCTCTAGGCAAGAATACTGGAATGGCTAGCCATTCACTTTTCCAGAGTATCTTCTAGACCCAGGGATCAAACCCAGGTCTCCTGCATTCCAGATGAGTTCTTTACCACTGAGCTACTAGGGAAGCCAGGTTTGGGCTCTAAATAATGTAATTTTCAGTCAAGGTTGTACAAGAACTCTCCCAAATAAGATGAATCCAAGGTAATCAAAGAATGAGAAAATTCACGGAATCATGATTAATAGTAACAAGAAGTACAAATATTTAGATGTTCAAAATAGCCTACTTTTATTAAGTGAAAAACTGTTCTCCTTGAGGAAATATGCATGTTATCTTTCCTATGTAAACTTAAAAGATATTCTGTATTGATTTAATAATATTCAAGCTACACTTACAGCTTCAATTATTTTTTAAAATACATTGTCTACAATACTTACTGTCTTTATTATCCCAACTAACTTTGAATTAACATTTCCCTTTCAGTTAATGTGATTTCTATCCAATACTTTAAATTATTATAAATTTAATTAATTAGTAATAACTTTTTAGTCTTTAATTGTATGGATTTCTTGTATTTCCAAGTATACAAAAATTTAAGGCAAAGTATTACAAAATTTGCCCTTGTTTTATGGTAGTACCACATGGTGTTTCGTAATGGTTCCATTTAGCATTCATTTATATATGAATGTATTTGGTAGCATTTTAGTCACAATAAGGAGTCTTAAATCTTCACATTTACTATCTCTAGTGAGGGCACATCACCTGAAGAATAGCATCAACAAAAAATAATTGATGAAGTTGGCGTTTAATAAACAAAATTCACTGTTTTATAATTCTGCTGAGATGATTAAGATATTGAACAGGTAATTTTAGTTTCTAGTAATGACTCAATAATTGCACAAAATGACCTACAAAGGGCTTCAGTCAACCACAGCAGGTAGAAGTAGTCAAACACACTGGAAGTGATGGATTCCTCCATTTCAGTATGGAAAATGGAGTTTGAGGCAATAAGCCTATAGGCTTTAATTATTTATTTTTTAGGTAGTTTTACCATGCCACTTGAAAATGACATTATGGGATTAAAATCCCAAGACTTTTAAATTCAAATTCAAAGACATTTAGAAATAGCTAAAGGTAATTTAAGAAAAGTTTGTTTAAATTTACAAAGATAGTATTAACTTAGGGTTTTCCTAAAGTTTAGAGTTGTATGGTGATCGATAGTCATGTGGAGGTCAATTTTGTGGCCCAAAACACTTTGGAGTCACCGGGTTAAACAAATTTAAACTGAATTATTTAAGTAGATAAGCCCTTTTTTAGCATTTTTTGGAACTACTATTCCTCAGGACACATTTTGGGAAATGATCCTATAAATTATGATAGAAAAGATTGACTTTTATCTGCCAATAAATTTACCATCACTTAGTCTGTTCTTTTCTTCAATTATTTAGTTCACTGAAACTATTAAATGAAGCATGTTAACTGCTAATATTTAATTAAATTAGTCCAATTTTTAGATTAAAGCTCACATTAGAGATGTATTATAGAAAATTTATTTACTTACTTACCCACCATCTGATTTTGTTCAACAAAAATATTTCTGAGTACTTACTCTGTACCAGAAACTGTAGTATACTAGACTCCGGTATACAATCCTTGAATTAAGAGAGCTTTTTGCCTAGTATATAAAATATGAGTGAGTATTCTATTAGGAGAAAAGTAATTTATAAAATGTTATAATTTAGAATATGTAAGCTCATGTGGGCAGTGAAGGAGAATGTATGGTCCTGGAAAGCTTCCAGACTTGAGTCTGAAGGATGCAGAATAGTATTCCATTACAATGAACATGTGATAACTATGAGATATAAAACTATATTAGTCCACTCTTTGTTCTAAAGATAATTAAAATATTGAAATAGTATTGATTGGTAAATAGCTACTCCCAGTAGGCTCAGAGTACCTGTATTGCTTTCCTGACTCCTGAACTGCCCCATCTCTTTCAGGACGCCCAGGATTGTCCTGTAATACAACAAATGGCTAATTGCTGGCATAGCTGGTTGCCTTCTGCATACCGCTGTGTCCACCGTTCACAATTCAGTTTCTAATTCCTGCTAGCTATTAATCATTATTCTCAGTATCACTCTCAGACCTCCTGGTTTCTGACAAATTCAAAGTGACTGGCAAGTAGCAAAAATTAGTACTCTCTATTACTATTGGGTGCCTTTTAAAATGTGTTGTTCTATTAAAAGAATAATATAATATGTGTAAATTAAAATGTATGGACAGTATAAATACTCTACCTATATACAAAATCTGGAAAACAGACTCTGAACTGTTATGATTTTATAATTTCCACCTCCCTAAAAAGAGTGACTGTGTCTTTTTATCTCTGCGTCCCAGAGTTTACTATATTATAGGTACCCAGTATATACTGAAAGAATGATTGAAATTATATATTCAGATATATTTGTCACATAAAATACTTGTGCATGCATTATTTCATGTGATCCTCACAATATCTCATCTATTGATTTATTTTTGTTTTATCAAATAAGAAACAAATACTCTGGGACAAGTTTGCTGACATGCTTTGCACAAGGATACCCAGGCTAGGTGGCAGTGGGAACTGTGCACCTCTAGCTAAGCCCTTTGCCTAATGCTGCATCACCCAGGGAAAGGGGCTTATTTGTCTAATTCATTCCAACATCCTATTGAGCTGGCCGCAGCCCTGTCAAAATAGTGTTAGACCCAACATCATACTAGGAATTAGCAGAACCAGGTCTTAAACCGGAGAAGGCGATGGCACCCCACTCCAGTACTCTTGCCTGGAGAATCCCATGGACGGAGGAGCCTCATGGGCTGCAGTCCATGGGGTCGCTAAGAGTTGGACATGACTGAGCGACTTCACTTTGATTTTTCACTTGCATGCATTGGAGAAGGAAATGGCAACCCACTCCAGTGTTCTTGCCTGGAGAATCCCAGGGACGGGGGAGCCTGGTGGGCTGCCGTCTATGGGGTAGCACAGAGTTGGCCACGACTGAAGCAACTTAGCAGCAGCAGCAGCAGGTCTTAAACACTTCTTAAACACTTTCTACTTCTAAGGCCTGCACTTATTTCAATATGAACTCCAGCCTTTCTTATCCTCAAATTTGCAAATTCACAGAAGATTTTTTTTTTTTTAACTTTTATAAAAGACTAAAATGCTTCCCCCAGGAGGTGCTAGTGGTTAAGAACCCGCCTTCAGTGCAGGAGACATAAGAGTAGTGGGTTCGATCCTTGGGTTGGGAAGATTCCCCTGGAGAAGGGTATGGCAACCCACTCCAGTATTCTTGCCTGGATAATCCTATTACAGAGGAGCCTGGTGAACTACAGTCCATAGGATCACAAAGATTCGGACGTGACTAAAGCTACTTAGCATGCACAAAATTCATTGAGAATCAAATTTGGTGAATAAAATAAGTAAAATTGTGGAAATAGACTGTTCTTGACTATAAGTGACAGGTTCATAAAACAATATCAGTTTATAGTTAATATATGTAAAGTGCTTTGAATGGTATCTGACAGAGAATAAGCATTACATAAAATATTAGCTATTATTAAGAATATCAGCAACATCAGTGGGAGAAGCATCATTATCTTTATTATTTGACTAAAAATGAATTGGGAGGCAATTTCAGGTGTCTTCTGAGTAATAGGGATGTTTTGTGAAATAAAAATATCCTAACCTTTTGTGGTAATTAGTTGGAGGCTCATTTATTTGATTACATAATATGAGTGGCTGGATGTTGATTAAAAAAAAATGATCCATTAAAACATATTTCAATGCAATATGTATTATAATGAAAATTATTTACAATGAAATATCTCAAATATTTAATAAACATCTTACAAATTAAACCTGTTAATATCAGCAGAATATATTCTTTACTACTATATATGTATGAGGTGAAAAAAAAATAAAATAGTATACTGTTCCAAACTTATTTATCCTTTTATTGGGTCAGGTACTATTGACTGTTATTATAAAATCCAAGAGAAATCTGTAGTTACAAAACAGTTTAAGGTGAAAGAAGTATAATAGCCCTTTTTAGGAAAGGCAATGATTTCATAATACCCAATGTACTTTTGTTGGAAAAGGTAAAATTAAAACCTGTTGATCTAACAGGGAAACAACCATGTTGCATTGGGTTACATGTTATCTTCCCACAAAAAATACAACAGGTTCTTTTGAGAGGTTCTGTTAAATAACAAACATGAACCTTCAGATTTTGTGGTCATATGCTTGCATCATACCTCCAAGCAAGTACTTGGAGATGCTTCCATCGAACCTCCAAGCAAGTACATGTGTGTGTGTATACATATTTAATATATATAATATATTTAAATGTGAAAAATAATTTTTATATTTTAAATATAAAATGTAACATAATGTATTTAAATGTAAAATTATATATATATTTTTTCACATTTCTGTAGCCACATAACAAACACATAACACATACACAAACACATAACAAAATAAAACTGGCAAAGTTAATTGTAATTATTTTTAAGCTTATATGTCCAAAATGTTAACATTTCAACATTTAATCAATATAAAATGATAATGATATATTTTGCATTCTATTTTTCAGTTAAGTCTCCCAAATCTAGATGCATATTTTATACTCACAGCACAATTCATTATTGAACACTAAGTTTTCATTGGGAAGAGTTGGTTTTTTTATTAGAAGAATAATTTACTTATACTTAATAAATAATTGATTAGCAATTATGCTTTACTTAGGCTTCAATATAATTCTTATTATCTGAATAAAATATTCAGATAAACACATTTTAATGTTGCATTAGTGTATATGTCCAATACTTTCCCTACAATACTATATCTTACGCAATGCAGCATATGTAGTCTACCAGTACAACAAAGTTGTATTTAATGGATAAAATATTTTGTGCTGCCTATTTCTAGATTCAAATTAAAATTGATTACATTGAAATACAATTGAAAATTCAGTTATTCAGTCTCACTAGCTATATTTCAAATGCTCAAAAGCCTCAGGTGGCTAGTGGCTGCCATCTTGGACTCTTTGGCCTCAACAGTCTTCATGTGGCAGCTGTTAGTGTTCTGCAATTATAAAGAAGTAGAAAATCTCTTCAAAAATCACAATAAATACAATGAAGACTATGATATAGTGTGAATTTTATCATTGTTTCTCAGGTTTTTGTTGTTATTACTCACCTAGGTCTGCCTTATTTTAGAACTTTAGAATCCATAATTAATTTTTTAAATTATGCTTTCCCTCTCCACCATACACACTTTAAAATAAATCTATAACATAAAAGATATTCAACAAAATTCTGTCTTTCCGTATTTAATACCTTTAAAAGCATTAATTTATTTGAAAACAAATTTCTTTTCTTTTTCTCCTTTTTCTTTCTATGGTGCCTTTTAATGTATGTTTACTCTGTCAGACATGTAGCACAGATTTATCTTTTCCTACCACAAAGATAATGAGAAGATTAGCCTCCTATTTAACAAATGGAATGAGTGTTTCTGATTCAGTGTATTCTGATTCTCTACTGTGGGCATGATTTCATACATTCTGTTTGTTTCATTTTCCCTGTAAAGGTATTTATTGACTGATTCAGCAAGTGAGGTGACTGTATGCAAAAAGCAGTGTCACAAATGCATGTTAAGTTTTAATAAAAGCCTCAAATTTCTTCTAGTTTTCACAGTTAGATATGCAGATAATAATTTTAGTTTTCTAGAAAGAAACCCTCAACATACATCTCCTCCAGGATGAAAAGCTAGTTAGGTCTGTTGTCACATTAAATGTGTAAAATATATTACTAAGTCTGCTGTAACAAGATGCCACAGACTATTTGGCCCATAAAAGGAGACCCAGTTTCAATTCTATAACTAGAAAACTGGGCCCCAGATATTAATAAAAACAATAAATTTGAAAACAAATTTCTTTTATTTCTCTCCTTTTGAATGCCAACCTATTTTCCCTCTTTCCCATCCCAGGCCTTGCTAGCCAGGTACCTGTGTAAAGAACGGACAAGGTTGAGATTGGCTGTTCTGGTCTCTCCACCTTGCATTTTCCTTCTTCCAAACTCCTTACTTGCTGCTGTTTCAGGTTTCTCTGAGATTCAACAGAGGTAGAGGGGAGAAGAGGTAAAGGAGTTGGCCTGGTTCTAAGTCCTAGGCAGGCTACAACCTCTCTTATCCTGATAGTCAGGCTAATTGTATCATGGGCAGTCATGGGTCCTTTTTAGTGATTTCAGGGGGATGCATCAGTATCATCAAGTGACACTTGTCCAGCATGGTCCCTGGCCATTGGATACCCTCAGTCTTCTCCTGAGGTATTTTTTAGCCCTCATGTGGCCTAATTGGACAGGTTCCCAGATGATGCCATATTGAGTCTCTGTAATCCTTGGTTAAAAGGCTTTCCAGGCAGCTCAGTGGTTAAGAATCCACTGCCAAGCAGGTGATACGAGCTCAGTCCCTGGATTGGGAAGATCCCCTGGAGAAGAAATGGCCACCCACTCCAGTATGCTTGCTTGGGAGATCCCATAGACGGAGGAGCCTGTTTGGCTACAATCCATGAGGTTGCAAAGAGTCAGACATGACATAGCGACTAAACAACAACAAAAGTCTTGATGAAACAGGAAACAAATTCTTCCTCTGAGAAACACAAAAAGATCAGGCTTATCTCAACATGGAAGGTCTCTTGTCTATCTTGAAATTGAAAGTTGCTCAGTCATGTCTGAATTCTCCAGGCCAGAATACTGGAAAAGATAGCCTTTCCCTTCTCCGGGGGATCTTCCGAACCCAGGGATCAAACCCAGGTCTCCTGCATTGTAGACAGATTCTTTACCAGCTGAGCTACAGGGGAAGCCCTCCTGTCTCTCTTACCCTCTAAGATTTCTTCAGATGCCAGTTTTGGCTTATTCCTGTGTGGATTCAACTTTAGCTTTCTCAGACATGAATAGACACCAATTGTGTGTGTGTGTATGCCAACTACATGAAACAAATTTCATAACTGAGTGATCCCATTGAAGCCCAACTCACTAGACCAGCATGAGAGGGTACTTCATTAGAAAGATTCTGGTCTAAATGGGCTCTGTTAAAGGAAACAATTTCACCAGTTTCTTTCTCTCCTCTCTAGCTCCCTTTCTCATCCTTGCTGAGTTTGAAGAGCGCATGAGTCACAAACAAGATTCTCCTATCATTCCTTTGAAAATATTCATATAAGAATCTGAACCTATTGCACATTCACTTAAATATCTTAATGTTTACTAAATCAGTGAATCAGAAAAAATCCTTTCTATCTATATAGTACACACCACACACACATATATTTATGGAAATGTTTACACACTTGATGAAATCAATATTTTACCTTGTAAACTATTTAATAGCCAATGAAAACTCTATTTATCATTTTGAATACTTGGTATTACTGATCTAAAGCAAATAGATTACCAGATATTTTTTTTTTTTCAGCAGAGATGAGTTTGTTTGAAATCACCAGAGAATTGCAATTGCAGTCTCGGTGAGACATATGGAACTCCCCACATGACAATGGAAAAAGAACTCTTTTATGGGGGTAGAAAGGACATTGGAGGAGATAATAGTAAACAAAGAGTCTTTCTCTGGCTTTTCATTGACTGAGTCCTTACCAGGAAAGAAAAGGAATATTTCTTCTTCCTTCTAGGCTCTGCTATGTTTGTAGGGTATGAGAGGACCCTCCAGTCCCCCAACTCTTTTGTTTCCTTTTATTAATTTAAAAATATATATATTTGGCTGTACCAAATAGTTGGTGGAATTTTAGTTCCCCAACTACGGATTGAACTTGGGCCCACAGCAGTGAAGGTGCAGAGTCCTAACCACTGGACCACCAAGGAATTCCCCAATTCATTTAAGTGAAGATTTTGTTTTTTAATTGTTTATAGTATACTATGTTACATATGATTTGCATCTTCTTTTAATTGTAAAAAATGTTCTCTCCCAGTAACCTATTTATCACACTTTGATTAAACGCCTATGATTTGTGTAGCTTATAAATAAAATATGCAAAGCCAGCAAGGAATAGATAGTGCAAAATCAGCCAATATTTGGAAACTTTTGGAATCTAGGATGAATCTTAGGTAAATAGCTACACATATAAAATTTCTTTATTTGCTGTTTTCAATAAGAGACAATAGGAAAGGCACTAATATTAAGCTAAAGATTTAAAGTTACATATTGGAATCTCAGTTATATCACTGTATGATGGCATATTATACAGCATATAGTGTATTGGTTTAGTCACTCAGTCATGTCCACTCTTTGTGACCTCATGAACTGTAGCCTGCCAGGCTCCTCTCTCCATGGGATTTTCCAGGCAAGAATACCAGAGTGGGTTGCCATTTCCTTCTCCAGAGGAACTTCCCGACCCAGGGATTGAACCCAGGTCTCCTGAATAGTAGGCAGATTCTTTACTGACTAAGCTACCAGGGAAGCCCTGGTGTATAGTATATGTTAACTGTAAAAAATCAGCTGAATGTTTGAATCTTAATTTGCTCATAAAGAAACTGAAGGAGATGGATTATATAATCATTATTCTCTTTTTTGGCTAAGTTTTTAAAAATCTTGAATGCTTTCATTTCTCTTTTAAATAGCATATCAGTAATTTAGTTAATTATTTGCAGGTGACAAAACATTTGTTTATATTTTAGAATTTTCCCAAAATGTGTGTACATAGCTATGAGAATAGATGTTAGGGGGAGCTGCTTTTCAGTTCTGACTCTAAAAAATAATTAATCAAATGAACTTGATTTCTATATGTCTTAATTTAAATTACATAGTCTGTGTTTTATGACTGTGTCAACATACAAGATATATCTATCCTAAGATTATTTTATTCATTTGTATATTTATTCTATAAGTCTCCATGCATCTAAACTATGGTTATATAGTCATAATTATTTGTTAATTGTGTGACATGGTGGCTGACTGAGGAAACTGATGACTTGTCCTTTTTTTTTCCTGGTTCACAGTGACTCAGTAGTACTTGGTGAGGGGTTTATTTTGCCACCTGTTTTCTCAGTCTCTCTTGATAGGCAGATAGATAATCACTGGATGAAAGTTAAATTACTCAAAAGTGTTCGTCACTCAGTTTTGACAGACTTTTTGCAACCCCATGGACAAGTGGCCCAGTAGGCTCCTCTGTCCATGGGATTTTTCAGGCAAGAATACTGGAGGGGGTAGCCATTTCCTTCTCCAGCTGATCTTCCTAACCCAGGGATTGAACCTGGTCTCCCACATTGCAGGCAGATTGTTTACCATCTGAGGCACGAAGTGAAAGTGAAAGTCACTCAGTTGTCTCCGACTCTTTCCGACCCCATAGACTATACAGTCCATGGAATTCTCTAGGTCAGAATACTGGAGTGGGTAGCCTTTCCCTTCTCCAGAGGATCTTCCCAACCCAGGGATCTAACCCAGGTCTCCCACAATATAGGCAGATTCTTTACCAGCTGAGCCACAAGGGAACCCCAAGGAAGCCCATAAATTACTCATCCATAGAAATTTAAGCAGGACATAAAATTGGGCTAATGTTACCAAAACATGTTTGACAATATTGTTATTAAATTACTTAAATCGTTGGAAATTATTCACTAAATGTAACTGATCATGAAGAAATACTTTAGTAAATAAATTAAAAATGTGGCCTCAGAATTGTTTTCTTTCTTTTCTAAAGTTCTACATAAGTATTGTTAAAGTAATTTCTTGATACAGAGATTTTAATTTTTAACTTTTTCCATTGACCTATAGTATTAACTCCACAGCTATTAAATTACCTTTAATAATAAAAGGTCCTTTTCATGACATTGTTATTTTGTAAATAAAAGACTCAATATTTTAAGTCTTCCTGTGCATTACATTGTTCAGTAATTCTTCTGTTTTCTCTCATGCTTTCTCTTTGGCTGTAGATGCCCCTGCAATACTCTTATCTTCCTGTGAGAATTCTTTCTGTATAATTTGTGATGTATTTTCATGCTAGATTTCGTTGCTTCTTTTGCTACAGGACTGATTTAATAGCTTAGCATAATGCATTCCCATTTAATTAAATGATAAGTAGGACTGTAGGCCAAAATCAGTCTGAATCTGAATGGGACCAATTTGTTTCATACTCTACAAGAAAATTTCATTCCTTAGGGTTTTGTTGGTACTTAGAGAATAACACATTTTAAAGTCATACAAGTTCTATTCTTTTAATAGAAACTTCACAAAAATGTCTGTACTCAAGGGCCTCTTTAACCCAGATGATGTCAAACAACCAAAAAGAAAAAAAAAAAAAAGTGATATCCCTTTCAAAATAAGTTATATTGTGACAGTGTATTGCTGTCATTGGTTTTTACGGCTTTTGCAGGGGAATAGAGTGGTGATAGCTTATATGTATCAGTAGAAAATAAATGTTTTGTATCTTCAGAGCCAGTGTCTTCAATAATGTGGTAGAGATATGTTTTCAAGGCTATACATGTATATTGGGTTGGCCAAAAGGTTCATTCCACATAAAAGCTGAGTTAACAAACATTTTGGCCAACCTAATATTATATATACACACACACTCACACATACACATATATGTATATATGGATTTGATTGATAAATTGTTGAAATATATAGTTGCTTATATGATGTAACTTGAAGATAACAAGAATTTTGGGTTTCTTTTTGCATAGTTGTCAATTGTGGTTCTGGATTCAGAATGTCTAAAGTTATATCTTGGTTTTTCTTCATTTTCTCTCACTACATAATTCAGATTCCTGAATTTGTTCTTTCCTCCCCTTACCTTAAAAATTCTGTTATATCTTCTATTTTTTCAGAGCCTATTATGGTATTTATTAAACCATAAACTATTACTGGGCAAGTATTATGATTATTATAGAAGTTTATTTCAGTTTCTATATAACAATATTATCTGTGTTTTAGGCTGGATAACTGGCAAAAACATTTATTACAAATTTGGAGAAAAAAAATACTAAGAAAGTGTTTGCTAAAATACCGTATGCTACTCTGATTTTTAATAGGTGTGAAATATATTTTAAAAAATCAATAATATCAACACAAGTTAATGTCTATATTTTTAAATATGAGTAAATTTTGAATTCTCACTGTCTCTCACATCACAACTTACAATGCCATGTAATTATTTAGACATTTTTACAAACCAGAAATCTATATAAACACTGAAGTCGATTGTGGTAGATGTCAAAGGAATAATGACATGCTCTCTAGTAAAATAAGTTGACAGGAAAATCCGTATCTCTTTATAAAAAGTGTCAGAAAACATGAGAAGGATGTGTGGCATGTAATAAAGGTATAACCTAGTCAAATTAAATCTTTTTTCAGACCATGAGCCCAACCTAATTAATGAACTGAGTCTTTCTTTATCTCCATAAGTTTTGACCTCCAGCTTTCTCATCAGCACAGTCAAGTTAAATTCATTACTATAGTTGTGTAAACACACACATTTAGATCCAAGTGATTATATCAGATTTTCTTTTAATTAAAGCTGATTGCCTCATTAAAGAAAGCTCATAACTCTGATTCCACTTTTTTTCTCCATGAGTCAGAGTGAGTAAATTTTTTGTTTTTACAGAGACAGTTAATAAAGCTGTCGTTTAACACAAGTGTAAAAAAATATATGTGTATAATAAAAATATAAAACAATTTAAATATAATTTATGAGTCATGATTTTTTTTTTACGATTAATGGTTCTAAATGCAAATTCTAGAAGAAGCCTCGGTTCTTTTTTTTTTTTTTTTACCTATTAGCTTTTCTAGGACCCTCATTAACTTAGTCTCCTCAATTGTAAAACAGAGATGTTAATACAGTGTATCTCAAAGTGTTGTCCTATTGAATGACATTTTATACAAGGAAATTAACACATTTCCATACATACTAAGAATTCTAAAAGTCAGCTCTTATTATTTTAAATTTCTTCCCAGTAGAATATACTTCCATGGGCCACTTAAGATATTTCGCCTCATATTAGTTGTAGGTCCTCTTTTTTAAATGAAGTTCCTTAAGAGACACATAAAAATCACTCCTACAGAGACTCAATTGTGACCTGCCCATAGCATTTATTTATCCATCCATTCATTCACTTATTCAACAAATATTTATTGAATATGTTCTATTTACTTTGCTATGGGATACGATGATAAAAGAGAGGTGAAAAATCCTTGCTTTCATGGCTATTATCCTTGGAGAAACAGTCAAATAAAATTACATATATATATAACAAACAGACCAAAACAAAAAGAAAAGGAAGAAAGGAACTATAAATGTGAATGTCTGTTATAAATGAGAAACAAAAAAAAAAAAAAAAAAAAGGAGGTGGCTGGAGTAGAGAATAAGATAGTAGATGTAGGACCTAGGTCAATTAGATACCCAAGGAACATAACTCTCTGATGAAGTAAAAATGCCAAGAAGAAACTTAGTATGGAAACAGTGGAATGGACGCAATGCCAGCACAGTGAGACTTAGGAGAACAGGCTGATCAGAATAAACAAAGCCCTCATAGAAGAAAAAGCTTACCTGTTTGAAGAATCTAAAAAATACTCATGTGCTAAAACATGGCATAATTAAGAATTAAGTGACCTGAAGTAATGTAGTAGGATCATGTCTTCAAGCAATGATAAAATAACAGAATAATTTTAAGCAAGAGACAGTTGGCAATATGATTTAATCTTTGAGTTTTTTTTTTTTTTTCCTACATATCTGCGGACAATGTACTATACAGGAGCAAGAATGAGAGTGGGGAAAAGGGTTGGTGAAAGAAAACAACTGCCTGAATTAGGATAAAGAGATTGAAATGAAGGCAGATTTGATATAAATTTGAGTTAACATGGGTGGGACTTCCTATTTGGATGTTACATATGAGGGATAACAAAAGAATGAAGAATGACTTCTAAAATTTAAGGAGACTCTATGGTGAAAATGCTGTATATTGAAAAGAAAGAAAAGTAACTCCTTATGGCCTTTTATATTTGAGTTCATATATTTTGTGTATATTTGTGTCATCACAAACATATAGGTATGTTAAGAAGGAAAATGAGTATCTATGTATGGACTTCATAGACTTCTAAATTTCATTTAGGATTCATCCCATAGAGAGAGAATTTAAAACCATGGGATTTAATGCATTCCTCATGAAGACACAAAAGCGCAAAGTCAGAGAAAAGACAACCCAGGATTGAGCCCTGAGAAACTCACTATTTAAATTTTATGTTGAGGAACAGGAACCAACAGGAGATTGAAAAGAATCTACCAGTTGTCTGTACAGTAGGTTGAAAACTAGAAGGGAGTGTCTTTATAGGGGCCCAGACAACAGAGGAGAGTGAAGAAGCTGGCTTAAAACTCAACATTCAAAAATGAAGATCACAGCATCTAGGTCCCATCACTTCATGGCAGATAGATGGGGAAAATGGGAATAGTGACAGACTATTTTGTGGGCCCTAAAATCACTGTGGATGGTGACTGCAGCTATGAAATTAAAAGATGCTTGCTCTGGAAGAAAAGCTATGACAAATCTAGACAGAGTATTAAAAAGCAGAGACATCACTTTGCCGACAAAGGTCTCTATAGTCAAATCTGTGGTTTTTCCAGGAGTCATGTATGGATGCGAGAGTTGGACCATAAAGAAGGCTGAGGGCCCTAGAATTGATGCTTTCAAACTGTGGTGCTTGAGAAGACCCTTTAGAGTCCCTTGGACATCTAGGAGATCAAACCAGTCAATCCTAGAGGAAATCCACCTTGAGTATTCCTTGAAAGGACTGATACTGAACCAGAAGCACGGATACTTTGACCACCTGATCTGAAGAGCTGACTCACTGGAAAATACCTTGTTGCTGGAAAAGGTTGAAGGCAAAAGGAAAAAGGGACAACAGAGGATGAGGTGGTTGGATGGCATTAGTTAGTACTCAATGGACATGAGTTTGAGCAAACTCTGGGAGATAGTGAAGGACAGGGAAGCCTGGCGTGCTGCAGTTCATGGGGTTACAAAGTGTCGCATAAGTCTTAGCAACTGAACAACAGACAACAGAATGTTCCTTGAAAAATGGAGTGGTCAAGTATCAAGTTTCATTTACTGATTTCCCCTCAGACTTCTGATCTGCATTCAGGCTTTTCCATAATTACTCTGGTTATCTCATGCAGTCTTGTAGCCATAAATATTCTATGCTGATGACTACTGGAGGGTTTCCCAGATGGTGCTAGTGATAAAGATCCAACTGTCAGTGCAGTAGATGTAAGAGACAAGGGTTCGGTCTCTGGGTCAGGAAGATCCCTTGAAGCAGGGTGTGGTAACCCACTGCAGTATTCTTCCCTGGAGAATCCCCATGAACAGAGGAGCTTGGCAGGGTACCATCCATAAAGTTGCAAAGAGTCAGAAATGACTAAAGTGACTTAGAATGCATGTACAAAGACTATCAGAGTTGTATCTCCAGCTCAGATATTCTTCCCTGAATTCCAGCTTAGCATATTCAAGTACCTGTGCATCGCCACTTGGACTTCTAATATGCTTCTAAACATAACATCTCCAAAGCTGAATGGATACTGTCTTGAAATTTCTGCTTCTTCCAGTGTTTTTCATATAAGCAAATAAGAATTCCTCTTTTCATCAGGATAAATCTTTGAAATCATCATTGACTCATTATTTTCTCACATTTCATGTCAGCAAGTCTTGATCAGCTCTAACTTTAAAATATCCATTATGTATTTATTACTTCCTTCCACATCCATTACAACCACCTAATTTCTATTCACCATCTCCTCTTGCTTTAGTCATTGCAACATCTTCTTGAAAGGTCTCCCTTCTTCCATCCTTGGCTTTCTATAGTTTATTTGAAATAAAGCAGCCAAAATACTATTTTTAAAATTTGTCAAATAGTATCATTGTTCAGCTATGAACTCTGTAATGATTCCATCTCAACTATAGTAGAATTGTATCTAATTTACTTATATGATATAACTTTTTACCAGGTGTCATAAGTGCTCTGGTCTTAGGGCCTTTATGTTTATCATTCTTTTATCTGTGTGGCTCAATCTTTGATATACTTCCTATTTTCTTTTAAATCTCATTTTCTCTGTGGGGTCTTCAGTACCACCCTATTTAAAATTACAACTCTTTTCTTGGCATTCAGATCCCTGCCCCTACTCTATTATTTTTTATAGTACTATTCATCACCTGAATCAGTTCAGTTCAGTTCAGCTGCTCAGTTGTGTCTGACTCTTTGCAACCCAGTGAACTGCAACACGCCAGGCCTCCCTGTCCATCACCAACGCCCAGAGTCCACTCAAACCCAGGTCCATTGAGTCGGTGATGCCATCCAACCGTCTCATCCTTTGTCGTCCCCTTCACCTCCTGCCCCCAATCCCTCCCAGCATCCGGGTCTTTTCCAATGAGTCAACACTTCGCATGAGGTGGCCAAAATATTGGAGTTTCAGCTTCAGCATCAGTCCTTCCAATGAACACCCAGGACTGATCTCCTTTAGGATGGACTGGTTGGATCTCCTTGCAGTCCAAGGGACTCTCAAGAGTCTTCTCCAACACCACAGTTCAAAAGCATCAATTCTTTGGCGCTCAGCTTTCTTTATCTTGCAACTCTTGCATTCATACACGACTACTGGAAAAACCATAGCCTTGACTAGACAGACCTTTGTTGGTAAAGTGATGTCTCTGCTTTTGAATATGCTATCTAGGTTGGTCATAACTTTCCTTCCAAGGAGTAAGCGTCTTTTAATTTCATGGCTGCAATCACCATCTGCAGTGATTTTGGAGCCCAGAAAATAAAGTCAGCCACTGTTTCCACTGTTTCTCCAACTATTTCCCATGAAGTGATGGGCAAGATGTCATGATCTTAGTATTCTGAGCTTTAAGCCAACTTTTTCACTCTCCTCTTTGACTTTCATCAAGAGGCACTTAAGTTCTTTTTCACTTTCTGCAATGATGGTGGTATTATCTGCACATCTGAGGTTATTGATATTTCTCTTGGCAGTCTTGATTCCAGCTTGTGCTTCCTCCAGCCCTTTGTTTCTCATGATGTACTCTGCATATAAGTTAAATAAGCAGGGTGACAATATACAGCCTTGACGTACTCCTTTTCCTATTTGGAACCAGTCTGTTGTTCCCATGTCCAGTTCTAACTGTTGCTTCCTGACCTGCCTACACGTTTCTCAAGAGGCAGGTCAGGTGGTCTAGTAAGCCCATCTCTTTCAGAATTTTTCACAGTTTATTTTGATCCATGCAGTCACAGGCTTTGGCATAGTCAATAAAGCAGAAATAGATGTTTCTGGAACTCTCTTGCTTTCTTGGTGATCCAGCAGATGTTGGCAATTTGATCTCTGGTTCCTCTGCCTTTTCTAAAACCAACTTGAACATCTGGAAGTTCATGCATGGTTCACGTATTGCTGAAGCCTGGTTTAGAGAATTTTAAGCATTACTTTGCTAGCATGTGAGATGAGTGCAATTGTGCAGTATTTTGAGCTTTCTTTGGCATTGCCTTTCTTTGGAATTGGAATGAAAACTGACCTTTTCCAGTCCTGTGGCCACTGCTGAGTTTTCCAAATTTGCTGGCATATTGAGTGCAGTTCACAGCATCATCTTTCAGGATTTGGAATAGCTCAACTAGAATTCCATCACCTCCACTAGCTTTGTTCGTAGTGATGCTTCCTAAGGCCCACTTGACTTCACATTCCAGGATGTCTGGCTCTGGGTGAGTGATCACACCATCATGATTATCTGGGTCATGAAGATCTTTTTTGTACAGTTCTTCTGTGTATCCTTGCCACCTCTTCTTAATATCTTCTTCTATTAGGTCCCTACCATTTCTGTCCTTTATTGAGCCCATCTTTTGCATTGGTATCTCTCATTTTCTTGAAGAGATCGCTAGTCTTTCCCATTCTATTGTTTTCATTTATTTCTTTGCATTGATTGCTGAGGAAGGCTTTTTTTTTTTTTTTGCTATTTATTAATTTTAATTTTATTTTATTTTTAAACTTTACAATATTGTATTGGTTTTGCCAAATATCGAAATGAATCCACCACAGATATACATGTGTTCCCCATCCTGAACCCTCCTCCCTCCCCATACCGTCCCTCTGGGTCGTCCCAGTGCACCAGCCCCAAGCATCCGGTATCGTGCATCAAACCTGGACTGGTGACTCGTTTCATATATGATATTATACGTATTTCAATGAGGAAGGCTTTCTTATCTCTCCTTGCTATTCTTTTGAACTCTGCATTCAAATGGGTATATCTTTCCTTTTCTCCTTTGCTTTTTGCTTCCCTTCTTTTCACAGCTATTTGTAAGGCCTCAGACAGCCATTTTGCTTTTTTGCATTTCTTTTTCTTGGGGATGGTCTTAATTCCTGTCTCCTGTCCCCTGAATATGAGCTTCCTAAAGATAGAGAGGCCTGGCATGCTGTGATTCATGGGGTCGCAAAGAGTCAGACACGACTGAGCGACTGAACTGAACTGAACTGAAAGATAGGGATGTCATGTACGGATGTGAGAGTTGGACCATAAAGAAAGCTGAGCACTGAAGAATTGATGCTTTTGAACTGTGGTGTTGGAGAAGACTCTTGAGAGTTTCTTGGACTGCACGGATATCCAACCAGTCAGTCCTAAAGGATATCAGTCCTGAATATTCATTGGAAGGACCGATGCTGAAGTTGAAACCTCAATACTTGGGCCATCTGATGTGAAGAAATGACTCACTGGAAAAGACCCTGATGCTGGGAAAGATTGAAGGCAGGAGAAGGGGCCGACAGAGGAAGAGACTGTTGAATGGCATCACCGCCTCAATAGACATGAGTTTGAGTAAGCTCCCAGAGTTGTGATGGACCGGGAAGGCTGGCGTGCTGTAGTCCATGGGGTCGGGAAAAGTTGGACATGACTGAGCAACTGAACTGAACTGAACTTAGGGATATTTGGCTATTTGCTGCACTACTATATGCCAAATAAGTAGACAGATTATTGACATTAGTATGCACACAGTAAATAGGATCAGTAACATAGAGGTCATTTCTTTGGTAAATTTGAGTAGAATCCTAAATGTACTTGTTTGTGTTATAAATATAAAGTGAAGATGTAAAAACAGATTTTGTAAACAGTGGTTTCAGGAAATCCAGCTAAGAAGAAACAGAGAAATGTAAAGGTGGTTGGAAGTGAAATGTAGTGTCGGGATAAGGTTTTACTTTATTTTTTTTGTTTTTAACATGGGTGACTCAGAGTATATTTCTGTAATTATGTAAATGACCATAAAGAATAAGATATGAATTTCCTTGGTGGTCCAGTGGTTAAGACTCCATTCTTTCAATCCAGGGGGTGTGGGTTCTATTTCTCCTTTGTGAATTAACAGCCACATGTCTTTCAGTATGTTTGAAAAAAAAAAAAAAGAAATATATGATGCAAGAAAACAAAGAATGTAACCCAACATTAAAGTTTTAGACATGTCATAGGATGTGATCCAGAGAACAAATAGATAGATTTTTTTTGTTTACTCCTTTTTTTCTTTTTGTCTGTCTTTGATAAAAAGGATAATTCTTCCATGATAGGAGACAGATGGTAAATATTTACTGAATAAAGATCATTAAAAATGCTTCTTTATGTAAATTATTCTCAAGGAATGAGAGCTAAACTCAGGCTGTCTTTCATGTTGGAGAGTCACACGTTTCGATATTCTAAAAAAATGAAAATTTTAATTATTTTAATTTATAAAATCATTTATAAGAATGGAAGAAAAGATAAATGTGCATAATCTCATGTTTACCAATGTGACTACTGCCCAAAATAAAAGCAGTAGGTGAGAAAATTAGGAAAGAAATCCTAGATAAAATGGAACAAATAAAGAAAAAATTTGAATATGAGTCTCTATTCCAAACCCCATTCTCTTTCTAATATACTTCACTATGTACTTGAACTATTTTGTGTGTGAATATTATAATTTTTAGTTAAGTATTTATGCACATATTTTCAATAAATGACATTATATAAGAAGTTTTAAAAAGAAAGAATACAAGATTTGGGAAATATATTTTACTCCTATGTGGTTAGTTTTGCCATTTTATGACAAACAAAATGACAGGAGCAATTCAGTGTAGGCATCAAAGTATTAAACTTGTAAAGCATCTTCAATTGATTAGTATTTTATCTTCTACTAATGTCAACTGCTATAAAATTTTTTAAAAAGTTCCTTTTGAGCATCAAATTGCCATTTTTACATTTTGAGATTCTGATGTAATTATTCTGCAGTTTGTAAGTTTCCTAGCCAATAACTATCTGCCACATGATTGTAGCTATTATTTAGAATTCATACAATAGAATTTTATACAAATATATCTCATAGAGACAGATACATGATGAAAACAGATAGTCATCAAATAATCATAAATCATTAGTGCACATTATAATGTTGAGCTAAATGATTAATTAAATTTTGGGTGAAACAGATGTTCAAGAGTAAATAATTTAGAAATTGAGTTTTTAATTAATAAAAATGTTTAAAATGTGTAACATGCTTGTTGACGAGATGGAATCTATCTTAGAAAAGTGTGAAATAATTTTGTTCTTTTCCATTACTACCTTTAAATACATTCTTGAAGAAAGTAGGGAAAACCACTAGACCATTCAGGTATGACCTAAATCAAATCACTTATGATGATACAGTGGAAGTGAGAAATAGATTTAAGGGCCTAGATCTGATAGATAGAGTGCCTGATGAACTATGGAATGAGGTTCATGACATTGTACAGGAGACAGGGATCAAGACCATTCCCATAGAAAAGAAATGCAAAAAAGAAAAATGGCTGTCTGGGGAGGCCTTACAAATAGCTGTGAAAAGAAGACAAGTGAAAAGCAAAGGAGAAAAGGAAAAATTTAAACATCTGAATACAGAGTTCCAAAGAATAGCAAGAAGAGATAAGAAAGCCTTCTTCAGTGATCAATGCAAAGAAATAGAGGAAAACAACAGAATGGGAAAGACTAGGGATCTCTTCAAGAAAATCAGAGATACCAAAGGAACATTTCATGCAAAGATGAGCTCGGTAAAGGACAGAAATGGTATGGACCTAACAGAAGCAGAAGATATTAAGGAGAGATGGCAAGAATACACAGAAGAACTGTACAAAAAAGATCTTCATGACCCAGATAATCACGATGGTGTGATCACTGACCTAGAGCCAGACATCCTGGAATGTGAAGTCAAGTGGGCCTTAGAAAGGGTCACTATGAACAAAGCTAGTGGAGGTATTGGAATTCCAGTTGAGCTATTCCAAATCCTGAAAGATGATGCTGTGAAAGTGCTGCACTCAATATGCCAGCAAATTTGGAAAACTCAGAAGTGACAACAGGACTGGAAAAAGGTCAGTTTTCATTCTAATCCCAAAGAAAGGCAATGCCAAAGAATGTTCAAACTACCACACAATTACACTCATCTCACACGCTAGTAAAGTAATGCTCAAAATTCTCCAAGCCAGGCTTCAGCAATATGTGAACCGTGAACTTCATGATGTTCAAGCTGGTTTTAGAAAAGGCAGAGGAACCAGAGATCAAATTGCCAACGTCTGCTGGATCATAGAAAAAGCAAGAGAGTTCCAGAAAAACATCTATATCTGCTTTATTGACTATGCCAAAGGCTTTGACTGTGTGGATCACAATAAACTGTGGAAAATTCTTCAAGAGATGGGAATACCAGACCACCTGATCTGCCTCTTGAGAAATTTGTATGCAGGTCAGGAAGCAACAGTTAGAACTGGACATGGAACAACAGACTGGTTCCAAATACGAAAAGGAGTTTGTCAAGGCTATATATTGTCACCCTGCTTATTTAACTTATATGCAGAGTACATCATGAGAAACGCTGGACTGGAGGAAACACAAGTTGGAATCAAGATTGCCAGGAGAAATATCAATCACCTCAGATATGGAGATGACACCACCCTTATGGCAGAAAGTGAAGAGGAACTCAAAAGCCTCGTGATGAAGGTGAAAGTGGAGAGTGAAAAAGTTGGCTTAAAGCTCAACATTCAGAAAATGAAGATCATGGCATCTGATCCCACCACTTCATGGGAAATAAATGGGGAAACAGTGGAAACAGTGTCAGATTTTATTTTTCTGGGCTCCAAAATCACTGCAGATGGTGACTGCAGCCATGAAATTAAAAGACGCTTACTCCTTGGAAGGAAAGTGATGACCAACCTAGATAGCATATTCAAAAGCACAGACATTACTTTGCCAACAAACGTTCATCTAGTCAAGGCTATGGTTTTTCCTGTGGTCATGTATGGATGTGAGAGTTGGACTGTGAAGAAGGCTGAACGCCAAAGAATTGATGCTTTTGAACTGTGGTGTTGGAGAAGACTCTTGAGAGTCCCTTGGACTGCAAGGAGATCCAACCAGTCCATTCTGAAGATCAGCCCTGGGATTTCTTGGGAAGGAATGATGCTAAAGCTGAAACTCCAGTACTTTGGCCACCTCATACGAAGAGTTGACTCATTGGCAAAGACTCTGATGCTGGGAGGGATTGGGGGCAGGAGGAGAAGGGGATGACAGAGGATGAGATAGCTGGATGGCATCACTGACTCAATGGACGTGAGTCTTAGTGAACTCCGGGAGTTGGTGATGGACAGGGAGGCCTGGCATGCTGGGATTCATGGGGTCGCAAAGAGTCGGACATGACTGAGCGACTGATCTGATCTGATCTGATCAAGTTTTTCTTTTCATCATTAGCACTGAACATTGCTTTTCTGCTGGGCACTGTGTCAAACATTTTATTTCCTATATTTCATTATATACTTGCAACATATGATGTAGTGGTTTTCTTTTCTCCATTTTACAAATTAGGAATTATAAGATTCATAGTTACGAATCAATTTCATGAAGTTTGTCCAGCTAACAACCTTTGGTGTAGGGATTTGTAGCAAGATCTGTCTGACATCACAGTGTATGTATGGTCTTACCTGTTATACTACAACTGTAAGAGAGGAGCAAAGTGCTTCCATCAGTACCACTGCAGTCATATATTACACTATCATCACTGTCTTGATTGACTGATTTCAGTATACAGAATTATGGTTTCATTGACTCTAAAATTGAACAGAGTAAGTTTATCTTTTTGACTTTAGTTCATCTCAATCCAAAGTTCATCTCATTTTCTTTCAAAGGCTGCTAAGGTATAGAGTATGTGTACACACTTATATAGATTCCTTCATAACTGTCATCTTCTATCTAAAGCTATTTGATATTTTTCACCCGTTATGTGAAATAGCTTTTCTTCTCAAAACCCTGTTTGAAATATCTAAGTGACAGTCATTAAAAAAAGCTACTTACTTAATTTCAGTAAGTGTGTCACTCATTAATTAAACTGCTATTGATTTGTTTACTTTTTTGAGGTAAAGTTTGGTATTTCCTTGTCTGTGCCTATGTATACCTCTCTCAGAACAACTAAATCATTTTACACCTTCAAACTCTTCTTTCTCCTCATAGACTTCATTAAATTAGATCCTGAACCTCATAAAGTCGAAGAGCAACATAAACTGTCCTGTCTCTCAAAGAAGACAACATATTTTAGATTATATCTTTCTGAGATTAGTAAGAATAGCTGAAAATATACTCTTCTAAATCAGATATTAAAAAATTCATGAAACAATTAAAACTACATTTTACAAATCAGATCATATGAATAGAATTTCAGTATTAGAAACGTTAAGAATGTGAAAATAACAAGTCTTCTCCTTTTCATTTAACTATTTCTACTTCCATTCTTATGATTTCATAAAATGTTATATGAATTAGACTGAGTCATGGTTACATAAGTTGCTTTGGTTATTTATTTAGGGCACCTTCAAATTTTTTAGAGTTTAAATACTTAAATTCCTCAGTCACTTAAAATTTCTTAATACAAAATTTAGTTAAATATTCCTCATACTTCCAAATGATATTGAAAATTAAAAATAAGAGATAAAAGCTAAAAGATGCGACATGTTAAATTCCTTAAAACAAATTTCTCTTCCTAGAACTATGGTTTCTGGGTGTCCAAAGAATAACAAATGACTGCTTCAAACTGGTTAGTATCTTCATGTTACCCTTTATAGATTTCTCCTTTGCCAACTCCTCTCATATTATTTGCACCAAAACTGAACTAGCGGTCAGTTTCTTTATTTTTTCATCATTTTTCATCTCTTAGTATGCTTTTCTCTCAACCTCAACTGCTCCCTCTCATCGGCTTCCTACATCTATTAAATGCAGTTTTTCCATATTTTTTTTTATATAGCAATTCAGATATGATCTGTCTCTTTCCCCATCTTCCCTTGAGTCTGACTAATTGGTAGAAATCTTGTATCTCCTTTCCCAACCCAGAGACCAAAGCCAGGTTTCTCTCACTGCAGTGATTTTTTTTTTTTTTTAATTTTATTTAATTTTTAAACTTTACATAATTGTATTAGTTTTGCCAAATATCAAAATGAATCCGCCACAGGTATACATGTGTTCCCCATCCTGAACCCTCCTCCCTCCTCCCTCCCCATACCATCCCTCTGGGTCGTCCCAGTGCACTAGCCCCAAGCATCCAGTATCATGCATCGAACCTGGACTGGCATCTCGTTTCATACATGATATTTTACATGTTTCAATGCCATTCTCCCAAATCTTCCCACCCTCTCCCTCTCCCACAGAGTCCATAAGACTGTTCTATACATCAGTGTCTCTTTTGCTGTCTCGTACACAGGGTTATTGTTACCATCTTTCTAAATTCCATATATATGCGTTAGTATACTGTATTGGTGTTTTTCCTTCTGGCTTACTTCACTCTGTATAATAGGCTCCAGTTTCATCCACCTCATTAGAACTGATTCAAATGTATTCTTTTTAATGGCTGAGTAATACTCCATTGTGTATATGTACCACAGCTTTCTTATCCATTCATCTGCTGATGGGCAGCTAGGTTGCTTCCATGTCCTGGCTATTATAAACAGTGCTGCAATGAACATTGGGGTACACGTGTCTCTTTCCCTTCTGGTTTTCTCAGTGTGTATGCCTAGCAGTGGGATTGCTGGATCATAAGGCAGTTCTATTTCCAGTTTTTTAAGGAATCTCCACACTGTTCTCCATAGTGGCTGTATTAGTTTGCATTCCCACCAACAGTGTAAGAGAGTTCCATTTTCTCCACACCCTCTCCAGCATTTATTATTTGTAGACTTTTGGATCGCAGCCATTCTGACTGGGGTGAAATGGTACCTCATAGTGGTTTTGATTTGCATTTCTCTGATAATGAGTGATGTTGAGCATCTTTTCATGTGTTTGTTAGCCATCTGTATGTCAATGACCCAATCAAAAAATGGGCCAAAGAACTAAATAGACATTTCTCCAAAGAAGACATGCAGTGATTCTTTACCATCTGAGCCACCAAGGAAGCTGATGAATTCTGGAATGTGTAGCCTATCCCTTCTCCAGAGGATCTTCCTGACCCAGGAATTGAACTAGGGTCCCTTGCATTGCAGGCAGATTCTTTACCAGCTGAGCTACCAGGAAAGCTCCAGTGGAAAATGTTTGTCTTATTAACCATCAGACTGAGAATAGTGCCCTGGAAATTATAAACATAGGTATCTATCTTTTATATGAGTGCATATAAAATTTTATTTATTAATTTTTGTAGGATATTTTATACCAATTATATTTTAAGCATTTCCAGACGTCTACAAATATATTTTTCCAAATATAAAAATAAAAGATATTGTTACTACTGGTGATATGTAGTTATTATTATTTTTAAATGACAAGGCCACTATTACCCCCTATTTGGGTATATTGTGAGTTGCTTTATTAAGTATTCTAATTTCTAAATAAATATTATTTATATGCATAGGTGTATTGGTTCTACACGTATCAGTAGTATAATATGAAGAAGGGGTGGGTGTGAAAATGTAGGGTGTTGGTGTAGTATATAGAAGAAAGAGCATTTATTGAAATTATAGTCAAAACTCATGAAATTCTTAGCCCTTAGAATCTCATTATTATTTATAAAACAAAAATAATTTCTAACATATATGGTATTTTTAAAAACATCTGTCACAGTACTTGGCCATTTTAGACATGAGGATTTACATCCTAATTTAACTAATTTCCTGTATCATTATTTTTCATGAAAAAAATGGACAAAATAACATTGTATTTTTTCTTTACTGTATTTATTTTCTTCATTGGAGTAATAATAATGACGTATATGTCTATGATGTTTTCCAGTTTTCAGTTGCCTTTTGCATCCAGTTATTCTTTACAATTCCCTTTCTGATTGTAACTGGAAGAATACAAACTCATTGAGTTGTAAATATCAAATGAATATCTAGGACATTATTTCACGTATGCAGATTGTGCTTTTAAAATTCCATGACAGGTTTAACCAGCACACTGACACATTTGTAGTTTATATTTAGAATAAATTAGATAAGTATTATCTAATTTAAAATTAATTTAATAATTTTTAATTAATTGGTTTACTTGTTGAGTCATCTCATTGTCTCTAGTCATTAAGAAATATTACTCTATCCTTTATATCTGCCCTAGACTTCTTTGTTCTGTCCTCTGATTCTATTGCCTCTCTATAATCTATCGTCTATATGAAACTTCAGTGATTTAAAAAAAGCACGTCACACTCAAAACCTCACCATGGCTTCCCAGCACATTTATTTAAAACCTTCATTGATACAGCTGACTGTACATGTTCCGCCCTTGCCTGTATCATCAAACCCATCCCTATGCTTCTCCTCCCTGCTTGTGACTCAGTGACATTGACTTTCTGGAAATTTTATCCCCCAGCCTTCATGTGGTTGACTCCTTCTTGTCTTTTAGGTCATGATATAAATATTCTCTTCTCAAAGAGGCTTTCATTGAACAGGTACAAGGTACTCTCTTTTATGCCACTTTAAAATTTTCTTCAGTTCACTATTGGACATTTCTTTTATTTGTAAATATATAGGTTTATTTTATCTCTTCTCCTTAAAAAAAAAAAAAAAAATGTAAGTTCCATGAAAGAAAGATGGGGTATGCTTTTTCCTTTTTTATTCTCAGCATAATAATACCTAGCACATGGTAACAGTCATTAAATATCTGTTGAATGAACCAATGAAGGAATGTAGTCTCCTTGTTAGATATATTAGCTCATTTTCTTAATTCAAGAGATACCACATCTCATGTCATTCTGTAGAATACCCCAATCTCATTTTCTTTTTATGTCCCATTTAGCCTTGGCATCCTTCTTGTTCCTTAAATCTTGAAAGATGAATACCTTGCATATACTTTCCCAGCACATATGATAGGCTTTAAGGGTCATGGAAAAAAGCATTATTCACTGTCACATTTGTGCCAGTTACGCTGATGTCTTCCCTCCTGCTCACAGCATCTGTTTCTTTCAGGGACTGTACTGCTCAACTTTTAGCATTCTCATCACTTTATCTGTTATTTATTTGGAACATTGGTTTCAATTAGCCATTTGGATATTTTTTAAGCCTCAATGCTCATTATACTTTCCATATCATCCCAGACAGTTCCTCATTCTGCATGGATCTGCTCTTGGCTCTTAATATGGGCTCTCTGTTCTGACATATTTACTTTTCAGCCTTTGCAAATGTGAACTCTAGTGTAAAAGCTCGTAGTAGATATTTTTAAACTTTCTCATCTCTGGAATGTTTTAGTGGGAAAAGAAGCCAGAAAACCCACCTCATTTTCTTCCACATGCCACTTTGTCATGTATTTCTTGTCAGAGCAGCAAACTACTACCATAGTCAACTTCTGTACACATGTACATGTATACACATACATGAGTATGCACACACATGCATGTCAATAGCAAAGTGATTTGTTTAAATTTAAATCAACTCTTCTTTTTATACTACTTAGAAAAAATTAAAAAATAATATTTAGACTTCATAAAATGGCACACAAATCCCTCATTTCCTACTACTATTAACATTCTCTCATGCCTTCTTAGATATTACCATCTTTTTTATGTCTTAGATTCTTTGCCATTTTCTCTGAGTAGAAACGTGTGCCCTCAAGTCTTCCTGTGACAGGATTTTTTTTTTTTTTTCCCTCCATCAATAAGCAGTTAGGACAAAAATCTCCTTTTTAAAGAGGATAAGTCAATCGAATTAGGCAACTTTTAACAAGCTAGGTATTCTGTCCTGTGTCTGTGCCTTCATAGTACCAACACTGCTGAAATCACTATGTGTTTGTGTACTTTCTTGATCTCTCTTCCCTTCCTTTGATCATTTTAGCAATCAGAGGGATGCCTGGAATGTATTAAATGTCTAGCACAGTTTGTAGGAGGAAAGAAAGAATATAGAAAGCACATTCAGAGAGAAAGGAAAGGAGCAAGGAAGGGAGGAAAAGGAGTTGGGGTAGAGAGAGAAATAGAGAGAGACAGAATATCAAGTGAGTAACATTAAAATAAGTGTATTATTTAAATTAAAATTTCTAGTCTCATAGATTTATAGAGCTGGAAGAACGTTAAAAACCTTTTATAGCCCAGTGATTCCTTTTGGAGATTCTCTGGAAGAGTATAATGATCAATTATTTCCACTATTTCAACAAGATTATTTTAAATTTACTCATTACAGTGTTTCACATACTACCTAAAATATCACTTTGTTTAGTACTATAATTCAATTTGCATAGTGATGTATTATCTCTTGGTGATTAGCAGTGCTGATTAACAGGTCACATTATTATTATTTTTTTTAATGAGCATCCATTTCTTATTGTGAAAGTCATTTAGTTTAAATGAGACAGAAATTTTCCAAAAATTTTTTCTTAGGAAAATGTAATGAAAGTAGAATTTCATGGTGACAAATCCAGGACTTACTAATTCAGTCCAAACTTTTTTTTTTTATGATAAATGAGGAAATTAAGGCAAATCACCCACCATTTTATTTCTGGTTTTAGCATAATCAGTATGAAAGGTTGTTGCTGAGCCGTGAAAGATGCTGGGATTCTTGGTCCCTGGAGGAGAGGAATTCAATCCTGGGCTGGTGATGAGGCTTGACTGCTCAGAGCTTTTGTGTAATAAACTTTTTATGCTTAGTTGCTCAGTCATGTCCTACTCTTTGTGACACCATGGACTGACCCGTCAGCTCCGCTGTCTATGGGGATTCTCCGGCAAGAAAACTGGAGTGAGGTTGCCATTTCCTTCTCCAGGAAACTTCTCAACCCAGGAATGAAACCCAGATCTTCCACATTGCAGGTGGATTCTTTACCATCTGAGCTACCAGTGAAGCCCTAATAAATGAAGTTTTATTAAAATATAAAAGACCTACAGAAAGCTTCTGACATAGACATCAGTTCAGTTCAGTTCAGTCGCTCAGTTGTATCCGACTCTTTTTGACGCCATGAATCGCAGCACGCCAGGCCTCCCTGTCCATCACCAACTCCCGGAGTTCACTGAGACTCACGTCCATCAAGTCAGTGATGCCATCCAGCCATCTCATCCTCTGTTGTCCCCTTCTCCTCCTGACCCCAATCCCTCCCAGCATCAGAGTCTTTTCCAATGAGTCAACTCTTCGCATGAGGTGGCCCAAGTACTGGAGTTTCAGCTTTAAGCATCATTCCTTCCAAAGAAATCCCAGGGCTGATCTCCTTCAGAATGGACTGGTTGGATCTCCTTGCAGTCCAAGGGGCTCTCAAGAGTCTTCAGAAGGGGACAAAAAGAGTGTCCCCCCCGCTAGCCATTAGCAGTATGTTATACTGCTTTTATCTGTGTGGCTCAATCATTGGTATACTTCATTTTCTTCTAAATCTCATTTTATATGTGGCGTCTACTGTACCACCTTATTTAAAATTGCCCCTCTTTTTTTGGCATTCAAATCCCTGTTCTCACCTTGTATTATTTTTTATACTACTATTCATCACCTGAGTATGAGCTTCCTAAAGATAGGGATGTCATGTATGGATGTGAGACTTGGACCACAAAGAAAGCTGAGTGCCAAAGAACTGATGCTTTTGAACTGTGGTGTTGGAGAAGACTCTTGACAGTTTCTTGGATTGCAAGGAGATCCAACCAGTCAGTCCTAAAGGAAATCAGTCCTGAATATTCTTTGAAAGGACTGATGCTGAAGCTGAAACTCCAATAATTTGGCCATCTGAAGCCAAGAGTTGACTCATTGGAAAACACCCTGATGCTGGGAAAGATTAAAGGCGGGAGGACAAGGGGACGACAGAGGATGAGATGGTTGGATGGCATCACCGACTCAATGGACATGAGTTTTTGAGTAAGCTCTGGGAGTTGGTGATGACCAGGGAAGCCTGGTGTCCTGCAGTCCATGGAGTAGCAAAGAGTCGAATACAACAGAGAAACTGAAATGAACTGAACTGGTATACCTGTTGTGGGAGTTTGTAATTTCCTTGATTCTGTCTCACTGCAACAAAAATTTGAAGCCACGGACGGACCAGTGTTACAGCTAAGTTTTATTTGGAAAGCAAAGAAAAAATCATCCTCCAGGCCTGAGGGTGGGCTGACCCAAAAGACGCGAAGAGAAGAAATGCCTCCAGCCCAATTTTGGCTCCTTTTTTTGTGTTTTTTCTCCTTCACCTGAGGCTGCCCTATATAAATTTAGCTAACCAGGAGGGCTGTTTGTTTTACCTGAAGTTCTCACTCTGGTCCTGGGACCTTCCTTTGTTCTATTTTTGCAGGCTTTTCCCTTGTTTGTCTTTTAGCCACTGCCATTCTGGACTCCTTTTTCCTATTCTAACTTCCTAATATTCCCCCCTCAAGAGATGCGAGGCCCAGTTCTTTGGGAATAGGGGTGTCGAGGTCTCTCTGGCTATTTCCTTCTGAACTGGTAAGGGGCATTTGGCCTCCCCCTCTTGCTAGTCTCAAGCCCCAGAGTCCTTATATTAGTGTCCATCTAAGGGTGAGTGATATTTTCTGTGGTCAGGTGTAGTTTTATATATCCTTGTTGAACTGGCACTGCATGTTGTAGCTTGTGACCTGGGCAGGGACAAAAAGGGTTAGACGATTGATAATACACGGAGCAATCATCGGAGAAGGCAATGGCACCCCACTCCAGTACTCTTGCCTGGAAAATCCCATAGGCAGAGGAGCCTGGTAGGCTGCAGTACATGGGGTCGCCAGGAGTTGGACACTACTGAGCGACTTCACTGTCACTTTTCAGTTTCATGCATTGGAGAAGGAAATGGCAAGCCACTCTAGTGTTCTTGCCTGGAGAATCCCAGGGACGGCGGAGCCTCATGGGCTGCCATCTATGGGGTCGCATAGAGTCGGACACGACTGAAGCGACTTAGCAGAAGCAGCAGGAGCAATCATAAGCAGCATCAAGGATAAGTAGGGGCATTAAAGTGAAGTTGCTCAGTTGTGTCTGACTCTTTGTGATCCCATGGACTATAGCCTACCAAACTGCTCTGTCCATAGGACTTTACAAGCAAGAATACTGGAGTGGGTTGCCATTTCCTTCTCCAGAGGAACTTCCCAACCCAGGGATCGAATCCAGGTGTCCCGCATTGTAGGCAGACAATTTACCATCTGAGCCACTAGGGAAGTCACTAGTAGGGGCATTAGCCAACTCCAAATTTCCTCTCACCAGGAGAAGGGTCCCCCAAAGAGAGATTGTAGCCACCCTGAGAACTCTCCAGTTCATTCTTTGAGATCCTGTAGGATCTGAATGCTTTTCTTGAGGGCTGTGAGACTTTCTTTAACTTAGCTGGAGGTATTTACCCAGAAACAACATATCTCATTCAAGATGGCTGAAGTCCCTCCTTGTTTAGGGGTCAGGAGATCTATCACCTGTCTGTTTTGGAGTACAACCCCTGCCAAGCTGTGTTGGCACCTCAGAGCTGTCCTGAGAAATCTTGTCCCCAGAAACTTAATTTTGAGGGTGTTCATTAGAATGGCAGTTCTAAATAGGTATCTGAGATCTCTCAAGGGTTCACAGGCATATTGAGTGTCCTCTTTTCTTTTCTTCCATGGCTTGACTTGTGAATAGTAAATCCAAGAATCCTGTCCTGGTACCTTGACTGCTGTGGGGGTAGAAAGTATTACAGGGTAGGGACCCTTCCATGTGGGCTGGTGTTGAGCCTTTGGGGACCCATTTTTTCAAACTTTAGGTAGGATTTGAGTCCCTGGAGCATATAGTTGTGACTCTTTAGAATCTTTTGGGTCCTGGTTCACACCCTACAAGCGTACAACCTGTTGGAAATGCCCAATGGCCATGGTACAAGACTGGAGGGTCTGAGCCTCTGGATCTAGGAAGAGGTCATTGACATAAACAGAGTCTCCCATATAGCATCTCATAAGGATTAAGACCAACCTGTTCCTTAGGGGCAATATGGTTGCAGAGGGAGCTATTGGTCAAGCCTCCTTCTAACCCAGGGAGGTCTCCCAGGTTATCTTTTTATTACTGATTTTAAGAATTGGTTGACTCCTTCTACTTTTCCTGAAGACTGAGGCCTCCAGGCACAATGGAGATAATAAGTCATGCCCAATGCTTTAGAGACCCCTTGGGTGACCTTAGAAGTAAATGATGTCCCATCATCACTTGGTAATGACCTGGGCAGACCAAATCTCAGAATGATTTCATGGAGAAGTTTTTTCACCACCTCCTCAGCCTTCTCAGTCCTGGTGAGAAAGCCTTCAATCCATCCTGTGAATGTGTCTATCACGACTAAAAGTATTTATACCTATGAGAAACTGGTATCTGCCAGTCCTCTCCTGGGTAGGTCCCTTATTGGAATGATCCTTCCACTCATTAGCATATGAAATCACCCAGCTTGGGAAAACTAGCCACACCATATTCCATGGCCTCCACACTTGCACTCTACGATGTTGTACACCCTGTGGAGTGTGCTTCTCTCTAAATCTGAACAAATCCACCTCTTACCTATTGCTGTGTCTCTCACTGAATTTTTTCCAATAAGGCATCAAGAGCCTGAGCTTCATTAAATCCTAAAACCAGCCACCATGGGTTTTGGCCAGGCTCAAGTCACAGTCAGATATGACTGAGTGACTAAGCATAGACAGAGTCCTTGCCATGTGGGTTTGAGTCCTAATCTTAGGTAAACGGTTTCAAACACAACTTTCAGAAATGAAAGATGATGACCTGCCAAATATTTTGTAAGCAGTGGCATAGATGGAGAGAGGAGCTGAAGGATGGGAGGAAAAAGCAATGGGGAAAACGTACCAAGGAATCACCTTCATAACCTGCTGGAAAATCTGCTAAATATCTGACCTGTGCTCACAGTTTTCATTGGCCTGATTTTTGGCACAAAGAAGATTAAGGACAGAAGAACCCCAACCCACTTGGGCAACAGCTACTAAGTAGCCCCTGCCAGAGTCCCTCAATTGCACCCACTGCTGCTTCCTATTCACGGTGGGGTTCGAGGAAACAAGAAACGAGAGATTGTAAAGGAATTAAGATTTTGTCAGCCATATGTCCTTCCAGCCATAGGAGCAAGGACTTCCTACTCCAACCAGAGGTCTTCTGGAATCTGAGACTAAGCTGTGTGTGCTTTCTGCTGAGTTTGATTTTGCTGTCCCAGGTTCCAGCACACTGGACTTGTCACTTACACTGCACTGGGTTTTCTTCACGTTCAGCTTCTACTGTAGGAGCTTTCTCTGAGTTGGGCTTCTGCTGTGCTTGGCCTCTGCCTTGTGGGGGCTGAGCCAAGGTTGTTTCAGCCAGGTTAAATCCTAGAAACAGCACCATAGATGTCGGGGGAGTGTGTAATTTCCTTGGTTCTGTCTTGCCACAGTGAAAATTTGAAGTGATGGATGGACCAGTGTTATAGTTCAGTTTTATTTAGAAAGCAAAGGAAGATACATCCTCAATTTGTGATGGCAGGCCTACGCAAAAGATGTGAAGAGGAGAGAAGCTCCCAGCCCAATTTTGGCTCCTCTTTTTATGTGTTTTGTCTCCTCCTCCTGGGCCTGCCCTATGTAAATTGGGCTAGCCAGGAGGGCTGTATGTTTTACCTGAGGTTCTCACTCTGGTCCTGGGACCTTCTTTTTTTCCATTTTGACAGGCTTTTCCCTTGTTTGTCTTTTAGCCACCACGATTCAGGATTCCTTTTTCCTATTTTAACTACCTAACATACCTATCAGCAAGCTGGTAATTTGAGAAAGGAAATCTCTCAAAACTCAGAGTGGCACCAGGCCCCTCACCCACAACTTGCATTTTGAAATAACATTGGCACAAGGTGAGTCATCCCAGGTCATAAAACGATTGACATGAATCTTGAAGAAAGACAGATTTCAAAGTAACAATGTATGAGTAAAACATACTGGTTTGTTGAGATCTTTTTGTTCTGAGTCTTAAGCAGAACTGACTTGAAGAAAGACAGAGTCTAGGGTAAATACATAGTTCATTAACATAGCTTAAGAAAAATATTTCCATAAGAAGAATGGATTGGTTAGCTCAAGGTTTGAGAAAAGTTAAGTTCAGGTGGAACCAGGTGTCGTCATGGCAACACAGAATTTTAGAAGAAACCTCCTTTTAAATTTGTATAGAGCGGGGAAAAATAATCTGACACTTGTAGTTTGTTTTCTTCTGCCACTTAAGAGAGAGAAAAAAATGTCTAACACTTGCAGCCTATTTCCTCCATTTGGAGACCCCCAGCCTTACTGCCTGTTACCCTCTCAAATATTGAATGGAGAACTAATTTCAAAACCATGTTTTTTCTCATCTATGAAGTGGTGTTCCTAACTGGCTCAGTAGTAAAGTATCTGCCTGCCAATCGGGAGATGCAGGAAATGCAAGATTGATCCCTCGGTTGGTAAGAGCCTCTGGAGGAAGAAATAGCAACCCACTCCAGTATTATTGCCAGAAAAAATCCCATAGGCAGAGTATCCTGGAGGTCTACAGTCCATGGGGTCACAAAAAGTGGACACAACTGAGTGACTGAGCACACAGAGCAGCCAAAACTGATTGTAGGAGGAGGCTCAAGAGGGAGAGGGTATATATATATATATATATATGTATATATATACATATATATATACATATATATATACATATATATATATATATACACACACACACACACAATGCTATGCTAAGTCACTTCAGTCATGTCCGACTCTGTGTGACCCCATAGACGGCAGCCCACCAGGCTCCCCCGTCCCTGGGATTCTCCAGGCAAGAACACTGGAGTGGGTTGCCATTTCCTTCTCCAATGCATGAAAGTGAAAAGTCAAAGTGAAGTTGCTCAGTCGTGTCCGACTCTTAGCGACCCCATGGACTGCAGCCCACCAGGCTCCTCCATCCATGGGATTTTCCAGGCAAGAGCGCTGGAGTGGGGTGCCATTGCCTTCTCCATATATATATATATATATATATATATATATATATATATATATATATACACATACATATATATGACTGATTTGCAGTGTTATAGGGCAGAAACCAACACAACATTGTAAAACAATTATCCTCCAGTTAAAAATAAAAAAAGAGAACAATCTTAAAGTTCAAGAGGAAGGGGACATATGTATACCTATGGATGATTCATGTTGATGTAAGGCAGAAACCAACACAATAATGTAAAGCAATTTTCCTTCAATTAAAAATAAATTAAAATTCTTGTAGAAAGTGTGAAAAAATGATTGTAAATAATCTTATTTTGCAAAAATCAAAGATATAGACGTAGTCATGTTAGGTAGCACCCCACTCCAGTACTCTTGCCTGGAAAATCCCATGGATGGAGGAGCCTGGAAGGCTGTAGTCCATGCGGACGCTGAGGGTCAGACATGACTGAGCGACTTCACTTTCACTTTTCACTTTCATGCTTTGGATAAGGAAATGGCAACCCACTCCAGTGTTCTTGCCTGGAGAATCCCAGGGACTGGGGAGCCTGGTGGGCTGCAGTCTATGGGGTCGCACAGAGTCAGACACGACTGAAGTGACAGCAGCAGCAGCAAGTTAGGTAGTTAGAATAGGAAACAGGAGTCCAGAATGGTGGTGGCTAAAAGAGAAGGAAGGGAAAAGCTAGCAAAAATAGAACAAAGGATGGTCCCGAGGACCGGAGTAAGGACCTCAGGTAGAACAAACAACACTCCTGGCTAGCCCAGTTTACATAGGACAGGCCCACAGGGAGGAAAATACATATAAAAAGAGGAGCAAAAGGGAAAGGGGTCTCTCTCTCTCTCTCTCTCTCTCTCTCTCTCTCTCTCTCTCTGGGCGCTCTTCTCTTCGTATCTTTGGGTCGACATGCCCTCATGCCTCAAGGGTGGATTTTCCTATTTTCTAAATAAAATAGAGCTGTAACATGGAGCCGTAATACTGATTTGTCTAAGAGCTATAACATGGTCTGTTCGAGACCTGAGAGCTATAACACGGTCTGTCCAAGACGAGAGAGCTGTGACACGCCAAGGGCTTTAATGTCCGTCAGTCCAAATCTTTGTTGTGATGAGACAGAATCGAGGAGCATACACTCGACTGACAGTCACATTATACTGTTTAATTGCTAGAGATAACTTCACTAGGCCAACTCAAGAAAATGTACTATATGTAATTTGTATGTGCTATTTTAAGATAACAAGATAATATTTTAAGTATCTAATTCTCTATTCTCTCTATTGCAAACCTCAGTTTAGGTTATTGACTGACTGGCATATAATTTTTTAATTCCAATTTGTTTCAAGGCATACCGTGTGAAATTTCATCTTAAATTAATTTTAGCAGATATTCACCTGGATATGAAAGTATTCTACTCTCACAGATTCAGAGACATTTTATAGAAGAAATTATCTTTCTGAAAGGAAAATATTATTTGTAAGAACATATTTTCAATGTAGTTATGCATAAAGACCATTTCAATTTATTCTTTCTACAGATAGACTGTGTGGCTGTATGATGTGACTTGTCATACATTTTGAGGCTCTGAGAACCCCAAATATCTGCCCTGTTCTGGGATACCTTCTAGCTAATGACTGAAATTCTGTAACACAGATTTCACCTTCTAGTGAAAGACTTTGACTTTGTGAAATATATTCTTACTATAATGAAAAATTCTACCTACTATTTTGAAAAATTAGATGAAGTATGTCCTCATAGGCATGACTTGAAAAATAGAAAAACGACAACAAAGGAAAATAAATACAGACATATAGATTTGGTTAAAAATGCAAATATTTTGTAATTTTCAAGTTTGTTTCAGACATGATTCCTGATAACCACATTTTGATATTGCTAAAATTTTACTGTTTTAATGTTAAGAATGCTTTTTATATTTTTTATCAGTGGAAAGAGAATCCATCCTATCACAATACTGCTTTCAAGAAACACATTTGGTTTTGAGAAGGGATGAGAGAAATGTGTGCTAATTAGAAATAGTGGAATCAAGGGATTTTTTCTGTTGGGTTCATACAGAGTTCAAATGTCTTCTCATGCATTGTATCACATCTGCTATCTCATTCTCACAATATGCCCTCTACATATATTTTCTTCTTAAATTCTTGTGTTTTCTTGTTTGCAGTCTATGTTTTACCCATATTAATGGCCATTAATTCCTAGAAGCTAACAGAATCTGTTTTTTTTCATGACCTTTATACATAGAACTAGCGTGTGAGATGAGTGCAATGGTGTGGTATTTTGAGCATTCTTTGGCATTGCCTTCTTTGGGATTGGAATGAAGACTGACCTTTTCCAGTCCTGTGGCCACTCCTGAGTTTTCCAAGTTTGCTGGCATAATGAATGCAGCACTTTCACAGCATCATCTTTCAGTATTTGGAATAGCTCAACTGGAATTCCATCACCTACACTAGCTTTGTTCATAGTGATGCTTTCTAAGACCCACTTGATTTCACATTCCAGGATGTATGGCTCTAGTTGAGTGATCACATCATGATTATCTGGGTCGTGAAGATCTTTTTTGTAGAGTTCTTCTGTGTATTCTTGCCACCTCTTCTTAATATCTTCTTCTGTTAGGTCCATAGCATTTCTGTCCTTTATGTGCCTATCTTTGCATGAAATGTTCCCTTGGTGTCTCTAATTTTCTTGAAGAGACCTTTAGTCTTTCCCATTCTGTTGTTTTCCCCTATTTCTCTGCATTGATCACTGAGGAAGGCTTTCTTATCTCTCCTTGCTATTCTTTGGAGCTCTGCATTCAGATGCTTATATCTTTCCTTTTCTCATTTGCTTTTCTCTTCTCTTCTTTTCACAGCTATTTGTAAGGCCTCCTCAGACAGCCATTTTGCTTTTTTGCATTTCTTTTCCATGGGAATGGTCTTGATCCCTGTCTCCTGTACAATGTCACGAATCATCTGTCCATAGTTCATCAAGCACTCTATCTATCAGATCTAGTCCCTTAAATCTATTTCTCATTTCCACTGTTTAATCCTAAGGGATTTGATTTAGGTCATACTTGAATGGTCTAGTGGTTTTTCCCTACTTTCTTCAATTTAAGTCTGAATTTGGCATTAAGGAGTTCATGATCTGAGCCACAGTCAGCTCCCAGTCTTGTTTTTGCTGACTGTATAGAGCTTCTCCATCTTTGGCTTCAAATAATATAATCAATCTGATTTCAGTGTTGACCATCTGGTGATGTCCATGTGTAGAGTCTTCTCTTGTGTTGTTGGAAGGTGTTTGCTATGGCCAGTGTGTTCTCTTGGTAACTCTATTAACCTTGGCCCTGCTTCATTCCATACTCCAAGGCCAAATTTGCCTGTTTATTGACTTCCTATTTTTGCATTCCAGTCCCCTATAATGAAAAGGACATCTTTTTGGGGGGTGTTAGTTCTAAAAGATCTTGTAAGTCTTCATAGAACCATTCAACTTCAGCTTCTTCAGCATTACTGGTGGGGGCACAGGCTTGGATTACCGTGATACTGAGTGGTTTGCCTTGGAAATGAACAGAGATCATTCTGTCGTTTTTGAGATTGCATCCAAGTACTACATTTCAGACTCTTTTGCTGATGGTACTACATTTCTTCTAAGTGATTCCTGGCCATGGTAATAGATATAATGGTCATCCGAGTTAAATTCACCCATTCCAGTCCTTGGTTTTAGAAAAGGCAGAGGAACAAGAAATCAAATTGCCAATGTCTGCTGGATCATCAAAAAAGCAACAGAGTTCCATAAAAACATCTATTTCTGCTTTATTGAATATGCCAAAGCCTTTGACTGTGTGGATCACAATAAACTGTGGAAAATTCTGAAAGAGAAGGGCATACCAGACCACCTGACCTGCCTCTTGAGAAACCTATATGAAGGTCAGGAAGCAACAGTTAGAACTGGACATGGAACAACATACTGGTTCCGAATAGGAAAAGGAGTATGTCAAGGCTGTATATTGTCACCCTGCTTATTTAACTTATATGCAGAGTACATCATGAGAAACGCTGGGCTGGAAGAAGCACAAGCTGGAATCAAGATTGCCAGGAGAAATATCAATACCCTCAGATACGGAGATGACACCACCCTTATGGCAGAAAGTGAAGAGGAACTAAAAAGCCTCTTGATGAAAGTGAAAGGGGAGAGTGAAAAAGTTGGCTTAAAACTCGACATTCAGAAAACTAAGATCATGGCATCTGGTCCCATCACTTCATGGGAAATAGATGGGGAAACAGTGGAAACAGTGTCAGACTTCATTTTTGGGGGCTCCAAAATCACTGCAGATGGTGATTGCAGCCATGGAATTAAAAGATGTTTACTCCTTGGAAGGAAAGTTATGACCAACCTAGATAGCATATTGAAAAGCAGAGACATTACTTTGCCATCAAAGGTCCATCTAGTCAAGGCTATGGTTTTTCCAGTAGTCATGTATGGATGTGAGAGTTGGACTGTGAAGAAAGCTGAGCTGCAAAGAATTGATGCTTTTGAACTGTGGTGTTGGAGAAGACTCTTGAGAGTCCCGGACTGCCAGGAGATCCAACCAGTCCATCCTAAAGGAGATCAATCCTGGATGTTCATTGGAAGGACTGATGCTGAAGCTGAAACTGCAGTACTTTGGCCACCTCTTGAGAAGAGTTGACTCTTTGGAAAAGACCCTGATGCTGGGAGGGATTGGCTGCAGGAGGAGAAGGGGACGACAGAGGATGATATGGCTGAATGGCATCACCGACTTGATGGACATGAATTTGGGTAAATTCTGGGAGTTGGTGATGGACAGGAAGGACTGGCATGAAGCGATTCATGGCATTGCAAAGAGTTGGACACGACTGAGCGATTGTTCTGTACTGATACATAGAACACACTTTGTCTGAATCATCTTTCTTTGTCTTCACCTTAGAAATTGTTGTTCATCTTTCTGCTTTCAATATCATATATTTCCTTCAGGAATCTTCTCTTTAGTAAGTCACCCCCAAGACCAATTTATTGCTTCTATTATATATTCTAATCAAATTCTACATTTTACATGTTTTGTCAATTATATTTACACCACCTGTAAAAGCCACTGCAGGTTAGAGGCTTAAATCAGCAACGCTTTACTTTTGCTCACAGTTCTCTTGGTTTACAAGATGTTTCTGGACTCATTTATATATATAGCTGCAATAAGCTGGAGGGTTTCCTATACTGCAAGGTCCGATGTGGCCTCACTCATGGAAGTGACTCAGAATTGTCAGTTAGGGCACTTTGGTTCTTCTCCTTATTCCTTTCATTTTCTGGTAGACAAGTGAGAGTTCTTTCTATGGTAGTCTCATGAAATCTTTCCAAGAGTGTAAAGATAGAAGCTACAAAGACTCTTGGAGCTAATACATGATAATTTACATGATAATCATCTGCTGTGCTCTGCTGGTCATGGTAATTCAGGAAGACCAGTTAGATCCAATGGCATAGGGAAATAGACTGTAAGGAAATGGCAACCCACTCCAGTGTTCTTGCCTGGAGAATCCCAGGGATGGGGGAGCCTAGTTGGCTGCCGTCTGTGGGGTCGCATGGGGTTGCACAGAGTCGGACACAACTGAAGTGACTTAGCAGCAGCAGCAGCTAGCTGCAAACAGTTGCAAAGAATGGCCACCTTAAATCTAGCACACCAAACAAAATGCAGTCACATTTTATTGATTTCTTGTTTGTTTGCTCTTATGTTTATGTTCTCTCTCTCACTCATCATTGCATGCTAGCATTAATTCATGGCTAGCAGTTCAGTATATATGTGTTCATTGAATTCATCAAAGTTAGTGACCCTACTGGTATTTTAATTTTTATTCCCTAAATTGAATTCAAATATATTAATTTCACTTTAAAATGTAGTATTATCTGGAATGTAAATACATATATATTACTTCATAGATATATAGCACACAAGAGACCATGCCACATATTTATAGAGAAAAAAGTGAAATTCTTGAGTTCTAAGGGAATAGGAAGAAGTATATCATGAAGACTAAGAATACAAGCTAGTAAATCTGACAGTCTGAATAAAAGTGCTGGATATATCAAGGCTTTTATTTTTATTTCCCTTTCATTTTTATTGAGGCTTTAGCTCAAATGCCACTTTGCATTTCAGTGCCAGCTATTATATTAATCTGTTCATTCTTCATCTCTTCCCCTTGAATGTATTCTTTCATAGGAAACATACTGTATGTACTATTCACCTCTGAATCATTCAGTGCCTGATGTAGAGTGGGCACTTAGTATATTCTTATTAAATACCTGAGAGAATGAATGATTTAAGATAAACAGCTTGAGTTAATACAGGAATGAATGCCCTTAATCAGGTTATTTATCTCAGACTGTATTGATTTTAATTGTATCTGTTGCATATGATTTTACAAAGGTTAAATGAAAAATGTTTATCATGGAACTTGCATGAAGAGAATGATTTGTAATTGTTAAGAGCTTGGAATAAGTGAGGAATAGTGGCTATGGACTGGTTGATTCCTAGATCGTAGGATAAAAAGTTCTCTTAGTGAATTATCTACTCTCCATGAGTACTAAAATTTGTGTGAAACTGGGAGAAAAGACTTCTACTGTGGAATTTTCTGAAAATTAGAGAAGTCCTTACAGGTAAAAGTTCAGATTGAGAAATTTATAGACACTTTGGTTTAATCCAGAGAGGGAAAAAAAAAAAAAAAGGATCAAAACCTTGATCCAATTTAGCAACATATTAAGAAGGCGTAGAGATAATAATAAAAGTCTTATAACTATTAAGAAACAGACGATTTTCAAAGATAAGTGAAATTAGATTACTAAGAATTGGTATGAGGGGAAAAACTATAATAGTTAAAGGAGGGAAGAGTAATAGCCAGGCAGTTTATGTCAAGCTGAAACTGGATTATTAAAAAACAGCAAGACAGGCTATTGGATTGTATATATACATTTTCTGTATTTGACAGTGAAACAAGTATATGAAATTAGATTTATCCACAGGCTTGCATAAGCAAGAAATGTTGCTTTGTTCTCTTAAATTCAAATAAAATTGAGAGCCCCTGTTGTCCCTGATAGGAGGAGAGTTCTCTCCAGGTCATTGTTTGTGAAGCAGAAAAAACTTTGGCACCTTCTTCACTTGAGTTGCAGAAGAATCCACAGGGCGTTTGTAGTGCTTGGACAATGGCATCTGTCATTATTATTCAAGCCTGAATTTCCCGTGAAATCAGGTGATCCTGTGCTTGAGTAGGAATTCCTACAAACCTGAGTAAGAATCTTAGCCAAAGGTGAGCATTCAGGTTCCTGGACTCTTCCACTTTCCTGACATACCCCTAAGGGGTTGTGTATGCCATCTTCATTGCCTCTACTTGGCCCCCAACCTCTACCCAGGTCATTGCCTCTCTCTTATCACTTGGTGTAATCACCTCAAAAATACTAGAATGTTAGGAAACAAAAGCAATGAAAAGATCTTAGATCACATTTCTCTTTGCTGCTGCTAAGTCGCTTCAGTCGTGTCCGACTCTGTGCGACCCCAGAGACGGCAGCCCACCAGGCTCCCCTGTCCCTGGGATTCTCCAGGCAAGAACACTGGAGTGGGTTGCCATTTCCTTCTCCAGTGCATGAAGGTGAAAAGTGAAAGTGAAGTCGCTCAGTCATGTCCGACTCTTAGCGACCCCATGGACTGCAGCCTACCAGGCTCCTCCATCCATGTGATTTTTCCAGGCAAGAGTACTGGAGTGGGGTGCCATTTCCATTAAGTCCTGCCAAACCATCCTTCCTTCTAGCAAGGGTTTTGCAAGAGGGACCTGGAAAAAGTCAGACTTTTGTTGGAGAAGGAGGATGGAGAAATACAGAGATGACAGAAAATAAATAAATAACTTACATGTTGATCAGACATAAGTGTTTACATGTGCTGTTTTGTATTGGGGAGGTTAAGTAGAGGTGTAATGATTTTCATGAGTCATTATTGTGGTTTTGGAATTACACAATTGGGGTCCAAATCCTAGCTTTTTAATTTCCTAGCAAAGTGAGTTAGTGTATGTTGTAAAAGTAATTGAACTTTAATATCCTCAGCTCATGGGTACTTTTGAGGATGAAATGGATTGATTAGAACTGTGTCTAGAACACAGTAAGTGCTCAGTATGTTCTGATTGCTCTATAATATGTTCATTTAAATAGTCTGTTATCTAGTCATCTAAATTAACCATTAGAATGATGAGTATGTGTATAGTGTCTTAGTCACCTGTATTCAGAAGTTTGGGGAGATTAGATACCATCCCACAGGTGAAAAGCCAAATCTACATCATCCTCTTAAAAGTTAAAAGATATACTTCAAGACAATTGTTTATATTCATATTATTACCTGTAATTGGAATATACCAAAATCATCTGAATAGATATAAAGCTTTTGAGGTTTAAAATTACTTTAATGTTTAAGAAAACTTCCTTTGCTTTAATTAATCTCTTTTATCTGAAAGTCAATTAAGCTGTATATGATCTTAATCAAATAAATACTCTCAATAATTGATATAGGTGTCATACCTTTGTTTTATTGACATTATTTAAAAACAGTCTTTTTTGCTTATAGTCTTGAAATAAAATACAGTCTTTGTAGAAAAGGAATTCAACAGAGTAATTACATGAAGAAATACAAAGCCTTATCTTTCAATGTGGTAGTATATATTTTAAATACCCTAACATATAATTAATTATATGTAATACCCCAATATATAATGTATATTTGCCTTTCTAGTTAATGGTAGGTTTTGATGGTAAACTCAAGGTTCTTACCACTTCCAAAGGTTTTTAAAATTTTTTCTTCAATATGCTATATTGTAAAGCCAAGATTGGTATTTTTTCCCCCAAAAAATCACTCGTGCTACTAATTAATTAGCTGCTGCAGAATGAAAAGTGTTTTACAGAATGTTGTGCAGGAAAATAAGACTTTTTATGGCTTGAATTTCCTATTAAACTGTTCTACTTCAGCATATTTATGTAGATATTCACCTGTTGCTCAGCAACCTTTCCACAATAAATACCTTTATTGTGGAAAAATAGTCTTTCCTCCAAATTGCCAGCCCTTTCCTACCTGCCCACACCTCCCTTATATCCACTTCTTAGTAATGAACCTAGTTCTTGCAAATCATGTAACAACCACACGGAATCAGGTATCAACTTATAAATGCATCAGCAAGGAGTGTTCAGTGATCTTGCTGCAAGCTTCACTCTCCTCACCAAAACATACTTCTCAGCCTGCCCCTGTTATTTCTTTTGAGGAGAAGAAAACTTTACAATAAACTAATTCAAACTAGTTAAGCAATCACTCTCATATGTGAATTCTTTCAACCAAAAAGGTGTTTGTCTGATTATAAGAGAACAATTTGAGAAGGCAATATATAATCCTAAAGAACATTTTCTTTTTCGAAGTAGCATCTGTATACACAGAAAAATGTGGTAGTAGGTAAAGCTCCTTGATTCCTTTTAAATCATATCACATATGCAAAACATGCATTATGTATGCTTTATATTTAGGTATTAAAAAAAGACAAACACCTAGAGCTAATAAAAAGTGACGACCCCTCCTCCGCACCCCAAACTGGAATGCCATTTCAGAAGGAAATGGAGGATAAACATGGATACACTGAGATAGTCAAGGTAAGCAGGACACAGACACATGATGAGCTAGGTCAGGATAAAGCCTTCTCTTATTTTTTTTCTTTCAAACATGGTACATATAAAGGGTAACTCCACCAGTTGCTTTCCCTTGTTTCTTTCCCTCTGCTACACAATATCAAATATCATCATTACAAAATATTTTTGGTAGAGAAAAAGGTGCTGGAGAATAGAAGAAGAGGGAAATGCTACCCTCATTTGAAAAAATCACAAATGAAGGAGTGATTTAGGTGTTCTTAGATGCTCCTTCCTTTTTTCATACTATGTAATATAAACTACATTATGTTTTTACAGTGTTTATATCTGGATAGGTCAAATTTCTTTCTTATATTTATATCTTTGAAATACATTTAATGCCATAAAGTAAAATGTTTATATTTTTGAGAAAGACAGAGTAGTACATTTATCCACATTCATTCTTCCTTCATATATTTATGAAACATTCAAGGGGAAGTGAGAGATACACATGTATCAGACATGATTTCCACTTTCAAAATATAATTAACGTATATCATTTATTAAAGACAGCAAGGCTCTGGAAGTGAAGAGGTTTCTTATATTACACTTTGGAATACAAGATATGTATAATAGGATCCCTTTTTCCTAACAAGGCCTTTAAATCTTCAATGAGAATTGACAGCTATTTCACAAGATTTAAAATGGAAGGAAATTAGACATAGAAGGAAAGTGTGTGTTAAGTTACATTTATTTGTTTGGGGGAAACCGGGAATGATATATCCTTCTTTTGCTAAAAGATAAGACCTGCTATAGGAAAGAGGTCTCAAAATGCAGGATTCTAGGAAATTGTTTTAGAAAGGTGTAAAGGGGCATTCTACCCCTTTCTCTAACTCTTGTTTCAAAAGCTAGGTCCTCAAGTTTTATTGCCAGTATTGTCACTTTATGGAGGAACATTATGCTTAGATACACAAAAAAGGTTTCAGATGTATTTTGTGAATATTTATTCTTGTGAGTGGTGTATGTGTTTGTAACTTGGCACGTAAAAATTAAAAAAAAAAGACACCTTGGACCCACCACTGTACATTGTCAAGACTTCCAAAAATGTATGAAAAAGAGTGATAAGATACTGAAATTCCATTTTGCAACTTCATTTTAATCAACTAGGTGAAGCAAGAAATGGCTCTTTAAGAGAGAAAAGCTTCAAGATCATTGCAACCCTGTACTTAAACAATTTTTCCCTGGCATGAGCTTACTATATTTTTAGTACTAAAAGATTAGATGTCTGTTCTCTGACATTGTATTACAAAATGTGATAACATATTTTATAGACATATACATGCATTTATATACATATACAGTCTACATATGTGTACTATATATATATATATATTTTTTGGTTGACCAATAGAGTACTCTATATGATTTCTATAACTTGGTATTTTCTATATTTCATTTAGGTAAAGGTATTTATGCTTGTTTGGCATGTGGGTTTATCAAACTTTAATTAATCCAGATACGGAGTTTTAATCTTGTATGTAAACAACTTGGCGTTTTGTTGAATATTTGTTTTATAATCACTTATTTACTCTAGTAAATGTGGATTTGGTAAGTGAATCACTAAATCTTGATATCATCAGTTTCAACTTAGATTGAAAATATTTATTCACTTTGAATTTTAAAGCAGAGAGATCACTTGCATCTGATAAACAGTAACGCATCCACTTGCAAAAGGTAATATTGGTGTCCCGATTTAGTGCTTAGAAATTTAAATAGAGATACATAATATAAATATATATATCAATATATCAGTGAATTCAGAAAAAATAATGTATATTAAAGTATCAGGCCTATTTCAAAATTAATATGTACCTAATTTATTTAATTCATGATCATAGAAAATCTGTTATTCAAATTAGTGATAATTTTTTTAACTATACTATAATCAACTTCTTTCATATTTTAATGTGTCAGAAATCTGAATTTAGGTGACAGCATTTTTGTGTTGTCATGCCATAGTTTAATAGTTCAATAGTTTCTTTCTTAGAGGTGAATCTTATAATTAAGAATATATTATATTTAGTTAATAGATATTTTAATATCATTATCTTATGTATGTTCAAAGTACATGCAGCATTTTAATTTTAAATCAAAACTTTAGAAGACCAATATAGATCTGCCCTTTAAAATTAAGTAATAATCTAAATTTTCAGGATTTGTCTATTTATTTTTGTAGTCAGAGAGACAGTTTCATACTAGGTAATCACTGGCCAAGGACTTCCCTGGTGGCTCAGATGGTAAAGAATTTGCCTGAAGTGTGGGAAACCTGGGTTTGCTCCCTGAGTTGGGAATGTCCCCTGGGAGGAGGGCATGGCAACCCACTCCAGTATTCTTGCCTGGAGAATCGTTATGGACAGAGGAGCCTAGCGGGCTACAATCCATGGGGTTGCAGAGTCGGACAGAACTGAGCAACTAAGCAGATAATGACTAGTCAAACATAGATTATTTATATTTTTCCTACAATTTAAGGACTACTTTCTATTTCAGTTTATTCATCCCTTCTGTAAGTTGAATTCATAGTATACACATATTCACCAAATTATACTATTAAATACTGAGCTATACATATTTAGGATATTGGCATTTGTAATGTTTAAAATGCAAAATATTTATTTTCCCAACTGCAGTATGCTTCCTGAAAATACATATGCTAACATTTATAGAGTATTTAAATGATGACTCATATAGAATTGCTTCATTAGTTGTATTTATATTTTATTTTGATGTTGTTTTGTATATTTTTCTTTTGCATGTTTTCATGTTAGATGTTTATTGCATTTTTTTCGTTATATATCATGATAACACAAAAGTATTCAGTGAGGATTATTTTGTTATTAAAGCTTTTATTCAAATGTTTAATTTGAAATGCTAAACTTAGTGGAACAGAATTTATATTTTATATAAAATAACAAGACATATATATCTAAAAGCCACTTCTATGAATATGCACCTGTGTTTAACATGTACTTATATAGCTATATGCATTTTGGGATTTCCACTTATATCTCTAGCAACATATTCTTTATGTTTGAGTTACACAGAAATTACAAAGCAATATAGCATAATTTTTTAAAAATATGTAAGGCTAAAATTTTAATCAAAATGAAATTCAAATTCAATTTTTATTTAATACATGTTCTAAATGACACATGTATAAATTGCTTTACATAAATTATGTTTAGTCCTTTGCATATAGATGTTGAAATAGGAAAGCATTCAAAAACAAATTTTATTATGATACTAAAGTCCAAGTTTAATTTTATAATTTAATTTTGCTGTTATATACATTTGCCAATTTACATGTGTAACATATGTCATTTTCCATTATCATAATTCCAAGATGACATATAGTTATGATTTTAGAAGCATGTTTATATATGTATATCATTTCATTTTATTTTTATAATTGGAAATGTTTGCTTTCAAATATTAATAAAATTATATTTTAGATGTGTTTATATTATAAACATATAATTTATAAATATATCTCAAGCAGTTTAGTTGACAGGATAATCTGATTGTGATAAATTATATCGGGTATACATGATTTGATTTCCAATGAAGAATGGGTATTTTGGATGTACAGTTTATTCATAAATTTGGGTTGTATGTCTTGTAACATCATTTAACATTGTGCTATTATAGACAACACCTATATAACTGTATAGTCTACTTAAAATTTTTTTAAAAGAAACCAAACTATTATATTTTAATATTCAATTAGATATATAATATATTCAATATGGCATTGTTGCTATATATAATCCTAAGCCTTTTTCCTGCATCGACAATTTCCTTATAAAACAGTTAGGTATGCAAGATTATTGAGTGTTTTGAAACTGTTAAATAGTGCATTTTGACAATTTAAAAATCTTTGTTTCACACACTGCCAATTTAAAGTGGTACCAAAAATAGTATTCTAAATTGGTCTACATTTTAGATAAATGGTTATAATATATGACATAACTATATGGTGATGGATGATTTTATTGCCTTATAAGGAAATCATTGTTTTTATGTATATATATATCAAAAATACATGACTAAATTTAGATGTACTTCTGCTTCCTGCCATTATGAGCTATACTAGTTTTTACTCTACAGAAATTTGAATATTCTAAACAAATTCATTTCACACTAACATTGTAAGCTATCAAGGTTTGAGAATGTTGACATGAATCTTCAAGTAACTTTTACCTATCCAAATAAATCTTCAGTTTCCACACTTTTTCAAAGTGATGTTTTTGAAAGTTCAAAACAAAGCCATCAAATTTCCCTTTCTTTGGAATAATTCTTCATTTCATTACATTGTTTGAAATATGACATTGCCATGTTAAAATTGTAATCATATTTCATTTGTGAAATTTATCCTCTTTATGATTGATAGTATTACATTAAAATTATTTTTGAATCCATCTATTCTTACATTTTTCTTTTGATAAATATTCCTTAAGGATCTACTATGTACCAGGCACTAGCCTAGATAACTTGGGTTTCAGCAGTGAATGGAATTTGCCTAAATCTCAGCCTTTAGGGAGCTTGTATTATAGTATGGGGAAGAAAAATTATGAAAACAGAATATTAGTAAAACATAATAACTAGTTGGTAAAATATATTATTGAAATATGTAGTTAGCTAGATTATGGTTATTAAATTGTTTTTTCAATGCTTTATTCAAATATTACACCCTGTTCTGAATTCAGGTTAAGAGAATAATATTGCTATTAGCCAGTGATAGATTCAGCCATTACTGAAGATTTTAAGATTGGGATAGCTAGCATATCCTGGGTCTAATTGTTACTAAAGATGAGTTCTAGCTCATAAATTTGGTTAGGAAATGTACTTATTGCCTGGAGTCTTCAAGAATATGGGCATTTTGAGATTGGTCTGTTGATCTTAAAAGATTAGTTTTAGCAGCAGCTTGGACACATTCCTAAGAATTACCCCAGATTCATTTACCCAAATACTAGAGATTATTTGGGCTTCCAAATAATCTTTGGGTGGCTCAGATGGTAAAGAATCCACCTACAATGCAGGAGACCCAGGTTCAGTCCCTGGTTTGGGAAGATCCCCTGGAGAGTGAAGTGGCTACCCACTCCAGTATTCTTACCTGGAGAATCCTATGGACGGAGAAACCGACAAGCTACAGTCCATGGAGCTGAATAGAGTTGGACACAACTGAGCAACTAAGCTCAGAGATTATTTAGGATTAATGTAATGACCTTCAATGATGAAACATAATAAATAGCTGTTTAATTTGCTTCTATGTTAAAGGTATAATAGACACACTGAGATTCGAGACAGTACAAATTCCACAATTTTTCATACTTTTAGATTGCATTTAGCAACATATGTTTATATTTAAATAGTTTCCTTTTTTAAACTAAACCTGAAAGCCCAGACTTTATGATAAAGTTAGGAAGAGTTCAAAGCATTAGTTTCTTTCATAAAGAAAGGTACAGTTAAATTCCCCAGAGAATAGTATGGACCAGGTAATTGTTTTTATAGTAATGAGTACATGGACATCAAAATGTCTGATTTACCATGAGATCAGTTACTAAATATTAGTAATGCAAGTGTAGTTATTAATCATGTGACTAAAGAAAGCCTTTACCATATATTAGCTTAGTAAACATTACTGGCTAATTTTCGTAACCAATATGCATTTACTAGATTCTGATCTTCACAAAATAACTTGAATATTCTATAGCATCTTTTTCTGATTAAGGCTTTAAAATATATTAAAAATCTTTAAAATTACTTGATAATTGTCATACTTCATTTACCACTGGCCACCACAAAGTATAATCATTTAATTCTTCTGAATTTCTAAATAAAATTTTTAAAAAGTGGTAAACAATCCACTTGCCAATGCAGGGCACCCAAGAGACAGAATTTTGACCCCTGCATCTGGAAGATCACCTGGAGTAGGAAATGGCAACTCACTCCAGTATTCTTGTTTTGCAAATTCTATGGACAGAGGGGCCTGGTGGGCTACAGTCTATGAGGTAGCAAAGGATTTGACACAACTGAGCAACTGAGCACACACACATATAACAACACAAGCTGGAAGAATTAGCAATGGACAAGAACTCTTTTGCTTGCTTTTGAACGAGGGATGGCTCTTGTTTGACTTCCTTTTTGACTTGAAAGCAGAAACCTGAATTACTTGTTCTACTAATCACCTGCCTACAGCTAAAGAGGGGTGGGGGAAGAAGGCAGAACATTTTCAAATCACATAATGTGATATAGCTGTTTTGTCTCTTGCAAAATGATTAAAATATTCCTTTGCATTTTGTTTAATATATATATATGGACAGAAGTTTGAAATGCAGTTTGTTGAGAAGGCAAAGTATATGAAGACTTACACCCTTTAATGGCTTTAAACAATAGTCAGAAGTTTTGTAACCAGGAGCTGACTATTGGTTCTAATTAGTAATTGTTCCTCAAAAATTCAGTTACTTTTTTTTTTTCTTATTAGGCATTTTATCTGTCAAGATCCATTTAAGCATATCTTCAGTCAGTTTCATGCTTCTGTTATAAAAATTGTATCTTTTTGTCATTATGTGAGAATTATTCTCTACCAAGTACAATTTTTGAAAAAAGAGTTTAAGTGAAAGGAAAAAGAAAATCCTAATTTGGAGTCTTTAAAACAATTATAAAATTATAGTGAACTTTTATAAGATTAAGAATATGCAGATTTACTGTGACATACTTATGAGATATTTGTAAATTTTAAACCACTTTTTAAAACTATTTTGTGTGAATGAAATTTTCATGCTAATAGTTAATTTTTGGTCATTTCTATATAAAATAATTTGTGTATTTTAAGTAATTTAAATCTCAAATTTTACTTTAAAAGTCTGAAAAATATTACCCAACTTCCAAACCAACCCACTAAATTCTAAAGTATATATATAGCTCATGACATTGAATATTTTATCATGTTGGCTTTTTTCTGGCAAATGAGGTAAAGATAGATATTTACAAGGAGTAATTATTTCAGACTTTTTTAAATCATTTTGTCTTCAATTTTGTTTTGATTTTTAAATTCTCCTTTCTTCACTTGTTTGTCTTAAAATTAAAAAAAATGATATTTTCCCCAGAAATCATGATGAGATATGGCATAGACTATTCAAAGCATTCTTTTGAGAAAAGTGTGGTTACATAGTTACCCATTCTGTCAAAACTTGTCACTTACTAGGCATTTGTTGCTAAAAATCGCCTGTAAATAAATAATGAATAAGATTTATTCAAGGTCAGATAAAGGGTTTACTGTTTCTCCTTTTTCTCCCTAATGTGTTACAATTAAAATGTGATATGTTTATGTGTAATAACTCTTCATACATTGATTGATATAAACAAAACATCAGATCTGGTTACTTCACATTTTAGTGGCGTGTTTGTGTTTTGCCTTTTTATGTTAATTATACTTAAGGTGATAGAAGAGAATATAATTTATGAAATTTATCAGAAAAAAAAAAAAAACAACATTTAAAAGAAAAAGTTAGCATCTAGTGCTACTGTGTCCCACAGGTTCTTCTACATTGACCCACACTACCTCCACTGGTGAGTTAGAGGAGCATAACAGGACTGCCACTGGTGCTATTGCTGTTGCTAGCACATCTGCAGATGTTACTGTATCCAGTGTTACAGCTGTCACCATCCATAGACTTTCCGAGGAACAGCGAGTGCAAGTAAAGAATCTCAGAAATTCAGGTCTGGACCCCAACACATCCAAGGACGGGCTCTCACCTCATCAAGCAGATACACAAAGTACAAGGAGAAGACCAAGAAATGCTGAACAGATAGAAAGAACTAAAGAGCTTGCAGTTGTTACTCATAGAGGTATTGGATGTTATTTTACTTGTGCCCATTTAGTTACAGCCAAAGCTATGTTTTGGTAATGATTCCAATTAGAGAATGAGCTGAAACAGAGCCAAGATGTAGGAAATGCAAGAAAGAATTCTAAGTAGCTGAAAAATATAGACAGTAAGCCAGAACTTGAATACTTTGAAAACATAAAAGTTAGAATTAAAAAAAAAATTCAAAATGAAATTCAAATGTTGGAGGGAGGAGGGAGTAAATATAGAAAGAAAATAATACATAAATGATAGTAAAAACAAAACAACTATTGTGTATTATATACCAATTATGGTATCTAGATAAAATCAAATTAAAAGAACCATTTTTCTATTAATAAGTGTACATATTTACAAATTGATGATTTAGCCAATGTAGTAATTTTCATATTTGCATGCATTTTTTGTTATACAAATGCCAATTAATTATTGAGAAAATAGATAACTAGATTGGGAATAATGGAAACTTTATGTCTGGTGATTATTTTATATAGCTTATTCTACTATTTCTGAATTACCTGTTGAACCATATGATTGTACTGAGAACAGATTTCTCATTTTGAAAAGGTAACAGTTATTCCAGGCTTCCCTTGTGGCTCAGCTGGTAAATAATATTATTGCAATGCGGGAGACCTGGGTTCGATCCCTGGGTTGGGAAGATCCCCTTGAGAAGAGAAAGTTTACATACTCTAGTATTCTGGCCTGGAGAATTCCATGGATTATAGTCCAACGGGTCGCAAAGAGTCGGATACGACTAAGCGACTTTCACTTTCCCTTTCAACAGTTATTCCTTGATATTATGACTCCAAGTTTAAGTGTTCCTTAATTTCCTATTTTAATTTTTAGAGATAAAAAAGCAGAGTCAAATTATATGTTGATAGTTTTCTAGGCAATTAATATAAGTCTATAGTTTACAAAATTTAGGAAGTGTAGCAAGAATTTTTTTTTTTTTTTTTGGTAGCAGCTTCACTGGAAAAAATAGTGCAGTATGAAACACTAAAGAGATTTTATATTGATGTGTTCATCAGTGGAAATATTAACGAAATGAACATATTTCAAGTACAAATATTTACTCCAGCTCTGTTTCCAACTCAAAGTTATATATTCTCCAAAATGGCAATGATTTTTGTAGTATGGTTATGCATAGTTTGCATGATATATAGGTAATGGAAAACCATTCAGATGCTTAGTACAGACTAAGGAAAAAATAATTAAGATGTATTTGCATAAATTGATTTAAAATCATACATCTCAGAAATTCATTTTCCATCAAAATTCATACTGAAAGCAGTTACCTTGATTCTCTTTACTAAGAAGCATTCTAAAGTGAATTCTTAGCATGTGGTAATCTCCTTTAAAGGATTAAATTGATATCACCTTAGTTCTCTATTCACTCTCCTACCATGACTACTTCCACTCATATGAATATAGGGATCATTATCAGATTTACAATTGTTTAATCAAGTAGATAGATTTTTTTATTACAGGGAAGTAAAAATGTATAAATATTGAAATATTGATTAAGAAAAAAGCCCTTCAGTTTAGTGTTTTCACTCTCTTTGAAAATTTGCATGCACTAACATAGACAAATTTCCCTGTATTCATTCTGTTGTCCATTGAAGAAAGGCAGGTAACTTTTGGACATGAGTTTATTGTTTATTTAACTAATAATACATATGTTCCAGGTAAAGTTTGCCATCAAGTGATTTGAGAAACCCTGGTGCTATATATATATATATATATATTAAATATTTTGTAGAACTTGAACAAATAATTCAGATTGAAAACAGAATAGTTATCAATTACTAAAGTGATTTGAAAGTTAATCTAAAATTTTGAAGTGCATTCAGCCAAATTTCAATTAAGCATCAAGATTATGCCCTTGATTAATTTCAGTGCTCACATTTTCTCAATTGTTATAATAATCTTCCAATGCTGTGTTAGCATTCATAGCATTTAGACCTGTTTCACTTGTATTCTTTCTAGAATAGTGTTTATGAATATAGACATATCACTGAATATGATATTCAGTGATGCCATCTACCTTGGAAATAAATATTTTTAATTATTGATATTTAAATTATGTGTGCAGAAAACATTTTGAATGTTATGTTCATTTTTAGTGACTTAAATTATTATACTTGCATCAAATCTTTATACAAACCTCAATATATAGTTGTATTTTCAGACATAAAGCAGTCCTCAAAGACTTGACTCTTAAGCTGGACCAAATCTCTAAATAGGAATTTGCTGACATGAAAACAATATTCTTTTAAGCAATAAATTTTAGTTTACCCAACATGCCTGACATACCAACTGACGTCTGTTCTGTGCAAAATAAGGATAAATAATACATGCCCCTTCTTTTTGAGAGACTGAGAGAGAGTAGAGGACATGGAGAAATCCATCCTGGTGGGACAAGGAAGATTTTGTAAATCTCATGGCTGAGCGGAGTACTAAAGGAGATATAGGATATATGTGGGCAGTGAGTCCTTTAATTGATGTTTTAGATGAGTCAATAAAGATAATGCAAAACTAACTTGCCTAATTTTTCTAGATATTTTAAAGAAAAAAAATGTCCTGTTCTTCTATTCCATTCTCCACAATGTAATCAGAATTAACTTTTAAAAATGAAAACCTGATCACATTCCTTCATTGCTTTAAAGCTTCCACTGGTTTCCCAGTGACTTTCCCAGTGACTTTGGGAATAAAACCAAACTTGATGATAACCCATGAGATCCTCTTATGTTTTATTGTCTACATCTCCAAATTCATCTCATGCAACTCTGATAATCACTGTTTTTTGCCAAACAGATTTACTTTTAGCTTGTCAAACGTACCATATTCTTTTTTGCCTCAGGCTAGTCCCATAAGCTATTCCTTCTTCCTTTCAATCAAGTCATTCTAATTCCTTTTCCAAGATTTAGCTGAAATTGTCAATTCCTTGAAATTTAGACTTTCCTGCTGTAACTCACCATTTTAAATCCTGTAGGTAGGGAGAGGATGAGTCTTGTTCATGGTTCATTCCCAGTCCTTAGAACAGCTTCTGACTCATAGACATATTTAGATAATATTTAGTAAACTGATGAATAAATATTTGCAATTTCACTAGCCAGAATATTCATCCAGCTTACTTAAAGGCTAAAAATTATATTTTTCAATATAATCAAATGTTCATGTAGTTCAATTTAAAAATAGCTATTTTGTTATAGTTATAATAACCAATGTTTTTAATCCCTTTGAAAACCAAAAGTATTCTTACAAACTTAAAATGAAATACTGCTTTTTATTATATTACTACTTAAAATTCACAGAGTAAAACTAGATATAAATGCCTTGCTTATGGCCTTTTTACATTTATAAAGTCAAAGAAAATTTATTGATAAACACAAAATAATAAAGTCAGTAAACTATATACGAATAAATATTAATGTAATATTATGAATATTATTTTGCTGAGATTAACTATCATCTAAAGCATATATACAATAGAGATTGTGATAGCATAGGTTTTTTGATGCCTACAAGTGCATACAAAGTTTTGCACTGTGATCGTGTCCATTTTTCATTTTTTTTTCTATTCACACTGCAATTAAACTTTCATGTCTATGATGTCTTTTGGTCATTGCTACTTCCTAATTTGTCTATTCTTAATAACTTGAGGCAATTAAAGTACTTAGTATTATCACTATGAAAACAAAGAAAACATAAACAATGAAATTGCACTTAGTATGTGGCACTTGGCATTTGTTAAGTGTATAGACTCAAAAGTCTACATATTAATTTATGAAAAATTAAGTCACTGTAATGAATTTATTATAAAAGCTGCACAATTAATGAATAATTCGAAAAAAAACTTGGAATATTTATCAAAGGTTTTTCAATCTCTGTAGGGTTCTGCCCCAAATAATTTTTCCTATAGTACTATAATTAAGCATCAGTAATTCAATTTAAGGTATGTTCCTAAAAAATTTTTTTTTTCAGTTTCTACTTGTTCTCAGTGAAAGAAAACCCCTTCTGATTTTTTCCATTTGAAAAGAGTCTTAGACATGAAATAAAATAAAAGAAGGAAAAGAGAAAAATATTGATGAAGAATGTTGGTTTAAATCTTCTTTAAATAGTATGTTAACACCACAGTTTATTAGTGCCCAATAGTTTTCAAAATGAACATTTTATTTTATTGATTGGATTTTAGTCTACTTTTCTCACCTACTGTGCATGAGAGTCTTTTCAGGTCACATGAAATATTAGGGTTGAATTTCCCTATCAGTAAAATAGTATTGTAGTATTATATTAGGGTTATAGTGAGGATTAAACACAGTATTAGGTGGAAATGCCAAAAAACCTCAAGTATTTTCTCCCAGTGTAAAGACAAAACCAAATTGCCCACCATTATTGGTTCGTTTTGAGGTCAGAGAGCTAGGCTGAGTCTGTACTCTACCCCTTATTATGTGTATGATTTTGAACAATAACTTCAGCTTTAGAACCTGCAATTTCTTGGTAACTGAGAGTAGCTACCTGTAGGTATTTCATAATTATGTGAAAGAATTTAGCACAGTTGTTGGCTTATGTTCAGTAGATAGTAATTGTGTTTATTTTTACTATTATTCATCAAATATATTTAACTCTTGCTATCTATGTGACATTGCTCTGGATAGTAGAGGTATAAAAATGTGCAATTCAGGCTGTACTATGGAATAGTCTATATAACTTATTTTATAAAGGGAAGCTTATTATGAAAAAAATTGCCAGAGCAGTGTTTTTTTTTTTTTTTTACGTTACTTAAGTAAAGGAGAGGGATCAATTGCCTCTAAATGTAAAAGTCAAGAAAGGCTGCACAGAAATAAGGTGTTTTTACAAATTCTTGAGAGATGAACAGAAGTTTTCAACTAGTAAATTGTGTTTATATTACTAAGATATATAAAAATTGCTGTAAGTGGATAATGTGCTGAATAGATATATGATGACTGTATATCAAAATAAGTAAAGGAAATATTCAACATTCCTTAAAAGGATTATTTGCAGTTATATAAATAAACCTAAAAACAATTGATCTTTTTAGTTTATAGATTATCCAGATGTTTAAAATTAGATACCATAGTATCTAGTGATATTTTAAATTCTATCAGAATAGTTTTTTGCTTGAAGTATAAGAATTTTTTTGAAATTATTTATAAATTTTTATGTAACGTACCTTTTCTAACAATCTCTAAATACCATAATTTATTACTATATCTCCAAGAGTTTTAATTCATCGTTGACTTAGTAAGAAATATGGAGTATGATTAAAACATTATGTAAAGGGTCCTTAATTTCTAGGATTTTATATTTTAAAATAGATGGAATCTTTTAGATTATTTACTACAACACCATTACTTCTTATAGGAAATTGTCATCTGAAAAAGGCCATGTGAAAATCCAATCTTCATACTGATAAACTAGTATTCATTCATCCTTCTATTTACTCATGGTTCATAAAGGCTTAATGCATGAAGACCCTTTTATTAGGTGATATTAAGGTTAAAGTAATATAGATGACAACCATATTTGGGTTTTCTTCCTCAAGAGTTTAATATTTATATTATTGAAAATAGTAATTTAATGTATTTTACTCTAGATAAGTTTTTAAACCATTGTTTTTCTTACATAATACAGTAGTATGAGATTTATTTTTTTCCCTAGTATGTAGACAATTCCTGTCTGCTGTTAATAAGCAACCTTGGTAGTTGGTACTTTCATGTAAAAGTGTCAATATATTCTTCTAAAAAGTTTCCATATACATATATAATAATTATAAACACTCTTTTATTGTTTTCCTTAGAAATTTAGATGACTGTATCATCTTGTGTAGTTAAATATGTGTCATCAGCATTTCCTGCCATTGATGGTACTTATTTTGATGTAGTGTAGCAAATGCTTCCAGTATATTTAATAATAGCTAATGATCTTATTAATAGAACTGAGCAGGGTTTTAACTTAGTTTATAAGGTAAGGAGGGCTTCCCTGGTGGCTCAGATGGTAAAGAATCTACTTGCACTGCAGGAGACAAGGGTTTGATCCCTGAGTTGGGAAGATGCCCTGGAGGAGGGCATGGCAACCCATTCCAGTATTCTTGCCAGGAGAATCCCCATGGACAGAAGAGCCTGGCAGGCTACAATCCATGGGGCTGCAAAGAATCTGACATGACTGAGTGACTAAACACAGCACATAATGTAACATGAAATTATATTTAACTGAAATTTAATATGATGTATAACCGCTCCCTAAGGGCAGCATAAAAGAAAATCTATTTTAATTACTGGCTTGTAAGTAGAATTTTTAATTGTTTTCAACTTTAAGGTAAGAACAGTTAATTCAGCATACATTATTAACTTTAGGTCAGCAATTTTAATCCAAACAAAAGCAGGAATTAAAAAAAAATATCATAAGCAATATTTTTTTCAAGTAACATCATCTGAGTTTTACATTGCTCAATAAAAAGAGGAAAACAACATACTATCAGATATACAATCTACATTGAATTTCCAGTTTATTTCAAAAGTCACATACTATGATAGGTAACCATTTTGTTTAAAACAGTGGACTGTAATATGACAAAAACTCTATTGTGTAGAAATAACAGTTCTTGGGTGCCTAGTAGGTGCCTTTCACTAATAGGTTATTTGGCCATATGTAAAATACAGTTTAAGTCTTTTCAATAGTTTGAAAGTACCTATTTTCAAACTATATATTAATATCTTTATAGAGTATAGATTTATAAATTGAAAACATTCTTTTTTTATTAATCTTCATACGCTGCATCACCATGAGAAAATTAATTTATGGATGGTTACTTAGATCTTTGTGGATACTGATATGTGTTTATCAAGTATCAGGGCTTATTACACATATTATCTCAATGCTTAAGCATATAAGCTTAAGTTCATAAAATTTAAAATATAGTCTCTATTTTCAAAGGAAAAGTATAGAGATAAAATAATAGTAAAAAATTATTGGTCAATTCTAAGAGAAATAATTTCTACAGAATGAGAATGTTAGGGTGAGTTATAGATGCCTTTTAAAATTATAATATGTTATACATAGGAGAGATCAAACCTATTCTGCTGTAGGTTCTAGAACTTCGTGTATGAAACCACAGGAAGATACAAAATATAGAGAAAACTATTCTAACACTGAGTTCTGTTCAAATATAGATTGTGTGCTTCAGAAAGCAGCAAATTCCTAAGTCACTGATAAGATATATAAGCATAGCTTGATGGACAAATTGGGTATTTGAAAAGTATTTAAGCATTAAAGTATTGAAATGATATGATATGACCACCACTATCCCTTCTAATCCAAGTGTCTATCCAGAGATCTCATACTTGATCGATTTATCATCATCTTCTATTTTCTCTTGAGGTTTGAACTGACCTGGACTTATCTTTATGGTTATCTCATTGTAGAGAGAGATAAATTAAAGCAAGCATAGAAGTGGCCAACACTACCATCAAGATAGTTGGATTGGTACTCTCTTTATCCCAGTTAATGGAACTCAGCCATATAAACATTTTTCACCAGGACAACTGCCAAATATATGCCTTAAGTTCCAGAACCTCTTCATTTGAGGACCTAACTTTAGGTAGTTAATGTCCAACATTAACTTTAACATTAATTTCCAACAGGTTCTTTATCAAGACTTTCTTTCATTTGTCCGTTCCTTTGTTCCTTCCTTCCCTTCCCTTCCTTTTCCCTCTCCCCTTCATTTCTCTCCCCTCCACTCTCTGCCTCCTTTCTTCCTTTCCTTTCTTTTCTTACTTTCTTTTTGTCTTTCCTTTTCCTTTTCTTTCTTTCTTTTACTGCTGTTTCTTCACTTCCTTCTTCCTTCCTTCTATACATTCATCCTTACTTCTCTTCCTTATTGCTTTCTTTGTTTCTTTCTTCAACAAAAATTCACTGACTATTTGCATGTCATATTTTATTCTAGTCCTTTGGTTATACAACATTGAACAAAACCTGGTTCGTTGAGTTTATATTTAAATGAGGAGAAAAAGACAAGGAAATAAGCAAATAACTACCTAATGGCAGAGAAAACAACTAGATAGAAAGAGCTTGAGTTTTGCTTGCAAAAAAGAAAGCCTGATGTTCCTAGCTGCTGCTGCTAAGTCTCTTCAGTTGTGTCTGACTCTGTGCGACCCCATAGACGGCAGCCCACCAGGCTCCCCCATCCCTGGGATTCTCCAAGCAAGAACACTGGAGTGGGTTGCCATTTCCTTCTCCAATGCATGAAAGGAAAAGTGAAAGTGAAGTCGCTCAGTTGTGTCTGACTCTTAGCGACCCCATGGACTGCAGCCTACCAGGCTCCTCTGTCCACGGGATTTTCCAGGCCAGAGTACTAGAGTGGGTTGCCATTGCCTTCTCCTGATGTGCCTGGAATTCAGTGGAAAAAAAAGGAAAGTGGAGATCAGTTGAGAAACTGTCAGGAATTAGACTTTATAGGCTTTGAGGCCTAGGTAAAGAGATTTATTTTAATCTAAATGAGAGAGGAAGCAATTGGTGGACTTTATATTATCTAATATAACTTTTTATAAGACATCATTTTAGCAGGAAGATCCCAGGGTGTGGGCATAGCAATCCACTCCAGTATTCTTACCTAGAGAGTCCCTGTGGACAGAGGAGCCTGGTGGGCTACAGTCCATGGGGTCACAAAGGTTTGGACATGACTGAGTGACTAAGCATGCACACACATAAGAAATTTTAAGTAAGCAGGAGCAGGCAGACAAACTAGAACGGTATACAGATGTGCAATTAATGATTAATACATATTTTGGAGTCTAAGTCTTAGAATATGATTCTTAAACTTCAGTGTGTACACAAATCATCTTGCAGTCTTACTCAAATACAGATTGTGATTTCATGGGCTTTTGATGGGATCAGAGATTCTGCATTTCTAACAAGATTGAAGATTCTACTGATATACTGATTAGCAAAATTTTACATGAGGATTATAATTATGGAGAGAGACCAGTACATACCCAGCAGTACATGATAACTGGCCACTCTCCATGAAATCTTGTTCTCCACTAGAATATTTACAATGTTAATAAACCATCTCAGATAATATGATAAAAGTTATTTCTATAAAAATGACTATACTGGTGGGAGATTAACTAATGGAAGGGATATTTTACAGCAGATGGATTTTCCAGATGAACCTTAATGACAATAATTAATTCTGTCAACCCTTAGGAATGACTGAGAAGATTACCTTACTTACGATTTTACTGGAAAAAAAATTGATGAATAATTGATGAAAGCATTCTCAAGCCTAATTTTAACTCATTTATTGCTTTTTTTTACCCTAAATCCATATCTTAAAATTATTTTTAAATGTATTATCAAATAACAGAAAAAAACAAGGTTTTACTTTTACTTAACATGTTTCAAATCTTGAAAGTATGATAGGTGGAAGCAAAAGATAGTGAAAATCAGGATACAGAAATTGATTGCCAAATCAAAAATTTTCATGATTGAATAAATATGCATCATCTTCTATTTTATATAAATGATGAATTTGCACTAGCCTGCTCAAATTCCCATGTCCTTCTTTATGAGTTTATTTGATGTATTAATGTTCATGAATGTTTATCATAAATAATAACAAGATACAACATTTATGACATTTAAAAATTGGTTAAGTATGATTTTTAAGGTACTTTCATTTATTAAATTAACTATTAGTCTTTTGTGTAAGAACTTTGGCACTGTTAGAGTAAATATATATTTAACACATAGGGAACTGATAACATTTAGGTGGGTATTCTATATATAAATGTTGACTGTTGCATTCTTTATCAATATCTTATCCTTTTATGTTGTTTTTTGCATTGTTCTCTTGACTATTTTCCTAATCATATTATTTTGTTGAAAATTGTGTTAATGTTGATACTTGTAGCAATTAAAATCCATGTCCCAAAATGTACCAATTTATGATTTAAATACATAATTATTTATTGAATGTCATCTTCATATTTCATTTCCATATTTCATCACATTTGTGAAATTATGAAAACTGTCATTCATAACAGTAAATATACTTTTATATTTTGCTGAATAAGTTGTATTTAGGGAGAAAGAAGAGAAAAAATAAAATGTTAGAAATTGCTTGGTAACAGATTTTATATTCTTAAAAGGTACTAGATAGAAATACTCCAAAATTACTGAGGACCTTTACGACAATATTAAGCATGAAAATTTGTTTTTTTCTTATATGATGTATCTGCAAATAATCATTTTAACAGTTTTATTCAATGCTACTCCTCAAGCCATGCTTTTGAGTTATTCCTGTGCAGAGATTTTAAGTACTTCCGATAACTCCAGTGTTTTCCTTTAAGCCTAAGGAAGCATACATCTTTTCACATTAACTGCAACTGTCATCTTGTAACAGGGATGTTATTTCATAACTGGTATTATTTTTTTTAGATTTTCAGCCCCACTTTTATGCTCACCAGTAATTATTATCCGAGGTTTTGATACCTTATTGTTTATATTAACATATTATCTCATTTTTTATAGAATGAGCAAACAAGGGAAATAATATGTATAGCATAAAAGAAAGAGAGTCTTAACTTTAAAGAACAAAGATGGCAATGATTTTATGTGTAACTGGCTTCCCCAAATGGTTATCAGAGCTAATTATTTTGCCTGTGAATGAGATGGTCACAATGAGTGTGGGGTTGTGGTTTTTTTTTCCTTGTTAAAGTATTTTGAAGGGGCTAGACATTCTATTTGTGCTCAAAGCTGGTGCCAAAGTGGACTCTGCCTTTTGGAGTATGAAAGTATGGTCCTATCTTAGACATTTTTATCTTGTTCAGAGTTATTTTGGGGCATTTTCACCCACTTTTGCAGCAAGCTGCTTCCCTCCATATAGTTTTCTAGAGCATATGGCTACCCTGCTGTGCACAGTGTGAAATCACACAATTAAGCTTCACAATTTTAGGAAGACAAGAACCTTTATATATGGCAAACCTTTATATAGGTTTGGGGTGCATTGCATAGTGTATTTTTTTCCTCCTATCTAATCATTTGTATTCTAAATCATGGACTGTTGCTTTTTAGTGTTGATGCTTGATTTTTCTTTTTTTAAATTGTCTTCAAATGGCATTTCTTCATAATACCAAATGCAATTAAAGTGTGAGAGATTTCTAGATTGATTTTGTCCAGACAAATTAGAGAATTTTCATTTAGTTGGCTTACATTCAGGAAGTGAGGAGGGTGGAAAGCAGTGAACAGTGGCAGTCATCAACTCTCCTTTACGTTTCCATTTGAAAGGAATGAGCCAAAGTTGATTTTACTAAAAAAACAAAACAAAACTGTTTGGTAATTTGAGTTTCACCTAGCAGTTGGCTTTTGCTACACCTTGTTTATTCATCTGTTTAAAACTTTAAAAATAAGACATCGAGAGGCTTCACACCATGGGGTTATGCCTGGCACTATCAGTTAATAGTTAATATTATTTAGTATTAAATTCAGTAAATGAAACTGGCTCTGCTCCATACTAAAGTAAACCATCCTTAAAATCAGATATTGTTGACTACTTAAATTTTTCTATTATTAGCTTTGCATTAAAAAAAAATAATGTGGATAGAGTAAACTAATCCAGTCCATTTGTGATTTCCCAGGATATATTTCAGTTGTTATTTCTGACTGGATATATGAAATGCTGTTATTCATGGTCAGGTGGTGATGTTGATGCTAGGACTGAAGTTTTAAAGTCAAATGAATGAATGTATTTTACTAGTATATGTATTGGGCAATCTACTTTGCCTTTCTCCATTTTTACATCTAGAAAGGAGGGAAATAATCCCATTTTGAATGGCTATTTTGTGTTTAAATGAGACAGTGGACAGAGTACCTATGCTTTAGACACACAACCATTAACTGATACTGCCCTCTTCTGGAGCCTTTACAAGAAGCAAATACGCTTTAGTTACATTAAAAGTTTTATCGGATAAAGGTGTGTGAACAAAGTAAGAAAACAATTAGCACAGAGTTTTAAATTTCTTACATAGCTGATTTCCTTAGAAATAAAATATGTAGTCTAATTGGCTTCCTTAGTGGCTCAGCGGTAAAGAATCCACCTGCAGTGTAGGAGATGCGGGTTTGATCTCTGGGTGGGGAAGATTCCCTGGAAAGAAATGGCAACCCACTCCAGTGTTCTTGCCTGGAGAATTCCATGGACAGAGAAGCCTGGAAGGCTATAGTCCTTGGGATCGCAGAGTTGGACATGACTGAAGCAACAGAGTGAGCATGAGCATATAATCTAATGCAGTATTGAAAGAGAATTATGGAAACTGCTGATATATATAGCTGTATTTACCTCTGTTCATATGGATCTCATGTATAAGTTATTACTAAAATAATGTGTAGTATCCAGTCCATCTTAGGTTTCTGTTAGTCCCACATTTATTTTTCTTGCCAGTTTTACCTTTGTTTCAATTACTCTCCAAATTCAGTCCAGCTAATTCGCTTGACTTCCTTTTTATATCCTCTACCCTTGAGAATGCTCTATGCTTCTTGAGGAAATAATTGCTAGAAAGGGCATAAGATGTGTGTTCTAGATTTCAAAACAAGTAAGGAAATAAGTAAGCAACCAGTGGTAGAATGATGAGCAATAACCTTTCCTATTTCTACTTAGATATTATCTATTTAAGTTTAAGAGTCATTTTAAACAAATTGAGAGATGATGTTTAATATAGTATCTGAAAAAAATCAAATCTCTAATGATTTCCTTGTACCAGTGGTATATCTATAGAGTCTGTAGGGAAACTATTGAATATGGGCTAATTCAAGGAAGGTTTATTTACAAAGGGATTACTTGTAAATAAGCATATGTAAAGAACCACAAGGGATCATGCACCTAGGATAGAAGCAACTAGGCTGTCATTATTCCCTACCCATTGGGATGAAGGAAGGGAGAGATGTTGGACAGATATATATAGAGATATATATGCATGGCATAAAAAAGACTAGTAACTTTCAGTTAAGGGCCCATCTCCAGTTAGCATAGTCAGAGAGGCCTTTCAGAACAATCCTGATCCTACTTTCCTTCTTCCCTCCATCTTCCTGCTGGAGTTCTCTGGAGTCTGTTGATAGAGCCTGGAGCATCTCAAATTTAAATGTTCATAAGAATTACATAGTGGTCTTGTTAAAGGCTAACTTTAATTCATTAAGTCTGGGAGGGCTTGATAATCTGTTTTTCTAACAAGTCCCTAGTTGATGTTGGTGCTGCTAATGTAATGCCACAGTTTGTGTAGCAGGATGTAGCCTATTCAGGTCAACCAATGTACAAAGAATGAGGAGAATAGATCTGGAAAAGCACGTAGCAAGGCATAAAATAGATGTGGAAAGGTATGGATGGGCTGTGAGAAGAACATAGATAAGTTATGCTGAGAGTGCTTTGTTGTCTTCAATAGCCATGATTATAGCAACATAACCCTGTGTCAAATACACTATCAGAGTCCATCTATGCTTGTTTAAAACAATCGGTAGAGATATCAAGCCTCCGTGAAGAACTTTAGATAGACTATAATAATCTTATATCAGAAGAAAGAGGAAATATTGTTGCTCATTAAAGTAATAACGTCTTCTGGATATTTTATTTAAAATTTACTCAGTGTACTTAAGAAATTTGTAGTGGAAGAATATATTCCACTGCCATCAAGCTTATGATATGCATTACTCATGGTCACTCTTATTCAAACAGTTGGCTTCTTTCTCAGTTAGTCTCAACTTAGAAGGCATTATACTATAGATAAATGATCTCTGACATTATGTATAAAACAAATATGTGATATAAACTTACCTCATTCATTTTAACTTAAAAAACATTATAAACTTGCAGGTATATTTTTGTTTTAGAGATCATTTGAGAAGTTTTGCCTAATCTTCATATTTTCTAAGGCTTTCATGTGAAAACCAGAAGCATTCTAAGCAGACAAAAAAAAAAAAGAAAAATTGAATTTTATCATTCTTTATGTTACACTTTATAGTAAAATTATATTTTAGTAAAATTAGTGAAAAGAGAAAAAATTAAAAATAAAAGATATATAAAATAATTATCATTCAAAAATCATAAGATATCAAAACAAAAAAGTACATAAGAAAATGATTGAATTGAGTGGATCTTAATATTTAACTGTAGACCTAAAGATAATTTTTAAAAGTTCACTTAAAGCCGTTAGAAAATGAAGATTAAAACTTAATTAAATTAAGGCTGAGACAGTTGTAAAAGTGTTACAAGTATTTGTGAACCATACTAATGGTAACTGTTTCCATATGGTAACTTTTGTTATGCCAATTATAAGAATCCCTAAAAAGTATATAAAAATCCCACGTTTTTCTTATAATCCTGACATTTTATTGCACACCATAACTGTAAGACCTGTTACGCCAAGCATTGTGTGTGCATCTGCAGGTGTCTACTTAAGTGCAATGGATTTCTGAAGTTGTTCCATTTCTGAAGAGAAGAAAGCCCATATACAAATTTTAGAATCTTTATCCAATAATTAGCATCCACTATTTATTGAATAAAAAGTAACAACATTAATTCAATCTGGAAGACCTATGAAAATTAGCAAATTGATTTTATACGATGTCTTCTTTCACACTTGGTTCAGTTTTTAAAATTTTAGACTTATTTCTTAGTCTGAAGTGGTTGAAAAATAAGATTTCAAAGATTTATGGTTTAGGCTGATTTTTTTATAACTTTGATACTTTATAGCCTTAGAATCTTTTGTAAAAATGAAAATGGGCCTGTTACAAGAATGACATAAATTATGCTGAATACCTACACATATGTTTGTAAGAACTGTTATGATTATATATTAACATTTAAGAATGTTCTATACATTTATACCAAATATACTAGTTTGGCCAAAGGATTTGGAGGGGCTTATAACTTGATATAAAAAAATAAAATTAAAGTTGGAAATCCAGGGAAAATTTATGAATTTGTATAACATCCTTAAACAGTGAAAAAGACATAACACAGAATAGTTGAAAAATTTTATGATAGTGCATCCCTAATTGAAATGTCTTCTGAAAATGACCAGATCTTAAATTATAAATAATTAAATAGCTAACATTTACTGAACTTTTCCATGTCCTGATTCTTGGTATTTATTGTAGAATCTAAGTATATAACACAATATATGATTGTAAATTCTCTTTCAACTAAAAAGAGGGGATCATAAGTGCTAGTCACAAGCTAGTGGGGTAGCATAAATAGATATTTTGGACTTAAAAAATATTAAGTATCTAAACTATATTCCTTAACTCTAGTGATTTTTAAAAGGTAAAATTCATTATATTAAAGTAGTTATAAAATTTAATATTCATCATTTCTTATAAAATTAATTAATCTATCATTTTAAATTGAAAATATTTAGATCTTGCATATCCCTAAAATGTAAGTCTTTAAAAATGATTTTTCAGTGTTTTTGAACATATTTCATTGTATCACTAATTTTCTTATCAAATGGAAGCCAGTATTATTTCTTTTCTTCTAACATATTCTAAAATAAAATATTTTTGGAAACACTCATGAACCACTTACTAATATGCTGCTGAATTTTCTATACTTTTTTACTGTATAGGCCAGAAACATGATTTACTTGCAACATACCTTTAGTCACTTTCTAAAATTACACTACAGAAATATTTACAAAGCTAATATTCTTTTTCTAAGAAATTTATATCTAGTGGTAAATTTTACATGAAAGATAGTAAAGAGTATCAGAGTAATACTACCTAATTTTTACTGGCATCAGTGTAGTTTTTTTTTAACATAAATTTATTTATTTTAATTGGAGGCTAATTACTTTACAATATTGTATTGGTTTTGCCATATCGTTCTTCTTCTAATGATAATATGGGATGGAATGATCAATTATCAGCCTTCATGTTACATATATTATGAAGAAGTATTCTACCAGTGTAGAATGTAGGAAAAAACAAACAAAAACCAGTGCTAACGTTTGTAGGCCTGTAACATGGAGCCACCATTTACTTTCAAACCAATGAAACTTACTTTCAGAACATAGTAAACTACTTCTATAGTCTCTAAACAAATTTTAATCTTTGAGATAGAATTGAAATTTCTGATTAGTCTTTCCTTCTTCCTTTGCTCTAAATTCTATACCTAAATACTTATGGGTAAATTAGTGAGTCTCTTAGGAATATATAGAGAAGTTAAACAACTTGTTCCATGTCTTATGGGACTAGAACACAGGTTTCCCAACTTCTGATCCAGTGAGAGAAATACTACTAATAACAGGCTTTGTTTTAAAGATCTGTAATAAAATCCCTACCAAGTGATTGAATTTCTTCACTGCACATGTAAATGGATCTATTGTCAATGTTGAGATGAGCCATATTCTCAAGTTGGAACACATACACACACATACACACACATGAACACACATTAGTTAATTTTGATAACTAAAACAAAAACTGGCAAAATTTTATTAGTATACTTTATTTATTGAATATAAAGATAAAGGCATAATGATACTTATTTCAAAATAAAAAGTAGGAATTATATATCTAATTTTAAAAGGAGAGAAACTCATCGTCTATTTGAGAAGTTGAATCAAAAATAACCCCCCAAGCAATAGGATTCAAACTCTTTCAAAAAAAAATTATTTTCCTTTTCAGAAGGGCTGTTATACTCTCACTTAATCACAGATTTACAATGAACTTATTGAAACTTGCAAGATAAATTATAGTCAAGATGCCTACTTCAAATTTGGAAGATTAAAATAAACAGAATTTTGCTTTTGTTTTATTTTTATTGTTGTATTTAAATACAATTTAAGTAGAAAATGAAAGGATTTTTAGATGTTCAGATAACACTTAATAAATAGTGGCCAATGTTTCTCTACAGGAATTACATACAAATCTAAAACAGTATTTTCCAATGAAAGAATGTTCTGCTCACTAAAACTAAACATGTCTGTTTCTTCTTTTTCAAAGATAAATGTTCTCAAAAATTACAAGTTTTCACTGTATATACATAGCAGTGAAATAAAAAAAAAATATTGGTGTGTGACTTTGAGGTTATATAGTAAAGAGTGTATCAATTTTAAAATAAGAAAATTGAAGCCATGAAATGTTTTATGACTACGTTTTAGAAGCTCAGTGATAGAAGGAACACTTGAAGATCATCTTTTCTAAACCTCCACCTGATGGTTGAATTCCTTTTAGTACATTTATGTAATGTGGTTAGTTTCCTCATGGTTAAAAGTGGCACCAGTACTTTGTTTTTACAAATGAAGATTCTCTAACATAAAAACAAGCTCATATGCCACCTGCTTCACACACACAAAAGTGTTGATATTTGAAACAAAATCTAGCACATTATCCATATGTGGACATATATTATTATTTTTAATAAGACATTGTAACTTTAATAATTTTAAATAAGTGACTTTAGGTGATTAACATGGAAGTTAGATGAGGTTTATGTAACACCAAACAACATCAGTATTTTGGTAAGTTTTTAAAATCCATTTTATAAATTAAAATTCATTGTGAAAATAACAGAACAATATTGATCTGGAAAATACTGCAATGATAATTCTCTACAGTGATTTAAAACTGCATAAATGAGGATTATAAGAACAAAATATTTTTTGGTGTCTTGGGCTTACAACTAAAAAGATGGATTTGATTATGAGCCTTTCTGACAGATATTTCTATATTCCTTTCTGACAGATATTTTCCATATTATAAAATATTATGAAATAATATGAAAAATTATGAAATATATAAATTTATGAAATTTTATAAATTTATTTTATGAAAAAATATTTCATTATGTTAAATATGGCATGATCAAACCAAAAAAGTAATAAGTGAAAATGAACAAAATTTTTTAGCATGTGAAAAGTGAAAAGCAGAAAAAAATGAAGGTGATGGATCTCTGCATATGTCTACATGTCTTGCATTTAATGAAATATATTAAAAATTTATCAGAACATGCATAGTTTTTTTATTTAAAAAGTTTTTCACATAAAAATATTTCATCTTGAACATTCATTTCTTTTCTTCCTAATTCATGACTAATGAAGGAAACTATCTGAACAAAATGCCTTCAGTGGAATAGAATTTACAATATTGCATATATACATTCAATCATATACTTGTGCAACAAAAACCTCTTAAGTACAATAATGCTGTCTTTTGAGAAACTCACAGTACAGTGGAAGAGATCAACACAAGCAGCACATTGTCTTTTATCATTTTAAAAATGATATACAACATATTTTAATATCTGTATGATAAAATAAATTTGACATGCTTATAGCTGAAATACACCTGTAGAAAAAGTTAGGTTAATTTTATTAGATAAATGTGATGATTAGCAGCACTTATTCTTGATATCATGGCAATATTTAATACATATACCTTGTAAAATGTAATAAGTATATCTTTTATGGCATATATTTGAAAATTAACATCTCACTGATTTATGATTTAGAGCATATCTTACAATTGGTACTTGCAGTATTTGTCCTTTCAGTTTATTAATATTCAAGAAAAGATATGTGATATGCTCTTGGTGTTGAAATTATAAAATTATCTAAATTATGAGTTTACTGTTTAACATATTTAAAAATTTTGGTTAATTTAAACTTTATATTATATTTCTATTCACTCCTTTTTATCTCTTAAAACGGGTATTCTCCTGGCTTTTCATCTTCTGCATCTGTGTTACAACTATTATTTTGCTTTTTACTTTTCTTCAATAAAAATTGATAAATAGATGCTTTTAAAAAATAAGGCCAGGTCCCTTCAGAACCAGGAAGCTATTTAAAACTTCTTGGTTTGAGATGGCATTTTCTTAGCTAGGTATTGTCCCTGACAGCCAAATAATCAAGTTTAAATGTAAGAACATTACATAAACCTCATTTCTACACACATATACACGCACATACACTCACACAGAGTAGTTTTCATAATTCACTATTTCTAGTAACTGAGCTCTTTGAGCCTCTGGACTTTTCTTTTTCAACTTTCTTCTTTGAGTTTATAATCTTTTCATGTTTTCTTTATTCTTTAAGAATTTCAGATATGTGCTAAAAATACTGTGAAATTTTGCAACCCCTCTGTAATATTAATTTCATAATGTAGAGAAAAGTAGAGGTAGAATTTCTGCTTATAATTCATGTTTAGATCAGGAGAATCTAGAATTATGCCTCAAAATACAAAATGCAAATTTTGTTAAAAATAATTTTCAGATAGCAGGAAAATTTACAAGCAGCAGAACTAAATTTAAAGCAACCAGCCAAATACAACAGTAGGACTAAACTTCAGCTTACCTTGGGGGTTGGGGTGTGTAAGAGGATTACAACAAAAAACATAACCTGAGAAAGATAGAGCCATTCTTTTACTCTAAATAAAGGGCCTCGGATAAAGAATCTCAAAATTGTAAAACACTCATCTAGTCATCTAGTCCTAACTACTTATTTTAAGAGAAAAGACTGAGATAAAAAGGCAGATTCTTGTCCAAAATCAATAGCTACTAAAGAATCAGATCTTTTAAATCCTACTTCAAGGATCATTTTCATCTTTTTTTTTTTTTTTTATATTATGTATCAGTAGCTCATAACTATATATTTCAGTAAGCCATTGAATTCTGTCTCTACCTTTGTACTTTTAAAGTTAGTGACCAGGAAAAAAAAGGAAAAAACCTTCAAAATCAATAAAATACCCTTCATTTGAAGTAATTGGGTAAAATGGCAAGTAGGAATTAGTGTAATGATCACTTTAAACCTTCAAAGAGCAATCAGTTTTACTGTTTTCAAATTCATGGAATGAACAAAACCTAATTGCCAAAATGTTTCAGGCTATCATTTCTATCTGTAGTCCCTATAAAAAGCAATATGTAAAGCAACTCAAATTATAATTGAGGAAGCTAAATATATCCCTTGCATTCTTGTTCCTGTGTTTTTAAACACAATAATTGTTATTTAAATGTATCATTTGATCAGTTTACATAACATTTTTTTAATTAGTGAGGTTTTAATTAAAATTTCTTTGACTTTTTTTCACTTGGTGTCATTAAAACTTAAATAAAGTAGAAAGTAGTCTTCTGAACTAGTTTATCACTTTTATAGGAGCTGTAGTTAACAAAATAATTTACATTTAAAGGATAATATTTTCATCTAAAATACTAAAATACTTGAAAAAATGTTTCTAAAATGTTCCAAGTTACTTTGTTGAGTTTATGTGTTTCTTTAGGCAAATCCAGTCATACCTGCTTTAGTAACAGTGAAATATGCTAGCCTCTTATGATGTTGATTTAATATCATAATATCAAAAATAGTAGCAACATATTTTAGATGAAATCCAAAAAGTTGTGATTCACTTTCATAAATTTCATACAATATAGTCTGAACATCGATCATTGTTCAAAAGCTGTGTTTATGAAATTTGGAAATGCTTATCAGAAGAAATAACAAAATACATTTAAAGTTTTTTCAATGATGTCATTTTCTTAAATGTGTCCTAATATTTAAATTAAGCTAAATTACTTTAAAAATACATTAGTTTATTTAAAAAAGCAGGTTCGTTAAATTCTTCCCACTTTTATATCAGTATTTTTATTTTTCTAGTTTAATTTTTCATAAAATTAGATGAATTCAAATGACTTATGATAGTTAATTTTTCTTTTTTTTTTTCCTCTTCTACAAAAGCTCATTAGTGTTTAAAAGTACCTATATATGTATGCAGGATTCTCCCTATGGAACCTTTAAAATTTTTATACTGCTTGGTATTTTTACTACTTAGTAATCAAATTGCTATTTTTTTCCTTTACTTTCTTCCGGGTACCCTATATCAGGCTTAAGAAAGCAGTTTCTTAACTTGCATAATACCATGCTAACAAAATTTGTTAACTTGAATTTCATTTTGGAATTGTGTATCCTGATACATGTTTTTGTTTGTTTTCTTAACTAGTGAAAAAGGCCATAGATTTTAAATCTAGAGGATTTAAATTGTTTCCAGGGAAAGACAACAGCAACAAGTTTTCTATCTGTGAGTGTACTCCTTTTTTTGTTTCTTTCTCTAGTGCAAGAGTGAAGTTTGTGGTTGTCTATGTTGTTTGTGTGTTTTATAAAAACGTTTGTGTATTTAGCAAATTAACTGCATTAATATCTATATAACATGCATGGTTATTATTCAATATTTTCTTATATTTAAATGCATATTGAATTTTAGGTTAATGTGGTAAACTTTGGAGCTCAGATTGTTTCAAAATGTAAAAAACAAAAACTCTGATCTAGCCTGTTGATAACATTCTAGTTTTCTAATTCTAGTATGTGAGATTAAAAAATGAGTAAAAACCATTAAATTGATGATTTCTTGTAGGAATTTCTGTTTGAACATATCTACATTTCAACATAATTATTTTTGTAAGGGAAAATTTTTAATAGCAATTTTTCATTTACGGGAAAAAGATACTTTAGTTTGAGTTAATTTAAAGAAATCCTTTAAGTCAAGAACTTTGTAAATGAACTAATTAATTTTTTTTTTTAGAAAAATCTCATGAAATGAACTGAATTACATATATTTATGTGTGCCCCAATACACAGTTTTGCTTAATATTCAGGGATTTATAGATCATCTGAAGTTCATCCATAAGCATCAGATTAAGAATCATCAAACTAGAATATTCATTGTTATATGAATATAAATGAACATACAGTAAAACATTTAAGAGAGCTATGCATTTGTCAATACTAATCAATAGTAGTTTATAGATACATATAATAAATTTTGAAAGAAGTCATTTATGACACCACATCTGATTTCTAAAATGCCTTATTGATAATAAATAAGATTAATTCTTATAAATACATGTTATTCTTTTTTAGTGAATATATGTATTTTAGCATTATTTATTTTTATTCAATTCCAAATGATCTGATGAAATGAATTTAAAACTATTTATAAAACAATCACTTACTATATCAGATAAAGATTCTACCCCCATATTTGAGTTTTATTTGAAACAGTAAGTGACATAATTGAGCAATTACAGCAATTATCAAAAGCAAACTTGGAGCTTGTTGGTATCAAATATTTTAAAGTGTTCTAATTTTAATATATGATTTTCACATTTTGTTAGATTTGAGAATATGAAACCAAACATAGGAAATATAAGTAGGAAATCCTCAAATTGGGTTACCTGTTTGGAAAGCATTAGACAGTTCATTTCAAAGTATTTAGTCACATAATAATGATTTATTGTTTATTTTAATTTGTTTATTTAGTTAGCTAATTGGAGGAAAGTTGCCTTATAGTGCTTACAATTTTATGTTGGTTTCTGCCATGAAAAGTGAAAGCTCAGTCATGTCTGACTCTTTGGGACCCCATGGACTGTAACCTACCAGGCTCCTCCATCCATGGGATTTTCCAGGCAAGAATACTAGAGTGGGTTGCCATTTCCTTCTCCAGGAGATCTTCCCACCCAGGGATCAAACCTGGGTCTCCTGTATTGTAGACAGACGCTTTACCATCCGAGCCACGAAGCCACCAGGGAAGAAGACCACCAGGTTTCTGCCATACAACAGCATAAATCTGTTATAATTACATTGTTATATTTTTAGGATTAAAACATATTTTCAAAACAGATATATTAGTTTTTAAGAACAATAAATAATCTATAATATTTTCAGTATAACTATTTGATACATTCAGAGATAAAAAATTTTTTATTATAATAGAAAATATGAACAGAAAAATTTTGTTAGATGAAATTATTCTGACATATCAAGTTTTATCATGTCAACATGAAATAAATGTTTGCAGACTTAAATAATTCTGTTTACTACTTTTCCCTCAATATTTTGTGTGGCTAATGTATTTATTTTGGAAACTAAGGAGAATTATAAGCTATTACTTTTTTCCTTTTCCTCATTTTGGCTAAACAAATGTTATTTTATATGCTTCATACTTCAAAATTTTCCATGTCCTGGGGAAATCAGGCTATTACTGAACATCTGAGATTTATCAAGGAATTAAGATGTATATAAATCTATATCACCTGCAATTATATTACATGTATCATAATAACATGCTGTATGCTGCTAGGTCACTTCAGTCATGTCTGACTCTGAGCGACCCCATAGATGGCAGCCCACCAGGCTCCCCCGTCCCTGGTATTCTCCAGGCAAGAACACTGGAGTGGGTTGCCATTTCCTTCTCCAATGCATGAAAGTGAAAATTGAAAGGGAAGTCGCTCAGTCGTGTCCGACTCTTAGCGACCCCATGGACTGCAGCCTGCCAGGCTCCTCTGCCCATGGGATTTTCCAGGCAAGAGTACTGGAGTGGGGTGCCATTGCCTTCTCCGAACATGCTATATACCTTAACATTAAACCATGTTACATGCCAAATATATTTAGTTAAAAAAAAAAAGATATATGTAGCTCTTTATACTTGGTACATTGCCTTAGTGGACATTCATATTATTTTCATTGTTCTTGTAGAGTGATTATGAGGGTGAACCAAAAGGGGATTAAGACATGAGTGTGTCTGGGGAGACAAATAAACCCTAATTAAATATATATATATATATTTTTTTTATTTTTTAACTAAAAAAAAAAATCCTTTATATTGTCGGGAATACAATTATTGAAACAAAAATAAGAAAATTACTCATAAAGCAAAAAATGTTTACTTCATAATTTTAAAATAAATTTTGCATTCATCCATTACAGCTTATGTAGGAGGTAAAATATACCCTTGAGCTTTCTTATTTTTATTTTTGAATATAAATACTTCCATTTTCAACAAGACAAAATTATTTATGTCAATTCTTTGATAGTCACAAAGTAATAAACAAATATAATTTTACATTTTATTTTTCTATAATTTTTCCTTAAATGTTTAGTAACTATTAATAGTTTAAAATATATATTATCTATTATTGATCACAGAGAAATTTATAATGCTTTAATTTTTTATCATTATTATATACTTGTTATCAAGTAAGCGTTTGGGTTTTCATCTCTTTGAATCATTTATTTAAAACAGGACCAAATTTTCAAAGAAGACAATTTTTATCTGACATTAAACATTCACTTGAAAAAAAATAATAAAGCTTATATTATTTGAAAAAACAATTCTATCACAAGCATTTCCAGAAATGAGCATAATTATAGAGGACATGAACTACAGATGTTTTCAAAGTGTGTCTTCCCACAATAGCACCTTTAATTTTTAACTAAGGAGTAAATTAATAAGAGATTTAGGAGACTGCAACAGTTTTCCTGGGAAGCATTTCATTGTTTAAATGGCTAATTCAAATTATTTTTCCAACTTTGGTATCTGAAGTCTATGTAGTCTCTATCTATATCTTGTTATTTATCAAAGATAATAGATTTGCAAATAAAGTAAAAACTATTTTTAATGTATAAAATAAAATATTTTTATATGTAAAAATTTGAATTGATTGAACTTAGTCTTGCCCACTTTTTTTTAATATTATATCCCATATAAAATTGGATGGTTCAGAAAACTTGCTTATAATAATAGTATTTTATTCTGATATTGCGGAGAAGGCAATGGCACCCCACTCCAGTACACTTGCCTGGAAAATCCCATGGATAGGGGAGCCTGATGGGCTGCAGTCCATGGGGTCGCAAAGAGTCGGACACGACTGAGCGACTTCACTTTGACTTTTCACTTTCATGCATTGGAGAAGGAAATGGCAACCCACTCCAGTGTTCTTGCCTGGAGAATCCCAGGGACAGGGGCGCCTGGTGGGCTGCCGTCTATGGGGTCACACAGAGTAGGACACGACTGAAGCGACTTAACAGCAGCAGCAGCAGCATTCTTATATTGACTGATTTTATAGTGTTTTCAAGCTAAAACATAGTATAATATTGTGCAAAAAGATTCCTATAGCATATTTTATAAATACATATATAACAAACATACTTTGATGTTAAACATGAAATGACAATTCATCCAATTTTTAAAATTTTGCTTTAAATTTTAAAGTTTTAAATTTAAATTTAATTTTAAATTAAATTTTAAATTTTAAAATTCTGCTCTCCTCTCTGTTTTTTTCCCACTGATATGTGGGGAAAGGGATTCATATTGTATTAGTAGTAGCAGTAGTAATGATAATAATAACAGTATTATTATTATCGTTAAGATCAGAGCAAAAGGAATATTCCCATAGTCATGCTCTTTTCAAGAGACAGGGCCCTGTCCATGTAATTAATTTTTTAAAGAGCATGCATGTTCTTTTTACAAGTTATTATTCAAATTGAAAGACGTAAAAGGGATACATATTTGTCCAATTGTTTGAATGGCATTATTTAGTGAAAGTAGGTGATTGAATGGATACTAACTTCATTTGAATGTCTTGGCATCACTAGCTACAGAAAATTATCTAGTATCTAAATATCAGAAGGGCTTCTCAGGTGGTGCTAGTGGTAAAGAACTCACCTGCTAATGCAGGAGAGGTAATGTAAGAGAGAGGTAATATAAGAAATATGATATAAGAAATAAACCAGCATTTTTATGCTACTTGATTATTAAAAGGTGTTCCCAGGTGGTGCTAGTGGTAAAGGACCCACCTGTCAAGGCATGAGACATAAGAGACATGGGTTCCATCCCTGGGTCAGGAAAATCCCCTTGAGGAGGGCATAGCAACCCACTCCAGTATTCTTTTCTATAGAATCCCATGGACAGAGGAGCCTGGCAGGGAATCACCTTAGCATGCACTTAAATATAAGAAAAATAGATGATATACTTTTTTATTTTATTTTATTTTTTTAGTTTTAAATACTTTAAAAAACCTTAAATGCATATATCATGCAGAAGCTTTCCTATTTTCTTCACATTTTAAATTGGGAACTTTTTCACCTATTGTAGATATCCAGAAACAGTAGTTTGAAAGATACTTTTCAAATAGACAAAAGTAATTTGACAATTATATCTTAAGAACTGGGATTAATTAAGTGAACATGGTGAAAATTATAAATATGCTTTGCATTATTCACTATCTGAGCCACTAGGGAAGAAAAATAAAATATTTGGAAAAGTGTTTTGAATTTTAATTATTGATGCCATTTTGCCTTTCTGAACTTTCTGTATAGGATGGAGTACTCAAGGGTTAAGAGTAGAATTTCTTGAATCAGTCTGCCAAGGTTGAAACCTAGACCATGGCAGAAAGTAGAAATAGGACTTTAGAAATATGTTTTAACCTCTCTATATCTCAGTTTCCTCACCTGTAAGAAATGTATAATAATAGTAGCCACCTTTCAGATTCTTGTGAAAATTAAATGAGTTGATACATGTAAAAGGTGTAGATTGCTGCTGCTGCTGCTGCTGCTAAGTCGTTTCAGTCATGTCTGACTCTGTGTGACCCCATAGACGGCAGCCCACCAGGCTCCCCCAGTCCTGGGATTCTCTAGGCAAGAATACTGGAGTGGGTTGCCATTTCCTTCTCCAATGCATGAAAGTGAAAAGTGAAAGTGAAGTTGCTCAGTCGTGTCCGACTCTTAGCGACCCATGGACTGCAGCCTACCAGGCTCCTCCACCCATGGGATTTTCCAAGCAAGAGTACTGGAGTGGGGTGCCATTGCCTTCTCCAAAAGGTGTAGATTAGTTACTGACATATAGTAAGTATGATGTAAGTGTCAGCTGTTGTTAAATTTATATGAAACTAGGCAATAATGATGATAAAGTGGAAAAATAAGACATTTATTTTTTATTTTCAAATATATTCCATTTATATACTTATATATAATTTGTGTTATAAATTTAATATACTAATGTAAGAAGCCTATATCATTCCACTACTTTTTCTTATCTCTATCATATGTTAAAAAGTCACATTTTAATGACATATACTACAATATTTTCAAAAGTCAGAGATAAGAAAGATAGTGCTTCCCATAGAAAAAATATTCTACTCATTGTAAACAGTGTATAACACATTGTTTTTAATTAAACTACTAGGAAATATTCACTGAGAAATCATTTACCCCATCTGGGTACTGTAGGAATATTAAAGTAATGATAGCTTTTTCCTTATCTTTACCAAATATATATTTGTATATATAACAAAGGAATATGAAACTATTAAAGAGTATGATAAGATAATTTAAAAATTAAATATAAAATTGTTCATGTTATATAAAAAGGAAAGTAAAAGTGAAAGTGAAGTCTCTCAGTCTTGTCCAGCTCTTTGCGACCCCATGGACTGTAGCCTACCAGGCTTCTCTGTCCATGGAATTTTCCAGGCAAGAATATTGGCGTGGGTTGCCATTTCCTTCTCCAGGAGATCTTCCCAATCCAGGGATTGAACCCGGGTTTCCCTCATTGTAGGGAGACGCTTTATCGTTTGAGCCACCAGGGAGGATTAGAAAATCTGAAAAGAAATGAGAGATTGTATTTTGCAAAAGGTGGGACTTGAGCTGAGTCCTGAACATTATATATAGAATTTTGATAGCTAAAGAGGAAGAAAAGGAAAACATGAAGACTTGAAGAAGGCACAAAGAAGGAGCATAGCTAACCATTAAACTTGCATAATAATAAAGAGTCTGTTGGACTTGGATTACGGGTGTATCTTAATTGCAGAAGAATGAAGAATCTGTTGTACTTGGGTTATGGATGTATCTTGGTGGCTATTGGGAAATATAATAGATATGCTTAGAAATCTAGAATCATAGCATATTTGGACAGTAATGAAAGCTGTGTTTGAGAAAGTTTAATTCTCTTCTAGTACTCAAGATGAATTGGAAGAGAATGATAATAGAAAAAAAAAGGATTAAATTAGATTTGAACATGCACATGAAATGATTAGGAGATTTTTGGTAGGGACCTAGTAGGCCATTGAAGGATCAGGAAGGAGCTTGGGGGGGAAAAAAAAGATACAACCTTAGGTTGCAAGTCCTTAGCAAAGAGAGAATTTTTCAAGTCATGAAGAAAATTCAGTATATTGAGAATTGTGGGTCAGTGCCTTTAAATTTGCCCTCTGTATATGATATAAGCTAAAGTAAAAGAGTGGCCAAAAGAAAACATAATAACAAAAACCAGAGAAGTAAAAATAAATTAGCAAGTCAGCAGACCCAGAAAATGGGGAAAAAAAATCACATGTATTGTATGAATTAGTGAATTTATAATTAAGTTGGCAGCAATAAAAATATATGTGAGGGTATTTGAGAAATTAATTTTTATAGAATAAAAGTGCAAACACAAAATTTCATATCTAGTTGAAAATATGACAGCTTTATCAGAGTTATGACTGTTGGTCATACTTATCTTGATAAGCAAGATACTTATCTTGCTATCTGATAAATCAATTTAAATAAGTTGACAATCCATGCTAAATGATGCAGGAATCCAGTGTTTTTAAACATTGACTCTTCATTAGAATCCCATAGAAGATTATTTTAAAAACAAACAAGAAAACAACAACAAAACCAACTGGTTCACAGTGTCTACCCAGAATCACTGCATTAGAATATCTAGACAGAAAAGTAAGCATCTGTTTTTTCATAAAAGAAGAAGAAGAAGAAAAAAAAACTCTATAGGTGATTCCAATTCACAGTGTAGGACAAGAACCATAGCAAAGTTTAGATTTTTTCATTTCTAGAGTCTCTACTCAGGTCCTATTCTTTTCTTTAAAAAGCAGATAAGTTGATGAAGAGCAAAATAGAAGTTATTCTCCAATTTGCTATAAGATTGAGTTCATGAAACAGTGTCACTCAGATATTTCAGACTTCATCTGGTTTAATAATCTTCCCATTAAAAAAAAAGATTTCTTAGGGAATTATTTATTTACTGTGAGCACATTCACTGAAAATATGAATACATAATTTATCAATAGGGTGTTCTGAAGAAACTGCTGAAAGTGTACAATAAAACATAGTCATGGGACTTGTTAAAGGGTAAAGCCCTTAATTTGATTTTCAGCATTAAAGCATAATTCAACGACATGCATGATAACTTGCATCACAGTTTTATTTTCACATTGGCAGAATAAATTCCTTGTTATATACCCGTTAAAAATTGCCATTATCCTTAAACTTTTTCCATAAAGTTTTTTTTTTATTTTTTTTATTATTATTATTATTTTTTACTTTACAATATTGTATTGGCTTTATTTTTATGTTGCAACTTTAAAAATAACAAGTATCTGATGACACTGATATAACTGGTAGTGACTTCTCTGCTGCCAATAATTAATGGAAACTCTGGCAATGATACCTATGGAGTGCATTACAGAGATTTCAAAATTTGATAGTAATTAAAAATAAAGTGTTAACTGTTAATGTGTTAATATTCAAAGTAGTATGTCACTGAATAGAAACATGGAAATTATGTTTTATATATCCACAAATTAAAAAGTATTTTTGTTCTCATTATTGGTTTATAAAATTATATTTAACATTCCATGTATAAATTATAGTGATTAGAATAATAAAATACAAGAATATATTTTATGTACAATTTGAAATGAATATCACTTTTGATTTTCTAATCATACATGTTTTGATTCTTTCTTTTCTTGTGTTCCTGTTGTTTCAGTAAATGAGGGAGGTATTAAGACAGCTTCCAATTTATGCCCAGATCCAGGAGAACCAGAAAATGGGAAGAGAATTGGATCGGATTTTAGGTATGATTTAAAATTTTTTATTTCATTATTAACTTTGTTAAAGTTTATTTTAATTTAAATTTCAAGTATAATAATATGGAGATGAAGACGTGGTGACTTAAAAGTGTGGCAGCTAGATTTCACTGAAGTGTTATGATTAATAATATTTCACTAAAGTGACTAAATAACATCAAATTTATCAGGGAACTTTTTTAAGTTTAAATGATTAATTTATTGTCATGTGCTATGTGGGAGAACTCGGTTGGATCCCTGGGTTGGGAGGATTCCCTGGAGGAGGGCATGGCAACCCACTCCAGTAATCTTGCCTGGAGAACCATCATGGACAGAGGAGCCTGGCAGGCTACAGTCAATGGGGTCACAAGAAGTTGGACACAACTAAGCAACTAAGCACAGCACAGCACAGTAAGTGGAAAATCATGAGATTCAATTTGAAATACATAGGTTTGAATTCATATTCTAATGTTTATTAATTGTCTGATCTTGAGTAAGTTTTTCAATCCTGTCTGCCAGAGTTTCCTCTTCTGTAACATGTAAATCAAATTTATCACATAGAATGATGTTTCAAATGAGATACTGCATGTGAAACCTTCCTGCAAATGTTCTATAAACATTTTATTTAAAAGAAAATTTAATTTGAATAAGGTTTATCTCCATCTTAAATTTAGTATTTATTTTAAAAATTGAAATCAAGTTTACTTACAGCACAGAAAATATACATAGTAGACTAGGCTTCCCAGGTGGTGCTAGAGGTAAAGAATCTGCCTGCCAGTGCAGGAAAAAAAAATACGTGGGTTCCATCCCTGGTACAGAAAGATCTCCTGGAGGAGGGCACAGTAATCCACTCCAGTATTCTTCACTGGAGAATCCCATGGACAGAAGAGACTGGTGGACTATAGTTCCTGAGGTTGTAGAGTCAGACATGACTGAAGTGATTTAGCACACAGAGCACTCATGGTTAAATATGTCAAAGGAATAGTGCACTTAATAATATGGTAACTATTAATTTACACTATGACACAATATTGTTTAAAAATATTGAATTTTCAGTAGTCCTCTGAATGTAACATTTTACAAATAAAAGATACAAAAATCCTATAAAATACTAAGTGATAATTTAGTTCACAATACTATTTTCACAAAATATTCATGATATATTAAATTTTAAAATGATAATGGTTATAGTTTCACATACCACACATTTACATTCTTTGCTTCTTTATTCTGTTTGTATAAAGGACTTCTGAAGAAATTCCCCGTGACTAAAAATGTAGTTCTTATAATAAAAACCTATGAATATTTTGTCTCCATGGATCATTTGACTTAAAGTTATATTTTGATATTCTTGCAGGGGAAAACAATATTAGTTCAATATGAATAAACTTGTAATTTTCTAAAAAAATTGCAGAACTTTAACTAGCCTGATAATTAATATGGATAATATTGTATGAAAAATCACATTAAAAAGAAATTCAAAAGACCCAGAATCCAGTCAGAGTTAGAGCTTAATAACCTAAGTATATTAAAAATCAACTAAATCTCAATCTCAGTAGTTAAAAGTGATATTTTATAGACTGTAAAATGTCATCAACATACCTGGTATTTGTATATGTATACTTTATTTAATAAAAACCCTATAATAATAAAACCTATAATAACCTGTTTGTTATTTTATTCCACCTTGGCTCAGATGGTAAAATATCTGCCTGCAATGCAGGAGACCCAGGTTCGATCCCTGGGTTGGAAAGATCCCTTGGAAAAGGGAATGGCTACCCACTCCAGTATTCTTGCCTGGAGAATTCCATGAAAAGAAAAGCCTAGAGTGTTACAGTCCATGGCATCAAGAAGAATCAGACACAACTGAGCAACTAACACTTTTATTTTCACTTACAAATAAAACTGAAAGTCTGCTTATCCAGCTAATAATTTTATGTAACTGGAATTTGAACTCATTACTTCCTGATTCTATATCCTGACCCTTTAATTACTGTGTTAAATTATGCTTTGAAACCAAACAAACTTCATTCAGATCCCATTCTTACAATCAACCATCAATATATTGTCTTCTCTGAGGATGTTTTCCTCAGCTCTAAAAATGATAATACCTGTTTCCTAGTATTGAGGTGAATGTTGCATGAGATATGCAAACATGGTAGCGAACTTAAGACGAATGAGTATTTAATCCTAGCTGCTATTGTAGTATGAAAAGATAAATGGAAATAATTATTCTTGATGTTAGTATCTATTTGGTCTCACTTTTTACAAAAATATGCGGTTTATTATAAATAGGCTTATTACTATTAGAAATAGTAATATAGAGGGTTAAATTACCTTTTCAGTTCAGTTCAGTTGCTCAGTCGTGTCCAACTCTTTGTGACCCCATGAATCGTAGCATGCCAAACCTCCCTGTCCATCACCAACTCCTAGAGTTCACTCAAACTCAGACCATCGAGTCGGTGATGCCATCCAGCCATCTTATCCTCTGTCATCCCCTTCTCCTCCCGCTCTCAATCCATCTCAGGATCAGAGTTTTTTCCAATGAGTCAACTCTTCGCATCAGGTGGCCAAAGTACTGGAGTTTCAGCTCTAGCATCATTCCTTCGAAAGAACATCCAGGGCTGATCTCCTTTAGAATGGACTGGTTGGATCTCCTTGCAGTCCAAGGGACTCTCAAGAGTCTTCTCCAACACCACAGTTCAAAAGCATCAATTCTTCGGTGCTCAGCTTTCTTCATAGTCCAACTCTCACATCCATACATGACCACTGGAAAACCCATAGTCTTGACTAGACAGACCTTTGTTGGCAAAGTAATGTCTCTGCTTTTGAATATGCTATCTAGGGTGGTCATAACTTTCCTTCCAAGGAGTAAGCATCTTTTAATTTCATGGCTGCAGTCACCATCTGCAGTGATTTTGGAGCCCCCAAAAAAGTCTGACACTGTTTCCACTGTTTCCCCATCTATTTGCCATGAAGTGATGGGACCAAATGCCATGATCTTCGTTTTCTGAATGTTGAGCTTTAAGCCAAACTTTTTACTCTCCTCTTTCACTTTCATCAAGAGGCTTTTGAGTTCCTCTGCACTTTCTATCATAAGGGTGGTGTCATCTGCATATCTGAGGTTATTGATATTTCTCCCAACAATCTTGAATCCAGCTTGTGCTTCTTCTAGCCCATGTTTCTCATGATGCACTCTGAGTACAAGTTAAATAAGCAGGGTGACAATATACAGCCCTGATGTACTCCTTGTCCTATTTGGAACCAGTCTGTTGTTCCATGTCCAGTTCTAACTGTTGCTTCCTGACCTGAATACAGATTTCTCAAGAGGCAGGTCAGGTGGTCTGGTATTCCCATCTCTTTCAGAATTTCCCACAGTTTATTGTGATCCACACAGTCAAAGGCTTTGGCATAGTCAATAAAGCAGAAATAGATGTTTTTCTGGAACTCTCTTGCTTTCTCGGTGATCCAGCGAATGTTGGCAATTTGATCTCTGGTTCCTCTGCCTTTTCTAAAACCAGCTTGAACATCTGGAAGTTCACGGTTCATGTATTGCTGAAGCCTGGCTTGCAGAATTTTGAGCATTACTTTACTAGTGTGAGAGATGAGTGCAATTGTGCAGTAGTTTGAGCATTCTTTGGCATTACCTTTCTTTGGGATTTGAATGAAAACTGACCTTTTCCAGTCCTGTAGCCACTGCTGAGTTTTCCAAATTTGCTGGCATATTGAGTGCAGCACTTTCACAGCATCATCTTTCAGGATTTGAAATAACTCAACTGGAATTCCATCACCTCCACTAGCTTCGTTTGTAGTGATGCTTTCTAAGGCGCACTTGACTTCACATTCCTGGATGTCTGCCTCTAGGTGAGTGATCATACCATCGTGATTATCTTGGTCATGAAGATCTTTTTTGTACAATTCTTCCATGTATTCTTGCCACCTCTTCTTAATATCTTTTGCTTCTGTTAGGTCCATACCATTTCTGTCCTTTATTGAGCCCCCCTTTGCATGAAATGTTCCCTTAGTATATCTAATTTTCTTGAAGAGATCTCTAGTCTTTCCCATTCTATTGTTTTCCTCTATTTCTTTGCATTGATCACTGAGGAAGGCTTTCTTATCTCTTCTTGCTATTTGGAACTCTGCATTCAATGCTTATATCTGTCCTTTTCTCCTTTGCTTTTCGCTTCTCTTCTTTTCACAGCTATTTGTAAGGCCTCCCCAGACAGCCATTTTGCTTTTTTGCTTTTCTTTTCCATGGGGATGATCTTAATCCTGTCTCCTGTCCAGTGTCATGAACCTCAGTCCATAGTTCATCAGGCACTCTATCAGATCTAGTCTCTTAAATCTATTTCTCACTTCCACTGTATAATCATAAGAGATTTGATTTAGGTCATACCTGAATAATCTTCTGGTTTTCCCTACTTTCTTCAATTTAAGTCTGAATTTGGCAATAAGGAGCTCATGATCTTAGCCACTTCAGTATTCTTGCCTTGAGAATCCCATAAATAGTATGAAAAGGCAAAATGATAGGATACTGAAAGAGGAACTCCCGAGGTCAGTAGATGCCCAATATGCTACTGGAGTCCAGTGGAGAAATAACACCACAAAGAATGAAGGGATGGAGCCAAAGCAAAACAATACCCAGTTGTGGATGTGACTGGTGATAGAATCAAGGTCCGATGCTGTAAAGAGCAATATTGCATAGGAACATGGAATGTTAGGTCCATGAATCAAGGCAAATTGCTGCTGCTAAGTTGCTTCAGTCGTGTCCGACTCTGTGCGACCCCATAGATGGCAGCCCATCAGGCTCCCCTGTCCCTGGGATTCTCCAGGCAAGAACACTGGAGTGGTTGGCCATTTCCTTCTCCAATGCATGAAGTGAAAGGTGAAAGTGAAGTCGCTCAGTCGTGTCCGACTCCTAGCGACCCCATGGACTGCAGCCCACCAGGCCCCTCCATCCATGGGATTTTCCAGGCAAGAGTACTGGAGTGGGTTGCCATTGCCTTTAGAAATGGTCAAACAGGAGATGGCAAGAGTGAACGTCGACATTCTAGGAATCAGTGAACTAAAATGGACTGGAATGGGTGAGTTTAACTCAGATGACCATTATATCTACTACTGCAGGCAGGAATCCCATAGAAGAAATGGAGTAGACATTATGGTCAACAAAATAGTCTGAAACGCAGTACTTGGATGCACTCTCAAAAACGACAAAACAATCTCTGTTCGTTTCCAAGGCAAACCATTCAATATCACAGTAATCCAAGTCTGTGCCCCAACAAGTAATGCTGAAGAAGCTGAAGTTGAACGGTTCTGTGAAGACCTACAAGACTTTTAGAACTAACACCCAAAAAAAGATGTCCTTTTCAATATAGGGGACTGGAATGCAAAAGTAGGAAGTCAAGAAACATCTGGAGTAACAGGCAAATTTGGCCTTGGAATATGGAATGAAGCAGGGCAAAGGCTAATAGAGTTTTGCCAAGAGAAGGCAGTGGTCATAGCAAACACCCTCTTCCAACGACACAAGAGAAAACTCTACACATGGACATCACCAGATGGTCAATACCAAAATCAGATTGATTATATTCTTTGCAGCCAAAGATGGAGAAACTCTCTACAGTCCTCCAAAACAAGACTGGTAGCTGATGGTAGCTCAGATCATGAGCTCCTTATTGCCAAATTCCCTTTTAGTAAATTTCAAATCATCAAATTATCTTGAAATCTTTTTTTTGGCTCCCTGATAGATGTTAAGAAACCAGGAGCTTACAATCAGGCTAAGATATACTCTTATAATTTAAGAATATTTAAAAATGTTTTGGAGACTGAACAGTTATGATATTTTTGGCAACTAGATTAGGTTCACAGAGGCAAATGTTGAGTTATGTGATAAAGTGTGATTAGAATCTGTTGTGTAGAGAAATGAAGTCCAGAGACGATTTATATATTTATATATTCATTATTTACTTCTTTACTTCAGTCTTTAGATTATCTCAATTTGTCTCAACCTCTGTCACTCCAATGAAATCACTCTTCTCAACAACCTTCATGTTGTTGAACTTAACAGTCTTCTGCCCTCATCATTTTCAATTTTTCGATTGTATTCTACATTCTGGACCCCCTTTTAAGGACTTCTTTCTCTCTCTTTTTTTTAAATTTTATTTTATTTTTAAACTTTACAATATTGTATTAGTTTTGCCAAATATCGAAATGAATCCGACACAGGTATACCCGCGTTCCCCATCCTGAACCCTCCTCCCTCCTCCCTCCCCTACCCTCCCTCTGGGTCGTCCCAGTGCACCAGCCCCAAGCATCCAGTACCGTGCATCGAACCTGGACTGGCGACTCGTTTCATACATGATATTATACATGTTTCAATGCTATTCTCCCAAATCTCCCCACCCTCTCCCTCTCCCACAGAGTCCATAAGACTGATCTATACATCGGTGTCTCTTTTGCTGTCTCATACACAGGGTTATTGTTACCATCTTTATAAATTCCATATATATGCGTTAGTATACTGTATTGGTGTTTTTCTTTCTGGCTTACTTCACTCTGTATAATAGGTTCCAGTTTCATCCATCTCATTAGAACTGATTCAAATGTATTCTTTTTAATGGCTGAGTAATACTCCATTGTGTATATGTACCACAGCTTTCTTATCCATTCATCTGCTGATGGGCAGCTAGGTTGCTTCCATGTCCTGGCTATTATAAACAGTGCTGCGATGAACATTGGGGTACACGTGTCTCTTTCCCTTCTGGTTTCCTCAGTGTGTATGCCCAGCAGTGAGATTGCTGGATCATAAGGCAGTTCTATTTCCAGTTTTTTAAGGAATCTCCACACTGTTCTCCATAGTGGCTGTACTAGTTTGTATTCCCACCAACAGTGTAAGAGAGTTCCCTTTTCTCCACACCCTCTCCAGCATTTATTGCTTGTAGACTTTTGGATCGCAGCCATTCTGACTGGCGTGAAATGGTACCTGATTGTGGTTTTGATTTGCATGTCTCTGATAATGAGTGATGTTGAGCATCTTTTCATGTGTTTGTTAGCCATCTGTATGTCTTCTTTGGAGAAATGTCTATTTAGTTCTTTGGCCCATTTTTTGATTGGGTCATTTAATTTTCTGGAGTTGAGCTGTAGGAGTTGCTTGTATATTTTTGAGGTTAGTTGTTTGTCCGTTGCTTCATTTGCTATTATTTTCTCCTATTCTGAAGGCTGCCTTTTCACCTTGCTAATAGTTTCCTTTGATGTGCAGAAGCTTTTAAGTTTAATTAGGTCCCATTTTTTTATTTTTGCTTTTATTGCCAATATTCTGGGAGGTGGGTCATAGAGGATCCTGCTGTGATGTATGTCGGAGAGTGTTTTGCCTATGTTCTCCTCTAGGAGTTTTATAGTTTCTGGTCTTATGTTTAGATCTTTAATCCATTTTGAGTTTATTTTTGTGTAAGGTGTTAGAAAGTGTTCTAGTTTCATTCTTTTACAAGTGGTTGACCAGTTTTCCCAGCACCACTTGTTAAAGAGATTGTCTTTAATCCATTGTATATTCTTGCCTCCTTTGTCAGAGATAAGGTGTCCATATGTGCGTGGATTTATCTCTGGGCTTTCTATTTTGTTCCATTGATCAATATTTCTGTCTTTGTGCCAGTACCATACTGTCTTGATAACTGTGGCTTTGTAATAGAGCCTGAAGTCAGGTAGGTTGATTCCTCCATTTCCATTCTTCTTTCTCAAGATAGCTTTGGCTATTCGAGGTTTTTTGTATTTCCATACGAATTGTGAAATTATTTGTTCTAGCTCTGTGAAGAATACCGTTGGTAGCTTGATAGGGATTGCATTGAGTCTATAAATTCCTTTGGGTAGTATACTCATTTTCACTATATTGATTCTTCCAATCCATGAACATGGTATATTTCTCCATCTATTAGTGTCCTCTTTGATTTCTTTCACCAGTGTTTTATAGTTTTCTATATATAGGTCTTTAATTTCTTTAGGTAGATATATTCCTAAGTATTTATTCTTTCCGTTGCAACGGTGAATGGAATTGTTTCCTTAATTTCTCTTTCAGTTTTCTCATTATTAGTGTATAGGAATGCAAGGGATTTCTGTGTGTTGATTTTATATCCTGCAACTTTACTATAATCATTGATTAGTTCTAGTAATTTTCTGGTGGAGTCTTTAGGGTTTTCCATGTAAAGGATCATGTCATCTGCAAACAGTGAGAGTTTTCCTTCTTCTTTTCCAGTTTGGATTCCTTTTATTTCTTTTTCTGCTCTGATTGCTGTGGCCAAAACTTCCAAAACTATGTTGAATAGTAATGGTGAAAGTGGGCACCCTTGTCTTGTTCCTGTCTTTAGAGGAAATGCTTTCAATTTTTCCCCATTGAGGATAATGTTTGCTGTGGGTTTGTCATATATAGCTTTTATTATGTTGAGGTATGTTCCTTCTATTCTGCTTTCTGGAGAGTTCTTATCATAAATGAATGTTGAATTTTGTGAAAGGCTTTCTCTGCATCTATTGAGATAATCATATGGTTTTTGTTTTTCAATTTGTTAATGTGGTGTATAACATTGATTGATTTGCGGATATTGAAGAATCCTTGCATCCCTGGGATAAAGCCCACTTGGTCATGGTGTATGATCTTTTTAATGTGTTGTTGGATTCTTATTGCTAGAATTTTGTTAAGGATTTTTGCGTCTATGTTCATCAGTGATATTGGCCTGTAGTTTTCTTTTTTTGTGGGATCTTTGTCAGGTTTTGGTATTAGGGTGATGGTGGCCTCATAGAATGAGTTTGGAAGTTTACCTTCCTCTGCAATTTTCTGGAAGAGTTTGAGCAGGATAGGTGTTAGCTCTTCTCTAAATTTTTGGTAGAATTCAGCTGTGAAGCCGTCTGGACCTGGGCTTTTGTTTGCTGGAAGATTTTTGACTACAGTTTCAATTTCCGTGCTTGTGATGGGTCTGCTAAGATTTTCTATTTCTTCCTGGTCCAGTTTTGGAAAGTTTTACCTTTCTAAGAATTTGTCCGTTTCTTCCATTTTGTCCATTTTATTAGCATATAATTGTTGATAGTAGTCTCTTATGATCATTTGTATTTCTGTGTTGTCTGTTGTGATCTCTCCATTTTCATTTCTAATTTTATTGATTTGATTTTTCTCCCTTTGTTTCTTGATGAGTCTGGCTAATGGTTTGTCAATTTTATTTATCCTTTCAAAGAACGAGCTTTTGGCTTTGTTGTTTTTTGCTATGGTCTCTTTTGTTTCTTTTGTATTTATTTCTGCCCTAATTTTTAAGATTTCTTTCCTTCTACTAACCCTGGGGTTCTTCATTTCTTCCTTTTCTAGTTGCTTTAGGTGTAGGGTTTGGTTATTTATTTGACTTTTTTCTTGTTTCTTGAGGTATGCCTGTATTGCTATGAACTTTCCCCTTAGGACTGCTTTTAAAGTGTCCCACAGGTTTTGAGTTGTTGTGTTTTCATTTTCATTAGTTTCTATGTAAATTTTGATTTCTTTTTTGATTTCTTCTGTGATTTGTTGGTTATTCAGCAGGGTGTTGTTCATCCTCCATATGTTGGAATTTTTAATATTTTTTCTCCTGTAATTGAGATCTAATCTTACTGCATTGTGGTCAGAAAAGATGCTTGGAATGGTTTCTATTTTTTTGAATTTACCAAGGCTAGATTTATGGCCCAGGATGTGATCTATGCTGGAGAAGGTTCCATGTGCGCTTGAGAAAAAGGTGAAATTCATTGTTTTGGGATGAAATGTCCTATAGATATCAATTAGGTCTAACTTGTCTATTGTATCATTTAACGTTTGTGTTTCCTTGTTAATTTTCTGTTTAGTTGATCTATCCATAGCTGTGAGTGGGGTATGAAAGTCTCCCACTATTATTGTGTTATTGTTAATTTCTCCTTTCATACTTGTTAGCATTTGTCTTACATATTGCAGCGCTCCCGTGTTGGGTGCATATATATTTATAATTGTTATATCTTCTTCTTGGATTGATCCTTTGATCATTATGTAGTGACCATCTTTGTCTCTTTTTACAGCCTTTGTTTTAAAGTCTATTTTATCTGATATAAGTATTGCTACTCCTGCTTTCTTTTGGTCCCTATTTGCATGGAAAAATCTTTTTCCAGCCCTTCACTTTCAGTCTGTATGTGTCCCCTGTTTTGAGGTGGGTCTCTTGTAGACAACATATGTAGGGGTCTTGTTTTTGTATCCATTCAGCCAGTCTTTGTCTTTTGGTTGGGGCATTCAACCCATTTACACTTAAGGTAATTACTGATAAGTATGATCCCGTTGCCATTTACTTTAGTGTTTTGGGTTCGAGTTTATACACTGTTTTTGTGTTTCCTGTCTAGAGAATATCCTTTAGTATTTGTTGGAGAGCTGGTTTGGTGGTGCTGAATTCTCTCAGCTTTTGCTTGTCTGAGAAGCTTTTGATTTCTCCTTCATATTTGAATGAGATCCTTGCTGGGTACAATAATCTGGGCTGTAGGTTATTTTCTTTCATCACTTTAAGTATGTCTTGCCATTCCCTCCTGGCTTGAAGAGTTTCTATTGAAAGATCAGCTGTTATCCTATTGGGAATTCCCTTGTGTGTTATTTGTTGTTTTTCCCTTGCTGCTTTTAATATTTGTTCTTTGTGTTTGATCTTTGTTAATTTGATTAATATGTGTCTTGGGGTGTTTCGCCTTGGGTTTATCCTGTTTGGGACTCTCTGGGTTTCTTGGACTTGGGTGATTATTTCCTTCCCCATTTTAGGGAAGTTTTCAACTATTATCTCCTCAAGTATTTTCTCATGGTCTTTCTTTTTGTCTTCTTCTTCTGGGACCCCTATGATTCGAATGTTGTAGCGTTTAATATTGTCCTGGAGGTCTCTGAGATTGTCCTTATTTCTTTTAATTCGTTTTTCTTTTATCCTCTCTGATTCATTTATTTCTACCATTCTATCTTCTAATTCAGTAATCCTATCTTCTGCCTCTGTTATTCTACTATTTGTTGCCTCCAGAGTGTTTTTAATTTCATTTATTGCATTATTCATTTTATATTGACTCTCTTTTATTTCTTCTAGGTCCTTGTTAAACCTTTCTTGCATCTTCTCAATCTTTGTCTCCAAGCTATTTATCTGTGATTCCATTTTGATTTCAAGATTTTGGATCAATTTCACTATCATTATTTGGAATTCTTTATCAGGTAGATTCCCTATCTCTTCCTCTTTGGTTTGGTTTGGTGGGCTTTTATCCTGTTCCTTTATCTGCCTGGTATTCCTCTGTCTCTTCATCTTGTTTAAATTGCTGAGTTTTGGGTGTCCTTTCTGTATTCTGGCAGTTTGTGGAGTTCTCTTTATTGTGGCGTTTCCTTGCTTATTGTGGCGTTTCCTTGCTCTTTGTGGGTTTGTACAGGTGGCTTGTCAAAGTTTCTTGGTTAGGAAAGCTTGTGTCGGTGTTCTGGTGAGTGGAGCTGTATTTCTTCTCTCTCCTTTCAAAGACTTGGGTTGCTTTTCTGGGTGCCTGATGTCCTCTGCTGGCTTTCAGAAGTTGTTTTGTGGAATTTACTTGGTGTTTAAATGTCCTTTTGATGAATTTGTGGGGGAGAAAGTATTCTCCCCATCCTACTCCTCCACCATCTTAGCTCCTCCTCGGACTTCTTTCTCTTCCTTCATTTACACTTACTTATCTTGCCACTCCTGAAAGTGATAAAATAGCTTCTTAAATTTCATCACACCATGAAATAGCATAGATTTTTTACTTAGGTCACAGATTCTAGTTCACTACAATCACCATATTCCAAGTCTCTACCATCTTAAATCCAGACTTTAGTGGCCTTTTAACTAAAACTTCTGTTTCCTTCAATCTATTTATCTAAAGTATAAAGCATAAAGTACTGAAAACACAAATTGAATCTGTTCCTTCTCTCACAACTCTTTATAGCCTTCCTTAATAGATAGGTAAGCTACATGAGGAGTCTCACATGCTACAATCCATAAGGTTGCAACAATCAGACACAACTTAGTGACAGAACGACAACAAGAAAGCTGAATGAGTGAAGAAGCCTAGGCGTGACCACTGTGAACCAGAGAGCTTGTTTTGCCTAAAGGGAACACGTTAATAGGTTCCAGCAGATGTTGCAAGGAAGGTACATTGGTTTTAGCGGCAAATCTAAAAACTGAATTACAAAAATGTGTGGATTATTGTTATGAGTGTGTGTATGTAAAAATCTCCTGATTTTCAAAAGTCTATTCTCATATTTTAAAAAACAATGTGTGTTTAAAACAAAACATATCTTCAGACCAGATTAGGTAGAAAGGCTGCCAGTTTGCTTCCTCTGCAGAAGAGATTGGTTTCTCCACATCTCCTTAATTTCATTTTACCACTTTTCTATTGAATTCTGTGTTTTTCTCCAATTTACATTCTATAATTTAGACTCTATGATCTTCATTTTCCTGTAATAGCTCATCAAGCTCTCTCTGAGTGTGAGGCTCTTCCTTTCCTGTAGAATAGAGGCATAAAATTCTTCTGGTATCAGTGAAAGTGGGACCTTCTTACACTGGGTGGGTTCCTATCCTGATAGTTCAGATAGGTAATAGCTTTGGAACATCAAATTCCATAAAGCAGAAGAATAATGGGTCAGTTCTGTAGTCATTAGGAAGTCAAAAGAGATTTCCTTTTTAGAGACACAAGAAACCAGAGCATATTTATTGGTTGATATAAATATTCCTGTAGAGAGGAAAATACTGATGATAGGGGAAAAAAATAAGTGAAAGAACATAACTCTTTTGGAGAATATAAGCACAATTCCAAAGATGGGTCGAGGTTTTGTGATGGGAAATGAGAGAGCTCATGTTTAATAATTTTACTTTGGTAATGATGCATCAAGCAAGACCCTGTATATATCACACACACACACACACACACACACACACACACACGTTCCCATCTCACAGGAGATGGGAATGTATAGAGAGGAACTTTGAGAGAAAAAAACTGGAAATAGTAATCACCAATAGTGGGAGATCAAGTTTGATATAGAAACACTGCCTTGCTAAGTAATTTTGAGAGTCCTATTGAGACTGAGAATAATGAATATGCCTTGTTATATGATTTCTATTTAGTATTTCTAAGTTTCCCAGGTATAAGCATGAAAAGGACTGTGCAAAGGCATGATAAACATCAGTACATTCAGGAAATTGCTAGTGATTCTTCTAGGCGTAACTAATAAAAACATGGATCTTGAAAAAAGAAAATATCAAGCAGAGATATGAGTTGGGGGCTCTTTACAAGTGGAGTGGATTAGATTGTCTTTCAATTTCAGTGTCAGCTACAAACAGGACCGATTCAAAAATAGTAGATACAATATTTTTGGATTAATCTTTTTCAGAAGGGAAAATAATAACTTTTCTGTGTTTAAAAAGTATGAAACAATGGTCATTTGTATATAAAAGGTATGAGAAGCACCCCAAAGAATAAGAAAAGGGAAAGTCCATAGAGGAATAAAAATCACTGTCAAAAGATACACTGTATCAGACCATTATAAAGTGATACACTTTGGTCAGAGCTTAAGTTAACTCTCTTTTACTGGGCCCCTGTCATCTCAAAGGAAAATTAGCCTTTATGAGTCAGATACACAATGAATCACAACCTCCACATACAGAAGCAAGACTGGTTTATTGAATTGAAGGACCAGCCTCTGCCCCAGGTAAATATAAAATAACGTTTGTTTATTGGCTTCATATCTGTTAAGAATGTTTTTCTCTATTATTCACACAGTAAAAACTCTACCAAGACAGTTTCTGAAGATTTGCCAACCACCATTGCTAAACTAATGGCAGCCCCTGAATGTATTGGCATGGGATCTAGGGAGAACAATTCCTATATTATTTTCAAGTGGAATATTTTTTTCTTTGTAATGCACAAAAAATATTTAGGAGGTAGAGTGGCTTCCAGTTTTTTAAATTGGAAACACTATTTCCTAGCAAATCAGACGTAAAGCTTGGTAGTAATTACAAGCTTTCAGGTGCATGGCAGGAGTGAGGGGAAGATAGGAAAGTAGGAACAATTAATTACAGCACCAGGCACCATGGATTTTTTTCAGGAGGATGTTTAATTTTTTAGTTCAGTTCAATTCAGTTGCTTAGTTATGTCCGACTCTTTGAGACCTCATGAACTGTAGCACACCAGGCTTCCCTATCCATCACCAACTCCCGGAGCCTACCCAAACTCATGTCCATTGAGTCAGTGATGCCATCCAACCATCTCATCCCCTGTCGTCCCATTCTCCTTCTGCCCTCAATCTTTCCCAGCATCAGGGTCTTTTCAAATGAGTCAACTCTTCACAGCAGGTGGCCAAAGTACTGGAGTTTCAGCTTCAATAGAGTCCTTCCAATGAACTCTCAGGACTGATGTCCTTTAGGATGGACTAATGGTTGGATCTCCTTGCGTCCAAGGGACTCTCGAGGCTTCTCCAACAGCACAGTTCAAAAGAATCTTTGGTAATCAGCTTTCTCTATACTACAATTCTCTCATTCATACATGACTACTGGAAAAACCATAGCCTTCACTAGTCGGACTGTTGTTGCCAAAGTAATGTCTCTGTTTTTTAATATGCTGTCTAGGTTGGTCATAACTTTTTTCCAAGGAGTAAGCGTCTTTTAATTTCATGGCTGCAGTCACCATCTGCAGTGATTTTGGAACCCCCCAAAATAAAGTCAGCCACCATTTCCACTGTTTCCCCATCTATTTGCCATGAAGTGATGGGACCAGATGCCATGATCTTAGTTTTCTGAATGTTGAGCTTTAATCCAACTTTTTTACTCTCCTCTTTCACTTTCATCAGGAGACTCTTAAGTTGTTCTTCACTTTTTGCTTTTTTGCATTTCTTTTCCACAGGGATGGTCTTGATCCCTGTCTCCTGTACAATGTCACGAGTCTCTGTCCATAGTTCTTCAGGCACTCTACCTATCAGAAATAATTCCTGGAATCTATTTCTCACTTCCAAAACCAAAACTCACTTTTGGTTTTAATATTACCAAATAAGAAAAAATATTCTCTGCTATTTCATTCTTGGTATATAGTAGAGTTTTTATAATTCAAATTTGGATCAAACATTACTTTTTGCTCTCAAAAAGACAAACAAGGTCTTTCCTGGAGAAGGAAAGTGTATGTAAACCTAAGAATCTGAAGCTGAGCTTTCCCAGAATTTGTTTATGATTTCAAAAGATTTAAAATTTTAATTTATTGTTCAGCACAGAAACTGCTGTCAGCTTCATCATTTCTTTGGCAGCATTTCTCCATTTAAAAGCCTGTTATGCTCCATAGGAATTTCAAATTAAAAACAAAACTTTTAAGATCTCAAAGCACAAACTCTGGGGATTTCACCTTGGAGACTGAAACATAAAATTATAATTAAAATATAACAAGTCTATAATATGCCTTTATTTATCAAGGGTTCTCTTATATATTTTCTAATTGCTTATAAAAATATTGGTATTGTGCATGCAAGAATATTTCTGTTTTACCAACTGCTGCCTTATTTGTCATTTAGTTTTATGATGAGTTTGAAGTCCTGCTATAAATTCATGTGATCAAAGAAATTAACAGAAAAATGATGAAGCTCCAGGTTTGCTATTTTAAGCAGTTCAATTCACTGTATATTGAACTCTCTTCATCATGTTTACAGAAGCATGAATAATATTATTCATACTAATAATAATCCTTGGAATTTCTGATTTCAAGGATTTTACACTTAGAAAAGTCATATAAGACAAGGAAAAATATTTTAAGTACACTAATGAAGATATGCACAATGCTAGAGGTGTTTACCAGATTGTAACAGATTGTGGAAGCAGGAAGAGCTTTATGAAAGAGGTTGCTAGTGGGTCCTTGAAGAATGCATAGGATGACACAAGCAAAAATGCTAAGACAGAATATTCCAGGGGAAGAAATGACACAACCAAGTGAAGATGTCAAGGAAAATCAGACATATCTGAGGTAAACTGTTATGTCACCATAAAAATATGCTTGATAAATAAATATGGCAATATTGGACATATTTTGAGATGTTTTAGATGCCAAAATCGAGTTATCTGTGAATAAGTAGTCCATAGGACTGCTCTGGCAGTGTCTGAGTTGAAAAACACATTATCATACATATTTTTGTTAAGACTAAGATGATAATGGTATGTACATGGATGAAAAGGTGAAGGATCTGCAGCTAGTAAAGCTGACACCGCAATTATAGGGTCGCTGCAAAATAAAATGGCAACTATAATGTATCTATGGAAAGTGAGACGGGGCAGCTGTTCTTAACTGTCAAATAATACATTTCTCAATTGAAATGCCTCTTTTCCTTTTCTCTAAACTTCTCCATCTCAGAAATTACTGCCATGCTAGGAGAATGAAATGTTTGAGTCTATTATACCAATATACTAGAAAAGTATATTATATACTAGAAAAGTATATTGAATAAAAGTACATAAGTATACTAGAAAAGTCAAGAAACAACCGGAGTAACAGGCAAATTTGGCCTTGGAGTACAGAATGAAGGACAGCAAAGGCTAATAAAGTTTTGCCGAGAGAACACACTGTACAGAGCAAACACTCTCTTCCAACAACACAAGACAAGACTCTTCACGTGGACATCTCCAGACGGTCAACACCAAAATCCGATTGATTATATTCTTTGAAGCCAAAGATGGAGAAACTCTATAGAGTCAGCAAAAACAAGACTAGGAGCTAACTGTGGTTCAGATCATGAACTTCTTATTGCCAAATTCAGACTTAAATTGAAGAAAGTAGGGAAAACCACTAGACCATTCAGGTATGACCTACATCAAATCCCTTACGATTATACAGTGGAAGTGAGAAATAGACTTAAGGGACTAGATCTGATAGACAGAGTGCCTGGTGAACTATGGATAGAGATTCATGACATTGTACAGGAGACCGGGATCAAGACCATCCCCAAGAAAAAGAAATGCAAAAAAGCAAAATGGCTGTCTGAGGAGGCCTTACAAATAGCTGTGAAAAGAAGATAAGTGAAAAGCAAAGGAGAAAAGGAAAAATATACCCATTTAAATACAGAGTTCCAAAGAATAGCAGGGAGAAATAAGAAAGCCTTCCTCAGTGTTCAGTGCAAAGAAATAGAGGTAAATAATAGAATGGGAAAGACTATAGATCCCTTCAAGAAAGTTAGAGATACCAAGGGAACATTTCATGCAATATGGGCACATAAAAGACAGAAATGATATGGACCTAAGAGAAGCAGAAGATATTGAGAAGAGATGGCAACAGTACACAGAAGTACTGTAGGAAGAAGATTCTCACGACAGATAATCAAAATGGTGTGATCACTCACATAGAGCCAGACATCCTGGAATGTGAAGTCAAGTGGGCTTAGGAAGCATGACTATGAACAGGCTAGTGGAGGTGACGGAATGCCAGTTGAGCTATTTCAAATCCTAAATGATGTTGCTTTGAAAGTGCTACACTCAATATGCCAGCAAATTTGGAAAACTCAGCAGTGGCCACAGGACTGGAAAAGGTCAGTTTTCATTCCAATCCCAAAGAAAGACAATGCCAAAGAATGCTCAAACTACCGCACGATTGCACTCATCTCACATGCTAGTAAAGTAATGCTCAAAATTCTCCAAGCCAGGCTTCAACAGTATGTGAACTGTGAAATTCCACATGTTCAAGCTGGATTTATAAAAGGCAGAGGAATGAGAGATCAAATTGCCAATATTCGCTGGATCATCAAAAAAGCGAGAGAGCTCAAAAACATTTACTTCTGATTTATTGACTTATGCCAAAGCATTTAATTGTGTGGATCATCACAAACTGTGGAAAAATCTGAAAGAGATGGGACTACCAGACCACCTGACCTGCCTCTTGAGAAATCTTTATGCAAGTCAGGAAGGAACAGTTAGAACTGGACATGGAACAACAGACTGGTTCCAAATAGGAAAAGGAGAATGTCAAGGCTGTATACTGTCAGCTGCTTATTTAACTTATATGCAGAGTACATCATGAGAAATGTTGGTCTGGAGGAATCACAAGCTGGAATCAAGATGGCTGTGATAAATATCAATAACCTCAGATATGCAGATGACACCATGCTTATGGCAGAAAGTGAAGAGGAACTAAAGAGCCTCTTGATGAAAGTGAAAGAGGAGAGTGAAAAAGTTGGCATAAAGCTTAACATTCAGAAAATGAAGATCATGGCATCTGGTTCCATCACTTCATGGCAGGTAGATGGGAAAACAGTGGAAATAGTGTCAGACTTTATTTTTCTGGGCTCTAGAATCACTGCAGATGGTGATTACAGCCATGAAATTAAAGATGCTTACTCCTTGGAAGGAAAGTTATGACCAACCGAGATAGCATATTACAAAGCAGAAACGTTACTTTGTCAACAAAGATCCATCTAGTGAAGGCTAAGGTTTTTCCAGTAGTCATGTATGAATGTGAAAATTGGGCTATAAGGAAAGCTGTGCCCTGAAGAACTGATGCATTTGAACTGTGGTGTTGGAGAATACCCTTTAAGAGTCCCCTGGGCTGTAAGGAGATCCAACCAGTCCATTCTAAAGGAAATCAGTCCTGAATATTCGTTGGAAGGACTGATGTTGAAGCTGAAAATCCAATACTTTGGCCACATGATATGAAGAACTGACTCATTTGAAAAGACTTGATGCTGGGAAAAATTGAAGGCAGGAGGAGACAGGAACCACAGACGATCAGATGGTTGGATGGCATCACAGACTCAATGAACCTGAGTTTGAGTAAACCCTAGGAGTTGGTGATAGACAGGGATGCCTGGTGTGCTACAGTTCATGGGGTTGCAAAGGGTCAGATATGACTGAGTGACTGAACTGAACTGAGCTGAATATTAAAACAGTACCATAATGAGGAAAAGCTGACTCTCATCATGTATCTGTCACACTTTTGAATTTGGACCCATCTTCACCCCCTGTTCTAGCATGACTTCTAAATATGTTCATTTATATATCTAACTTTAGTATTTGCAAAGAGATCATTAATAGAAATTTTCAAAGGTGTTATATCTCCTCCCATAAAAATATTTTAAGGAAAAGCTACCCATGTGACACTACCTTATCATACAACTATTTCCTAATGTTTTGTAATTTGGCTTTTTGCATCATCTCTTTAATTACTAATGACTTATCCATCCCATATTAAATTAGTTTTTGTAATCCTTATTTCCCTTGACTCTACTGTCATCTTGGTTATTTACAAGAAATACCTTAGTTTCCCCAAATCTACTCTCTGCCCATCCATTTTTCATTCTTTTCTTGGGTAATTCATTTTCTCCTCACATTCCCTAAAAATAAACATTTGTCAATGTTCCATTTTCAAAACTCCCATCTTCTACTGTATATTCGGCTTTAAGAATAGCATTACTTCTGAAAGATTCAATATTCATGACTTTCTATGTTTCTCCTAGGTCTTTATTATTTTCACTCACTTGAGATGTAGATATTTTCTTTTTTTAACTTAAAAAAAATTAAGCTAGTCTTTTCTCCACAACACATATACATCATTACAAATGAGAGAACATGGAATTTGGAATTAGATGAATCTTAATTTTAGATACTGTCACTCTTATTTGATTTAGAGAAGCTCATTATTGTCCCCCAAGTTCTGTTTCTTCAATAAAAATGGAAAGAGTAACACCAAATTGTTCTGCTTTAGTGAAGGACTAGATTGTCTGTCATAAAATGGCATATTTAATACCCAGAATTAAGTAGGGCTCAATACATGCTTGGTTATTCATCTTTTCTTTTTCTTTTTGTTTTTCCTATGATTTTCACAGTACATACAGATTTAAAAATCTTTACTCTCTAAATACAGCAATTTATTGATTCTGCTTCTTCAATCTCATTAATTGATTATTTTCAACTCATATTGACTCCTTTTTACTTTATACTCTTAAAAATTCTAACCATTGCAGTAGCAATGGTTACCTCTTCTATTGGAGGTAAGTTACACTTGTCTTTCAGATAAAGATTCTTATTATACAGCTCCTGATACATTACTCCTGTATCAAAAATGTGTTATCTCCCAAAGTTCACTGAATTAAGAAATTATATCAGTTATTATACACAGACATATAGCATATGCACGTGCATGCTCAGTCACTTCAGTTCAGTTCAGTCGCTCAGGCGTGTCTGACTCTTTGCGACCCCATGAATCACAGCATGCCAGGCCCCCCTGTCCATCACCAACTCCCGGAGTCTACCCAAACCCATGTGCATTGAGCTGGTTATGCCATCCAACCATCGCATCTACTGTCATTCCCTTCTCCTCCTGCCCTCAATCTTTCCCAGCATCAGGATCTTTTCAAATGAGTCAGCTCTTCACATCAGGTGGCCAAAGTATTGGAGTTTCAGCTTTACCATCAGTCCTTCCAGTGGACACCCAGGATTGATCTCCTTTAGGATGGACTGGTTAGATCTCCTTGCAGTGCAAAGGACTCTCAAGAGTCTTCTCTTGAGTCCAACACCACAGTTCAAAAGCATCAATTCTTTGGCACTCAGCTTTCTTTATAGTCCAACGCTTACATCCATACATAACTACTGGAAAAACCATAGCCTTGACTAGACGGACCTTTGTTGACAAAGTAATGTTTCTGCTTTGTAATATGCTATCTAGGTTGGTCATAACTTTCCTTCCCAGAAGTAAGTGTCTATTAATTTCATGGCTGCAATCAGCATCTGAAGTGATTCTAGAGCCCAGAAAAATAAAGTCAGTCACTGTTTCCACTGTTTCCCCATCTATTTGCCATGAAGTAATGGGACTGGATGCTATGATCTTAGTTTTCTGAAAGTTGAGCTTTAAGCCAACTTTTTCATTCTCCTGTTTCACTTTCATCAAGAGGCTCTTTAGTTGTGTCCAACTCTTTGTGACCCTGTGGACTGTGGCCTTCAGGCTCCTCTGTCCATGGGATTCTCCAAGCAAGAATATTGGAGTGGGTTGTTATGCCCTCCTCCAGGGGATCTTCCTGACTCAAGTACCAAACCCCTGTCTCCTATGACTCCTGCATTGCAGGTGGATTCCTTATCCACTGAGCCACCAGTGATCCCTGACATATAGCATACTTTAAATTATAAATACTTTCACAACCATTATGTTGTTACTAATTAAAACATTGTACATGTCAATATTGCTGTTTTGCTCATGAGTAAACTTGTATGCCAGAAGTTTGCACAGTTAGCTGTAATAAAGGCATGCCTTGAGCCCCGAGCTTATGGCTTGCAATTTGGTGCTCTTCCTGCCTCACTTGTACATCTGCATTCTTGGATTTAAATTTCTCCTTAATACAGTCCAAATCTAACTTTCTGACATTATATTTCCATTTCTACCATATTGTGTTACAGCATGCTAAATGTGTGTCTTCAGAAAATATATCATTTTAGTTGTGTAAAAAACGCAAACTACTGTTCCCTGAAATTAACCATTTGCTTAAGGCAAACGGTTTTTCCAAATGTCTCTACACTTTATCAGCTCAGTAATATAGCACATGCTCTTCTCTCTTCCTAGAATATGTTTGCCTATGAGAATTGTATCCACTCTTCAAATGGACTTTCATCTTCCTGGGTTTCCCATAACTTGTATCCATGTTCTCTTGTTCATATGGTTTGAATGATATTCACTTGTGTGCTTCCCTTACAATACCGGAATTTATTTTGTTTATTGGAGAAAGATATCATCATTATATTTTTGATCATCTATCCAACAACAGTTTAGATACTTAAGAAAAGCTTGATTAGTTGAATTTGGGTAAATCTGTATTGCAGCGTTCTCTGATGTTATGTTTTAAGACCAGTGCAGTTAAGAATTATACTACTATTGTCCCTATTGAAAGTTGTTTCTCATTTCTTTGAGAAAGTTCCTTAAAAAGACACCTTACCTAGGTATGAAAATAGAGAGCAATACAATCATATATACTCTATTGTGTGGGGCTCAGACTGCACAGGACAATATCATGATATCAAAATACTCTAATTTTAAAAAGTCTTTTAAGTTGTATAAATATATAGAAGAAATAGAAAGAATAGATTTTTGAAAGTTACTCAAAGTATGTTATCTAATCTGATAGGACATTTAGGAAATAACAAAAATTTTGACATGGGAAGGCAATCTTAAATAACAAAGCTTAGTCTGTATACTGTGCACACTTTCTGAGCTTATTTTAAATATTTTTTTGTTTTATCCTCATAGTTTCTTCATTACTGGAGGGGTAAAATGGAAAAACAAGCTGTTATTGCAATTTTATACTAAAAATATTGAAAAGAGAAGGTGAAGAAATGGTTTTAGGATATACTTCATTTAAATCATGGTAATCTTTAGTTGAAATAAAGTTTAAAATATCAGATCAGATCAGATCAGTTGCTCAGTCGTGTCCGAGTCTTTGCGACCCCATGAATTGCAGCACGCCAGGCCTCCCTGTCCATCACCAACTCCCAGAGTGCACTCAGACTCACGTCCATCGAGTCAGTGATGCAATCCAGCCATCTCATCCTCTGTCGCCCCCTTCTCCTCCTGCCCCCAATCCCTCCCAGCATCAGAGTCTTTTCCAATGAGTCAACTCTTTGCATGAGGTGGCCAAAGTACTGGAGTTTCAGCTTTAGCATAATTCCTTCCAAAGAAATCCCAGGGCTGATCTCCTTCAGAATGGACTCGTGCAAAAAAAATTGAAGAAAGTAGAGAAAACCACTAGGTCATTCAGGTATGACCTAAATCAAATTCCTTATGATTATACAGTGAAGGTGACAAGTAGATTCAAGGGATTAAACTTGGTAGACAGAGTGCCTGAAGAACTATGGACAAAAGTTTGTGACATTGTACAGGTGACAGTGACCAAAATCATCTTAAAGAAAAGAAATGGAAGAAGGAAAAGTGTTTGAGGAGGCCTTACAAATAGCTGAGAAAGAAGAGAAGCAAATGCAAGGGAGAAAGGGAAGAATATACCCAACTGAATGCAGAGTTCCAGAGAATAGCAAGGAGAGATAAGCAAGCCTTCTTACATGAACAATACAAAGAAATAGAGGAAAATGATAGAATGGGAAAGATTAGAGATCTCTTCAAGAAACTTGGAGCTTCCAAGGGACTATTTCCTGCAAGGATGAGCACAATAAAGGACAGAAACTGCAAGGACCTAGCAGAAGCAGAAGAGATTAAGAAGAGATAAAAACAATACACAAGAGAACTATATCAAAATGGTCTTAATGACTTGGATAACCACGATGGTGTGATCACTCACCTAGAGCCAGACATCCTGGAGTGTCAAGTCAAGTAGGTTTTAGGAAGCATTACTATGAACAATGCTAGTGGAAGTGATGGAATTCCAGCTAATCTATTGAAATCCTAAACAATGCTGCTGCTTAATTGCTGCACTCAATATGTCATCAAATATGGAATACTCAGCAATGGCCACGGTACTGGAAAAGGTCAGTTTTCTTTCCAGTCTTAAATAAGGACAATACCAAAGAATGTTCAAACTACTGTTCAGTTGCGCTTATTTCACATTCTAGTGATATATGTATGTTTAGTCGCTAAGTTGTGTCCAACTCTTTTGCAACACTATGGACTGTAGCTTGCCAGGCTCCTCTGTCCACAGGATTTTCCAGGCAAGAATACTTGAGTGGGTTGCCATTTCTTTCTTTTGGACATCTTCCTGACCCAGGGATTGAACCAGCATTTCTTGCATTGCAGGTGGATAATTTACTGCTGAGATACTGAAGAATTTTGCTTTGAAGACCAGCAGGGTTTTATCTCAGGAATTTCACAAGTTTGAGGGCAATAGAAATAGACCTCCACAAGGTCCCAGGCATACCAGGAACCAGAGAAAAAATGCAGTAACCTCATAAGAGATTGAGTCAGACCCACGGGGTCTCCTATGGAGGACTGGGGTGGCTGTGGCTCACTTCAGGGACGTAGACATTCTCAGCAGCAGTTCTAGAGAGCACTCACTGATGCAAGCCCTCCTGGAGGCTTTCATTGAGGTTTCAAGAACTAGCCCCACCCAACAGTCTATAGGTTCCAGTTCTGGGATGCCTCAGGCCAGAAAACCAACAGGATGGGAACACAGCTCCACCCATCAACAGACAGGCTGCTTAAAATCTTGATGAATATGAACCTGCCCACCGAAGTGACAAGACCCAGCTCCACCCACCAGGTGGCAGGAACCAGACCTTCCCATCGAGAAACCAGCACAAGCTACTTAGCTTCACTCACCAGAGGGCAGATAGCAGAAGCAAGAAGAAGTACAATCCTTCAGCCTATGAAATGGAAACCACAATCTCAGAAGGTTAGAGACAGCAGAGGGATATGTTCCAGATGAGGGAGCAAGATACAATCCCAGAGAACAAGTAAGTGAAGTGAAATAGGAGATCTATTGGAAAAAAATTCAGAGTAATGATAGTGAAGGTCATCCAAGATCTTGAAAAAAAAAATGGAAGCACAGGTTTAGAAGACATTAAGAAATGTTAAATAAAGAAATGTTTTATCTATAAAAACTAAAGAACAAATGGAGATGAGTGATATAACTCAAAAGAATAATACACTGGAAGGAATCAATAGAGTAACTAAGGCAGAAGAACGGATAAGTGAGCTGAAAGATATAATGCTATATAATGGAACAGAATAAAGAAAAAAAGAGTAAAAAGAAATGAAGACAGTCTGGGAGACCTCTGGGACAACATTAAATGCACCAACATTCAAATTATAGGGGTCTCAGATGGAGAAAAGAGAGAAAGAACCTGAAGATATAATAACTGAAAACTTCCCTAAAATGGGAGAGGAAACAGTCACCCAATCCAGGAAGTGCAGAGAGTCCCAATCAGGATAAACCCAAGGAGGAACACACCAAAAATCAAGAGTAATCAAACAGATAAAATTAAAGACAAAAGATATTAAGAGCAACAAGGATAAAGCAATAAATAATGTAAAAAGAAACTTGTGTAAGGTTATTTGCTGATTTTGCAACAGAAATTCTGCAGGTCAGAAAGGAGTGGCACAATATATTTAAAATGGTGAAAGGGAAAAACTTGTAGCTGAGAATACTCTCCCCAGCAAGACTTTCATTCAGATTCAACAGAGAAAAAAAAACTTTACAGACAAGCAAAAGCTAAGAGAATTCACCACCAGAGCAGCTTTGCAACAAATGATGAAGAAACTTCTCTATGTGGAAAAGAAAAGTCTACTACTAGAAACAAGAAAATTATGAACGGAAAAACTCACCAATAAAGGCAAACATAAAGTTAAGGAAGGAAATCATCTGCACACAAATTTGATGTCAAAACCAGCACTTTGATAAGAGGGTAGCACAAATGCAGGGCATTGGAAATACATTTAAAATTAAAATGACAACAAATTAAAGAAATATTATATATATATACTGGTATATCAAAACCTCATGGTAACTGCAGACTGAAAATCTACAACAGCTACGAAAGAAAGAAAAAAAAATTCAAACACAACACTAAACTTAGTCAACAAACCACAAGAGAGGAGAACAAAAGAGGAAGGATAGAAAAAAGATCTACAAAAACAAATTGAAAATCTTTAAGAAAATGGCAGTAAGAATATATGTGTCAGTAATTTCCTTAAATGTAAATGGATTAAATACTCCAATCAAAAGATATAGACTGGTTGAGCAGATAGGAAAATAGAATCCATATATTATATATTCTCTTTGGGAGACCTGCTTCAGATCTAGGGACACATACAGACTGAAAGTGAGGGAACGGAAAAAGGTATTCCCTGCAAATGGAAATCAAGAGTAAGCTATAATGGCAATAATCATATAAGACAGAATAGACTTTAAAATAAAGACTGTTTAAAAAGACAAAATGGACAGTACATAATGATCAAAGGATAAATCCAAGAGGAAGATATAACAATTTTTATTATTGAATGTATATATGCACCCAACATGGGAACACTCCAACAAATAAACCAATACTATTAATATCAGCCACAAAAGGAGAAATTGACAGTGACACAATAATAGTGGCGGGACTTTTATACCTCATTTTCATCAATGGGCAGATCATCCAGACAAAAGATAAATAAAGAAACCAGGCTTTAAATGACACATTATACCAGATAGACTTAACTGATATTTATGGATGTTTCCATCCAAAAGAAGCAGCATACACATTCTTCTCAAGAGCATCTGGGACATTCTCCAGGATTAATCACAGGCTGGGCTATAAAGTGAGCATCACTATAATTAAGAAAATTGAAATTATATCAAACATGTTTTCCAACCACAGTATGAGATTAGAAAGCATCAGCAAGAAAAATAAAAAGGCAACAACTTCCATGGTGGCTCAATGGTAAAGAATCTGCCTGCAAATGCAGGAGACACAGGTTCGATTTCTGGTCCAGGAAGATCCCACATACCTGATAGCAACTAAGCCCATGAGCCACAACTACTGAGTCTGTTCTCCAGAGACCATGAGCCACAACTACTGAACCCATGTACCACAACTACATCCTCTAGAGCCTGTGCTCCACAAAGAAACCCCCACAATGAGAAGCCTGTGCAATACAACTAGAGTGTAGCCCCCACTTACAGCAACTAGAGAAAAGTACACATAACAACAAACCCAGCACATCCAAAAATATATCAACAAAATAAATTTTTAAAAAAAGTAAAAATTACAAACACATGGAAGCTAAACAACATGCTACTAAAAATAAATGGAAAACTGATGAAATAAAAAAGGAAAACTAAAACTACCTAGAGACAAATGAAAATTAAAGAACTGCAATCTAAAACCTATGGGACACAGCAAAAGCAGTTTTAAGAGGGAAGTTTATAGCAATAAAGTGTTACTTCAGTAAACAAACAAAAAACATGAATAACAAGCCTAATGTTACACCTAAAGCAAATAGAGAAAGAACAAAGAAAATGCAAAGTTAGTAGAAAGAAATCATAAAGATCAGAGGAGAAATTAATGAAGAGAAATGAAAACAATAGAAAAGATCTATGAAACCAAAAGCTGGTTCTTTGAAAAGATTAAAAAAAAAAAAAAAAGTTGATAAACCTTTTGCCAGACTCATCAAGAGAACAAGGGAGATTGCTGAAATCAATAAGACTAGAAATGAAAAAGGATAAATTACAACATCTATCACAAAAATATAGAGGATCATAAGAACTCTATGCCAGTAAAATGGATAATCTACAAAAAGTAGACACATTCTTAGTAGATACAATATCACAAGACTGAACCAGGAAGAAATAGAAAGTAACAGGCCAGTCACAAGTAATGAAATTGAAACTGCTTTAAAAACTCTTAACCAATAAAAGTCCAGGACCTGAAAGATTCAGAGGAAAATTCTATCAAACATTTAGAGAAGAGTTAATACTTACTATTCTGAAACTCTTCCAAATAATTGTAGAGGAAGGAATACTCCCAAACACATTCTATGAGATCATCATCACCCTGATACCATAATCAGACCAAGATACCACAAAGAAAGAAATTTACAGACCAGTATCACTGATGAATATAGAAGCAAAAATCCTCAAACACTAGCAAACAAATTTCTAGTAACAAAACACTAGCAATATGAATCCATCAATAGATTAAAAGGGTCACAGACCATCAATAGATTAAAAAGATCATATACCATGCATAACCTCAGATATGCAGATGACACCACCCTTATGGCAGAAAGTGAAGAAGAACTAAAGAGCCTCTTGATGAAAGTGAAAGAGGAGAGTGAAAAGGTTGGCTTAAAACTCAACGTTCAAAAAAGTAAGATCATGGCATTTGATCCCATCACTTTATAGCAAATACATGGGGAAACAATGGCAATAGTGAGAGACTTTATTTTTTTGGGCTCCAAAATCACTGCAGATGGTGACGGCAGCTATGAAATTAAAAGATACTTGTTCCTTGGAAGAAAAGCTATGACCAACCTAGACATCATATTAAAAAGCAGAGACATTGCTTTGCCAGCAAAAGTCTGTCTAGTCAAATCTATGGTTTTTCCAGTAGTCATGTATAGATGTGAGAGTGAGACAGTAACAAAAGCTGAGCACCAAAGAATTGATGCTTTTGAACTGTGGTCTTGGAGAAGACTCTTGAAAGTCCCTTGGATTGCAAGAAGATCAAACCAGTCAATCCTAAAGAAAATCAGTCCTGAATATTCATTGGAAGGATTGATGCTGAAGCTGAAGCTGAAGCTCCAATACTTTGGACACGTGATGCAAAGAACTGCCTCATTTGAAAAGACCCTGATGCTGGAAAAGATTGAAGGCGGGAGGAGAAGGGGATGACAGAGGATGAGATGGTTGGATCTCATCGCTGACTCAATGGACATGAGTTTGGGTAAACTCCAGGAGTTGGTGATGGACAGGGAAGCCTGGTATGCTTCAGTCTTTGGGATCGCAAAGAGTCAGACACCACTGAGAGACTGAACTGAACTGATATCATGATCAAGTGGAACTGTATTAAGAAATTTTTAGTATCTTCAAATCAGTGTGATACACTATATCAAAAAATTAAAGAATTAAAACCATATGATTATCTCAATAGATGCAGGAAAATCTTTTAACTAATTCAGCACCCATTTATGGTAAAAAGTCTTCAGAAAGTGTGCATAGAGGGAACATTCAGTTCAGTTCAGTCACTCAGTCGTGTCCAACTCTTTGGGAATCAATATTACAAATCAGAATTACAAAAAAATGTCATCTCATGTCAATTCAAATGGCCATCTTCAAAAATTATCAAATAATAAAATGTTGGAGAGACTATGGAGAAAAGGGAACCCTCTTATACTGTCGGTGGGAATGTAAATTGGTATAGCCACTATAAAAAACAGTATGGAGGTTCCTTAAGAAACTTAAATTTAGCTACCATATAATCTAGGAATCCCACTCCTCAGAATATATCTGGAGAAAAACATGACTTGAATGGATATATGCACCCCAGTTTTCATCACAGCACTGTTTACAATAGACAAATATGAGAAAATCATAAATGTCCACAAACAGATGAATGGATAAAGATATGGTGTATATATAATGGAGTATTACTCAGCCATTAAAAACTATGAAATAATGCCATTTGCAGCAACATGGATGGACATGGTGGATATCATACTGAGAAGTCAAAAGAAAAAGACAAGTATCATATGATATTGCTTATATGTGAAATCTAAAAAAAAAAGTTAAACTTGTTTACAAGATGGAGTCACAGACTGAGAGTACAAATTAATGACTACAGGCCAGGGCAGACCTGTTGGGGGTTGGGGGGTGATATATTGGGAATTTGGGATGACATGTACACACTACTATATTTACATTAAATAACTAACAAAATATATGAGTGAACTCTGGGAGATAATGAAGGACGGAGGAGCATTGTGTGCTGCTGCAGTCCATGTGGGTCACAAAGAGTCAGATATGATTTAGCAGCTGAACAACAGCAACATCAAATAGCACAGGAGATGTTGCTCAATATTCTGTAATAATATAAATGGGAAAATAATTTCAAAAAGAATAGATACATGTAAATGTGTAACTGAATTGCTTTGTTGTACAAATGAAACTAACACAATATTTTCAATCAACTATGCCCCAATATAAAATAAATGTAAAAAAAATCTACTAGTGTCCCCATTAATGACAAGAAGAACATAAATACAAAATTCACTATTGTATTGTCAGACTTGCTCATGCTGCATTTGAACAGCTACTCAGATTTAGTATTATGTACCTTTTAATGGAGAAAATTGCAGCTTTATTAAGTATATATAACTTATTTTTTTAAGACTTGTTATGATGGAAATACTGTGTGACTTGGACAGAGTGGAAAAAGGGATTATGACTAATTATGTAATATGAGATACTCTTATAGTAATGAAATGAGAATAAGAAAGAAGAGGAAATAAAACAAAAAGATATCTGAGTAATGAGAAAATTTTTAGGTTAAACAAGATAAATAACCAAAGTGAGGCAGGAGATTTGGAGTAGGAGGAAGGAAAAGATCTATCAACTGATTGATAAACCAAATGTAGAAATACGAGAGAAGACTTAGCAGTGCCATAGACTAAATTAGCATTCTCCTTATAAAAGGCTCTTTGTAGAGATACTAACGACTTTTAAGTATATTCCTCCATAACCAACTTGTCAGGAAATTCTTTTGATTCCAATTTCAAAGGTATTCTAAATATATCCAGTACTCTCTATTTCAGTTAAAACTTTCCTAATTTTCAAATCACTATAGTGTCTCCCTCAAACCATCAATACAACCACAAATGATCCTTCTACTACCACTTTATCTATGATGCATTTACCACACAGCAGTCAAAATGATCTTTTAAAAACATAGATCAAATCACATCACTTCTCTGTTGGAAATCCTCTAACAACTTCCCTCTTGCACATAGAATAATAAATTACATTATAAAAGTAATTGTTTTAGAACCTGTTCTGTTTCTCTCTCATTGAGCTAACTTTGGATCATACTTCCCACCTTTCAATCTGATCCAGCCATCCAAACTAGCTTCTTTTTCTGTTTCTGAAACATTTTTTCCTACTTGAGACCCTTTCTGTCAAATCTCTGTAGGAGTGTCTCATAATAGATGTCAAATTAAATATAAACTTTCTAGTCATTTTCTGACACCTCCACACAGTTATTATATCATTCTATCATTTCTATGTAATACTTGTTGTCTGATACTATTTTGTTTCTTCATTTGTTTATTATCTTTGTGCTGATCCTTGGCCTTATTACTCTCAAGTCTATTCCTAGATGTTTCCTTTATGTTGGAGAGTTAGGGAATGAAACTCACAGGCTCAGTTTCCTAGGCATATTGCTGATTTTCGCCATTCACAGATACTAGCAGGTAACTGAAAGATAAATCACAATCTGGAATCAACATTGCCAGGAGAAATATCAATAACCTCAGATAGGCAGAGGACACTACCCTAATGGCAGAAAGCAAAGAGGAACTAAAGAGCCACTTGATGATGCTGAAAGAGGAAAGTGAAAAAGCTGGTTTAAAACTCAACTTTCAGGAAACTAAGATCATGGTATCTGGTCCCATCACTTCATGGCAAATAGATGGGGAAACAATGGAAACAGTGTGAGATTTTATTTTGGGGGCTCAAAATCACTGCAGATGGTGACTATAGCCATGAAATTAAAAGACACTTGCTCCTTGGAAGAAAAGCTATGAAAAACTGAGTGAGCATATTAAAAAGCAGAAACATTACTTTTCTAACAAATGTCTGTCTAGTCAAGACTGCAGTTTTTCCAGTAGTCATATATGGATGTGAGATTTGGAATATAAAGAAATTAAGTACTGAAAAATTGATCCTTTCAAACTGTGGTGTTGAGGAAGACTCTTGAGAGTCCCTTGGACTGTAAGGAGATCAAACCAGTCAATCCTAAAGGAAATCAACTCTGAATATTCATTGGAATGACTGATGCTGAAGTTGAAGCTCCAATAATTCGGCCACCTGATGTGAAGAGCTAATTCATTAGAACAAACCCTAATGCTGGGAAAGATTGAAGGCAGGAGGAGAAATGGATAACAGAGGGTGAGATGGTTAGATGGCATTACTGACTCAATGGACTTGAATTTGAGCAAGCTCTAGTAGGTGGTGAAGAACAGGGAAGCCTGGCATGCTGTAGTTCATGAGGTTGCAAAGAATTGGACACAACTGAACAACTGAACAGCAAGAATGTAAAGGAAAACAGGTCATTTACTCTTTGAAGGTTATAGGGAGGTGTACCAGAAAAGCTGCCCAAAGGAGGTGACATCTTCAGTATGATATGAAAAAATAAGTTTTCCAGATAGACAAGAACAGTAAGCAAAAATATCAGAATGAAAGTAGAGCATATGCATATGCACAGAGTTCTTAAACCATACAGCATATTCATGGACAGTTTGTATTGCTGAATATAAAGTACAAAGTGGGTTGGTTGATAAAGATTACAAAGGATATTGATGAACCTAGAACCTATTAGACAGAGTGAAGTGAGTCAGAAAGAGAAAGATATGTACTATGGTATTCTATAGTATTCTAACACATATATACAGAATTTAGAAAAATAGTACTGAAGAATTTATTTACAGGGCAAAAATGGAGAAACAGACATAGAGAATAGACTTATGAACATGGGGAGAGGGTGAGATGTATGGAAAGAGTAACATGGAAACTTACATTACCTTATGTAAAATAGATAGCCAATGGGAATTTGCTGTATGGCTCAGCAAACTCAAACAGGGGTTCTGTATCAACCTAGAGGGGTGGGATGGGGAGGGAGTTTCCAAAGGGAGGGGATATATGTATACCTATGGCTGATTCATGTTGAGGTTTGACAGAAAACAGCAAAATTCTGTAAAGCAGTTATCCTTCAATAAAAATAAATTAATTTAAAAAAAAGATTACAAAGAAGATTTCTAAGAGGTAATGGGGTACATTAGCAGTTGATGGGATAGCACCATGATTTACACCTTTCTCCACAAATGTTGAGTAACATTAAACCAGGAAAAAAAGAAAAAAAAGTAGAAAAAAAAAAAGGCAAAATGGTTTATCCTGAGTTAACTTCTAAACTCCTTTATTTAAGCTATTACAATTAAGGAAATACCCAAAGACAATTTTACAGATAAAGTTGCATTTTTCTCAAGTAATGGGAAGTCTAGAAATACCTTCAGCATATATTTGTCTTCTCAATATTGCCATTGATGACCAAACCTCTATGTTTCTAAGTCGTTTTTCTGTATCATTCTGAGTATGTTACTTTTAAGTATTGTGCTGATTGTCTTGTGATGGCAAGATGGCCGCTATTAGTCTTGCTCTAGGTACCAATCCTTCTTTTAAAGAAGGAAGAAGGAAAATTGGCAAAAATTTTTCTCTTTTTGAATTCTTGTATTTTTGTCGAGCATGAGAAGTCTTGTCCAGCCATTTAATTGGCCAAAAATTGTTGTCCTACACATCTTTGATGGAGAAGGAAACAGCAACCCACTCCAGTGTTCTTGCCTGGAGAATCCCATGGACAGAGGAGCCTGGTTGGCTATATACCGCAGGGTCGCAAGAGTCGGACAAAACCACCAATACCACCACAAAGCTTTGAAACAGCCAGTTGCTTAGCAAAATGAGATCAGCATACATAACTGGTTTAAATTAAGCATGAGACTTCCTGGGGGTGTCATGGAAATAAGAAAATCTACCTATATCCTAAATAAGGTATGGTTCTGTTTGAGGGGTTAGGAATAACTTGAAATGGAACAGATAAAATCTGCCAGATATACAGAGTATAGAAATGCTTTCTATAACTTAATCTCAATTTTGTTTTCTAATCTCACAGATCATCAATCCTTTATCCCTCATCTCACTCCCACCTCAGCTTTCCACTTATATACACACACACATACACACACATACACACACACACACACACACACACACATATACACAGACTGTAGCCATAGTTGTTTCTTTTCTCAAACTTTTGTGGTTCCCAAAATCTATCATGACTGTAACCCCTGAGAGTTTTCTATTGTGCATTCCTTACCTAAAAATAGCTTTCTTATTTATTGTTTGGCTATATCTGCTCAGTTTTCAGTATTAAGCTAAGGTTTCAACCCCCAAACAAGCCTTTATTATGTGCCTCTCTTTCTTCTTTCATAGCAGTCTCCCCTCTTATGATATGGTACCACATTTTATTTTGTTTTTCCTATTTGTCTCCCATATATGTCAGTGAACTCTGAGAGGAGAGTTTCATATCTTCTTTCAGTATTGTGTCCTCTGCATCTCTTTGTTGTAACCTAACATATCCCAAAAAGTGAAATAACCATAGTCAGCAAGTTTTCTATTTTGTTGGCTCTGCATAGTATTTGAAAAAAAAGAAAATCCTTTTAAAATATAAATGGATTTAAGCAAGCATATACTTACCTATTCATTATCAAGCTTTTGGCCTTGATTATCTATAAGACATTTGAGGTTGTCAGGCATACATAAGCAATGAATGTATACTGAATAATTTAATTAATGAAAATTATTTGCAAGTGTAGATATTTCTGTCTTGGATTACTAAATAGATCAGATCAGATCAGATCAGTCGCTCAGTCGTGTCTGACTCTTTGTGACCCCATGAATCACAGCATGCCAGGCCTCCCTGTCCATCACTAACTCCCGGAGTTCACTGAGACTCACATCCATCGAGTCAGTGATGCCATCCAGCCATCTCATCCTCTGTCGTTCTCTTTTCCTCCTGCCCCCAATCCCTCCCAGCATCAGAGTCTTTTCCAATGAGTCAACTCATTGCATGAGGTGGCCAAAGTACTGGAGTTTCAGCTTTAGCATCACTTCTTCCAAAGAAATCCCAGGGCTGATCTCCTTCAGAATGGACTGGTTGGATCTCCTTGTAGTCCAAGGGACTCTTAAGAGCCTTCTCCAACACCACAGTTCAAAAGCATCAATTCTTCGGCGTTCAGCCTTCTTCACAGTCCAACTCTCACATCCATACATGACCACAGGAAAAACCATAGCCTTGACTAGACAAACAGTAGAATTTACTAAGATTGGAATTTTAGGAAGACAAATGGATCTCAGGAAAAGCAAGTTCAATTTGGAACACTTTGAATTTGTGATCTTGCTATGAGACACTCAGACATAAAGGTCATTACAGAAAGAGATCAAAATTTGTTAACGCTCTCTAGTTACAAGGAAAGATCTTTGACTTAGTCATTGAAAGCCTTAATAAAGTTAAAAGACTGAAAAAAAGACAGAGGGTAATTGCAAAGAAGAGAGCATTTAAATGAGAAATTAGTATCAAAATGAGAAATTAATATCAAAGCTACTTTAGAAACCCAATGCTTTTGGAAATTAAATGTCCACTTTTAAATGATGGGTGTATCTAAGAAGCCATGAAAATAAAATTAGAAAATACATATGACAGAATAAAAATGGAAAGATAATTTATCAGACATTGTTACATGAAGCTAAAGCTGCTCAATGCAATTAAATAAATGTGGAATCTTGAATAATCTATGAAATCAAATAATGGGCACAAGCATAAGATTTTGTGAAATTTGAACAAAATCTGTACTTTAGCTAATACTGTATCACATGTTAATTTCTTGTTTTTTAAGCCTTTGTCTAGTAAAAACTTTGTATGTATATATATATATATATATAAATAGCATGTATAATATATATATATGCATATATATATACTAGAAACTGAATTTTTGCCTAGTTAAGAAAGTATGACATTTTGATTCCACGTGTTTGAAAAAGTATGAATAGAATGCTAGATTTCTAACTTATATTCACTCAAAACTTTGACATAGTTCCATTTATTCTGGCATGTAGTATCCCTGCTAAAAGTCTAAAAAGCATATTATCTTAGTGATTTTTGAGGTCATTTTAATGATAGTAATTTTCTACACGTTTAATAATTTTTTTTTGTCCTTTATAGAAATGGCTTGAAGATGTTTTAATTTTTAGGTCATCTTTCATGTTTGGATAGTTTCTACTAGAATAGTGATAATTTTGAAAAAATATGGACCTGCTTTAGTGACAAATTTCTGCCTCTGTCGGAAAGTTGTCTAGATCTTTAAATAAACCAAAAATCAATAACTGAAAAAAATTTAGTTACAAATTCACTGTTTATGTTATTCTCTCAAGATCCTCTGCTTCTTATTTCTTAAATCTTCTTCTTTGACTCAGACACCATCATTTGTTCTTCCTTATCTCTTTAGTTGTTCATATTTTTCTATTTGTATGAAATTATATTAGCTATTTGATTTACACGAAACATTTATATATTTTGAAAACTCTCATATCTTCTTTTTCTGAAAGCTTTGAGGTTTTAATGTTTTTGCAATAATAAGTATTATTCTTTTAAAAAATATGGTAGTATTTACACATAGGCTAGGTCAACGATTGTTTTTCAAACTATGCTCTTATGTATCACATGCTTTATGATTTGCTATTTTCAGACTGAAGATGTATTCAATCATTTATTTCAAAATGTTCTATCAGATTATATAACCTACTAAACTGTAATGTTTTATTCAACCTGGCAGAACAGATGTCTGTTCATTAGTGACAAAGAAATTGCAGTGAAAATTACAGAGCTTGTATTCTTTTACTGTTTCCCTTGACATAAATATTTTTAATAAAACACTTTCTTTAATTTCAACTCAAATGTTAAAGCAGTTCATAAAATAAAAATGTATTTGTTAAAGCTACCCATTTTCTGGATGTTATTGCCCTTGGATTCTGCTAAAGAGACTGCTTATTTTATTAACTTCTGCTTTCTCTGCATTGTTTTTTACTTTTATATTTTTGTTTTAGAATATGTTAAAGTATAGCTATGATCCTAATGAAGGTGCTTGCAGATGCCCAAAGAAGAGTCTTTTTTTTCAAAACTGGGGAAGAAATTAATGGCTTTCACAACTGTTTCTGTGATTGAGAAATACAATTGAGTATCCGAAATGTGTTTGCCATTATATACTTTAAAATAATATTTCATATCATTACCATGACAGATAAGGAAGCTGAGGCTTAGAGAGATTGTTATTTTCTCAAAGCCATAAAGCTGGAAAAGGGAAAATTAGGATTTGAAAGATTTGCAGTTTAAATTGTTAATGTCAAATCTAAACTACCTCCCCCAGTGTATTAATTGGAGGAAAAAAAATGGAAAAGTTAATCTCTGGTGAGGGGTATGGTAAAAACTTCAGAGACAATCACTGCCAGTGTTTGAAATAGGTATAGCAACAAAGCACTTAAGTGTTTATTATAGCAAATTGTTTTTATAGTTTTCTATAGTCAAAAGAAACAAGCTAAAACACCTGTTACTTAAACAAGATGCAATATATTGTTCTTAGTAAGAACAGCCAGGTTAAACTAGAATATTACAATCACCTGTGACAAATACAGTGCCCTTGATAGAATCTTTAATTTAGTTTATTAATTTAGTTCATTAAATTCTGGGGGCCAGACTTCTGTGAGCCAGATCTTGTACTAAGGTCTCTTTCGTAATGTTTTACCATCGTTAGTTTCTAACTGGTACATTGCAGATAGTGACTGCAGCCATGAAATTAAAACAAGCTTGCTCCTTGGAAGAAAAGTTATGACCCACCTCAGATCAGTTCAGTTCAGTTAAGTCTCTAAATGTCCAACTCTTGGCGACCCCATGTATCACAGCACGCCAGGCCTCCCTGTCTATCACCAACTCCCAAAGATAACTCAAACTCATGTCCATCGAGTCGGTGATGCCATCCAGCCATCTCATCCTATGTCGTCCTATTTTTCCTCCTGCCCCTAATCCCTCCCAGCATGAGAGTCTTTTCCAATGAGTCAACTCTTCGCATGAGGTGGCCAAAGTACTGGAGTTTCAGCTCTAGCATCATTCCTTCCAAAGAACACTTAGGGCTGATCTCTTTTACAATGGACTGGTTGGATCTCCTTGCAGTCCAAGGGACTCTCAAGAGTCTTCTCCAACACCATAGTTCAAAAGCATCAGTTCTTCGGTGCTCAGCTTTCTTCACAGCCCAACTCTCACATCCATACATGACCACTGGAAAAGCCATAGCCTTGACTAGACGGACCTTTGTTGCCAAAGTAATGCCTCTACTTTTCAATAGCTATCTAGGTTGGTCATAACTTGCCTTCCAAGGAGTAAGCGTCTTTTAATTTCATGGCTGAAATCACCATCTGCAGTGATTTTGGAGCCCCAAAAAGTAAAGTCTGACACTGTTTCCACTGTTTCCCCATCTATTTCCCATGAAGTGATGGGACCAGATGCCATGATCTTCGTTTTCTGAATGTTGAGCTTTAAGCCAACTTTTTCACTCTCCTCTTTCACTTTCATCAAGAGGATTTTTGGTTCCTCTCCACTTTCTGCCATAAGGGTGGTGTCATCTGCATATCTGAGATTGTTGATACTTCTTCCAGCAATCTTGATTCCAGCTTGTGCTTCTTCCAGCCCAGCGTTTCTCATGATGTACTCTAGGGTGACAATATACAGGCTTGACGTACTCCTTTTCCTATTTGGAACCAGTCTGTTGTTCCATGTCCAGTTCTAACTGTTGCTTCCTGACCTGCATCCAGATTTCTCAAGAGGCAGGTCAGGTGGTCTGGTATTCCCATCTCTTGAAGAATTTCCCACAGTTTATTGTGATCCATAGAGTCAAAGGCTTTGGCATAGTCAATAGAGCAGAAATAGATGTTTTTCTGGAACTCTTTTGCTTTTTCAATGATCCAGCAGATGTTGGCAATTTGATCTCTGGTTCCTCTGCCTTTTCTAAAACCAGCTTGAACATCTGGAAGTTCATGGTTCATGTATTGCTGAAGCCTGGCTTGCAGAATTTTGAGCATTCCTTTACTAGCGTGTGAGATGAGTGCAATTGTGTGGCAGTTTGAGCATTCTTTGGCATTGCCTTTCTTTGGGATTGGAATGAAAACTGACCTTTTCCAGTCCTGGAAAACTGCTGAGTTTTCCAAATTTGATGGCATATTGAGTGCAGCACTTTCATAGCATCATCTTTCAGGATTTGAAATAGCTCAACTGGAAAACCATCACCTCCACTAGCTTTGTTCATAGTGATGCTTTCTAAGGCCCACTTAACTTCACATTCCAGGATGTCTGGCTCTAAGTGAGTGATCACACCATCGTGATTATCTGGGTCTTGAAGATCTTTTTTGTACAGTTCTTCTGTGTATTCTTGCCACCTCTTCTTAATATCTTCTGCTTATGTTAGGTACGTACCATTTCTGTCCTTTATTGAGCTCATCTTTGCATCAAATGTTCCCTTGATATCTCTAATTTTCCTGAAGAGATCTCTAATCTTTCCCATTCTGTTGTTTTCCTCTATTTATTTGCATTGATTGCTGAGGAAGGCTTTCTTATCTCTCCTTGCTATTCTTGGGAACTCTGCATTCAAATGGGTATATCTTTCCTTTTCTCCTTTGCTTTTATAAGGTTCTTTTCTTTTCATGGCTATTTGTAAGGCCTCCCCAGACAGCCATTTTGGTTTTTTGCATTTCTTTTTCATGGGGATGGTCTTGATCCCTGTCTCCTGTACAGTGTCACGAACCTCAGTCCATGGTTCATCAGGCACTCTATCAGATCTAGTCCCTTAAAACTATTTCTCACTTCCACTGTATAATTATAGGGGATTTGATTCCAGTCATACCTGAATGGTCTAGTGGTTTTCCCTACTTTCTTCAATTTCAGTCAGAATTTGGCAATAAGGAGTTCATGATCTGAGCCACAGTCAGCTCCCAGTCTTGTTTTTGCTGACTGTATAGAGCTTCTCCATCTTTGGCTGCAAAGAATATAATCAACCTGATTTTGGTGTTGACCGTCTGGTGATGTCCATGTGTAGTGTCTTCTTCTCTTTTGTTGTTGGAAAAGGGTGTTTGCTATGACCAGTGTATTCTCTTAGCAAATATCTATTAGCCTTTGCCCTGCTTCACTCCGAATCCCAAGGCCAAATTTGCCTGTTACCCCAGGTGTTTCTTGACTTCCTACTTTTGCATTCCAGTCCCCTATAATGAAAAGGACGTCTTTTTGGGTGTTAGTTCTAAAAGGTCATGTAGGTCTTCATAGAAGCGTTCAACTTCAGCTTCTTCAGCGTTACTGGTTGGGGCATAGACTTGGATTACTGTGATATTGAATGGCTTGCCTTGGAAATGAACAGAGATCATTCTGTCGTTTTTGAGATTGCGTCACAGTACTGCATTTAGGACTGTTTTTTTGACCATGATGGCTACTTCATTTCTTCTAAGGGATTCCTGCCCACTGTAGTAGAAATAATGGTCATATGAGTTAATATCACCCATTCCAGTCCATTTTACTTCGCTGATTCCTAGAATGTTGACATTCACCCTTGCCATCTCCCGTTTGACCACTTCCAGTTTGCCTTGATTCATGGACCTAACATTCCAGGTTCCTATGTGGGCCTTAGAAAGCATCTCTATGAACAATGCTAGTGGAGGTGATGGAATTCCAATTGAGCTATTTCAAATCCTGAAAGATGATGCTGTGAAAGTGCTGCACTCAATATGCCAGCAAATTTGGAAAACTCAGCAGTGGCCACAGGACTGGAAAAGGTCAGATTTCATTCCAATCCCAAAGAAAGGCAATGCCAAAGAATGCTCAAACTACCGCACGATTGCACTCATCTCACATGCTAGTAAATAATGCTCAAAATTCTGCAAGCCAGGCTTCAGCAATACGTGAACCGTGAACCTCCTGATGTTCAAGCTGGTTTTAGAAAAGGCAGAGGAACCAGAGATCAAATTGCCAACATCTGCTGGATCATGGAAAAAGCAATAGAGTTCCAGAAAAACATCTATTTCTGCTTTATTGACTATGCCAAAGCCTTTGACTCTATGGATCACAATAAACTGTGGGAAATTCTTCAAGACATGGGAATACCAGACCACCTGACCTGCCTCTTGAGAAATCTGTATGCAGGTCAGGAAGCAACAGTTAGAAATGGACATGGAACAACACAATGGTTCCAAATAGGAAAAGGAGTATGTCAAGGCTGTATATTGTCACCCTGCTTATTTAACTTCTATGCAGTGTACATCATGAGAAACGCTGGACTGGAAGAAGCACAAGGTGGAATCAAGATTGCCAATAGAAATATCAATAACCTCAGATATGCAGATGACACCACCCTTATGGCAGAAAGTGAAGAGGAACTCAAAAGCCTCTTGATGAAAGTAAAAGAGGAAAGTGAAAAAGTTGGCTTAAAGCTCAACATTCAGAAAACGAAGATCATGGCATCTGGCCCCATCCCTTCATGGGAAATAGATGGGGAAACAGAGGAAACAGTATCAGACTTTTATTTTTCTTGGCTCCAAAATCACTGAAGATGGTGAATGCAGCCATGAAATTAAAAGACGCTTACTCCTTGGAAGGCAAGTTATGACCAACGTAGATAGCATATTCAAAAGCAGAGATATTACTTTGCCAACAAAGGTCCATCTAGTCAAGGCTATGGTTTTTCCAGTGGTCATGTATTGATGTGAGAGTTGGACTGTGAAGAAGCTGAGCATCGAAGAATTGATGCTTTTGAACTGTGGTGTTGGAGAAGACTCTTGAGAGTCCCTTGGACTGCAAGGAGATCCAACCAATCCATTCTGAAGGAGATCAGCCCTGGGATTTCTGTGGAAGGAATGATGCTAGAGCTGAAACTCCAGTACTTTGGCCACCTCATGCGAAGAGTTAACTCATTGGAAAAGAGTCTGATGCTGGGAGGGATTGGGGGCAGGAGGAGAAGGGGATGACAGAGGATGAGATGGCTGGATGGCATCACTGACTGGATGGAAGTGAGTCTGGGTGAACTCTTGGCGTTGGAGATGGACAGGGAGGCCTGGCGAGCTGCAATTCATGGGGTTGCAAAGAGTCGAACACGACCGAACACTGAACTTAACTGAATTGATGCAGTGTTGTTCCTTACAGCATTGGACCTTGCTTCTATCACCAGTCACATCCACAACTGGGAATTGTTTTTGCTTTGGCTCCATCCCTTCATTCTTTCTGGAGTTATTTCTCCACTGATCTCCAGTAGCATATTGGGCACCTACTGACCTGGGGAGTTCCTCTTTCAGTATCCTATCATTTTGCCTTTTCATACTGTTCATGGGGTTCTCAAGGCAAGAATACTGAAATGGTTTGCCATTCTCTTGTCCAGTGGACCACATTCTCTCATTCCTCTTCACCATGACCCGCCCGTCTTGGTTGGCCCCACATGACATGGCTTAGTTTCATTAAGTTAGACAAGAGTATGGTCCTAGTGTGATTAGATTGACTAGTTTTCTGTGATTATGGTTTCAGTTTGTCTGCCCTCTGATGCCCTCTTGCAATACCTACTGTCTTACTTGGGTTTCTCTTACCTTGGACATGGGGTATCTCTTCATGGCTGCTCCAGCAAAGCGCAGCCGCTGCTCCTTACCTTGGACGAGGGGTATCTCCTCACTGCCATCCCTCCTGACCTTGAATGAGGAGTAGCTCCTCTAGGCCCTCCTGCGCCTGTGCAGCCACCGCTCCCAGACCAACCTAAACAACATATTAAAAAGCAGGGACATTATTTTGCCAACAAAGTCCATCTAGTCAAAGCTATGGTTTTTCCAGTAGTGATGTATGGATGTGAAAATTGAACTATAAAGAAAGCTGAGTGCTGAAAAATTGATGCTTTTGGACTGTGGGTTGGAGAAGACTTTTGAGAGTCCCTTGGCCTGCAAGGAGATCCAACTGGTCCATCCTAAAGGAAATCAGTCCATAATATTCATTGGAAGGACAGATGCTGAAACTGATACTCCAGTGTTTTGGCCACCTGATGCAAAGAACTGACTCATTTGAGCATACCCTGATGCTGGGATAAGATTGAAGGTGGGAAGAGAAGGTGACGACAGTTGGATGGCATCACCGACTCAGTGGACATGAGTTTGTGTAAACTCTGGGAGTTGGTGATGGACAGGGAGGCCTGGCATGCTGCAGTTCATGGGGTCACAAAGAGTCAAACATGACAGACCGACTGAACTGAACTTAATTGAACCTCCCTAGTATAGATCACACCATATCATCTCCCTGAGAAACATGAGTACTCCAACATGCTGTAATCAAATTCCTACTTCTGCCTTTTTCTTCTTAACATTTATTCTTCAACCAGAGATAATTTGGTCACTTTAAAACATTAAATGTCATAATGCCATTCCTTTGGTTCATAGTCCTATAACTACTCCTCCATTCTCCCAGAGTAAAAGTTACAACTCTTACTATGATATACTGATTTATAAATGATCTGCCCTCAGTCTCTTTTTTTTCTTCCTTAACTTCATTTCATACCCGTGTCCCCTTAATTTGTGTACTGTAATCACATTACATTCTTTTTTGATCACATTACATTCTTTTTTGTCCCTGGAATACAATAAATGTGTCATATATAAGAGTTGAGTACATAACTGCCATTTCCTTCTCCAGAATTATAAGCAATTTAAGTAGCCATGACCGAGAATTTTAACCAATGCATGCGAGCTAGGTTGCTTCAGTTGTGTCTGACTCTTTGCGACCCTATGGTCTGTAGCCTACCAGGCTCCTCTGTCCATGGGTTTCTCCAGGCAAGAATACTAGAGTCGGTTGCATGCTCTCCTCCAGGTGATCCTCCCAACCCAGGGATCTAACCCACATTTCTTATGTCTCCTTCATTGGCAGGCAAGTTCTTTACCACTAGCACCATCTGGGAAGCCCTACCCAAGGATAGTTTTCTCCAATTATAGGGATACAATATCTCTGGACTTGGACATTTTTGATAAATCTGCATGTGTATTAAAGATAAATGTTTTACTTTATATGAACTATATATATACATACACATATATGTATATATAATATATACCATATACATATATACACACATATATTTTATTATATTTATTATTACAAATATATATTTACAAATATCACAAATATATTTACATACATACATATATATACATATACATATATATACATACATACAGTGTATATATTTATGTGTGTATTATTTATGTGTATATATATGTATATACATGCATATATGTATACGTGTGTATAGCCAGTAGACCAGGTTTAGCCTGCAGGATGGACACCGTTGCCAACCCTTGACCTAAACTACTTGAATTATGATTCTACTGGCCTACCTTTTTCTGATTAATCTTCCTTTTAAACTGCCCTACACACTGTTCCAGAGATCTCTTTTAGCAACACAAATGTGATCACGAAATCCCCCTGCATGATAAGCTCAGGAAGTTGAACAGGAGCTGTTCAGGCACTGCCTGGGAGAGAGGGTACAGATAATGTTTTCCAGGCACAGAGGGTGCAGACAGAAAACAGCATGGCATGTGCAAAAACTGTCAGCTGCTACAGGTGCTGATGACATGTGGCATTGTGTTAGAGATGAGGTGGAGAAGCTGCCAGTGACTTATTGTTGGAAGGAATTTAAGCCATTTTAAGAAAATAGAATATGTTATTTTTTCCCACTGGTAAGTTGCTGTTTAAGGATTTTAGGGGGAAAATACATGGTCAGTTTATTTAAAAAAAAAAAAAATATATATATATATATATATATATATATATACATACACACATCCATGGATGGGCAAATACCTGTCCAAGTAAATACCTATGTAAATATCTGCTAAAGAAGTACTGTCATGTGGTATGAACACAAGCATTGTAATTCAAGGTTAGAAGTCTACTCTTTGCTTCACATTTACTACCTACTTAAGATGGGAAATTTAGTCAGTTTAGCTTTGGCTTCTACAACTAATAAGAAGATAATTAAACTTGATGAGAGCTTTCTACAGTTCCTACCAATATCAGCATGTTGTTGATTTACAGTAGATTCATATTTATGATTTTTATTATATATTTGTACAAGTCATATTTTCATATTTTGGTTCCCCCAAAGAATATTTTTTGTCACTGTGGGACATTTTTCACCTACTCAATATTGCCAGTAGAACTGGAACCTAATTGTTATGTTATATGCTTCTAATACTGTTTTTTAATCCTTTGCTCTATTTTAGCCTTGGATCAACTGTGCAGTTCTCTTGTGATGAAGATTATGTCCTACAGGGTGCTAAGAGCATCACCTGCCAACGGATAGCTGAAGTTTTTGCTGCTTGGAGTGATCACAGGCCTGTATGTAAAGGTAAGGAAGAGTCTTTAAAATAAAAATACTTTCCTAACATATTTTAATAGTGTGAATTCATTCCATTGAATATAAATTTCAATTGAAACTGAATTGTAATGCAGGAAACATTTAGCTCATATATTTGACAATATTATTAAAAATATGTAATAGGCAAACCACTGTGTCAAATCCCAAGCAGTTTGCAGTCTAATAATCATATGGTAGCAAATTGGAACATTAAAATATGTAATACAGGCAATGATAACTCTTTTTGCCTTTTTAAAAATTATAACTCACCCTGTAGAGGCATTAATGTAGATATGGAATTTTAAACAATAATTGCACCTTAATTTGTATGCTTTGCCATTTTAATTGCTTAAATGTACAGTAGTCGTGATGTCAGTGGCAGTGCAGGTGGAACACTTGTTCTATGATTAGTTAATTTAAACTAAGACAAATCAATGAGTTCTCTGGCTTTTCATATTACCAGTAACTGCAGATAAGAATTATTTTCATATAAATTAAATGAAGCCCTTTTATTCTAAACTTTATTTAGCTACATTTGAAAATGAACACCTGATTCTGGCTTACTGGTGCTCTTGTTGCTTGTTCGTTGCTGTTGTAATTTTTAATAAATGGCATCTCTGCATATTTCAGTGTCTTAGTACTCAAAGTTCCATTAGCACTTCCTCTCCCTGAGGGAACATTTTCACTCAGTTGCCCCACCCTCTAGAGTCCTCTCAGACAGATTCTGGTGACTAGAGAAAAGATAGATTTGAGAGCTGTTGTAAGAGGAAAAAGACAAAGTATTTGACAACTAGCTGGATATGGAAGGAGAAAGCGATAAGAAGTTAAAGATGATGAGACTATGAGACTAAAGTCTATGATAGTAAAAAAAAGTCATGCTCTTAGTAAGTATAAAAAAACTGAATAGTGAAATTATATAGGTAATTTCATCATAGGCTTAATTTTTTAGGCACTTACTATGCATCAGGCACTGTGCTAACCACTGCATATACTCTGACTCATTTAAATCCTCTAAACATAAATACAGTATTCTAACGCATATATATGGAATTTAGAAAGATGGTAACAATAACCCTGTGTACGAGACAGCAAAAGAGACACTGATGTATAGAACAGTCTTATGGACTCTGTGGGAGAGGGAGAGGGTGGGAAGATTTGGGAGAATGACATTGTAACATGTAAAATATCATGTAAGAAACGACTTGCCAGTCCAGGTTCGATGCACGATACTGGATGCTTGGGGCTAGTGCACTGGGACGACCCAGAGGGATGGTATGGGGAGGGAGGAGGGAGGAGGGTTCAGGATGGGGAACACATGTATACCTGTGGTGGATTCATTTTGATGTTTGGCAAAACTAATACAATTATGTAAAGTTTAAAAATAAAATAAAATTAAAAAAAAAAAGCCATAGAAACAAAGATAGGTTAAGTTGACTCAATGTAAATTTAAGAGCAGTTTGAGAAGATTGAATGTGATAAATGATAGAGAACAAATATTTAATGAGTTAATGGCTGGAAAGTTTTTAAAACTGCAGATAATGCCAAGCATTGATAAAAATAAATAAAAACAAAGTATTAGAAAAGCTAAAAACATCAATGATAAAAGATATGAAATCTTAAGTTGTGACATGAATAAAAAACAAATTTTCTTCCAAAAAAAAAAAAAAAATAAATCCTCTAAACAAACCAATGGAGTAAGCATTATTATCTCCATTTTAGAAATGAGTGTTGTGACATACAGAGATATCCAGTCACTCTCCCAAGTGCAAATGTTTGGAAAATGACAGAGTCTTTAAGAATGATATCATAGTTTGTGGAGAGAAGTCCAATTTCAGATCACTAAAGAGGGAATAGAAAATAGTAAAATGGAAGCAAATAGTTATATTCTATTCCCTTGGCAATGATAACCCAAAGTAAGAAGAAGAGAGAGCCTAGATTTTTCTTGGGTTCAAGTAATAATAATGTGAAACAGAGATAATGAGAAAATAAGATAAAATATGATCCTAAGGGAAGTTACATGATCCTAAACAAAAGCTTATTTGTACAAGTTGGTAAAAAACATTAAAAAAATTATTGAAATATGGTTTATTTACAATGCTGTGTTAGTTTAAGGTGTACAATAAAGTGTACAGTTATATGTATAAATATTTATTATTTTTTACATTGTCTTTCATTATACAATGTTACAAGATATTGATTATAATCCCTGTTCTATACAGTAGGTCATTGTTGGTTATCTGTTTTATATACAATAATATATATATTTTAATCCCAACTCCTAATTTATCTTTCTCCCCAGACCCATTTTGATAACGATATTTGTTTGCTTTCTGTCTGTGAGTCTACTGCTGTTTTCTAAATAAGTTAATCTGTATCTGTTTTTTAGATTCCACATTTAAATGTGGAATACAGTGTTTGTCTTTGTCTGATTTTCTTAACTTAGTAAGATAATCTCTTAGTTCATCTATGTTGCTGCAAATGACATTATTTCATTCTTTTTTATGACTGAGCAACATTCCATTGTATGTATGTATTACATTTCTTTATCCTTTCATCTGTCAGTAGACACTTAGGTTGCTTCCATGTCCTGACTATTGTAAATAGTCCTGTTATGAACTTTGGGATGCATGTTAAAATTCTTTTTTTCCAGATAGATGCCCAGAACTAGGATTTTAGGATCATATGGCAACTCTATTTTTATACCTTTGAAGGCAGCGCCCTACTGTTCTCCATAGTGGCTATGGCAATTTACATTGTCACCAACAGTGTAGTGGGGCTTCTTTCCTCCACACTCTCTCCAGCATTTATTATTTATAGACTTTTAGATGATGGCTGTTCTGACTGGTATGAGGTAATACATTACTGAAGTTTTGACTTGAATTTCTCTAATAATTAGTGATGTTGGGCATTTTTCATGTGCCTGCTGGTCATCTGTATGTCTTCTTTGGTGAAATGTCTTTTTAGATCTTCTGCCCATGTTTTGATTGGATTGTTTGTCTTTTTGATATTGAGCTATATGAACTGTTTGCATATTTTGGATATTAATCTGTTGCTGGTTGCGTTGTTTGCAGATGTTTTCTCCCATGTATAGGTTGTCTTTTTGTTTTGTTTGTTTTCCTTTGTTGTACAAAAGCTTTTAAGTTTTAAGAAAAAAATTAAGAACGGTTTACATGTTAAATATGACAGCTGCTAAAGAAATATAAAAAAATGTAAAATTTACATGAAAGCCACTGTCTATGAAATATAACAATGACACCACAAAATCAAACTTATTCTTGGCTTTGAGATATGAAATATCTTGCTTTGCTTTTTATAAAGTGGACACTGAGTAAATAAATATTGTGGTAATTACTCTCACCAATGTCCTGACGATGAAAGAACAGTAAGCTGTTTAAAGTTGATTTCTTAAAAAAAAAAAAAAAAAAAGTTGATTTCTTATGATATTCTCCACTCAAGATATACTTATAAGGGACAAAAGTGAAAATTGAGGTTTCAAGGTAGTGGTGTCCACACGTCCAGTTTTACATAAATTAGATGTGTGCATTTCTTTTATGGAAAGAAAGAATGAGAAAGTAGAGGACAGATTAAAGAAAAAGATTAATGCAGGAACAAAGTCTCACATAGAAACAGAAATTGTAACCAGATCACGGGATTTAAGGTTTACCTAGAGTGAGACTGATACTATAAACCATCTTTTTTCATTCAAGACTCTCACTTCAATAAGAATAATGATTCATATTTATTATGATGGTAAATTGCTCAAAGGCAAAACTAGTATTATATTATTTTGTTACCTTTTACAAACCCTGTAGTAGAAAGAACAGTTCTGTATTGACTTAAATCTCAAGAAATGTTTCTTGAATATTAATGCATGCATATTTTCTTTGGTTCTAAGATACATTATTGATATATTTATATGTATGTAAATATACATGCACAAACATCTCTGTGTGTGTGTGTGTGTGTATATATATATATATATAGAGAGAGAGAGAGAGAGAGCGCTACATATATATTTTCACTCAATAGTCATCAGTCATTGTTGGAAGGTATAATATTTGTGTGTTCAAAATTCATTTATTATTATTATTTCATCTTAATATTACATTTCCTACAGATATTAATCATTTATACACAACTTTACTCATTGCATGCAGGGCACATGTGTGTATGGTTTATTGAAAAAAAAATTTGCTGGTAGAAGTCACTGGCTGTAGTGTTGAAACAGTAATGGAGAAAACATGCTGAAATAGTAATTAAAGTTTTAAAATGACTATTCACTGTGAGTCTGAATGAAGAACAGTTTTCAAGTCTCATGGGTGCTTGGACAGAATAAATATGCTTTTTTCCAGATAACAGCATAAATAACAGTATCAGTGCACCGCACCTTTGAGAAGTCATTAATAAAGCTGCTGTCTATGTATTGCATGGTTGAGCAATTAAGAAATTGTGCTTTTAAAGGGACTTAAATTCACACAAACTGCAAATTATGAATCAAAAGAAAAAGGACAATTCAGAAATTAATATTAATAAATTTTACACAACCTCAGACAATAATTTTTATTCCCTAAATGGAATATGTATATGAGATATTTGACAATTTACTGTTATGGAAATAATTTTCCTTTGTTGGAAATGCAATAGATACCCAAAAGCAAGAGCTTATGCAAATAAGATTTATGTGGTGAATGGAACATATATAGAAAATTTATTTTAGATTTTCATGTTGTTCAAAGAAACATCATTTGAGAATTGGCAATGTTACCTAGGAAACATTTAAGAGTGTTAATCTTGATAGATTGGGAAAAACTTTTTTGACTAATTTTCAGTCTATATGTATTTGGCTTGCCCCAAATAATGATTTTTTTTTTTTTTCTGTTAAGTCACAATGGTGAGGTCTATTCTTGAGAGTAATGGAAGAGGTGATTAAGACAAGATTAGAAAAGAAAGCCAAAAGTGGGGGAGGGAAAATATTTTTAAAAGTAGAGTAAAAACCGAGGAGTCACCTTTTAATTTCTTTATTCAATCAATCATCCAGTTATTTGTTTATTCACTTATTAACATACTGATTAATTTATTTTGGATTCCACAAACATTAATGAATGTAGGTATGTAGGTATATAGAATGTAGGTATGTCATATTAAACAGTACATGAGATACAAGGTATGTAAATTTTTTTATTATTTTGTATTGATTTGCAATGTATAAACACAAAATTAATACATAGTAGACTGTTTTGTGTACAAGAGAGGTAAAATCCTCTGCAAAATTCAGATGAAAGGAGATTATTTCCATGCTTGGAGATTGTCAGGCATTGAAAACAAGGAAATACCATAAGGGCAGAACGTGTGATTATTTTCTATTTCAACATTTAGTCTCATCCCTTGACCTCTAAGAAGAAGAGAGGGGCTGAAGATTAAACCAGTCATGTATAGCCAGTGATTTAATTAATCATGTATATGTAATGAAGCCTCCATAAAACCACAAAAGCACAGGGTTCAGAGAACTTCTAAGTTGGTAAACACTTGGAGATTTGAGGAGAGTAATATACCTGGAGATGATGTGAATGTTTCAAACACCATTCCCAAGCCTTGCCTTGTGCATTTATTTTGTCTAGCCATTCCTGAGTTACTTCTTTTCATAATAAATTAGTAATCTAGTAAGTAAAATATTTCTCTGAGTTCTGTGAGCTGCTGTAGCAAATTAATCAAACCCCAAAATAGGATGATCTTGGAAATCTCTGACTTATAGCCAGTCAACTAGAAGTATAGGCAACAGACATGGTCTGGTGATTGGTATCTGAAGTCCAAGAAGAAGGTTGTGGGAATTTCCAGTTTGTAGCTGATTGGTAGTAGCGTAGGCAACAATGTGGCTTGAGAACGGCATCTGAAGTGGAGGGGTGCTGGGGAGTTGGCGACAGTCATCTAGACTGAATATTAACCTGTGGAATCTGATACTATCTCCAAGATAGTGTCAGAATTATGTTGACTTGTAATACACCTGGCTGGTGTCTCCATGCCTTGTGTTGTGGGGGAAGCTCCACCCCCAAGACACACTGGAATTGGGTCTGTGAATCTAATTTATTTAGTCACTCCTTATCTGAAGTATTGGCTCAGATGATAAAGCATCTGCCTACAATGCTGGAGACCCGGGTTTGATCCCTGGGTCCGGAAGATCCTCTGCAGAAGGAAATGGCAATCCACTCCAGTACTCTTGCCTGGAGAATCCCATGGATGGAGGAGCCTGGTGGGCTACAGTCCATGGGGTTGCAAAGAGTTGGACGCAACTGAGTGACTTTTTTTTCACTTTAACTTTATCTGAAGTATCTCTGAAAGAACCATTAAACCTCTACTACCACTGTCACTGTTCCATAATTCCATTACTACATCTGTCTCATGCTTTTTAATTTCGACTACAATTTATCATACATATTGCTGGCATTCTAATCCCTTCCAAAACTTACTTTTGTTATACATGAAGAATGTTCAAAGGCCGCATGCTATTTCTTAACTTCATACTGCAAACCAGTGAAATGAAATAATCAAGAATATGAATTCAGGTATCACACTATGCCAGTTTAAATCCCTGACCTTCTACTTAAGTAATCTGCCTTCTTTATAATTACCAGATTTACTGTCTGTAAAAGGAACATTATAGTAAATCAGTGTCTACTTCATAGGGAATTGAGAATTTGTATGAGTATAAAATGAGGTAAACTATATGAAAGCATTTAGTGCATGGGCTGAATGAAACACAAGCCTCAAATGACAGAGGTACTGATAGTTGTCCCCTTCATGGATCACAGCCTTGTCATGGCAAAATGGCCTGCATAACTCAGTGAAGCCATGAGTGAAGCCATGCAGGGCCGTCCATGATGGGCAGATCATAGTGAAGAGTTCTGACAGAATTTGGTCCAGTGGAGGATAAAATGGCTATGCACTTCAGTACTCTTGTCTGGGGAACCCCATGAACAAGATGAAAAGGCAAAAGATATAATACTGGAAGATGAGCCCCCTGTCCCAGATCAGAAGATGTTCACTATGCTACTGATGAAGGAAGGAGGGCAGTTACAAATAGCTCTAGAAACAATGAAGTGGCTGGGCCAAAGCAGAAATGACACTCAGTTTTGGATGTGTCTGATGCCATTAAGAACAATATTGTATAGAAACTTAGAATGTTAGATCCATGAGTCAAGATGAATTGGACATGGTCAAGCAGATAACAAGATTAAATATCGACATCTTAGGAATCAGTAAACTAAAATGGACGGGAATGGTGAATTTAACTCAGATGATCCTTAATCTACGTGGAAGTGAGGAATAGATTTAAGGGACTAGATCTGATAGACAGAGTGCCTGATGAACCATGGACAGAGGTTCATGACATTGTATAGGAGACAAGGATCAGGACCATCCCCATGGAAAAGAAATGCAAAAAAGCAAAAAGGCAGTCTGAGGAGGCCTTACAAATAGCTGTGAAAAGAAGAGAAGAGAAAAACAAAGGAGAAAAGGAAAGATATAAGCATCTGAATGCAGAGTTCCAAACAATAGCAAGGAGAGATAAGAAAGCTTTCCTCAGTGATCAAAGCAAAGAAATAGAGGAAAACAACAGAATGGGAAAGACTAGAGATCTCTTCAAGAAAATTAGAGATACCAAGGGAACATTTCATGTAATGATGGGCTCGATAAAGGACAGAAATGGTATGGATCTAGCGGAAGCAGAAGATACTAAGAAGAGGTGGCAAGAATACACAGAAGAACTGTACAAAAAAGAGCTTCACAACCCAGATAATCACAATGGTGTGATCACTCACTTAGAGCCAGACATCCTGGAATGTGAAATCAAGTGGGCCTTAGGAAGCAAAACTACGAACAAAGCTAGTGGAGGTGATGGAATTCCAGGTGAGCTATTTCAAATTCTGGAAGATGATGCTGTGAAAGTTCTGCACTCTATATGCCAGCAAATTTGGAAAACTCAGCAGTGGCCACAGGACTGGAAAAGGTCAGTTTTCATTCCAATCCCAAAGAAAGGCAATGCCAAAGAATGCTCAAACTACCGCACAATTGCACTCATCTCACACGCTAGTAAAGTAATGCTCAAAATTCTCCAAGCCAGGCTTCAGCAATACATGAATCATGAACTTCCAGATGTTCAAGCTGGTTTTAGAAAAGGCAGAGGAATCAGAGATCAAATTGCCAACATCTGCTGGATCACTGAAAAAGCAAAAGAGTTCCAGAAAAACATCTATTTCTGCTTTATTGACTATGCCAAAGCCTTTAACTGTGTGGATCATAATACACTGTGGAAAATCTGAAAATCTGGCAATACCAGACCACCTGACCTGCCTCTTGAGAAACCTATATGCAGGTCAGGAAGCAACAGTTAGAACTGGACATGGAACAACAGACTGGTTCCAAATAGGAAAAGGAATATGTCAAGGCTGTATATTGTCAGCCTGCTCATTTAACTTATATGCAGATTACATCATAAGAAATGCTGGGCTGGAAGAAGCACAAGCTGGAATCAATATTTCCAGGAGGAATATCAATAACCTCAGATATGCAGATGACACCACCCTTATGGCAGAAAGTTAAGAGGAACTAAAGAGCCTCTTGATGAAAGTGAAAGAGGAGAGTGAAAAAGTTGGCTTAAAGCTCAACATTCAGAAAACAAAGATCATGGCATCTGGTCCCATCACTTCATGGGAAATAGATGGGGAAACAGTGGAAACAGTGTCAGACTTTATTTTTCTGGGCTCCAAAATCACTCCAGATGGGTATTGCAGCCATGAAATGAAAAGACGCTTACTCCTTGGAAGGAAAGTTATGACCAACCTAGATAGCATATTGAAAAGCAGAGATATTACTTTGCCAACAAAGGTCCATCTAGTCAAGGCTATGGTTTTTCCTGTGGTCATGTATGGATGTGAAAGTTGGACTGTGAAGAAAGCTCAGCACTAAAGAGTTGATGCTTTTGAACTGTGATGTTGGAGAAGACTCTTGAGAGTCCCTTGGACTGCAAGCAGCTCCAACCAGTCCATCCTAATGGAGATCAGTCCTGGGTTTTCATTGGAAGGACTGATGCTGAGGCTGAAACTCCAATACTTTGGCCACCTCATGTGAAGAGTTGACTCATTGGAAAAGGCTCTGATGCTGGGAGGGATTGGGGGCAGGAGGAGAAGGGGACAACAGAGGATGAGATGGCTGAATGCCATCACCGGGCATGAGTTTGAGTGAACTCCGGGAATTAGTGATGGACCACGAGGCCTGGCGTGCTGTGATTCATGGGGTCACATATAATCAGACACAACTGAGTGACTGAACTGAACTGAACTTTGGGCAAGAATCGTTTAGAAGAAATGGAGTAGCACTCAGTCAACAAAAGAATCTGAAGAGCAATACTTGGGTGTAACCTTAAAAACAACAGATTGATCTCTGTTTCCAAAGAAAATCATTCAATATCACAGTAATCTGAGTCTGTGCCCCAACCACTGATGCCAGTGAAGCTGAAGTTGAATGGTTCTGTGAAGACCTACAACACCCTCAATAATAATAATAATAATAATAATAATAATAATAATAATAATAATAAATGCCCTTTTCATCAAAAGGGATTAGAATGCAAAAGTTCCTGATCCAGGGTTTGAACCCATGTCTATTGCATCTTCTTCACCGACAGGCAGAT